>NC_072422.2:20165000-20765000 GCF_028858775.2 Pan troglodytes
TGAGACTCTAGATTTTAAGATATTTATCAGCTTTTCTAATCTCTCAGGGCTAGATGCTAGTAACAACCTTACCAATTCCACTTCTAGTCATGAACCAGGCTTAGGGTAAAAAGAAAGTAAAATCTATTGACTTACAGAAACCCTAGCCACTCACATGGACTGTCTTGTTACCTCCATGAGCTCAATGTCTATAACTGTTTGCCTTCCACGGTCTGCTCCAGCCACAGTCACCTGGCTGTGTTTCAAACAATTTAAGCAGACGTCTGGTGGAGGTCATCAAACTTGTTGATCTTGATGCATGCTTGTGTGATTATTCCCTTATTATTTTATTTAGATATTTACTTCAAAGTCACTTTAGAGACTAATTATTTTATGCTTGTCTCACATGAGTCCAAGCTGTACTCAATAGAGAATTTTACCTCATGCATTTTATATGAAATTGATAGGATCAATTAATATAAAGCAAACAAAAAACCTTACACTATAACCACTAAAACAAACAAATAAAAAATCTAGAAACCCAAATTAAAAGTGTAACATTTAACTTCAGCATTTGAAACAACATTTTCATGAGACAAAATTTAGATCTCCTAAATAAAAATAAACTGAGATTAGAAAACAGTTCATGCTTCACAAATAAAACTGAAACAAAATTGCAGAGCAGGCAGTGTCAAACCATTCAAAGAAATCTCAAACAAATAAAAAACCGTCTACACCCAGGAAACCAATAGTTCACCAATAGTTCACTTCAACCAAGGAAACACTTAATCAAGAGAGACAATTTTAAAACAGTTAATGTTTTGGATTGTCATACTGCCTCCCAGACGCAGATGAAGCCTGCAAAACTGAAATCCACATTTTCAATTTGAGGCCCTGATTCCTGATTCTAGAAGGAGTAAAACAGCCCTTATGTGCCAATTTATTGTGTTTGTTCTAGTCTTTCTAGAGAATAAACGATGAATTGATTAGTCATTTTTATTTCTGTTTTGCCAAAGTCAGAAGTCACTCTTGGTTGAAAATGCCAGGAATTGGTCACAAACCTTTAGGTTCCTGAGAACCAACAATGCAGTTACTTCATATAATTGACAATCTGATAATACATATTCAGTTTTTTTTTTAATAATAGCTTGTATACTGCTCTTATACAAAATGCTATCTAAGTGGATACTAAGCTGCCAATAACTAAGAAGACACCTTGGAGAAATGAAGAACATTTATAACTTATAAAATAATACACAAGCAGAAAATGTCTAGATAAAAATAAGCTAAAGAAATGTGTGTCTAACCCTCCCCCCACCAATAAAAGCTATTACTATTACCTAGCAAAGATAATTACTACTATTATGCTTATTATCGGCAGCTATTACATACAAAAAATATACAAATTTAATTTCACGGACAGTCTGTGTGTGGAGACATAGTCTGAGACAATATAATATAATTTGAGAAGAACAGAAAAGTACAGGAGCAGAGTACCTTTATATTGTTGAACTTAGACTTTAGATTATTTAAATAAGGTAGTATTATCCAACATAGGCTATTTTAAGTTTAGAATATTTATTGAGGTCCCAAATGTAACTAACTATAATATAAAATGTATAGAAAAAGAAAGTTTTGAGAAATTAAGAAATTTTTCTGAAAGATCAAAGGAGAAATTTAAAAATTCAAATAAGGTAAAGAACATACAGAAAGCAAGTAATTAAATATCAGAGTGAATAGGTTTTTACGTTTAATAACTTTAAATGTGAGCTCTTTCATAAAAAGGCACAGAATAATGCAAATGTACCTTTAAAAGAAGGGTTCACATATGTGATTTCCCTGCAAGTGTTACTGTAAGTGCAAAGAGAGAGATTGAAAGTAAAATGACACAGGTTCTTGGAAAAACGAGACAATGAATTACAGAGCACTATGTATGTGTCCCTTCAACTATTCAATATGTGCAGTGGCAGAATCGCTATGACGCAAATAGTTTGGAATTATAGATGCTATCTGAAGTTTTGAAGCTTTCAAAAGACGATTTGTAAAGTCAACAACAATTAAGTTCGATCAATTTTATAGCAAAAGTCAACAGCAGTTATTTATTCCTATCAACTACTGCCGTGGTGTGCAGCCTTGCAAATGCTTCTGGAGCAGCTGGCAGTAGCCACGATAGGCAAAAAAGACCTTATCCTCCAAATCTCAGGAGGACTGGCTAACCGATTGCTGTTTTTTATTACGGAGGTCCTGCCAGTGGTGAACAGTCATTGTTTCATTTTCCAAACCTTTTACAGGCCTTTTCTCCTCCTACTCAAGTAACTTTCAGACGATTTACAAAGGCAGAGCCTTTCTTTCCTAATTTTTCTGTTTTTTTTTTCTCTTTAGAGGCCAGAGAATGATAGAGAAAACATTCAAAGAAAACATATGTAAGTGAAAATTTAGAATAAAATGTGTTGCTACACATCTGTGCTCCACAATGATGCAGCCTCAAGAAAAACCCCCAACAAAATCAGTAAGACTGTCATGACAGAAATAGCCTAGATGATGAATAAACAAATCCCTAGCAAGCTACAGAGTGAGAAAATCTGATTTTCAAAGGTACAACACTTGAAAATTTATATGCCTGTTTTCGACACCAACAAAATCACAAAGCATAAGGTGAAATAAGAAAGTGTGGTTCGGCCGGGCGCGGTGGCTCACTCCTGTAATCCCAGCACTTTGGGAGGCCGAGTCGGGCGGGTCACGAGATCAGGAGATCGAGAACCATCCTGGCTAACACGGTGAAATCCCGTCTCTACTAAAAAAATTGGCCGGGCGTGGTGGCGAGCGCCTGTAGTCCCAGCTACTCTGGAGGCTGAGGCAGGAGAATGGCGTGAACCCGGGAGGCGGAGCTTGCAGTCAGCCGAGATCTCGCCGCTGCACTCCAGCCTGGGAGACAGAGCGAGACTCAGCCTCAAAAAAAAAAAAAAAAAAAAAAAAAAAAAAAAAAAAAAAAGAAAAAGAAAGTGTGGTTCACCCTAGAAAGAAAAAAAATCACTAACAGAAGCTTTTCCCAGGTGGCCCAAATGGCAGGCTAACTAAAAAATAATTTTTAAATTTAATGATTTTTTTAGAAAGCTAATGCAATGAAGAAAAGCACAGAAAGCCATGAATAGAAAAAAATTATTAATAGACAGTAAACTTACAATAAACAAAACTTACAATAAAGTAAACTTACAGTAAAACTAAGAAGGAAATTCTAGGCCAGGTTCAGTGGTTCTCTCTCTCTCTCTCTCTCTCTAATATATCTGTCTATCTATCTAATCTATATATACATATATCTTAGACTTTAGATTATGTTAGACTTTAGTTTACATATATAGAATACATAAAAATATATTTCTATATTATATATATTTTTATTTAATATATAATATAAATATATGTGTATATATGTGTATATATATGTGTGTGTATATATTATATATATACCTATACATATATATCTGGAGCTGAAAAGTTAAACAACTCTCACTAAAATTTACTACAGCCTGGCACAGTGGCTCACGCCTGCAATCTTAGCACTTTCGGAGGCCAAGTCGGTTAGATCATGAGGTCAAATGATGAAGATTTTCCTGGCCAATATGGTGAAACCTTGTCTTTACTAAAAAATACAAAAATTAGCAGTGTGTGGTGGCATGAGCCTGTAGTCCCAGCTACTTGAGAGGCTGAGACAGGATAATTGTTTGAAATCAGGAGGTAGAGGTTGCAGTCAGCCAAGTTTGCCTCACTGAACTCCACCCTGGTGACAGAGCAAAACTCAATAAAAAAAAAAAAAAATCTCTACAGAGATTTAAAAGGACACTTGAGAAGATAGAACAAACTATCAGCAGATCTAAGAAAAGGGCAGTTGAAATTGTTAAGTCAAGAAGGGAATAAATAAATAAATAAATAAATAAATAACTGTGAAAACAACCTAGAAACCCGTGGGACACCATCAAGCAGTCCTCCTAAAGGAGACTAAAACAGTAGTGGTCAGGAAGGTCACAAATTTGAGGAAATAAATAAACACCAAAGAAATGCAACAAACTCCAAGCAGCATAAACTCAAACACATTCAAACTTACTTGATAATTAACCTTTCTAAAACAAAAACAACTTGAAACTTGAAAGTTGCAAGAGAAGTGACTGGTCATGTAAAAAGAACCCCCATGAGTAATCAGTGGATTTCTTTTCTGAAAATTCAGAGGTCAGAAAGTAGTAGACTAAGATATGCCAAATGCTGTAAGAAAAAAACTTTTAACAGAAATCTTATGCCTACACTAACTGCCCATCAAAAGTGAGAGAGGTATAAAATTCCCATGTAAAAGCTGCAGTCTTTTACCAGTAGACTACCCTTTAAGAAATGCTTTATGGAGTATTTCAGGATAAAATGAACAGACATGAAACAACAGTGTGAATAAGTAAAGATTAAGGAAAAGATAAATATATAAACAATATAAAAGATAAAAAAAAGAACCTCCACAATTGGTTTTCCACATAATTAAGTCACTATTATATATTTTAGAAACTCACTAGCTTGTGTTTCTGGCATACGGTGCCTAAAGGTATAATTTTGCGAACTCAATAGGTGAAATAGAAGGGGTTGTGCTATAAATCCCCCCTTTTTTTATGGTAGCGAGAGTAAACTAACATGAATTTAGAAGTGTTTTAACTTTAGAATGTTTAATGTAATCATTAGAAGAGCCACAAAGGAAAAGTACCAGGCAGGTAGAAGCTTTCTGCACTACACCAGCAAATTAAGAGTAGTGGATTCAGTTGCTCTTAGCTGAGACTACATAGTGGGCCATCTTGGCACCCTAAAAAGAAGCCTGAGCTTTCCAACCATGGAGTAAATGTAGACAGCCTAAGGGACATAGCATAGTTGCTTCTTCACACAACTCTTTCTACACCACAGGCCACAAACTTGAAGAGGCTCATCCGTACCCAAGATCTGCTGGAGCACTGGAGGCAGAATGCAGTGACTATGTAGACACTCAACTGAAAGAAAGATGACACAGCAGCTGCTTCAATACCTTCTCTTTCTTTCTAGCTTCCCAAAAGTTTCAGGTTCAAAATATTGTTGACAAAAGACAAGACAAAAATGAGAAGACATAGTATTTCGTTCAGTGGAAACGCTATGACAAACAGGGTGACACAGGGAAACCGGAACAGAACTTCGTAAATTATAAGAAATATTATGACTTTAACAGATGACAGAAAAACAGAGACAAAGGACACGGGACTGGGTGTGATGGCTGATGCCTATAATCACAGAACATTTGGAGATTGAGGCAGGCAGATTATGTGGTCATGAGTTCCAGATCAGCCTGAACAACATGGTGCAACCACATCTCTATTAAAAATACAAACATTAGCTGAGCATGGTGGCATGCATCTGTAATCCCAGCTACTCAGGAGGCTGAGGCAGGAGAATCCCTTGAATTTAGGAGGTGGAGATTGCAGTGAGCTGAGATCGCCCCACTGAACTCCAGCATGAGTGACAGAGTGGGACCCCATCTAAAAAAAAAAAAAAAAAAAAAAAAGTCGTGGACTGGAATGAGCAGAAGTTTTTCAAACAATGCCAGAAAAGGAACGTTCAGATCTACCTACATCAACTTTTCTAAGAACGTTTCTAAAATGCGAATGACTCGCAAACACCACACATCCAAACACAGCCAGATGTATGCTGCTGGCCACAACGTTAGGATAAATGCAGCTTTACCTTTCTTTGACCCAAAAATATGAAGCTAGGAAGTTAACCCCTCAAGACACTTGCACTTCAGAGCCCATTTAACAGCAAGAACTCAGTGAGTGGCTTTCCGGAACTCGGGAAACTGGTCCCTATTGTTGCACATCAGCTGGACATGGTGGTGCACAAGATGGCAGCAGAGAAGCCCATCAGAGATATATCAGATTCCAGTGCAGAAGAGGCTGGAAGAAAGGATAGGTCCCAGATACACCCACTAATGTCTCTGGTGTCTGGCTCAATTACCACTTCCATGGTTACGGGCTCAGTTAACAAGGAAGGTACATTGGTATTAACGAATCCTTTAACAGCCAATGGAACAAAAAACATTCATATAGCTGTTTGAAGAGGGAGAGATGGGAAAATAAAGATTATTGATGATTGAAAAAAACAGCCTTTTATCAAAAGGATGTACTTTACACTAAGGTTAACAGAAAATGCCAGCAGATTCAGAGACATTGTGGTGAGGAAAGAGAGCTTCACTACCCAGAAATTACTATCAACTAGGTTGACAGAGAATATCTCACTAAATACAGAGGGAATGAAAGGAATTGAGAATGCCCTGAATAGGGTTTCTGTGGATGACAGCAAATTTGTGCTCCCTGCTCAGTGCAGCCAGCAGTGTCCTTTGCTGTGGTCTTGATTTGGTGTGCATTTAAGAAATGACAGAAAGAGAGCAAGCATTGAAATGGGGGACACCGCAAAGACCTGGCACATAGTTTTATTCAGTTTAAGAAATCTATTTTTGCATCAGGCAGTAGCACGGTAATTTGACTAGGTGCATCCATATTGCCTCTTTGTGATTTGCTTTGGGGCTAACAGAAAGGCTTGGCTTGAAACTTCTTTTATGACATTTGGACAGAGTTCAGGTGGCTGTTCTACCATTGCATTTCCCAAGATGCTGGGTGGAGCATCAGCCAGTGAAATGTGGTTTGGTGGGAGAAAGCTGACAGCACTGGATGCATGTGCCAAGGGCCTGGTCTCTTATGTGTCTTGGACTGAAAATTTCACACAAGAGGTTATGATCCAAATTAAAGAGCTTTCCTCTTGTAATCCAGTTGTTCTGGAGAAAGGTAAGGCCTTTGTTCGCTGTAAAATTAAAATGATGTTGGAACGGGCCAAGGAGAAAGTGTGAAATGCTGAAAAAAATTCTGGTCCTCAGCGCAAGGGATAGAATCCATGGTCAAATATGTACAAAGAAAAATTGATGAGTTCTAATTGTCTGCTCAGGACTCAAGAACTGAGCTAAGCGGCATACATCATTAGCTGCAAGATGCCCTAATCCATGTTCATAGCCCAAAACAATTTCAACCATAGATAAGGCTTGAAAGGAGACTGAAAATATCCAAGGTACTTATTTTATATTATCAATTCACTTCAAGCACTGTAACTGTAAAATAAATAATGAAACAGCTTTTTTGTCCAAATATCATTACTTTATGCACAAGCCCAAATATAACAGCAGACAGATGAGCATCAGACTGTTCTTGCAAGCTCTATTTTTTTTCTTTTTCTGAGACAGAATCTCACTCTGTCACTCAAGCTAGAATGCAGTGGCGTAGCCTCCACTCTCTGCAACCTCCAACTCTTGGGTTCACGCCGTTTTCCTGCCTTAGCCTCCCAAGTAGCTGGGACAACCGGTGCTTGCCACCATGCCCAGCCATTTTTTTTTTTCTATTCTTACCAGAAACGATATTTCACCATGTTAGCTGAAATGATCTCGATCTCCTGACCTCATGATTCACCCACCTCAGCCCACCCAAAGTGCAGGGATTATAGGTTTTGCCACCGCGCCTGGAAGAGCTCTAATTTTTATCTATGGCTACTAGTATATAAAAGACTAGAATTGTTTTTTGTTAGATTTGGGTGACTGAAAGTCTGTAATAGTGTTTATTATTATTATTATTATTATTGTTATTTAATTTTAAGTATCCTAGAATGCAGAGTCTAATGGGGTATGAGGCAGTTTCTGCTGCCCTCCCCTAAACAGAGACACAAAAACAACTGAGATGGTGATTTGAATTTACCAAGTCACAAATATCTCAGAGACACAAAATTCTAAACTGAACATATGGTTAGAACTTTTGCTGAGATTATCAGTTGATTTGTATTTTGTTTTTTGCATAAGGCTCTAGATCTTACACTGTTAACATGAATAAAGAACTACCTCTTTAAAGGAAACCTTGAGCAGGATTAGTCAATCATGGAATCATTTAGGTAGAAATATCTAAGTTTTAATGGTCATAAAGTGTGCTTTTTAGATTAACTTAGATTATATTCTATTTAATAAGCTAAAATTCTGCACACATGATTAAATGCAGAAACTTCCTTCAAAACAAAGGAAAAACACGTACATATTCTTAGACATTTAAAATGATTAATGTCTGGTTTTATGTGCACACAATTGTCTAGGATACTCTATAAGTTCAGATTTCCAGAAGTTCTCTGAAGCCTGCCATTTTGGGTTATTATGCAGGCTCCATTACATGGGCATGATTGAATAACCTACTGGTCCTTGGTGATCACAGTGACTTTTGTTGCAGGATCTATAGACTATTGCTTTCCCAGCCAAAAATCTCAGTGGACGGTAGCACCTTTGCCAAAATTTCTCTTGGGCCTGCTGGGCTAAATTTGCCACTCATTTTGACAGGTTGCACTCACCTCAAACTATGTGCTCAGATTCTATTTTTACTGTGGGTGAGACAGATCCAGAGCAGAGAGAGAAGCCTGAGTGAGTGACTGTTGAGTCCAGCCACTTCACACAGCTGAGCATGTTGGCTATGATAAGGTGAGAAAGCCCAGGTGGTGCCAGCTCCCTGCAAGCCTTTGGCTGAATCAGCATAGCAAAAGCCTTTTTTTTTCCTCACTGCTCAGAAATACAACGGCATCCAGAAGCTTAAAAATGCCAGAAACTGCAAAGCCCCCAAAATGGTATCACAGCCCTGGCTTTGAAAATGTTTAAGTCTGGGCTCCTTTAAGGACTGAACCTCTTCTATCCTTTTTTATTTTTTAAATCCCAGTAATCAGAAATGTGACAAGTGGGGGTTTATGTGTTTCAGACCAGTTTGTTACTAATCTTATAGTTTTGCCCTTAAGTGGGTTCTGAGTTCTTGTCCCATGCCTAGGAAGAATAAGCTTTGTGGGCAACTGGAGAATAATTAAGGTAAATAGAAGCTGCATTGAGTCAAGGTACAGCTCTTAGGAGACAGAAAGGAGGTAACTCCATTTCACAAACAGGACATACCTACAACCATGCAACACTCAGTTAAGAGAATACCTAGAGTGACCAAGTGCCATTGGCTGACAGGTTGCTACAATGTCTCTGAAGCCCTCAGTGGAGAGGAGATTTTTTAGAGTGGGTAGCTTCTATATGCAGGAAGGTTGTTGAGATGTGTCCTCAGCTTTAAGTTGAGAGAAGGCAAATCTATCTGCTGACGTGCAATACCAAGAAGTATACAACTCTCAGTGAAGAGAGGCTACTCAGGATGCTAATGCAGGAGAATCACTTGAACATGGGAGGTGGAGGTTGAAGTGAGCTGAGTTGATACCACTGCACTTCAGGCTGGTGACAGAGTGAGATTCCGTCTCAAAAATAGTAATAATTATGATTATAACTAGTTTAGAGGAAAACATAAATGTCCTGACGGAGCTAAAAAACACAGGGCAAGAACTTTGCACAACATACCCGAGGATCAATAGCTGAATTGATCAAGCAGAAGGAAGAATATCACAGATTGAAGATAAACTTGATGAAATAAAGCATGAAAACAAGATTAGAGAACAAAGAATGAAAAGGAAGAAACAAAGCCTGGCTGTGTCATCTTTCTTTCAGTTGACTCTCTACATAGTCACTGCATTCTGCCTCCAGTGCTTCAGAAGACCTGAGGTATGAATGAGCCTCTTCCAGTTTGTGGCCTGTGGTGTAGAAAGAGTTGTGTGAAGAAGCAACTATACTATGACCATTAGGCTCTCTACATTTACTCCATGGTTGGACAGCTCAGGCTTCCCTTTAGGGTGCCAAGATGGCCCGCTATGTAGTCTCAGCTAAGAGCAGCTGAATCCATGGGAGGTAGAGGTTGAAGTGAGCTGAGTTGATACCACTGCACTTCAGGCTGGTGACAGAGTGAGACTCCGTCTCAAAAATAGTAATAATTATGATTATAACTAGTTTAGAGGAAAACATAAATGTCCTGATGGAGCTAAAAAACACAGTGCAAGAACTTTGCACAGCATACCCAAGGATCAATAGCTGAATTGATCGAGCAGAAGGAAGAATATCACAGATTAAAGACAATGAAATAAAGCATGAAGACAAGATTAGAGAACAAAGAATGAAAAGGAAGCAACAAAGCCTCCCAGAAATATGGGATTATGTGAGAAGACCAAACCTGTGATTGATTTGTGTACCCAAAAGTGATGAGGACAATTGAACCAACTTGAAAAACAAACTTCAGGATGTTATGCAGGAGAATTTCCCCAACCTACAAAGACAGGCCAATGTACACTTTCGGGAAATATAGAGGACACCACCGAGATACTTCATGAGAAGACAACCCCCAAGACACATAACTGGCAGATTCTCCAAGGTAGAAAAAAAGGAAAAAAAAAATGTTGACAGCAGCCCGAGAGAAAGATCAGGTTACCTACAAAGGGAAGCCCATTAGACTAACAGCAGATAATTCTGCAGAAACCCTACAAGCCACAAGAGAGAGGCGGCAAATATTCACCGATCTTGAAAGAATTTTCAGACCAGAATTTTATAGCCATCCAAACTAAGCTTTATGGCCAAAGGAGAAATAAAATAATTTTCAGACAAGTTAAGTGTACAAACATTTTGTCACCACCGTGAGTGCCTTACAAGAGTTCCTAAAGGGAATATTAAATATGTAAGGGGACATCTGGTAACAGCTACTGCAAAAAATAACAAATAAAAAGTCCAACAACACTATGAAGAAACTGCATCAAGAATATGCAAAATAACCAGCTAGCATCACCATACCATGGTCAAATTGACACGTAACAATATTAATCTTAAATATAAATACACCAAGTGTGCTTTATTCAGGAGACACATCTGACGTGCAAAAGCACACATAGGCTCAAAACAAAATGATGGAAGAATACTTTTTTCTTTTTTTAAATTGTACTTTACATTTTAGGGTACATGTGCACAACGTGCAGGTTTGTTACATGTGTATACATGTGCCATGCTAGTGTGCTGCACCCATTAACTCATCATTTAGCATTAGGTATAGCTCCTAACACTATCCCTCACCCCTTCCCCCACCCCAGAACAGTCCCCGGAGTGTGATGTTCCCCTTCCTGTGTCCACATGTTCTCAGTGTTCAATTCCCACCTATGAGTGAGAACTTGCGGTGTTTGGTTTTTTGTTCTTGCCATAGTTTGCTGAGAATGATGGTTTCCAGTTTGATCCATGTCCCTACAGAGGACATGAACTCATCATTTTTTATGGCTGCCTAGTTTCCATAGTGTATATGTGCCACATTTTCTTAATCCAGTCTGTCGTTTTTAGACATTTAGGTTGGTTCCAAGTCTTTGCTATTGTGAATTGTGCCGCGATAAATATACGTGTGCTTGTGTCTTTATAGCAGCATGATTTGTAATCCTTTGGGTATATACCCAGTAATGGGATGGCTGGGTCAAATGGGATTTCTAGTTCTAGTTCCCCGAGGAATCGCCACACAGACTTGCACAATGGCTGAACTAGTTTACAGTCCCACCAACAGTGTAAAAGTGTTCCTGTTTCTCCACATCCTCTCCAGCACCTGTTGTTTTCTGACTTTTTCATGATCACTATCCTAACTGGTGTGAGATGGTGTCTCATTGTGGTTTTGATTTGCATTTCTCTGACGGCCAGTGATGATGAGCATTTTTTCATGTGTTTTTTGGCTGCATGAATGTGTTCTTTTGAGAAATGTCTGTTCATATCCTTTGCCCACTTTTGGATGGGGTTGTTTGTTTTTTTCTTGTAAATTTGTTTAAGTTCTTTGTAGATTCTGGATACTAGCCCTTTGTCAGATGGGTAGATTGCAAAAATTTTCTCCCATTCTGTAGGTTACCTGTTGACTCTGATGGTAGTTTATTTTGCTGTGCAGAAGCTCTTTAGTTTAGTTAGATCCCATTTGTCAATTTTGGCATTTGTTGTCATTGTGTTTGGCGTTTTAGACATGAAGTCCTTGCCCATGCCTATGTCCTGAATGGTATTGCCTAGGTTTTCTTCTAGGGTTTTTATGGTTTTGGGTCTAACATGTAAGTCTCCAATGCATCTTGAATTAATTTTTGTATAAGGTGTAAGGAAGGGCTCCAGCTACAGCTTTCTACATATGGCTAACCAGTTTTCCCAGCACCATTTATTAAATAGGGATTCCTTTCCCCATTTCTTGTTTTTGTCTGGTTTGCCAAAGATCAGATAGTTGTGGATATGTGGCATTATTTCTGAGTGCCTGGTTCTCTTCCATTGGTTGTAGCCTTGTAGCATAGTTTGAAGTCAGGTAGTGTGATGCCTCCAGCTTTGTTCTTTTGACTTAGGAATGACTTGGCAATGTGGGCTCTTTTTTGCTTCCATATGAACTTTTCCATTCTGTGAAGAAAGTCATTGGTAGCTTGATGGGGATGGCATTGAATCTATAAATTACGTTGGGCAGTATGGCCATTTTCACGATGTTGATTCTTCCTATCCATGAGCATGGCATGTTCTCCCATTTGTTTGTAACCTCTTTTATTTCATTAAGCAGTGGTTTGTAGTACTCCTTGAAGAGGTCCTTCACATCCCCTGTAAGTTGGATTCCTAGGTATTTTATTGTCTTTGAAGCAATTGTGAATGGGAGTTCACTCATGATTTAGCTCTCTGCTTGTCTGTTATTGGTGTATAAGAATGCTTGTGATTTTTTGCACATTGATTTTGTAGCCTGAGACTTTGCTGAAGTTGCTTATAAGCTTAAGGAGATTTTAGACTGAGACGATGGGGGTTTCTAAATATACAATCATGTCATCTGCAAACAGGGAGAATTTGACTTCCTATTTTACTAATTGAATACCCTTTGTTTACTTCTCCTGCCTGATTGCCCAGGCCAGAACTTCCAACACTATGTTGAATAGGAATGGTGATAGAGGGCATCCCTGTCTTGTGCCAGTTTCCAAAGGGAATGCTTCCAGTTTTTGCCCATTCAGTATGAAGTGGCTGTGCGTTTGTCATGGATAGCTCTTATTATTTTGAAATACGTCCCATCCATACCTAATTTATTGAGAGTTTTTAGCATGAAGTGCTGTTGAATTTTGTCGAAGGCCTTTTCTGCATCTATTGAGTTAATCATGTGGTTTTTGTCATTGGTTCTGTTTATATGCTGGATTACGTTTATTGATTTGTATATGTTGAACCAGCCTTGCATCCCAGGGTTGAAGCCCACTTGATCACGGTGGGTAAGCTTTTAGATGTGCTGCTGGATTTGGTTTGCCAGTATTTTATTGACGATTCTTGCATTGATGTTCATCAGGGATTTTGGTCTAAAATTCTCTATTTTTGCTGTGTCTCTGCCAGGCTTTGTTATCAGGATGATGCTGGCCTCATCAAATGAGTTAGAGAGGGCTCCCTCTTCTTCTATTGATTGGAATCTTTTCAGAAGGAATGGTGCCAGCTCCTCCTTGTACCTCTGGTAGAATTCGGATGTGAATCCGTCTGGTCCTGGACTTTTTTTTTTGCAATATTACTTATTGCCTGAATTTCAGAGCCTGTTACTTGTCTATTCAGAGATCCAACTTCTTCCCGGTTTAGTCTTGGGAGGGTGCATGTGTCGAGGAATTTATCCATTTCTTCTAGGTTTTCTACTTCATTTGTGTAGAGGTGTTTATAGTATTCTCTGATGGTAGTTTGTATTTCTGTGGGGTCGGTGGTGATATCCCTTTTGTCATTTTTTATTGCGTCTATTTGATTCTTCTTTGTTCTTCTTTGTTAGTCCTGCTAGTGGTCTATCAATTTTGTTGATCTTTTCAAAAAACCAACTCCTAGATTCATTGATTTTTTGAAGGGGTTTTTGTGTCTCTATTTCTTTCAGTTCTGCTCTGATCTTAGTCATTTCTTGACTTCTGCTACCTTTTGAATGTGTTTGGTCTTGCTTCTCTAGTTCTTTTAATTGTCATGTCAGGGTGTCAATTTTAGATCTTTCCTGCTTTCTCCTGTGGGCATTTAGTGCTACACATTTCCCTCTACACGCTGCTTTGAACGTGTCCCAGAGATTCTGGTATATTGTATCTTTGTTCTTGTTGGTTTCAAGGAACATCTTTATTTCTGCCTTCATTTTGTTATGTACCTAGTAGTCATTCAGGAGCAGGTTGTTCAGTTTCCATGCAGTTGAGCGGTTTTCAGTGAGTTTCTTAATCCTGAGTTCTAGTTTGATTTCACTGTGGTCTGAGAGACAGTTTGTTATAATTTCTGTTCTTTTACATTTGCTGTGGAGTGCTTTACTTCCAACTATGGGGTCAGTTTTGGAATAGGTGTGGTGTGATGCTGAAAAGAACGTATATTCTGTTGATTTGGGGTGGAGAGTTCTGTAGATGTCTATTAGGTCCACTTGGTGCAGAGCTGACTTCATTTCCTGCGTATCCTTGTTAACTTTCTGTCTCGTTGATCTGTCTAATGTTGACAGTGGTGCGTTAAAGTCTCCCATTATCATTGTGTGGGAGTCTAAGTCTCTTTGTAGGTCTCTAAGGACTTGCTTTATGAATCTGGGTACTCCTGTATTGAGTACATATATATTTAGGATAGTTAGCTCTTCTTGTTGGTTTGACCTCTTGATCTTTGTTGGTTTAAAGTCTGTTTTATCGGAGACTAGGATTGCAACCCTTGCCTTTTTTTGTCTTCCATTTGCTTGGTAGATCTTCCTCCATCCCTTTATTCTAAGCCCATGTGTGTCTCTGCACGTCAGATGGGTTTCCTGAATAGAGCACACTGATGGGTCTTGACTCTTTATCCGATTTGCCAGTCTGTGTCTTTTAATTGGAGCATTTAGCCCGTTTACATTTAAGGTTAATATTGTTATGTGTGAATTTGATTCTGTCATTTTGATGTTAGCTGGTTATTTTGCTAGTTAGTTGATGCAGCTTCTTCTTAGCCTCGATGGTCTTTACAATTTGGCATGTCTTTGCAGTGGCTGGTACCGGTTGTTCCTTTCCATGTTTGGATCTTCCTTCAGGAGCTCCTTTAGGGCAGGCCTAGTGATGACAAAATCTCTCATCATTTGCTTGCCTGTAAAGGATTTTATGTCTCCTTCACTTATGATGCTTAGTTTGGCTGGATATGAAATTCTGGGTTGAAAATTCCTTTCTTTAAGAATGTTGAATATTGGCCCTCACTCTTTTGTGGCTTGTAGAGTTTCTCCAAGAGATCAGCTGTTAGTCTGATGGGCTTCCCTTTGTGGGTGACCCTACCTTCTCTCTGGCTTCCCTTTACATTTTTTCCTTCATTTCAACTTTGGTGAACCTGACAGTTATGTGTCTTGGAGTCGCCCTTCTTGAGGTGTATCTTTGTGGCGTTCCTCTGTATTTCCTGAATCTGAGTGTTGGCCTGCCTCGCTACATTTGGGAAGTTCTCCCGGATAATAGATCCATTCTCCCCATCACTTTCAGGTACACCAATCAGATGTCGCTTTGGTCTTTTCACATAGTCCCATATTTTTTGGAGGCTTTGTTCATTTCTTTTTATTCTTTTTTCTCTTAACTTCTCTTCTTACTTCATTTCATTCACTTGATCTTCCGTCACTGATACCCTTTCTTCCAGTTGATCAAATCGGCTACTGAGGCTTGTGCGTTCATCACGTAGTTCTCGTGCCATGGTTTTCAGCTCCATCAGGTCCTTTAAGTGCTTCTCTGCTTTGGTTATTCCAGTTAGCCATTCATCTAATTTTTTTTCAAGGTTTTCAGCCCCTTTGCCATGGGTTCGAACTTCCTCCTTTAGCTCAGAGTAGTTTGATCATCTGAAACCTTCTTCTTTCAACTCGTCAAAGTCATTCTCCCTCCAGCTTTGTTTTGTTGCTGGTGAGAAGCTGCGTTCCTTTGGAGGAGGAGAGGCGCTCTGATTTTTAGAGTTTCCAGTTTTTCTGCTCTGCTTTTTCCCAATCTTTGTGGTTTTATCTACCTTTGGTCTTTGATGACGGTGACATACAGATGGGGTTTTGGTGTGGATGTCCTTTCTGTTTGTTAATTTTCCTTCTAACAATCAGGACCCTCAGCTGCAGGTCTGTTGGAGTTTGCTGGAGGTCCACTCCAGACCCTGTTTCCCTAGGTATCAGCAGCGGAGCCTGCAGAACAGCAGATATTGGTGAACAGCAACTATTGCTGGCTGATTGTTCCTCTGGAAGTTTGGCCTCAGAGGAGTACCCAGCCGCGTGAGGTGTCGGTCTGCAGCTACTGGGGGGTGCCTCCCAGTTAGGCTATGTGGGGTTCAGGGACCCACTTGAAGAGGCAGTCTGTCCGTTCTGAGATTTCAAGCTGCGTGCTGGGAGAACCACTATTCTCTTCAAAGCTGTCAGACAGGGATATTTAAGTCTGCATAGGTTTCTGCTGCCTTTTATTTGGCTATGCCCTGCCCCCACAGGTGGAGTCTACAGAGGCAGGCAGGCCTCCTTGAGCTGCAGTGGGCTCCACCCAGTTCGAACTTCCCAGCCACTTTGTTTACCTACTCAAGCTGCAGCAATGACAGGCTCCCCTCCCCCAGCCTCACTGTCGCCTTGCAGTTTGATCTCAGACTGCTGTGCTAGCAAAGAGTGAGGCTCCGTGGGTGTAGGCCTTCCAAGCCAGGTGTGTGATATAATCTCCTGGTGTGCCGTTTGCTAAGACCACTGGAAAAGTGCAGTATTAATGTGGGAGTGACCTGATTTTCCAGGTGCTGTCTGCCAGCCCTTTCTTTGAATAGGAAAGGGAATTCCCTGACCCCTTGTGCTCCCTGGGTGAGGCGATGCCTCGCTGTACTTTGGCTCACCCTCGGTGCACTGCACCCACTGTCCTGCACCCATGGTCTGACACGCCCCAGTGAGATGAATCCGGTACCTCAGTTGGAAATGCAGAAATCCCCTGTCTTCTGTGTGGCTCATGCTGGGAGCTGTAGACTGGAGCTGTTCCTATTCAACCATCTTGGCTCCACCCCCCTTCTCTAACTTTTGACAGAAAAGTGTTTGGAATCAGAGTTTTTATCTAATTTTTCAGATCCTACATTGCCACCTAGTAAGATAGGATTTTTCTCTCTGTAGAGCCTTGTCAGCCCTTCGCCCAAAACGTCTAGTTTCTAACTTTCTCTTCCTCCCATGTCCCGCTAATAATTATAAGACTCTATATCCCATCTGTAAGCAGAAAATCTCCACTTTCAACAGTCAAAAAGAAGCTGCCCTTGAGGACAAATTCCAACCTCATTGCTGAAGTTTTTATAAAAGAAGGAAAAGAATGGAATCTCTTTTATTTTTTTTTTTTTGAGGCAGCTGTTCTACATCCAGCTACATTGATACCTAAATAAGAAGTGAATGTTAATTTTCAAAGTCAGTCTCTATTATTTACGAGGATGTCAATGTTTTGCTAGGACCACAGTAAGGGAAGCCAGGGATAGTATAAAAACTCAAACTCTATTAAAGACTCTTGTTACCATCTAACTACTGCATAATCTCTCTTAAGCTTCCCACATACCTGGAAGGTTTTGGGTTGAATGGGCTTAGGAGAAAAACAACAAATTATATATATACATATATATACATACATATATATGTGTATATATATATGCACACACACACATATATATACATACATACATATATATACACACACACGTATATAAAATTTTATATATGTATGAGGAATTAGGAATTATATATATAAACATATATAGACATACAGATATACACATATATACATATACACATATGTGTATATATATATGTGTGTGTATATATATGTTTGTGTGTATATATAAACACATTTATAGACAGAGCACGCGTATATACGTAAATATACACACTCACTTAAATACGTGTCTGTATGTGTGCATATATGTGTGTATATATACACGTGTTATATATATACACATACATATGTGTATGTGTATACGTATATACTTACATATACACATACCATCTATACACACATACCAGAGTGTATAGGTGTACATCCATAAACTCTGGGTATTACATATGTGCATATTACATATGTGCATATGACATACATATATGTACACACATACATATGTGTGTGTATGTGTATATGTATATATATACACACATATAGAGATATATACACACATATACGTACACATATGTATCAACACAAGTGTAAGGTTTCAGCAAAATTTTACTATATAAAAACAGACCGATTTGCCGGCAAGTTGCTACATGATTTGAGAGCGATTAATGCACAGATTTAATCAACGGGTGCATTACAGCAAGGTCTGCCATTCCTGGCAGCCATTCCAAGTGACTCACCTCCTATAGTAGTAGATCTCAAAGATTATTTCCTTACTATACCCTTACATGAGAAGGATAAGCAAAGTTTCACCCCAAAGCATGCTCACCGGTCCTACACTATTTCAGCGTTTTGTAGGACAGTCCTTAAAGGAGCCTCATAATATATTTCCTACTGCCTACATCATTCATTACATGGATGAACTTCTTTTGGCTGCTCCAATGGAAGAGTTATTACACCAATTGCTGAGAGAAGCAAAACAGGGGGACATCTCAAAATAGTTCAACAAAAGTTATAAACAACCTCCTCATACCAATACTTAGGCACTATTGTTACTGAAACAAATGTTCAACCTCAGAAAGTAGTCCTCTGTAGGGACAGATCACAAACCTTCAATGATTTCCAACAACTATTAGGAGACATAAATTGGCTGTGCCCAATCCTAGGTATTGCTACTCGTCAACTCAAACACTCAGGCACGCCATGGAAATTCTTCATTAGGAGCAATGGGCTTAGGAGACAACCCAGTTGCTGGTTTGTCTAAGGAGGCTGATGCTGAGTTACAGTTTGTAGAGCACATTCTTCAGCAAACACATGCATCCCAGCTACAGCCACAAAAGCCCTTGGTTCCCTTTATTCTCTCTACCCCTCATTCTCCAAAAGGACTTTTAGGCCAGATCATAGAAAAAATATGTAATTGTAATAGAATGGCTTTTTTTGAAATTCAATCAGAGAGTAAAATCTCTGCAAGTTTATATTTCTTTAACTACTCAGTTTATAACAAGAGGCAGGGATAGATCAAAAATGCTTAAGAGATATGATCCACACAAAATTATTTTTCTCCTTTTAGAGCCAGTCTACAAGTATGAGGAGAAATATTGGATTCCCAGCAACAGGCTGCAGCATGGGAAATGTTGACTGTGTGGCAAACTGCTCTTTCAGGTTGTGTAGGAATAATACATAAACATTATCCATCAGACAAAATTTTGCAATTTTAAAAATTCAACCTTTCATCTTCCCTGTGATTCTTTATCACAAGCCCATTTCAGGCAGCCAGACCTACTTACTGATGGCTCTTCCAAAGGTCGCAAAGCTACTTATGGTACTAAGCATGCTCAAACAATAAAAAACCCCGGAGTTTCAGATCAATGCTCAGAACTAATGGCAGTTATGCAGGTTTTAGAGCTCACTGGTTCATCTCTTATTAACACTCTCTGTGATTCAGCCTATGTTGTAAATGTAGCCGGTCATATTGGGACGGCCACTATTATTAAAAGCACCCTGGAACCAGAGCAGTTTAACTTGTTTCTAAGACTTTAAGAAGCTGTTTGCTCTTGTGCTGCTTTTTACATTTCTTATATTTGCTCTCCCACACAACTACCTACACCACTATATCTAGGTAATAATAGAGCCAATAAATTGGTTTGTTCTGCATTTCAACAAGCTCAACCTTCTCATATATTACTGCATCAAAACTCTGCCTCTACTCGTATGTTTCATTTGCCTAACAGCCAGGCTGCAGCCTGTACAAGCCTGTCCTGCTTGCCAGCATGTCACTGGAGTCACACTCATAGAAGGCTGTAACCCATGAGACTTAGCTTCAAATGAAATCTGACAGATGGATGTTGCTCACAAAGCTGCCATTGGTAAGTTCTCCTTTGTTCGTGTGACTACAGACACTTACTATCATATGCGGCATGCTACATGCAAACCAGGTCACACAGCTGGTTATGTGTAATGACATTGTCTGTCGTCATTTGCTCATATGGGGGGTCCCTAAACAGTTAAAAACTGACAATGGACATGCTTATGTTAGTCATGCTTTTTAAAATTTTTTACAGCTGTGGTCAATCAGTCATAAAACAGAAATTCCTTACAAACCCCAAAGACAAGGAATTATAGAGCAGGCAAATCAAACATTACAAGCTGTGCTGAAAAAAACCGAAAGGGGAAACAAGAGACCAGTTACCACCTCAAACAAAATACATTTACTTTTACTTTAATTTATTTTTTTACTTATTTACTTTAATTTTTTTGACTCCTGGCACAGATAGTGAGACTATGGCAGAACGACACTGGTAAATGTTATAGGGAAAAAGTAAAGTATGCCCCAAAATATTATGAAAATCCCCCGAAGGACGATGGAAATGCTCAGGAGATTTACTGATGTAAGGATGAGGGTATGCTTGTGTTTTTACAGGAGATGGATAATCTGTGTGTTTGTGACCATGTAAAGGGAGACTGGAGAGAGCCATGGATCCCAACTATGAATCCGACTCCTCCATTACAAGGCATGAGTCAGTTGAAATTGCTGGAGCACCAGGGTCAGGCAAACACCCCTGATGTCACATTTATGGCCATGCTACCCATAACATCCTGTGCAGTAGGTTTCCCTTGTGCAGAGACAAAAACATATTGGGCATATATTCCCAATCCCCCAGTATTACAGAGTGTAATTTGGAGTGACACTCCCCCTGACATCTATCATGATCATGAAGCAGGGACACCAGGACCCCTAACACCCCCTGACAAACAGTTATTAGACTCTCAGAACAATGATTATCAATTATGCTGCTCCATTGGAGGGACTTCCTTCATGAGTCACCCAGGGTACATCACTCAACTGCAGTGGCCTTGCAAATCAATCCCAAGTATGGCTGAGTTACCATGGAAAAAAATATGTACCTATTAGGCCTTAGCTCTATTAACATTACTGGTGTAGCTACTAATCTCTCCCAGCCCCATCCCCCAAATCGTATTAATTATACAGAATGGGCTCTCTTTGATAATTCTTACCCCCCTCCTTGGACCCAGTGTCTTGGTCCCCTAGCTAGACAAGAGTACATGCTAATGGGAGACATTATTTTCTAGGTCCCTGTGGTCATTTAGATGGGAGAGATGAGAATCCGACCTCATGGCATAAACTTCGCTGACACTGGTCAGCATCTCTTCACTACATTGCACTGGGATTCAATCCCAACCTGCCGCAAGTTTCACTTGGCATGGAACAGGTTTTAGCTCGACTTTGCCTCAATGGCATTACCAAGGAAAGAGAGGTCCAACTCAGGAGTCGATAGGGAAGGCAGCACTCCACTATATGAATGGCAGCATTTGTGTCGGAACACTATCTAATTATAGTAATTGTGCTGAACACAGTTTTAATGTTACCATTGTAGAAAACACTACCACTCAATTTACAATTTGTGTTTTTGAACTTATGTTTTTCTGGCAGCAAAGAGGACCAACTCCAGGTAAATGATGCCCGATTGACTTGTGATTCCTGTCAACTGTATTATTCCCTTAATCATAGCACAGTACAAACATACAGCATATCCACCCTAGTAATTCTAGGTCACAATCCCGGATTATGGATTCCTGTAAATCTGCCTGAGCCTTGGGTGGCCACCTCTGGTTTCCATTGTGTAAACTTTTTTCTTAGTCAGCTTATTCATTGTGCTTGTAGAGCCTTAGGCATGAAAATTTTTCTGAAAGTCTCCTTAGGTACATTAATAACTTCTGTTGTGGTGTCCTTAGTAGCAATGTACAGCTCCATTCAAATCACAGCTCAATATGTACAAAATTGGATGTGTACAGCCGACCAGGCATGGATGCTTAAAAATTAACTTAACACTGAGATATACATGGAAGTAGCAATGTTAAAGAGTTAAAGATTACAGTTCTGTGGCTCGGAAACCAAGAACAAACTTGCAGTTGCGTCAGCAATTGCATTGTCATTTTAAGCATACTCATATTTGTGTAACCAATTTGGAATAAAACCAAAGGGAATATCCATGGAAACTTCATTTACAAAGCAAAATTCTTAACTTGAAAAAGCATACTCAAGTAATACAGCCATCTCTGAAAACTTGGGCAGAATTCCAGCAAGGTTTAGAGAGCCTTAGCCTTTGGACCTCCTCCAAACGTCACCTAAATGTCTTTTTTGTGATTATCAGAGTATCGTCATGATGTCTCTCTTTTATGTTCATTGTCTGTAAAAGCAGCTGGACCACCAAACAGCAGTGGAGAGTTGCACAGCCTGCAATTATCTTTACTCAATTAATGCAAAAATAAAAAGGAGGAGATGTTGGAGGCCAAAAGAATGAGGGTCGTGACCAACTCAGTAATGACTGGAGGGTCTATGAGCAGAGAGGGAACTGTTCTCATGAAAGCAGCATGTTGGCAACCTGACACACCACATCTGGTGTCAGAAGGAATGCTGAGGGCAGTCACGCCCCAAGCACAGTCTTTCTTGTGGTTATATATAGGAACATCTGAAGCCAGTAGTATATAGAAAGCAATTATGTGAGCCTGTGATAATGCAAGCAGCTGACCAACAATTACCTTTCCTCCCTGTTGATTCTGCCTACTAAATATGAAGGCCTGTAGAAGCTCAGGGCCTTTGCTGATTAGAAGCAATGAGCCCCCGACCCCTCTTTTAAAACAGATCTTTTTTGTCTTTGTCTTCATTTCTGCATTCAACCCCCTTCGTTTCATCCCATGTAACAACATGTGGCAGTAACTGACTGCCACACCGTCTCTATTAAAAATACAAAAAAAAAAAAAAAAAAAAGGTGGGCTTGTTGGCAGACACATGTAATCCATGCTACTCCAGAACCTGAGGCAGAAGAATCCCTTCAACCCAGGAGACAGATGTTGCAGTGGGCCGAAATCACGCCTTTGCACCCCAGGCTGGGTGACAACGTGTGACTCCATCTCAGAGAAAGCAGAAAACAAAAAAGAAGAAAACAAAACAATACAAAACAAAACAAACAAAAACTATGTTCTGGTTAAGAGAACTGAAAAAGCAAGGCTCAGGCTAAGAAAATCTAGGAAACACATCTGAAAAGTGACTTTTATGCAAAATATACAAAGAAAAAAGATGACCCAATTAATAAGTAGAGACCTGAATAGATACATCACCAAAACAGATATGGAGATGGAAAACCCGGCACACAAAATACCGATTGCTGAGCCCCTGTTACTTCTTCTGAAGGCTGAGGCTCCAAGCCATTTCCTGAGGAGCAACAGTGGCTGCCAGAGCGGCAGTGGTTTCAAAGATCATCCCCACCTACCCCAGCTCTACCCTTCTTCCAGGTTCCAAGGATTTCCCAGACATTGAGCCTGCTCACGAGGAAAGAGCCAGAAGCTGGGTATTTTATTTCACGACTTTTCTCAAAATTCTGGATGTCAACCAGTATCCTTTGGTTGGAAGTTTTATATTTATCCTAACAATCTTGAGGCACTGACAAGTATTAGGAAAGATGATTCTCAACCTACATTTGATTCCATAAAGAAATAAAGGAATTGGCGTGGCCAGGCATGATGGCTCACATCGGTAATCCCAGCAGTTTGGGAGGCTGAGCCAGGTGGATGTCCTTAGGTCAGGTGTTTGAGATCATCCTGGTCAACATGGTGAAACAAACTCTCTACTAAAAATGTAAAAAAATTAGCCGGTAGTGGTGTCTGGGTCCTGTAAACCCAGATCCTCAGGAAGCTAAGACAGGAGAATTTCATGAACCCGGGAAGCTGAGGTTACCAAAGCCGAGATCATGTCATTGCACTCCAGCCATGGGAACAGACCAAGACTCCATCTCAAAACAAACAAACAAACAAACAAACAACAACAACAACAAACAGAACAGAACAACAACAACAAAAGGACTCAATTACATTTTTAGGCAGTTATTTTAGAAGGCTTGGTACAATGCATTACTATTTTGGTATTCTCAAGACAGAAAACACAGTAACAGTAGTAAGTAAAAACCAAACAGCAAGTCATTAGAAATTCATGGGATTAATTTCATCCATCATTCTTTCTGGCTTTTATTTAAAATGTGTAATATTGAAATAATAAGATGTTTTACTTGTGATATCTAAATGCAAGAAGAAACACCAGTTACTGAACCATTATTAAATGAATCTCAGTCTTCAAATTTGATTCTGATGCAGTGGAATGTTTTGTGAAAGATGAAAAACTAACAGACCAAACACATGTGATTTCAAATTTTGGCCTACTTTTGTAGAAGCAGATTTAAGAACCAAAACCTTCATAGTTCTAATTTTTGTCAGTGATTCAGCATTGCAAAATATGTAGTGAAACTGAAATCAGAGCTTTTTTTCAATTCCAACAGAAACTAGTTTGTACTCTGGACATTCGTGTTGCTCCCTTGAAATCCGTAAAGAAATCACGTGATTGAAAGGGACTTCTACACAGTGAAAATCACGCCAATACACCACATTGTCTTATTAGCTACAGTTCACTATTTTATTGTAGTCACCATAAGATTAGAAAAAAAAAAGCAGATAAATGACTATGTGTACTAGAATTATTTTATTTTATTTTATTTTATTATTATTATACTTTAAGTTTAGGGTACATGTGCACAATGTGCAGGTTAGTTACATGTGCATACATGTGCCATGCTGGTGTGCTGCACCCATTAACTCGTCATTTAGCATTAGGTATAGCTGCTAAAGCTATCCCTCCCCCGTAACCCCACCCCACAACAGTTCCCGGAGCGTGATGTTACCCTTCCTGTGACCATGTGTTCTCATTGTTCAATTCCCACCCATGAGTGAGAATACGTGGTGTTTGGTTTTTTGTTCTTGTGATAGTTTACTGAGAATGATGATTTCCAATTTCGTCCATGTCCCTACAAAGGACATGAACTCATCATTTCTTATGGCTGCATAGTATTCCATGGTGTATATATGCCACATTTTCTTAATCCAGTCTATCATTGTTGGACATTTGGGTTGGTTCCAAGTCTTTGCTCTTGTGAATAGTGCTGCAATAAACATACGTGTGCATGTGTCTTTATAGCAGCATGATTTATATTCCTTTGTGTATACACCCAGTAATGGGATGGCTGGGTCAAATGGTATTTCTAGTTCTAGATCCCTGAGGAATCACCACACTGACTTCCACAAGGGTTGAACTAGTTGACAGTCCCACCAACAGTGTAAAAGTGTTCCTATTTCTCCACATCCTCTCCAGCACCTGTTGTTTCCTGACTTTTTAATGATTGCCATTCTAACTGGTGTGAGATGGTATCTCATTGTGGTTTTGATTTGCATTTCTCTGATGGCCAGTGATGGTGAGCATTTTTTCATGTGCTTTTTGGCTGCATAAATGTCTTCTTTTGAGAAGTGTCTGTTCATGTACTTTGCCCACTTTTTGATGGGGATGTTTGTTTTTTTCTTGTAAATTTGTTTGAGTTCATTGTAGATTCTGGATATTAGCCCTTTGTCAGAAGAGTAGGTTGCAAAAATTTTCTCCCATTTTGTAGGTTGCTTGTTCACTCTGATGGTAGTTTCTTTTGCTGTGCAGAAGCTGTTTAGTTTAATTAGATCCCATTTGTCAATTTTGGCTTTTGTTGCCATTGCTTTTGGTGTTTTAGACACGAAGTCCTCGCCCATGCCTATGTCCTGGATGGTAATGCCTAGGTTTTCTTCTTGGGTTTTTATGGTTTCAGGTCTAACGCTTAAGTCTTTAATCCCTCTTGAATTAATTTTTGTATAAGGCATAAGGAAGGGATCCAGTTTCAGCTTTCTACCTATGGCTAGCCAGTTTTCCCCGCACCATTTATTAAGTAGGGAATCCTTTCCCCATTGCTTGTTTTTCTCAGGTTTGTCAAAGATCAGATAGTTGTAGATATGCGGCATTATTTTCTGTTCCATTAATCTATATCTCTGTTTTGGTACCAGTACCATGCTGTTTTGGTTACTGTAGCCTTGTAGTATAGTTTGAAGTCAGGTAGCGTGATGCCTCCAGCTTTGTTCTTTTGGCTTAGGATTGACTTGGTGATGCGGGCTCTTTTTTGGTTCCATATGAACTTTAAAGTAGTTTTTTCCAATTTGGTGAAGAAAGTCATTGGTAGCTTGATGGGGATTGCATTGAATCTATAAATTACCTTGGGCAGTATGGCCATTAATTTTTTCATTTTTTACTAAGTAGAGCTGCGAGTACGTTTTTTAAAATTGGTTTTCTGTGGCACAACACATGTATGCTTTTTGGCAGCAATCATAGATTAATGAACAAACAATAACAACAAAATAATACTCAACAACACCTGCTGTTCGGGGAAGGCAAATTAAAATAAGAGTGTGAGCACTAAACAGCTATACTATGTCTAAATTTCTTTTTAAATATACTCAAAACTGCAACAGAAAATCTCATTCATTGCTGAAGGAATGCATAATTGTACAGCAAATTTAAAATATGGTTGTTTTCTTCTGAAACAGTTTGACAGTTTTTTCCAAAGGTGGACATGGTCTCATCATATAGGCTGACAATTGTTAACACTTAGGTATCTAGACAACTGATTTGGAAACTCACATCTAACCAAAAACCACAAGCATTTATGTATAACTGCTCTCTTGACAATGGCCACATACTGGAAGGAATCAGCATACCCTTCAATATTAACCAAGCCAGGTAAATTCTTAAAATGAAATACTATTCATCAAAACAAAAGGAGTGATTTATGAAGTCATGCAAAGCCATGGATGAATTGGACATTCATAAAGCAAAGTGATAAGAGCCAGTCTGAAGAGGTGACATATTGTATGATTTCATTTCTATTACATTACAGAGAAGAAATATTTATAGAGACAGTAAACTGACCTGCAACTTACAGTTGTTTTTAGCGGGCCGGTAGTGAGTTGAAAAGGAGAATGCAATTATGGAAAGGAGCACAAATGGGCCAGATGAGAAGAGACTCATTCTGCTTGATGAGATCATGCTGGGCATGTGGAAGAGTCAAGAGTGTGTATAATGGCATGAATAAATAAATAGGCTTCTACTCATGATAGGAGAGGAGCGTCTTCTTTCATCACACATGGAACTATTTTAGGACAATTTCTGAGGAAGCTTTTGTTGTAAGTGGAAAATCATACATAAACAAATGTACCATTTCAAACACTCTGAGTGTACAATTTGGAAGCATTAACTATGCTCAAATTGTGCAAACATCACCACCATTTCACAATCTCACCAGCAATGTACAAGGGTTCCAATTTCTCCGCATACTCTCAAATTTTTCTTTAAAAAAGAAAAGAAAAGGAAAGAAAAATTCTAATGGGGATAAAGTGGTAATCTCATTGTGGTTTAGATATTCCTGCATTAAGTGGCTAGTGATTTCGAACATCTTTTCATGTGCTTATTGGCTGTGGATTTGTAAATGATTTCTTGGCTATATCACTGAATGAACACAAAACATAAGAAAAACTAGATCACTTGAACTTCATCAAAACTAAACACTTTTGTGCATTAAAAGACACTGTCAGTATAGTGGAAAGAAAACCAACAGCATGGGACACAATATTTGCAAGTCATATATATGGTATATATTCGTATCACCCACTTGGATCTCTTCCAAATGCACTCTTCTTTTTTTCTTACTCTAAAACATTTTAAATAAACATTGCCTTTTGCTGTGAAACCTTTATCAGTCTCCTTTGCTACTTCATTCCCCTCAGTCAAATTCTTTCTCCTGAGGAGGCAGGAGTTGAGGTTACTGCAGACCATGATAGATTTGACGCCAGTAACTCAGATAACTTCCACTGGTAACAGGTCGAGGGGCTGCTGGACAGGGTGGCGGGAGTTCATGTCTAGTGTGTGGCTGGCCTGGCCCCAGGCAGTTCTGGACTGTGGTGGGACCAGAACCCCATGCTGCAAGCACTCTGTGGAAAGAGAGCTCACATTGCTGAGAGAATGCTGAGGAAGAAATTTTGTCTTTTTAGTGAGGTTAAATTCCCTCGCATAATATAAAATTAACTGTTTCTTAATGAATTCCTTAGTGATTTTTAGTACGTGCATATTTGTGTGCAAATACCACATCTTAGTTCCAAAGTATTTTCATTATTCCAAAAGGAAATACCCTACTTATTAAGAAGCTCCTACCCAATCTGTCCTCTTTCTGACACCAGCACCAATAATCTGCATTTTTTTCTCTATGGATTTACCTGCTCTAAATATTTATACAAATAAAATCATACACTATGTGACTTTTGGCTCAGCTTCTTGAGCCAAAATTTAAGTTTCTTCACATTGTAGCATTAAGAGTTGTAATCCTTTTCACAGCTGAATAGTATGCCGTTGTCTGGACATACTACATTTTGTTTTTTTTTTGTTGGTGGACGTTTATTTGGTGTGTTTCCAGATTTTAGTTATTGTGAATGCTGCTATGAACATACGCATACATATTTTTGTTTGAATACCTCTTTTACATTTTTTTTGTGTGTATATAGGTTGGAGTGCATTTTGGGGGTTCTATGGTAATTTTATGTTTAGCTTTTGCAGAACCACCAAACTATTTTCCACAGCAGCTGCGGCATTTTTCTTTCACATTTTCCCACTTCCATTTCCAATTGTGGAGGTGCACATTTTTGTATCTTTTATATTGTTTATATATTTATCTTTTCCTTAATCTTTACTTATTCACACTGCTGTTTCATGTCTGTTCATTTTATCCTGAAATACTCCATAAAGCATTTCTTAAAGGGTAGTCTACTGGTAAAAGACTGCAGCTTTTACATGGGAATTTTATAATACCTCTCTCACTTTTGATGGGCAGTTAGTGTAGGCATAATATTTCTGTTAAAAGTTTTTTTCTTACAGCATTTGGCATATCTTAGTCTACTACTTTCTGACCTCTGAATTTTCAGAAAAGAAATCCACTGATTACTCATGGGGGTTCTTTTTACATGACCAGTCACTTCTCTTGCAACTTTCAAGTTTCAAGTTGTTTTTGTTTTAGAAAGGTTAATTATCAAGTAAGTTTGAATGTGTTTGAGTTTATGCTGCTTGGAGTTTGTTGCATTTCTTTGGTGTTTATTTATTTCCTCAAATTTGTGACCTTCCTGACCACTACTGTTTTAGTCTCCTTTAGGAGGACTGCTTGATGGTGTCTCACGGGTTTCTAGGTTGTTTTCACAGTTATTTATTTATTTATTTATTCCCTTCTTGACTTAACAATTTCAACTGCCCTTTTCTTAGATCTGCTGATAGTTTGTTCTTCTATCTTCTCAAGTGTCCTTTTAAATCTCCGTAGAGTTTTTTTTTTTTTTTTTTTTTTTGATTGAGTTTTTTGATTGAGGGTGGAGTTCAGTGAGGCAAACTTGGCTGACTGCAACCTCTTCCTCTTGATTTCAAACAATTAAGTAGCTGGGACTACAGGCTCATGCCACCACACCCTGCTAATTTTTGTGTTTTTTAGTGAAGACAAGGTTTCACCATATTGGCCAGGAAAATCTTCATCATTTGACCTCATGGTCTAACCGACTTGGCCTCCCAAACTGCTAAGACTGCAGGCATGAGCCACTGTGCCAGGCTGTAGTAAATTTTAGTGACAGTTGTTTAACTTTTCAGCTCCAGATATATATGTATAAGTATATATATATATAATATATATACACACACACATATATATACACATATATTTATATTATATATTAAATAAAAATATATATAATATAGAAATATATTTTTATGTATTCCATATATATAAGCTAAAGTCTAACATAATCTAAAGTCTAAGATATATGTATAGATAGATAGATAGATAGATAGATAGATAAGAGAGAGAGAGAGAGAGAGAGAACCACTGAACCTGGCCTAGAATTTCCTTCTTAGTTTTACTGTAAGTTTACTTTATTATAAGTTTTGTTTATTGTAAGCTTACTGTCTATTAATGATTTTTTTCTGTTCATGGCTTTCTGTGCTTTTCTTCATTGCATTAGCTTTCTTAAAAAAATCATGAATTTTAAAAATTATTTTTTAGTTAGCCTGCCATTTGGGCCACCTGGGAAAAGCTTCTGTTAGTGATTTTTTTTCTTTCTAGGGTGAGCCACACTTTCTTTTTCTTTTCTTTTCTTTTTCTTTTTTTTTTTTTCTTTTTTCTTTTTTTTTTTTTTTGAGGCTGAGTCTCGCTCTGTCCCCCAGGCTGGTGTGCAGTGGCGAGATCTCGGCTGACTGCAAGCTCCGCCTCCCGGGTTCACGCCATTCTCCTGCCTCAGCCTCCAGAGTAGCTGGGACTACAGGCGCTCGCCACCACGCCCGGCTAATTTTTTTAGTAGAGACGGGGTTTCACCGTGTTAGCCAGGATGGTTCTCGATCTCCTGATCTCGTGACCCGCCCGCCTCGGCCTCCCAAAGTGCTGGGATTACAGGAGTGAGCCACCGCACCCGGCCGACCACACTTTCTTATTTCACCTTATGCTTTGTGATTCTGTTGGTGTCGAAAACAGGCATATAAATTTTCAAGTGTTGTACCTTTGAAAATCAGATTTTCTCACTCTGTAGCTTGCTAGGGATTTGTTTATTCATCATCTAGGCTATTTCTGTCATGACAGTCTTACTGATTTTGTTGGGGGTTTTTCTTGAGGCTGCATCATTGTGGAGCACAGATGTGTAGCAACACATTTTATTCTAAATTTTCACTTACATATGTTTTCTTTGAATGTTTTCTCTATCATTCTCTGGCCTCTAAAGAGGGAGAAAAAGAAAAGAAAAATTAGGAAAGAAAGGCTCTGCCTTTGTAAATCGTCTGAAAGTTACTTGAGTAGGAGGAGAAAAAGCCTGTAAAAGGTTTGGAAAATGAAACAATGACTGTTCACCACTCGCAGGACCTCCGTAATAAGAAACAGCAATCGGTTAGCAAGTCCTCCTGAGATTTGGAGGATAAGGTCTTTTTTGCCTATCGTGGCTACTGCCAGCTGCTCCAGAAGTATTTGCAAGGCTGCACACCACGGCAGTAGTTGATAGGAATAAATAACTGCTGTTGACTTTTGCTATAAAATTGATCGAACTTAATTGTTGTTGACTTTACAAATCGTCTTTTGAAAGCTTCAAAACTTCAGATAGGATCTATAATTCCAGACTATTTGCGTCATAGTGATTCTGCCACTGCACATATTGAAGAGTTGAAGGGACAGATACATAGTGCTCTGTAATTCATTGTCTCGTTTTTCCAAGAACCTGTATCATTTTACTTTCAATCTCTCTCTTTGCACTTACAGTAACACTTGCAGGGAAATCACATATGTGAACCCTTCTTTTAAAGGTACATTTGCATTATTCTGTGCCTTTTTATGAAAGAGCTCACATTTAAAGTTATTAAACGTAAAAACCTATTCACTCTGATATTTAATTACTTGCTTTCTGTATGTTCTTTACCTTATTTGAATTTTTAAATTTCTCCTTTGATCTTTCAGAAAAATTTCTTAATTTCTCAAAACTTTCTTTTTCTATATATTTTATATTATAGTTAGTTACATTTGGGACCTCAATAAATATTCTAAACTTAAAATAGCCTACGTTGGATAATACTACCTTATTTAAATAATCTAAAGTCTAAGTTCAACAATATAAAGGTACTCTGCTCCTGTACTTTTCTGTTCTTCTCAAATTATATTATATTGTCTCAGACTATGTCTCCACACACAGACTGTCCATGAAATTAAATTTGTATATTTTTGTATGTAATAGCTGCCGATAATAAGCATAATAGTAGTAATTATCTTTGCTAGGTAATAGTAATAGCTTTATTTTGGTGGGGGGAGGGTTAGACACAGATTTCTCGAGCTTATTTTTATCTAGACATTTTCTGCTTGTGTATTATTTTATAAGTTATAAATGTTCTTCATTTCTCCAAAGTGTCTTCTTAGTTATTGGCAGCTAAGTATTGGATACTTAGTATCCACTTAGATAGCATTTTGTATAAGAGCAGTATACAAGCTATTATTAAAAAAAAACTGAATATGTATTATCAGATTGTCAATTATATGAAGTAACTGCATTGTTGGTTCTCAGGAACCTAAAGGTTTGTGACCAATTCCTGGCATTTTCAACCAAGAGTGACTTCTGACTTTGGCAAAACAGAAATAAAAATGACTAATCAATTCATCGTTTATTCTCTAGAAAGACTAGAACAAACACAATAAATTGGCACATAAGGGCTGTTTTACTCCTTCTAGAATCAGGAATCAGGGCCTCAAATTGAAAATGTGGATTTCAGTTTTGCAGGCTTCATCTGCGTCTGGGAGGCAGTATGACAATCCAAAACATTAACTGTTTTAAAATTGTCTCTCTTGATTAAGTGTTTCCTTGGTTGAAGTGAACTATTGGTGAACTATTGGTTTCCTGGGTGTAGACGGTTTTTTATTTGTTTGAGATTTCTTTGAATGGTTTGACACTGCCTGCTCTGCAATTTTGTTTCAGTTTTATTTGTGAAGCATGAACTGTTTTCTAATCTCAGTTTATTTTTATTTAGGAGATCTAAATTTTGTCTCATGAAAATGTTGTTTCAAATACTGAAGTTAAATGTTACACTTTTAATTTGGGTTTCTAGATTTTTTATTTGTTTGTTTTAGTGGTTATAGTGTAAGGTTTTTTGTTTGCTTTATATTAATTGATCCTATCAATTTCATATAAAATGCATGAGGTAAAATTCTCTATTGAGTACAGCTTGGACTCATGTGAGACAAGCATAAAATAATTAGTCTCTAAAGTGACTTTGAAGTAAATATCTAAATAAAATAATAAGGGAATAATCACACAAGCATGCATCAAGATCAACAAGTTTGATGACCTCCACCAGACGTCTGCTTAAATTGTTTGAAACACAGCCAGGTGACTGTGGCTGGAGCAGACCGTGGAAGGCAAACAGTTATAGACATTGAGCTCATGGAGGTAACAAGACAGTCCATGTGAGTGGCTAGGGTTTCTGTAAGTCAATAGATTTTACTTTCTTTTTACCCTAAGCCTGGTTCATGACTAGAAGTGGAATTGGTAAGGTTGTTACTAGCATCTAGCCCTGAGAGATTAGAAAAGCTGATAAATATCTTAAAATCTAGAGTCTCAGGCCTCTCTTTGATAAATTAACAGTGATAGATCATCTCTCCAGAAAATTGTACATTAAAAAAGCACACTTTGATTTTATATTTTCAAGATCACTTAACTCCATCTTTGGTTTCTATAAATCAGAAGAATTTTAAGAAGCTTTTGTAAAGTTCTGTTGATTCAAGTTAAGGTAAGTGTTAGTAAAGCGAAGTCAGTTCAGTTAGTCAATGATTAAATAGTAAAGCATATATTTATTTTTCTCCCCTTTTCTTTTCCCATTACTTTTTAAATATTTCCGTAAAACACTACTATAGCAAAGAAAAAAAAAAAGCATAGCTAGGCAGCCTCTATTTTGGGGGTGGCAATTAAGAAAACTCAGTGAATGGCTTTTGGGATAGAACTAAACTTGACTACAGCTGGAAGGCATACAGAAAAGACATACACACTTGTGGATTGGCACACTACATTATGCATGCACAATGGGCATAATATTTATCGTAAGGCAAAAATTAAATATGTCTTATGACATAAAAGTTGCTAAGCCATTATAATAACCAAGCCAAAGCAAAACAAAGATTTCAAGGATTGTAGCTGGGGTTAGAGAAGTCTTGCTTTTGCTAAAGTTGTTGAGTAGAATTAACACTGATGTATCTTCTACTTTTCTAAAATTGTTTCTGATGGAAGATTTTTATAGTGGGAAACTTTGATCGCGATTTGTTATGCTCTCTCATGTTCTAAATTAACCAGAAATAAATACATTCACAAAAATTTACATGAGCCAATTAGAGAAAATAAAAACAAGTGAATGAAGAAGTAGCTGTAATAGAAAAATGTATGTGGAAATGTTAAGATAAATCAAAAAAGGAGGTTAATTCGTACAGCGTAAAATCTTTTACATTTGATTTAAAAAATTGTTTCCAAACTTTAGCAGCTAGCAACAACATGGTAGTTAATCATGGTTTGGAGGCTAGGCTCATCTCATGAATTTACATTTTTCTACCAGATTTATATTCACTAAAAGCTGATTAGATTGTGCCCACAAGAATAAGTTGGATCTGCATTCCACAGCCCACTGATTCAAAGATTGTTTCGGGGAAAACTTCCAACAGATACACCCAGGATTAATACCCTGTATACCTCAGTCCAACGAAGTCAACACTCGGTATTAACCATCACAAATCCACCCCTTGACAACTTGAACCCATACACGTCTCCTAAGGGAATACCTAATCCTCAAGTAAAGAAAATAATAACATCATAATTACACCTAACGTAATACAACTATCTTTATTACAACCAGTAATTCACCAATCCCAAATCCAAGCACTATTATGTGAAGTTAACCATACTCAAATGTTGATTTGATGTCAATAAATCTAATGTCACATAATAAAGAAAAAGAAAAAATGAAGGTACTATTACATGTGTATACATACACAAACTTTTTTTTAACAAAAAGAGGAACTGTTTAGAACAATTAAAGTCCTCATTTCTGCAGCTGGTCACCTGGCTGTAGCTGGTGTTGATGTCTCCCTTCTTCTACCAACCTTTATGTGTTCCCTTTGCATTCAACAAGCACCTCAGCTGAGACCCCTAATCCCCTTCCTTCCTTCCTTCCTTATTTCCTTTCTTCCTTCCTTCTTTATTTCCTTCCTTCCTCCATTCCTTCCTCCCTTGCTTCCTCTATTCCTTCCTTCTTTCCTTCTTCCCTTCCTTCCTTCCTTCTTTTCTTCCTTCCTCCCTCTCTCTCTTTTCTGCTTGCTTGCTGGCTGGCTGGCTGGCTTGCTTTGCTTGCTGGCTGGCTGGCTGGCTGGCTGGCTGGCTGGCTTGCTGGCTGGCTGGCTTGCTTGCTTGCTTTCTCCCTTTCTTTTCGGTTAGAGTAACCCAAACCTTAATTCCTGAAGGTTCTGGATCACTCACAGTCCTGTCAAAATTAGGCTGTTGTAATTTTCCGTTGATCTTAATCTCACGGCAGTTAAATACTATCAGGCACCCTAATGGATCTCCTGTGTTCCATGTATATTCTTCCATACCTCCATTGTAAAATAGTAGACTGACTTTATCTTGCTAATTCAAGTCAGTCACCACAGCCAACACTGTCACTTCCTTAGCCTGTTGACTGAAAGGCAGGAGTAGCCCAAAATGCCAAGGGGACAATCTTCACTGTCAGTTTAATGGAAATGTCATTCTGTCTCCTGGTGGCAACATTTCTCCCTCTGGAACTAAGACCTGTAAGCCCGCGGAACATAATGTAAAGGAAACAGGAAGCAAACATTTTGCTAGTGGATCACTAGGGGTGATGGTGAGCGGGGACATTTTCACTTCCACACCTTGATTTCTGTACCCAATAAATCTGGCTGTGGGAAAAACAGTATATGTTCAACACTGATTCAGAACATACATTGCCTTCTGGAGAACTTTTCCCCAGGTTTGCAAAGTCTTGTCACATGGTTGGTATTGTAATTGTAACTTTAAAAGGCCATTTCACCATTCTATTAATCCAGCTGCCCTAGGATGACGGGAGGCATGGTAAGACCAGTGAATTCCATAAGCAGGAGCCCACTGCCACACTTCTTTAGCCATAAGGTGAGTGTCTTTGTCAGAGGGAATGCTGTGTGGAATGCTATGTTGGTGGATGAGGTGTTTAGCGTGTCCACAGATGGTAGTCTTGGCAGAAGCATTGGATGCAGAATAGGCAAACGCATATCCAGTGAAAGCACCCTGAGAAATGGTGCCATATCGGCGGATCAGTGTTGGACTCTGTTGCTTGCAAATGGGGCATGCAGCAGTGGCCATAGCCAGGTTAGCTTTGGTGAGTAAAAGTCCATTTTGCTGCACCCATGCATAATCTTCACCCCTGCAATCATGGCCACTTTGTTTATGGGCCCTCGGGGTGATGACAGCAGAAGCTCGGGAGAGAGAGTGAGTGGTTTCCACAGGATGGTTTATTCTATCCATTTGCTTACAAAATTTTTCCTCTTCTGAGGCCACCGTTGTTGAACACTCACATGAAATATAAATATCCTCACAGTTTTTGACCACTCAGAGAGGCTCATCTACGTAACTCTCTCTTAAATTACTTTGCCACTTATTTACTGATAATGCTTCTTCCAAGTTCCTGATCATCCAACCAGGACATTGGTTATGGCCCATGAACCAGTATATAATCACACATCCGGTTATTTCTCCTTGACGTTCAGTCTACTGGGAAGAGGTCCCTTCACCACTGTTCTTCACGGATATCCCAGCAAAAATCTGTACTGCTGCAGCTGTTCATTCTTGGGTGGTGGCTCCATATATGGTGCAGAACCATCTGGAGCCAGGCCATAGTCTTCTCTTATTCTGTCAACTGACCACAGGGAACTATCCATGAGACTATCAGTGCAGGTTGGAGGGGAGAAGCCATGGTGGCAAGACTGGAGAACATGAGCATTTGAGCCAGTTACGTATGTAAATTACTTGTGCCTTCAGGACTGGCTTGAGACTGGTCACAAATGTACCACTTCCATTTGATGATAAAATTCTGCTATGGACAACCCACTTTATGGCTAGATGGATCAGAAAGCACCCAGTTCATGATAGGCATTTCAGTTCACTTGGTGACTTGATGACTTACAGACAAGGGTTCAGTTTCCACCAAACCCAGTAACAGGCCAAGAGCTGTCTCTCAATAGGACAGTGGTTATCTGCAGAAGATGGCAGGCCCTTACTTCAAAATCCTAGAGACCTATGCTGTGATTCACCTGTGAGATCCTGGCATTAGGCTCCAAACAGCACCCCTATCTACCACTGACACCTCAGTCACCATTATATCTTGTGGGTCATATGACCCAAGTGACAGAAAAGCTTGCCTGGATCTTCTACACAGCTTTCTCCTGTTCTGGACACTACTCACAACTGGCAGCCTTTTAAGTCACTCAATAAAAGGGGGAGAGTAACAACCTCACATAAGGAATATGTTTTCTCCAATATCCAAATAAACCCACTAGACATTGTCCCCCATTTTTTTGTTTGTATCAGGGGCCAAATGCAGCAAATTGTTCTTTACCTTAGAAGGAATATGTCAACAGGTCTTACACCACTGGACCCCTAGAAATTTTACTGAGCTAGAAGGTCCCTGAATTTTAGTCAGGTTTATTTCCTATAATCTGGCATAAACATGCCCCACCAATAAGTCCAGTGTGTTTGCTACTTCTTGCTCACTGGATCAAATCAGCATAATGTCATCAGTGTAACAGACAAGTGTGATATCTTGCAGCCACCAAAAGAAATCAAGATCTCTCTGCAAAAGATTAAGGCACAAAGGTAGAGAGTTGGTATACCCCTGAGGTAAGAGAGTAAAGGTGTATTTCTGGTATTGTCGGGTGAAGGCAAATTGCCTCTGGTGGGTCTTATGGACAGGAATGAAGAAAAAGGCATTTTCCAAGTCAATGGCTGCATACCAGATGCCAGGAGATATATTTATTTGCTCAAGCAATAAAACCACATTTGGTACAGCAGCTGCAATTCGAGTCACCAAGTCGTTGAGCTTACCAAAATCTCCTGTCATTCTCCAAGATCCACTTGTCTTCTGCACAGGTTAAATGGGAGAGTTGCTTTCAGATGTGCTGGTAATGACCAACTGTGTGTCTTTCAAGTCCTTAATGATGGTAGTAATCTTCACAATCTCTCCGGGGTTGTGATATTGTTTTTGATTTACTGTATTTTCAGGTAGAGGAAGCTCAAATGGCTTCCATTTGCCTTTTCCTATTTTAGTAATCCTCACCCTACAGGTCAGGAAGCAAATGTGGGGTTCTACCAGCAGCTAAGTGTGCCTATGTCAATAATGCATTCTGGCACTGGGAAAATGACCTTAGGATGCCTCTAGGTACACGCTCGACCCACTGTAAGTCTGACGGAAGCTAAAACTTTATTAATTGCCTGACCTTCATAAGGTTCTATTTTAACTGTAGAACCACAATGATGTTTCGGGTCTCCTGGAGTCAGTATCAGCTCAGATCCAGGGTCCAGTAGCCCGAAAATTCTGATCATTTCCCTTTCTTCCATGCACAGTTACCCTGACAAAAGTCCAGGCATTACTTAAGGAACAATGAGAGAAAGATTCACTGCATAAATTGTTGGTAATGGAGTGGGGTCTTTCCTCAAGGGGATCCAGCCTCCCCTTCATTCAAGGGGTTCTGTGTCTTTAAATTGGCTCTGGTATGGAAATAGGTTGAGAAGCTGTGGTTCTGTCTTTATAATTTAGAATAGTTCTTCATCTATTTGACACCAAAGTTTTCTGTTTCTATAACTTAGGTAGGAATGCAGTAGGCTTTCTATCAATTTCACTTCCAGGAACACCTTGATTAATTAGCCAGTGCCAGGGTTCCACAGGTGTCAGACTCTTCTGATTGCTGCTTTGCGACAGCTGTCCATTATGGTACCTACACCCACCTTGCCTCTGATGGTCGAGTGTTGCCACTTGGTTCCTGCCACCTTGGGATTCAATTATCCCTAGTGTATTTCAATGTTATAGTTAGTGGCTGCAGTTCCCACCCTTTGATCTGACACACAGAAGAGTAATTACAGAGCTGTTCAAAGATGCGGGTACTGCTCTCCTTCACAAGGCATTGATCAAGAATATATCCTCTGGATTCTCTCAGCTGGGATGAGTAGGTCTAAAGTGAACTAATCCACTCCACCATTCCAACCTCCCAAGGCCTTTGGATTTCATCCTTTACTTTAAACCAATGGAGAGCGGACATTTATAGAGCTCACTCACAGTGGGCCATCTTTGAATCCATATTTTAGCTAACCAAACAGATAAACTATGAGAAATTCTTAGCTCCCTGTGCTGCATCTTTAAATGCAGAGTCCCTACTAGGTCAGCCCTAGTCAATAAATTCAGCCTGATACAACCCTGTGTTCCTTCTGCTATTATCCCATACCCTTAATATCCATTTGCTTCTGTGTTCTCTAGCCTGCTGTTCATGTATATTATAGAACTCAAACAGTTGTTTTTCAGTTTACCACAGCTTCTCATGGGTTGCACTCTCAATATCACCTTAAAGAGCCCGCCAGTACTTTAGTTTAGTTATAGGCTTAGAACCAAACAGAGATGTTGGGGGTGGCCTCTGAGAAGAATCAACATTATCATACCTGGCAACTGACTCAGGGGAGGCCATCACTGTGGCCTCAGCCAGCGCATGGTTTATCTCTATAGGTAGAGGTGGAAAGACTGAAGGCAGCATGTACCTCTCTCTTCTGGGATGCAGAACAATAATTTGAGATCAGCTGACTATCAGGGCTGAACGACCTGTAACAAAACTATGGATAAAACTCGCCCCCTCGCTTATCATACTATGGAACACAAAAATAAGAGGACAGCTGTGGCCCTTCAGGGTGCACAGACTTAGGGGCTCTCGATGCCATGACTGTGACACCCTCTTAGGGGCTTTGCATTTTCTGGCATCTCCAAGCTTCTGGGCCCCACTACGTTTCACAGTATCAGCTGTGGATGCTGCCTGCAGTATGCCTGGCCCAGCTGCTGCTTCTCAGTGAGACGGAACTTCTGTTGGCACCTAAAATTTCTTGTTTTGCCACAGCTGGCATGCCTGGATGAGTTTAGTGCTTGGGGCCCACACTTGCTCATTACAACACTCACCACTCCACCATGCTTGCCCTTGACAGGCGATAAATGCTGGCTCTTAATGCAAGCTGAGTGCAGGCTGTCAGGCAGAGTGGGTAGAACACATGTAGCAGGCCTGGGAAAAACTCAAGCAAAGGCACCACTGGCCACAGGGGTTTTCATCTGGCAAAGTGACTCCCCTAAAATTCTGTAACAAAAGAAGCATAGCTAATTGTGTTTAAATGCCTTACTTCTCTTAAATCCTGAGACACTGATAATTCAGTGTCAATACCCTGAATATTTTCGTATTTTATCCTTATTTGGAAAGTATTATATTTCAACATTATTTGGAAATAAAATTTGAATAATTGGTATTTGCGTTGAACCACCTGAATCCCAAGAATATATTTGCATGGAACCACCTGATTCTCACAAAATGTATTTCTGAAATATAAGCGTTGGGCTTCAGATTAGCATTCTTTTAGCAGATTGTGAAACTTGCCAATGGAACACAATTTCTAATCCCTGGAGTTTGACATTATACACTCACATACGTTGTTTTTTGTTGTTGTTGTTTGTTTGTTTGTTTGTTTTGTGGAGGCACTTTTGCTGTGCATTGTAAGAGGTTGAGCAGCATTTCTGACCTTTTCCACTAAGTGCAATAGTAACATCCCTTTTCCATGGTTGAAATGTCCAAATATCTTAGTGTCTTCTGGAAGCTAAATTGTTGACATTGACTATTCTAAAGAGTTAGGAAGAATGAATAAAAAAACCAGTTTTAACAGTTTTGCAGAGGCCGCGCAGGGTGGTTCACACCTGTAATCCCAGCACTTTGGGAGGCCAAATTGGGAGAATCACCCTAGGTCAGGAGTTGGAGACCAGTCTGGCCAACATAGTGTAACCCTGTCTCTACTAAAAATACAATAAGTAAACAAACAAACAAAATTAGCTGGGCATGGTGACAGTCGCCTGTAATCCCAGCTACTCCGGAGGTTGAGGCAGGAGAATCGATTGAAACCAGGAGGCGAGAATGAGCTGAGATCATGCCATTGCACTCCAGCCTGCATCACAATAGCGAAACTCTGTCTTAAAAAAAAAAACAAAACAAAACAAATATGCAAGTTTTATATGAGATCTTATTTTTATCTAACTTTCTGCGGTTCCAATATCCTGTCACTTATGTAATGAACCAGCATGTCCTGCATGTACCCTGGAACTTAATACACAACAAAGTTAAATAAATTAAATAAAACTAGAAAGGGTTTATTTTCTTAGAAGTGAGGTTACAGTAACTGAAATGTGTGCCACACTTTATTTAAGACATTTTCTAATTACAAATCAGGGTTGTCACAAACTGCATTGAAAAGCAAATAAGGAGAATATCTCAATTCTTAATTGATCAAATTTATTTTCTTTTATTCTTAGAATGGAATCCCACACTGTCTCTTTGGATGGTGTGCAGTGGTGCAATCTTAGCACACTGCAGCACCCTGCCTCCCAAGTGCAAATGTTCATTCTTCCTCAGCTTCTTGAATAGCTGAGATTACAGGTATGCACCAACACACTCGAAGGGTTTTCACCATATTGGCCATGCTTGTCTCAAACTCCTGGCTTCAAGTACTCTGCCTGTTTTGGCCTCTAAAAGTGCCAGAATTACAGGCATGAGCCACCAAGGCTTGCCGTCCCTCATCTGGGTTTCCAATTGAGAAATACACTGGTCTTACAAACCTTATTTTTTATATCATATTTTTGATGAGTTTCATTTTATGTCTCATAATTCACAAAGATAACTTAAGTGCATTGTCTCTCTATTGGAAATGAATTTATTTCCATTAATACATAATTAAAAGAGTAGGTTTATGTAGAAAGTCATTTTTCTATGGTGAAGAGTTCTCACATCTTAGAAATTGCTTTACATATCTCATTTGGAAAACTCATTGCATTTATTGATTACACTTGCATTTTTTTTTTCCTTTGCATTTTCTTTTGTAAGAGTATTCTAAATGGTTTCAAGATACAATAAGCTGTTTAATTATGTCAAATAAACTTAAAAGGTATTTAATTTGAAAGACAACTTTTTCTTAAGCTATGTTTCTACTAATACTGTCTGATTACTTTTTGTATGTTACTAGGAATTAATTGATGTTTAAATTTTCCCGGCATCAAAAGTTCACCTTCAATATTTAAGAAATAAAGAACTGCTAGCAGAGCAGGCTGTTCTGGTCCATAGTTCACCCACTACCATCTACCCTGGTTTTGAGCTACCTGCAGCACAAGATTGGCTGGGTAAAAAAATCTCACAAAGATATCAGTCTGTTTGATGGAAATATATTACATGGACAAAGAAATAACTAGTGGGTATTAAAAATCATAAAGAGGTTTTTTATCGTTAATAACAGTTTTATTTGAAATTCTCTATTTACATTTAGAAAAAATTAACTCATCGCTTTTGTTTTGCTTTGTTTTTAATCAACTAGCTTAACATTTTGTAGCCATCAGGTATATAATTAAAACCATTTATATCAGAGAATATTATTTTTTTTAAATAAGATGTATTCCTTAAATGTTCTCATATATGGTTTTGGTAATTTAACACAGTGGAATTGATTTAATCATATACAAAAAAATAGTAAGACTGTTGAGTAAGAAGAAACCAAATTTAATGGTACAAAAAGTTTATACTAAAAATGTATACATTAAAAAGATTTTTCTAACCCAAACATTGAAGTTGCTTAATGTTGTTTTAGTTAAATTCCAAGAGAAGTATTATTTTAAAATCATAATGTGAAAAGAGATCATCGGAGTGCATGTTATTACTTTTAAATGTCCACATCAATTAAACAAAACGGATAGCAACGTTCAAATCTTACGCAGAACTGAAACTCATAGCGAGAGGTAATGTAAGTAAATTGAAAAACAATAGGCCAGGCGCGGTGGCTCACACCTGTAATCCCAGCCCTTTGGGAGGCCGAGGAGGGCGGATCACAAGGTCAGGAGATCGAGACCATCCTGGCTAACAAGGTGAAACCCGTCTCTACTAAAAATAGAAAAAATTAGCCGGGCGTGCTGATGGGCACCTGTAGCCCCAGCTACACGGGAGGCTGAGGCAGGAGAATGGTGTGAGCCCGAGAGTCGGAGCTTGCAGTGAGCCGAGATCACACCACTGCACTCCAGCCTAGGCGAAAGAGCGAGACTCCGTCTCAAAACAAACAAACAAATGAAAACCATAAAATTTAGTTCATTTCAAGGGAAATCAGAGAGTTACAAATATAATCAACAAGAGTATTCTGTACAGATATTTAATTGAAAATGTGAAATTATGTTAGTTTATATGTTTCTCTCTGTGAGTATATTTTTTGGCACATCGCAGGAGTTTCTAGCTAAACTCACTGTTGAAAAGGACAGATCTATATTTGTCCTGTGGGATCTATGTAAAGAGGAGAGTTTCCGTTTTAAAAACACAGACTTTTGTTAATTCATTTAACTATTGTATTGGCAGAGTGAATAAATATTTTAAAAAAATTTTTTAAGCAACCACTACTGTTATGAAACGTTAAGTCAACCTTTTCTTTCCTTGTGGTTAATATATATTTCCAAATATATAAGACGGCATGCAAGAAAAATTATTAACTTGCCACGAATATTGTATTTCTGGTCCAGAGATGTTTTTTGAAGTATTTGCACTTCTTCATACATAAAGCTATTTCCTCTTTTTCTTCTTCTTCTTCTTCTTCCTCTTCTTCTTCTTATCTTTTTTTACAGAAATGAGAGTATAATATATACAATATAGTTATTTGTTTTTACTTAGTGACACACCTGTCAATACATGAAGATCTGTTTATTTCTGTTCTGTGCTACATAATTTGGCATTCAATGTGCTCTAATTTATGCAGTCCACATCTAAGATGGATTGATGTGTAAGTTGTGTTCAGTTTTATAAGATAGAGATTTCTAGTTCTCACAGGGATTTTAAATACACCACCTAATTGACTTTATCTCATAATAAAATGAATATAAATTAATCATCACTATGTAATGAGGAAAAAAGCAGATATTTATGTGAAGATTCTAGTTTTTAGGTTTGAGAACAATAACTTGTATGCAGTGCTCAGTTTGAACTGAGAAAACTCTAATGTCCCATTTATATAAATTTCTGATGACAGTGTATTGAATACACTTATTTTAAGTACAAAAGTTTTTCAATCAGTTAACACATAATGATTAAAGTTAAGTCTGTGTTAGCACATGGAAATTTAATATTATATCATCTTATATGACTTTTTCAAATAAAACTGTTACAGAAGCAATGCCATTAAAAATGCAGAATTAAGATATCTCTAGTTAATGGTGCATATATTGGATCATGTTTCTGGTGATATAAAAATTTAAGGTACCATTTGAAAATTGCTGTGTTAGCCTGACAAGATGAATTTCCCAGCCTGATTAGAAGAACTATGGACAGAGTCATCATTTTTGTAGCATAAGCATAGTTTTTCTTCTCTGAGGTTGTGAAACACTCAGATAGTAGGAATATCTGCCCCCAATCAGACCCTGCCCACAAAAATGACTTGTGGGACTCAAAGAGGCTGGTGTGACTAGTCACATAAATTGTGTGATCTAGCAACTATACATAATGTTAGTGCTTAGAAACAGTAGTTCTACAATTAGAAACACGTGGTGATGTAGACAATGATTGTTCAAAGGTGAGTAACAAAGGTGTGAGTTAAATTTTAATTATTTATTTGTTTTTAATATTCTCATACCAGGTACTATTTTTCTTCCTGAGATTGCTGTACTTTCGTAAGATTTTGTCAGGACTGCATTTTCACAATATGGCTAGAATGTCTGAGATACTATGAATGGCATATTTTTCGTGCTCACTATCTAATAACTTGAAAGTTTACTTGACAGTTTTTATTATTTTTTGTTTGTTTTCAAAACACAATTGATACAATCATATTTGTATGACATGGTAAATGCAATTCAGAATTTTAAGAATAAAAAATATTTATTTTAATAAGTATATTCTCATCTTGTATTTGAAGTATGCTATTTAATTTTTTGACCTTAATTTTATCTGTGTTATATAAGTTGTGTTTATTTTTAGGATTTTCTGTATATTTTCCTCAAATTAGCTATTCTTCTGCTTAAGAAAAAAATCGTTTTTCAGATAATGCTACATGGACCTGTTATCAACATTATTTCACAATTACAATGAGGCTACTAAAGGTATAAAAGCACCTGGTTGAAAATAAAAAGTATTCGGTTGATCATAAGGCAGCAAAAAGTTAGGCTTTAGTGGCAGATCACATATTTAAGATGTAGCTGTTAAGTAAGTTAATACAGAAAACCTGAATTTTGGAAATGTTTACACTCAAACTGTTTATCATTCCTTTGCTTTTTTTTTTGCGTAGATATTGATAGAAACTAAAGAAAGAAATTAGAACATTTTAACTGTAGTAAACAGTTCCAAAATTTCTACATTTCTTTTCCTCAGTGGTCAGAAATAACTTTGCCTTCAAATAACATCTTAGCACTTAAAGTTTACGGAGATTACAAAACACACACTTGTCTCTGCCTTTCTAGATATGACAGATCACACTATGCAGGCATTACAACTTGGGTAACATTCCTTTTAGTAGGATCTCATTATGGGATGTCCACTCTTACTTGGTTAACAGCCACTACTGGACAAAAAGATAGAATTTGGGTCCTGATCCTCTAGCTGGTTTTTCCTCTAGGGTTTGGAATTGAAAACTGATCGAGATGGCAAATTGTACTGGCAAGAAGCGAATGAAGTAGACAGAATATAGCATTCAAATTAAGTCCCCACCATTGTGCTTAGCTGCTTGTGCTTTATGTTGTCTCAGCCCTTCACTGTGGCATGCATGTCTGCCTAGCTACTTTTTCTGTGCCATGAACTTCGTCAGGACATGAAGCCGATAATTTTTATTTCTGTGTCATAAACCTCAGATGCATACCAAAGCATAGAGAAACATGTTGCATATGTGTAAAACAGCTGTATTTTGTTCCGTAGCTACAAGGAAATTATGACCTTTGGAACTTCTGTGTATGCTCTTGATCCTTCCACAACTGCTCTTAATGGTCATATTTATTGATTTGTAATAATTCTCAATACATCACATAAATTATACCATGTAAGTATCAAAAATGCATGATACTCACAAGAAGCCACTGCATTCCAGGAGAAAAAAGTACTTAGTTCTTGTAAGTTATTTATGGCAGAGCACTGATTTCTTTCCAATCCTGTCGACTTGAGAAGATTGTAGTCTATTTTCTTACCTGTGAGGTATGTTATTATTTTATTATTTCTACTGATAACTTTTCTGTATACTCTTTATGATGGTCCACCTGTGAAATAAACACTAACGTTAAACATTAAACACAGTAAGTTCTTTGAAAATGCTACAAAAATGGCGAATCATTTCATTAACTCAGTTTTGTTATACATTTCATTCAACTACTTTCACAATACTTTTAAAGATATGCCTTTTGGCTTCTAGAGTAAGGCTCATCCTCATGATGATGTATTTAAGTATTCTCATAAATGTGAAGACAAACTAGCATTAAACAAGACAGAAGATAGTAAAGAGTACAATATTGGTGTCCTAAGACATCTTCAGGTCAATCCTTTGATTTAGCTGCTTTCTGACTACAATTCTACGTACCCAAAAGTTTTTGGAAACAGTTCAGGCAAATTATGGGTGAGTTATCATTTAATTCTGATGAAATCAACTCTACATAAACTAAAAATGATAAATATATCTTAAAATCCATAATGTATTTGATGTTAAATATTTAAACAAAAGTAATATTATAGCTGTCTTTCTTGGTCATTTCTACTAGTATTATCCCAATAGAAAGAGACAAAAATTGTCACAGCAAAGACAGGCCATGTATTCTTTCATCACTTAAGATACAATTAAATTCTTATTATAATAAGATTTATACTCTCTATATAAACTAAACATTAAAATGTAGCCATTTCCTTGATCTAACAAGCAAATCTCTAATGAAGCAAATCTCAAGTATATAATTTTATCTCTATAAGTGCTTGAACACATCTGTAAAGATTTTCCTTAAAATTTGACCATGGTGCTGTCATCACACATAATAAAAATTATTTCATAAGCTTGGGCAACATGGCAAAAACCAGTCTCCACAAAAAATATAAAAATTACTCAGTTGTGGTGGTGTGAGCCTGTAGTATCAGCTACTTGGGAAGGTAAAATGCCATTTCATTCACTGACTTTCAGTGTATGCTTAAAGTTCCTTCATTACTCTTTTCAAATTAGATAAGTGCATCAATGACGTCTTTTAGTTTCTAGAGTAATGTTTATCCATGAGATTATGTATATCAAAGATCAACATTACTCATCATCAAATAAACATTTTTTCTTATCAAATGAACATTTTCATCACTGTCAAGAAAGTACCCCTTTCTAGCCCTGCAAGAAAATATATATATGATAAGCTTATATATGCATATATAATGTATAACTTTATATAATACATATGTGTATGTGTATATATATGCATATATGTGTGTGTATCTATATATATTTGCATATATATATATAAATGCAAGCTTGTGCCAGGCACGTTCCTTCACACTGGTAGTCTTAACATTTTGGGAAGCCAAGGCAGCCAGATTACTTGATTTCAGGAGATCAAAACCAGCCTGAGTAACGTGGTGATATATCATCTCTATTAAGATGCAAAAAGCTAGCTAGGTGAGTGTAATTGTCTGCACCTGTAGTCCCTGCTACCTGGGACAGTGAGATGAAAACATCTCCTGAGCTGTGATTGTGTTGCTGCACTCCAACCTGTGCAATGAAGAGAAGGGCTGCCCCTTCCAACCCTTACACACACACAAAGCTTAATAACAGCTCGATTTTGTTTCCTTTGTCTCCTTCATTTTATCAAGGTCTAATTTGTGGCATGCATGACAATAAAACACTGTCACACAACTTTTTACTGTATACTGTAATATATAGCTCTTTCTAGTTTCTAAAACAAGCTGCAGCTTCTCATGAGAGTTTATTGTTCTTTCAGGAAGGTAATTCATAGATATCTCAGAGGTAGAAAGAAAAAGGGATCTTCTGATTTCTGGGCTTCCTTCTGTTTCACTCACAGCAGCTCCCTTCTCTGTATTAGCATATCACTTAGATTTGTTTTAAATGTCTGCAGTGCACCTGTAATGCACTGACTCCCCATTGTATCTCTCAGTTTGAGGTTCTAGATTCCATAGCTAAACTGTAAACTTAGGGTTGTAAGTGTAATTAGCATATGTAATTCTTACTGACCTATTTCAGTTCTATAGCCTCACGTGTGACCAACACTCCCTTTTTCTTGCATCAACAAGTTATTTTCATTTATTTGATCTACTCAAAACATTTTTTTTCTGAAATCTAGTCAACATTTCTGTTCTGTTTCATTCAAATTACTATAACACTATGAGTTTCTGTCTTCAAAACTTTTACTCAGTAATTTATGTGTGCATAAATCTATGTGTGACTGTTTGCAAACAATTGGCACAAGGGACCTGTTTTGTGAAAGACAATTTTCTATTATCTTCACTGGAAAACCAAACCAAGCCAAACCAAACAAAAACATGAAGAATATATATTTATAATTTGTTTCTTTAAAAATATCTTTAGGTACAAATGTGAAAAATATTTTAACACTTTAAATATGGACATTAACAGTCATCAAAATCTTCTTGATTCTTTGGAACAGTATATCCAATGGAAGGGGCAAATCCACGTTGTTGTAAAATGGGATAAAATGCATGTTTTTTTCAGTTTTGAAAAAAACAAAGATCTCATTCAACAAAACCAGAAGCCATTAGAGTTGTTTGTGCTCATCTACATAATTAACTTCTGGTTTCTCTTTACTGTTTTAGTGGTATCAGACAGGTAGTTAAGATGATAATTTGTTTAAAGGAAAATAATATTGACAAAATACAGCGACTGACTTGAAGAAAAATGATTCTTATTAAATCAATAATTTTGGATGTAGAAGATCTCACAGACGGTTTTCATCTGTCCTCTCTAGGATAAATTGCAATTTAATGATTGAATATTGAAGAGTTGACAGAAGAAAACATTATTCTCTTTCTATTACAGATACCTCTTCATTTTATGCGGTTACAACAGATTTTAGCAACCACGAGTAGTTTCACAAACAGATCTCATTCTTTAGGCCTAACCAGCCCGTTTTACCTCTTTGGAACTTGTTTGGAAGATGGAATGAAGAACTCTCTTGGGAGACATAAGCTAAATAACATGGATGTCTTTCTTGGACTTCATAACTTCTCACCTCCAAACTGTCTGCATTGTTGTGAACTTAGCTGTCATTTAGATTGTGGTTCATTTGTAACATCATATTGCCTGCTATTCACATCTCTGAGAAATGAAACAATTTCTTTTCACCCTCTCTCTCACTCTTAATGCAAACCTCTTAAAATAACTATATGTAGGTCTTAACGTTGTATTTTATTTATTTTATTTTATTTACTTATTTATTATTTATTTTTGAGATAGAGTCTCACTCTGTCACCCAGGCTGGAGTGCAGTGGCCCGGTCTATGCTCACTGCAACTCCAACTTCCAGGTTCACGCCATTCTCCTGCCTCAGCCTCCAGAGTAGCTGGGACTACAGGCGCCAGCCACCACGCCTGGCTAATTTTTTAGTATTTTTAATAGAGACAGGGTTGAACCGTGTTAGCCAGGACGGTTGGGATCTCCTGACTTCGTGATCTGCCCATCTCGGCCTCCCAACGTGTTGAGATTACAGGCGTGGGATTACAGGCCACCGCGCCCGGCCAGGTCTTAAACGTTTTTTTTTTTTTTTTTTTTTTTATATAAGACAGTGAGACCGGCCTGGCCAAAAGGGTGAAACTCCGCCTCTGCTAAAAATATGAAAATTAGCCAGGCGTCGTGGCAGATGCCTGTAAAATTAGATACTGGGGAGGCTGAGACAGGTGAATTTCTTGAATCTGGGAGGCATATGTTACACTGAGCGGAGATCCTGCCATAGCACCGCAGCCTAGGGGAAGAGAGTAAAACCCTATCATCTAAAAAAAAAAAAAAAAAAGAAAGAAAGAAAGAAAGAAAGAAAGAAAGAAAGAAAGAAAGAAAGAAAGAAAGAAAGAAAGAAAGAAAGAAAGAAAGAAGGAAAGAAAGAAAGAAAAGAAAAGAAAAAAGAAAAAAAACTGTGAGAATTAAACTCATTAGTATCTGTGTGTCTCTTAGTGTATTACCTCTTCTTTAAGTGCTATAAATATCAGCTGCTATTATTATTGCTTAGCATGTATCTTCAATTTACTCACACCAAATTCTGCTTCACAGCATAAAAGAAAACATCAGAACAGTAACAGTCAGATAGTAGTGGCTATATGGAACCACAAAAGCGTCAGTGTCTGTGTCAGTAATCTTTTGTAATTTACAACAAATAAGTGACCTTTTACATCTACAGATTCTGCAAACACAGATTTCTTAAAACCTAAACTGTACTCAGTGTAACAATTTAGATTTGCTTTTTATGGTAAGTAATTTGTGTTTGGCTTGTAGGAGTTTTTACAAGGTATGGAATGTGTTTAATCTATTTCTTCAATCCTCTTGCTCTTTCTTTATGAAATCATTAGGTCTAATTTATATGAATGTATTGCCTTTTTGGTTTAGTTTTTTCAAGGTAAAATATTTAAGATATCTTTACCTTAGAATATTGGTTTTTAATATATGGAAATATGGAAGAGCATTTATGTATTATATTGATTATTATTTTTTACTCAAGCAGTTTGAAATATGAGTCAGTGAAGCGGTGAGGTAATCACTAAGATTTGGCTTAACTAACAAATATTTTATTAACAGCTTGAAAATACAAATGTTTTTGACCCTATATATAAATTTTTTTGAACAGTAGAATTATTTTCTGCAGGAGGGAAAAGAATTTGCTATGATTAGCGTACAAATTGCCTCTATATTCATCATTACCACAGGATTTTACACCAAAAAATGTTTGTGTTCCTGCCAGTGACTGGTACATGGCTTTGGATTTCACTCATAATGTAATTATAATTGGTTTGATTGTCTATTATACTGCTTTATATTTCCTAACAGCAAAATTATTATTTCAATTTTTAAATACGTGAAAAACATTTTTGCAGTAATTGTGTGAGAATTCTTGGTAAACATAAAATTCCCTAATCTAAATATGCATTTTTTAATTAAAAATTATCTCTGACTTCAAAAAATTTGTATCATAGCTTATTCTACTTTATCATTCAGTATTAAGCTTTGTCTATTCTAAACAAAATCTTTACTTATAATTTAAAAAGTGGATCAGTTTTTACATCAGATTTTGTTTCTCATGTTGATAATTCCAATAATTTGGAAGGGCAAGGAAAAAAAGGACAGTTGAGGCCAGGAATTTGGAAGAGAGTTTGGCAAAATCCTGAAACACCATCTTTACAAAAAGTTTTTAAAAATGAGAAGATGTGGTGGCTTAACACTGGTAATCTTGGCACTTAATGAGGCCAAGATGGGTGGATCACTTTAGGCCTAGGATTTGAGGCCAGTCTGAGTAACACTGCAAGATTCTGACTCTAAGAAAAAATTAAAAAATATATATGCATATATATATATATATATATATATATATATATATATATATATATATATATGTTAACTAATGAGCTGAGCCTACTGGCCTTTTCTTCTAGATGTAGCTAATTGGGAGGCTGAGGAAGCAGGATGACATAAGTCCAGGAGTTAGAAGCTGCAGTTAGTGACGATGGCACCACTGTATTCATTCCAGCTGGAGCACTAGAAAATTGTCTCTTAAGAAAAGTAAAATGGCTTTAGTCTTAAGTTAGTACAAATTATACAAGTACAGAGTGCATTATAATAATGAGTTCACAACTCTTTCTGCCTTGTTTTTATTAAAAGATGTTAATAAAATGTTGCTGAACTAAAAAGTGTTTGATATACATTTTCAGAGACCTACGTATACTTGCATTTTATTTACTTCTTGACTGTGAAACTAAAGTTTCAGAGCTTTATTAGTCAATATGACATTTGTACTATATTAGTACATTTTCATGCACTTATAAAGACATACGCTAGACTGGGCAATTTATACAAGGAAGAGTAGTTTATTTACTTAGAGATTTATGTATCTGGCAAGGCAAAGAGGAGCAAGTCGCATCTTATATGATGGCAGCAAGCAAAGAGAGAGCTTGTTCAGGGATACACTGATGTTTAAAGCCATCAGATCTGATGAGACTTATTCACTATCACAAGACCAGCACAAAAAAACACCTGCCCCCACAATATGGTTACTCCCTATCTCATCCCCCTCCACCACATGTAAAAATGCAAGATAAAATTTCGATGGGGACATAGTCAAATCATATCATTCCAACCCTGGCCCCTCCAAAATCTCAAATCCTCACACTTCAAAACCAGTCATGCTTTTCCAATAGTACTGCAATGTCTTAACTCATTCAAGCATTAACTCAATAGTCCAAAGTCTGAGATTTTATCTGAGACAAGGCAAGTTTTTTCTGCCTATGAGCCCGCAAAAATTAAAGCGAGTTAGTTACATCCTAGATATAATGGGGGTACTGGCATTGGGAAAATGCAGATATTCCAAATACGAGAAACTGACCAGAATAGAGGGATTACAGGCCCTAAGTACATCTGAAATCTGATGAGGCACTAAAAATTTAAGGCTCCAGGATGATCTTCTTTAACTTAATGTCTCATATCCAGGTCATGCTGATGCAAGAGGTGGGTTTCCATGGTCTTGAGCAGATTCCCCCATGAGGCTTTATGGGGTACAGCCTTCCTCCCAACTGCTTTCACTATCTGGCATTGAGTGTCTACGGGCTTTTCTGGGCACACCATCAAGCTGTCAATGGACCAACCATTCTGAAGTCTGAAGGATGAAAACCCTCATTTCCCAGCCCCACGATCATCATCTATGTCACTACCTGTGTTTTCAATGGTAGAAATGCTGTGGCCGATGACAGGGATCAGGTATAGCTGCTGGATCACAGAATGTATTTGATAAGTGGCACCAGCATCTTTGAGTCCCACAAATACTTTTGTTGGGTGGGGTCCAATGGGGGCAGATAGTCCCACTCAGTAAATATTTCACAAGCTGAGATAAGAGAAAAAAAAAAAAGCTTTCTTTGAAAGAGTTATAGAAGACGGCGTAGTATTAAATTTTCATGTGTTAAACGCAGACTTAACTCATCATTATGAGTTTACTCATTAAAAACTTTTGCACTTAAAATGATTGTATTCAATTCATTGCCATTAGAACTTTACATTAAAAAAATGAGAGTTTTCCCAGTTTTAAGTGAGCACTTCCTTTAAGTTATTGTTCTGACTCATAAAGCTATAACTTTCATGTAAATATCTGCTTCTTTCCTCAGCAAATGATGATAATCACTTTGCCTGCACTCAGCATTTTGTTGTGAGATGAAGTCAATGAGACGGTGTGTTTAAAATTATGGTGGAAGTGTAAATTCTTCTTTATTTAGTGTAAAACTGAATACCACTTACACGTCAATCCATCTCAGCGGTGGACTGCATAAATTAGAGCACACTGAATTGCAAGTTATGCAGCTACAAACAAAATTAAATGGATCTTCATATACTGACAGATGTGTGACGAAGTACAGAACGAAGTTAACAATATAGTCTATTGTATATGTTCATTTGTGTAAAAAATAAATAAATAGCTATATATATGGATTACTGCAGGCACAGAGATAATCTCTGGAACAGGAATATAAAATTGGTGATCAGTTAATAACTGTTAGTATATATCATCCTGTATAGTGAAAATATATATATATATATATAAACTATGTAAAACAGTTAGCTAAAGCATTTAACAACAGCAGTGTTTGTTTAAAAAAACGCATTTGCAAAAATATATATTTACCACGTCAATACAATCATTAAACAAATTAACAAAAAAAGTGTTTTTTAAAAGCAAATCTTTCCCTCTACATGGATCTCACAATGCAAATGAAGATTTGATCTTTTAATCAGTGAATTAGCTGGAAACTCCTACAATGTGTTAAAAAAATACTTACATGGAAATATATACATATATATATATATATATATAATTTCATATTTACTTATTGCAGGCCTATACTGAATATGTTTGTTAATTACATACTTAACACTTAGTTTAATCTTGAAATACACTAAGTTTTATGTTACTGTATGTTAATTTGCTTACATTACCTCCCACTTTGAGTTTCAGTTCTGTGTAAGTTTAAACATTGCTACCTTTTTGTGGAACTTATTTGGACATTTAGAAGTAATAAAGTGCACTCAAATGTTTCCTTCTAATATCATGATTTTCAAAACCATTCCTCTTTTAGAATTTAATTAAAATAACATTAAGCAACTTCAGTGCATACATTTTAAATATAACATTTTATAGCATTAAGTTTGGCCCCTCGTTAATGGAACATTTCCGTATTTTTTCACATATGATAAAAACAACTCATGTGTTAAGTTACCAAAACCAGCTATAGGAAACCATTAAAGAAAGGCATCTTCTTCAAAAGAATTGTATTCTCTCACTAAAGTTCTTCTACTTACATACCTGATGACTACAAAATGTTGGGCTAGTTGACCAAAAACAAACAAACAAAAAAAAAGTGAGTTACTTCTTTTTCTAAATGAAAAAGTAGTATTTCAAACCAAAGTAAATGAATATTGATGAATAAAATCAGATTTATAATTTAAACTACTCACTAGTTATTGCTTTGTCTGTGTCATATGTTGCAGTCAAAGAGCCTACTCTCATTTTTAGATTTTTTTACACAGTCAATACCTGGCGCAACAAGTAGCTCAAACTAGGATTCATGGTAGTGGGTGACCTACATCTTGGAAATGCCTGTTCTGCTGGCAGTTCTTACTTCTTATACATTGCAGGTGAACTCTTGATACAGGGAAGATGAAAACATAAATTAATTTTAGGAAGAGAAAGTAATCATAATATTATTTGTAGAAAACCTAAATTAAGAAAAACCTGTTTTCTCAAAGAAAATAACTTTAGATTTACTTGATATAATTAAACATCTCATTGTATCTTCAAACAATTTTGAATTTTCTTACCAAAAAAGATCCTTAAAAAACAACCATTTATGTCAAGAAATGTAATTAGTTTCCAAAGTTATATTTTTAAAGAAATTTCTAAAACCCCGGAGTTTTACACAAAAGAAAAATGACATTCTAAATAGACTTTCTCTTTTAATTACATATAAATGGATATACCTTCACTTCCAATGAAAAGAGAATGCATTAACATTATATTATTTTTCTTGACTTATGAGACATATGAAGAAACTCATATCATAAGTTTCTATATCATAAAAGTATGATATAGAAAATAAAGTTTTGCAAGATGGATAAGTTTCTCAATTAGAAATTCATTCAACAGCCAGACATCCTGACTCACACCTATAATCCCAGGACTTTCAGATGATGAGGCAGGCAGATTACTTGACATCAGGAGTTTGGAACTAGCCTGGCCAACATGGTGAAACCCCATCAGCTGTGTTGGTGCACACGTGTAATCTCAGCTAATCAAATGGCTGAGGCAGATTAATCCCTTGAAGCTAGGAAGCAGGGGTTGCAGCATGTCAAGATTGCACCACTGCACTCCAGCTGAAGACACTGTGTAAGATTCCATCCTCAAAATGAAAGAAAAGAAATTCAATCAACTGAGAATTGAAATATACTACTTATTTACTTTTTGGTGCAGTTTGTCAAAACTCTGATTTATAGTTATTTTATAAAATCTCTTAAATAAGGTGTGGCACACATTCCAAAGTTACTGTAACTGCTACAAAAATGAAAGCCTTTTAATTTTAATTTAATTTAATTTAAATTTATATTCAGTTTCATGATACATATGCAGGACATGCAGATTTATTTCACAGGTAAACGTGTGCCATGGTTGTGCACTGAACCCATTACCCCATCACCTAGGTATTTATCTCTGCATAAATTAGCTATTTGTCCTGAAGCTGTTGTTTTCCCACTTTCTTTATCCAGTCTGTCACTCATGGGCATTTGGGTTAATTCCGTGACTTTGATTTTGTGAATAGTGCTGTAATACACATACACAAGCATGTGTCCTTGTAATAGAATGACTTATTTTGCGGGTGCTATACACCCAGTAATGAAATTGCTGAGTCCAGTGGGATTGGCATTCTGAAAGACTAAAAGTGTGAATCACCACACACTTTTCCACATTGTCTGTACTGATTTACATTCCAAAGAACAATGTAAAAACATTCCTATGACTGCACTAGCTCACTACCATCAGTTTTTTCATGGGTATTAACTTATACGATAAAGATAGCCATCAATTTTGCTTCCACAAGACACAAACATATTTGGGCATTTCTTCCATCGGAAAAAAAAAAAAAAAAAAAAAAAAAGGCGTTTACAATTGCACTTAATGGAAGAGGCCCGAAATGCTGCTCATCATCCTGCAATGCACAGCAAAAGCTCCTCACATAAAGAAATTTTATGAGTACAAAATGTCAAAATCAGAAATTCTGTTTCATTAGAAAGCTTTATAACACAGTGGAAGAGTGCTAACCTAAAGCCCAATGCCATGAATTACAGAAGTATATTCTCAGAGACTAGATGTCTGTGCAAGTAAGAGGGATAGGGTGTTTCAGTGGAAATACCAGTCTTTCAACTTTAATTCCCAAAAGATTTTGAAATATAATGATTTTCAAATAAGGTTTAAACATTCCAAATTGTAGGAGACTGAATTTTAAGTATTTCAAGATCCAATAGAAGAAAGGCATTTAAACGCAACTAGCTATGCTCCTTTTGTCATGGGATTTTGGGAGAGTCACCTTGCCAGTTGAAAACCTCTGTGGCCAGTGGTGCCTTTGCCTGCGTTTTCTCAGGCCTGCTAAGCTAGGTCTACCCACTCTGCCTGACAGGCTGCACTCAGCTTGCATTATGGGCCAGGATTTAACAGCTGCCAAAGGCAAACGTGAGGTAGAGTGGCAATGGTGTTTGAGCAAGTGTGGGGTCCAGCCGCTATAGACGGCCAGGCCTGCCAGCTGTTGCAAAGCAGGAAATTTTAGGTACCAACAGAAGTGCCATCTCACTGAGATGCAGCAGCTGGACCAGGCATACTGCAAGCAGCTTCCACAGCTGATACTGGGGAATGTAGTGGTGCCCAGAAGTTTCAGGATGCCAGAAACAGCAAAGCCCTAAAGAGGGTGTCACAGCCCTGGTTTTGAGATAGCCTAGCTGTCCTCTTATTTTTGTCTTTCACAATGTGATGAGCAAGAGATATTTTTTTCCCTGTTTGTGTTACAGTTCTTTCAGCACCACCATTCAGTGATTCTCAAATAATAGTTCTTTATCCAGGAAGAATGAGGTAGATGGACACGTGGAGAGTGAGACCTTTATAGACAAGATTTACTGAGGGACAGAACTCAAAAGAGATCCTGATTCGGTAGCTCTTTTCCACAGGCTGGATGTTCTGATGAGTGTCCAGCTCTCAGCGGAGAGACGGCTTTAGAGCGGGCGGCTTATCTCTACAGGCAAGTTGTCAAGGCTTAGTGTCCAGCTCTCAGCAGGAAAGAAACCCTGGACTTGGTAGCTTCTCCATCCAGCTGGTCATATTATGAGATGTTAAGCTCTCCACAGAGTGAAGACCCTGGAGTGGGTAGGTCTACTTCACACCTGGTGGTTCCAAGATTGGCTAAGCCTTCAGCAAAGAGAAGACCCTCGACTGGGTAGCTCCTCACTCTAGCTGGTCATCCCATTATCTCCCCAGCTTTCAGCAGAGACTGTGGTGGGTAGCTCCAGCCCACTGCTGATAGTCCTGACATCTCCTAAGCTTGCAGGAGAGAGATGGCCCTTGGGTAGGTAGCTCCTCTCCACAGCTGGTAGTTTGAATAGTCCTCAAATGTGGCTGAGTCCAGGAATATTATTTGCTTCAAAGGAAAGAAAGTGCTTGCTGATTGGATTATTTGGCAACAATGCATGCGTTTCAGAAAAAAGCAACAGTGGTTCCCATTCTTGTCCATCAGCCTGGAACCTGGACTTCAGGCTGTAACCAGCTTGAAGGTGGAGCCTCAGTGGGGACCAGCAAATTTATCGCCAAGAGCCTGTGATGGCTAACACTGAGTATCAATTTAACTGGATTGAGAGATACAGAGTATTAGTTTGGCATGTGTCTGTGTGAGTGTTGCCTAAAAGAGATTAACACTAGGGGCAGTGGGCTGGAGAAGGTAGTTCCACCCTTAATCTGGTGGGCACAATTGCCCTGTAATTGCTCTTCTCTGGAAACCACAGTCATGCAACGACAAAATTTAAATATGATGAGAATAGTTGGATCCCAGTGTGGTAGGGGTCAAGTGGCACCACTCAACCATCAAAGGTAATGTGGGCACAGTGAAGGGATAGTGGCAGTCAAATAATGTGACTCCTGTAGAGCCTTGCCATTGGTTAATTAGTCACGCTGTTCGTGCAAGTGAAATTGATGGAAAGCTTACTGCATTCATACTTACGTTATACGTACAGAAATCGTTGGGTCAAAAGGACAAAACACTATTCGGAATGATGAAAACAGAGAAGTACAGCCCCTCCATCAATTACCAGGCTAGAGACAGTTTAAAGACCGAGAATCCATCGAATGAAGAGGAGGCTGGGTTCCCTTGACCAAGAAACCCACAACACAACTGACTATTTATGCAGTGAATCTTTACACAATCTTTCCCCAAGAAGACCTCCAGGCTTTACCAAGGTAATTGTGTACTAGGGAAAGGGAAATAGTCAGACTTTGGAGAAACTCCTGGCCACTAGCTCTGTGCTGATGTGGGTTCCAGGGGACCCAAAATGTTATTGTGGTCCTGCAGTTAAAGTAGGAGCTGAGGGAGGTCAGGTAATTAATAGCGCTTTAGCTTATTAGGTCAGATTTACAGCGTGCCCAGTGAGTCCCTGGAGTCATCCTGTGGTCATTTTCCCAGTGCTAAATTGCATAACTGGCATAGATATACTTAGCAGCTGGCAGAATCCCACATTTCCATGACCTCCAAGGTGAGGGCTACAACAATAGAAAAGGTTAAATGGAAGCCACAAGAGCTGCCCCTACCTAGAAAAATAGTAAATAAGAAACGATATCAAAACCCTGAGAAGATTGTGAAGATGGGTGCCACCATCAAAAATTTCAAAGATGCTGGATTGGTAATTACCAGCACATCCTAATTCAACTCTCCCATTTGGCCTGTGCAAAAGACAGGTGGACCTTGGATAATCACATTGGAGTATTGCAACTTAATACAGTTGTGAATCAACAGGCAGCTGATATTCTAGATATGGTTTATTTTTTCAGCAAATTAATACATCTCCTGTTACGTGGTATACAGCCATTCACTTGGCCAGTGCCCTTTTCTTTATTCCTGTCTATAAGGACCACCAGAGGCAATTTGCCTTCAGCTGGCAAGGCCAGCAATACACCTTTATTAACCTTGCTCAGGGGTATATTAACTCTCTGGCTTCCTGTCATAATCTTACTCAGAGAGACCTCGATTGCTCTTCACTTCTGTAAAGTATCACGATGATTTCATCCATCTCATTGATGAAATTAGGCTGATGTGATGAGTGAGCAAGAAGTAGCAAGCACATTTGAATTATTGGTGAGACATTTATGTACCAGAGGATGTGAAATACATGTGACTAAAATTCAGAGACCTTCTACCTCCGTAATGTTCCTACAGGTCCAGTCTTGGGAAGCCTGTCAAAATATCCTTTCCAGGATGAAGAACAAGTTGTTGTGTGAGGCCCCTCTTATAACCAAGAAAGAGGCACGGTACCTACTAGGCCTAGTTGGATTTTTGAAGCAGCACATTTTTTATTTGAATATGTCCCACTGGCCCACTTATTAGTGACCCAAAGGGCTGCCAGCTTTCAGGGGCATCCAAAACAGGAAAAGACTCTGCAACTACTTCAGGCTGTGTTGCAAACCCCTCTACTCTTTGGGCCATATGAACCAGGAGATTCAATGGTGCTTGAAATTTCAGTGGCAGATAGGGATGTTGTTTGGAGCTAAATAACTGTGGCAGCAGTGTCCTGCTCACTAAATCTACTTGTCTTACCCTGTTTCCCATTTTCCTGAAGGAGCTGGATAAATAGAACGGTTAGGTGGCTTTTCGAAGTTACAATTACAATGCCAACGATGTGACAATACTTTGCAGTGCTCCCACAGGTGAATCAGACCATACACCTCTAGGATTTTGAAGCAAGGCCGCACCATTTTCTGCAGATAACTAGTATTCTTTGGAGAGACAGCTCTTGGCCCATTGCTGGGCTTTGGTGGAACATTTCAATGTTGGTCATCAGGTCACCATGTGAACTACACTGCCTATCATGAACTTGGTGCTTTCTGACCCATCGAGTCTTAAAGTGGGTTGTGCGCAGCAGCATTTCATCATGAAATGGATGTGGTATACACGTGGCCAGGCTTAAGCAGATCCGAAGGCACAACTAAGTTACATGAGAAAGTGGTTCAAATGCTCACGATCTCCACTGCAGCCACCCCATCTTCTCTCCTTCAGCCTATGTCGATACCCAAATGGCCAGATTTCTGACTATATACTGATTCATGGTCCATAGCCAATGGTTTGTCAGGGTGTCAGGCACTTGGTAGATGCATGATCAGAATATTGGTGAGAAAGATATTTGAGGAAGAGGTATGTGGACGGACCTTTGTGAGTGGTCAAAAGCTGTCAAAATATTTGTATTCCATGTGAGTTCTAACCAACGAGCAGCCTTAGTAGATAAAGAGTTTAATAATCAAGTGGATAAAAACACTGGTTCCAGGGACACCACTCTGCCTCTTTCCCCAGCCACCCCTGTCATTGTCCGATGGGTCCATGAACAAAGTGGCCATGGTGGCAGAAATTGAGGTTACACATGTGCTCAGCAACATGGACTTCCACTCACAAACCCTGACCTGGCTATGGCCACTGCTGAGTGCCCAATTTGCCAGCAGCAGAGACCAAAACTGAGCCCTCAGTATGGCCCAGTTTCTTGGGGTGATCAGCCAGCTACCTGGTGAGAGGTTAATTATATTGGGACTCTTTCATCAAGGAAATGGCAGAGGTTTGTCCTCACTGGAATAGCCACTTACTGTGGATATGGGTTTCCCCATTCTTCATGCAATGCTTCTGATAAGACTACCATTCATGAACTCACAAAATGCCATATTCACCATTATGGTATTCCACACAACATTTCCTCTGACCAGTGCACTAACTTTACAGCTAAAGAAATGTGGCAGTGGGCTCCTGCTCATTAAATCCGCTGGTCTTACCATGTTTCTCATTATCTTGAAGCAACTAAATTAATAGGATTGTGAAGTGGCCTTTTGAAGTTACAATTGCAAGGCCAACTATGTGACAATACTTTGCAGGGCTGTGGCAAAGTTCTCCAGAAGACCATATGTTCTCTGAATCAGCATCCAATATATGGTATTGTTACTTCTGTAGCCAAAATTCGCCGGTCCAGGAATCAAGCGATGGAAGTAGAAATTTCGCCACTCACTATCGCTCCTGGTGCTTCACTAGCAACATTTTTGTTTCCTGTTTCTTATGATATTATATTCTGCTGGCCTAGAGGTCTTATCTCCCCGAGGAAAAGCGTTGCTACCAGATGAAACAATAATGATTCCATTAAACTGGAAGTCAAGATTGTCACCTGGACACTTGGGCCTCCTCCTACCTTTACGTCAGCATTGTAAAAAGGCAGTTACAGTGTTGACTGGGGTGATTGACCTGAACTATCAAGATGAAATCAGCCTAGTCCTCCACAATGGAGGGAAGAAAGAGTGTGGCATAAAATACAGAAGATGCATTAAGATGTGTTCCAGAATTACCATGATGTGCGATTAAGGTCAGTGGAAAACTACAACAGCCCAATTCTGACAGGGCTACAGTTGGATCAGACCCTTCAGGTATTAAGGTTTGGGTCACTCACCAGGGTAACAACAACAAAAGGAACAACAACAACAAAACAATAAAAACCGCAACCTGCTGAGGTGCTTGAGGAAGACAAAAGGAAGGCAGAATGGGTGTTAGAAGAAGTTAGTCATCCATATCCGCTATAAACAAGTGACCAGCTGCAGAAATGAGGACGTTAATTGTCTTAAGTATTTCCTCCTTCTTTTGTTAAAAAAAAAGTTTGCGCATGTATACACATGTACTAAGAAAATATTTTTTTTATTTTCCTTTATCATGCTATGTAAGATTTATTGAGTTCTTACCAACATTTGTGTATTGTAAACTTTATGAAATAGTGTTTGGATTGGGGATTGCTGCATTCCTGGTTGTAAGAGGATAATTGTATTATGTTAGGTGTAATTATTACCTCATTTCTGTCTGCATTTGAAGATTATGTATTATAGCAGGAGATGTGATTTGATTCGAGTTAACAAGGGGTGGACTTGTGATGGTTAACACTGAGTGTCTCATTCATTGGATTGAGGGATACAGAGTATTAATCGTGGATGAGTTTCTTGGGTGGTTCCCCCCCAAAAAATTAACATTTGAGTCAATGGGAAGCTCTACATTAATCTGATGGGCACAATCTCATGAGCTTCTAGTGAATATCAAGCAGACAGAAACATGTCAAAAAGCGAGATGGGACTAGCTTCCAAAGCATACATCTTTCTTCTATACTGGATACTTTTTCTCTCAGACAGTGGACTCCAAGTTCTTCCAGGTTTGGGACTCAGACTTGCTCTCCTTGTTCCTCAGCTTTCAGGCAGCCTATTGTGATCATGTACGTAAGTACTTATAACCTCCCTTAAATATTTATATATACATATACACAGGCACACACACACACTCACACATATACATGCATATATAAAAATATATAAAGGGATGGAAAATTAAACAGTTTGTAAGTATTTTCAAGGAGCATTCTTTTTTTTATTATACTTTAAGTTTTAGGGTACATGTGCACAATGTGCAGGCTAGTTACATATGTATACATGGCCCATGTAGATGGTGTGTTGCACCCATTAACTCGTCATTTAACATTAGGTATATCTCCAAATGCTATATCCCTCCCCACGCCCCCCACCCCAAAACAGGCTCTGGTGTGCGATGTTCCCCATCCTGTGTCCATGTGTTCTCATTGTCCAACTCCCAGCTATGAGTGAGAACATGTGGTGTTCGGTTTTTTGTCCTTGTGATAGTTTGCTGAGAATGATGGTTTACAGCTTCATCCGTGTCCCTACAAAAGATATGAACTCATAATTTTTTATGGCTCCATAGTATTCCATGGCACATACGTGCCACATTTTCTTAAACCAGTCTATCATTGTTGGGCATTTGGCTTGGTTCCAAGTCTTTGCTATTGTGAATAGTGCCGCAATAAACATACGTGTGCATGTGTCTTCATAGCAGCATGATTTATAATCCTTTGGGAATATGCCCAGCAATGGGATGGCTGGGTCAAATGGTATTTCTAGCTCTAGATCCCTGAGGAATCACCACACTGACTTCCACAATGGCTGAACTAGTTTACAGTCCCACCAACAGTGTAAAAGTGTTCCTATTTCTCCACATCCTCTCCGGCACCTGCTGTTTCCTGACTTTTTCATGATCGCCATTCTAACTGGTGTGAGATGGTATCTCATTGTGGTTTTGATTTGCATTTGTCTGATGGCCAGTGATGATGAGCATTTTTTCATGCATTTTTTGGCTGCATAAATGTCTTGTTTTGAGAAGTGTCTGTTCATGTCCTTTGCCCACTTTTTGATGGGGTTGTTTATTTTTTTCTTGTAAATTTGTTAGTGTTCATTGTAGATTCTGGATATTAGCCCTTTGTCAGATGAGTAGGTTGTGAAAATTTTCTCCCATTCTGTAGGTTGCCTCTTCACTCCGATGGTAGTTTCTTTTGCTGTGCAGAAGCTCTTTAGTTTAAAGAGATCCCATTTGTCAATTTTGGCTTTTGTTGGCATTGCTTTTGGTGCTTTAGACATGAAGTCCTTGCCCATGCCTATGTCCTGAATGGTATTGCCTAGGTTTTCTTCTAGGGTTTTTATGGTTTTAGGTCTAACATTTAAGTCTTTCATCCATCTTGAATTAATTTTTGTATAAGGTGTAAGGAAGGGAGCCGGTTTCAGCTTTCTACATATGGCTAGCCTGTTTTCCCAGCACCATTTATTAAATAGGGAATCCTTTCCCCATTGCTTGTTTTTCTCAGGTTTGTCAGATAGTTGTAGATACGTCAGATTATTTCTGAGGGCTCAGTTCTGTTCCATTGATCTATATCTCTGTTTTGGTACCAGTACCATGCTGTTTTGATTGCTGTAGCCCTGTAATAGAGTTTGAAGTCAGGTAGCATGATGCCTCTGGCTTTGTTCTTTTGGCTTAGGATTGACTTTGTGATGCAGGCTCCTTTTTGATTCCATAGGAACTTTAAAGTTTTTTCCAATTCTGTGAAGAAAGTCACTGGTAGCTTGATGGGGATGGCATTGAATCTATAAATTACCTCGGGCATTATGGCCTTTTTCACAATATTGATTCTTCCTACCCATGAGCATGGAATGTTCTTCCATTTGTTTGTGTCCTCTTTTATTTCATTGCGCAGTGGTTCGCAGTTCTCCTTGAAAAGGTCCTTCACATCCCTTGTAAGTTGGATTCCTAGGTATTTTATTCTCTTTGAAGCAATTGTAAATGGAAGTTCACTCATGATTTGGCTCTCTGTTTGTCTGTTATTGGTGTATAAGAATGCTAGTGATTTTTGTGCATTGATTTTGTATCCTGATACTTTGCTGAAGTTGCTTATCAGCTTAAGGTGACTTTGGACTGAGACAATGGGGTGTTCTAGATAAACAATCATGTCATCTACAAACAGGCACAATCTGACTTCCTCTTTTCCTAACTGAATACCCTTTATTTCCTTCTCCTGCCTAATTGCCCTGGCCAGAACTTCCAATACTATGTTGAATAGGAGTGGTGAGAGAGAGCATCCCTGTCTTGTGCCACTTTTCAAAGGGAATGTTTCCAGTTTTTGCCCATTCAGTATGATATTGGCTGTGGGTTTGTCATAGATAGCTCTTATTAATTTGAGATACGTCTCATCAATACCTAATTTATTGAGAGTTTTTTGTATGAAGGATTGTTGAATTTTGTCAAAGGCCCTTTCTGCATCTATTGAGATAATCATGTGGTTTTTGTCTTTGGTTCTGTTTATATGCTGGATTACATTCATCGATTTGCATATGTTGAACCAGGCTTGCATCCCAGGGATGAAGCCCACTTGATGATGGCGGGTATGCTTTTTGATGTGCTGCTAGATTTGCTTTGCCAGTAATTTATTGAGGATTGTTGCAACAATGTTCATCAAGGATATTGGTCTAAAATTCTCTTTTTTGGTTGTGTCTCTGCCAGGCTTTGGTATCAGGATGATGCTGGCCTCATAAAATGAGTTAGGGAGGATTCCCTCTTTTTCTATTGATTGGAATGGTTTCAGAAGGAATGGTACCAGCTCCTCCTTGTAGGTCTGGTAGAATTCGGCTGTGAATCCATCTGGTCCTGGCCTTTTTTTGGTTGGTAAGCTCTTGATTATTGCCACAATATCAGAGCCTGTTATTGGTCTATTCAGAGATTCAACTTCTTCCCTGTTTAGTCTTGGGAGGTTGTATGTGTTGAGGAATTTATCCATTTCTTCTAGATTTTCAAGTTTATTTGTGTAGAGGTGCTTATGGTATTCGCTGATGGGAGTTTGTATTTCTGTGGGATCGGTGGTGATATCCCCTTTATCATTTCTTATTGCATCTCTTTGGTTCTTCTCTCTTTTCTTCTTTATTAATCTTCCTAGCAGTCTACCAATTTTGGCGATCTTTTCAAAAAAACAGCTCCTGGATTCGTTAATTCTTTAGAAGGGTTTTTTGTGTCTCTATTTCCTTCAGTTCTGCTCTGATCTTAGTTATTTCTTGCCTTCTGCTAGCTTCTGAGTGTGTTTGCTCTTGCTTCTCTAGTTCTTTTAATTGTGATGTTAGGGTGTCAATTTTGGATCTTTCCTGCTTTCTCTCGTGTGCTATAAGTTTCCCTGTACCCACTGCTTTGAATGTGTCCCTGACATTCTAGTATGTTGTGTCTTTGTTCTCACTGGTTTCAAAGAACATCTTTATTTCTGCCTTCATTTCGTTATGTACACAGTAGTCATTCAGGAGCAGGTTGTTCAGTTTCCATGTAGTCGAGCGGCTTTGGGTGAATTTTCTAATCCTGAGTTCTAGTTGGATTGCACTGTGGTCTGAGAGACAGTTTGTTGAGATTTCTGTTCTTTTACATTTGCTGAGGAGTGCTTTACTTCCAACTATGTGGTCAGTTTTGGAATAGGTGTGCTGTGGTGCTGAAAAAAATGTACATGCTGTTGATTTGGGGTGGAGAGTTTTGTAGATGTCTACTAGGTCCGCTTGGTGGAGAGCTGAGCTCAATTCCTGCGTAGCCTTGTTAAATTTATGTCTCATTGATCTGTCTAATGTTGACAGTGGGGTGTTAAAATCTCCCATTATCATTGTGTGGGAGTCTATGTCTCTTTGTAGGTCACTAAGGACTTGCTTTATGAATCTGGGTGCTCCTGTATTGGGTGCATATATATTTAGGATAGTTAGCTCATCTTTTTGAATTGATCCCTTTACCATTATGTAATGGCCTTCTTTGTCTCTTTTGATCTTTGTTGGTTGAAAATCTGTTTTAGCAGAGACTAAGATTGCAACCCCTGCCTTTTTTTGTTTTCCATGTGCTTGGTAGATCTTCCTCCATCCCTTTATTTTGAGGCTATGTGTGTCTCTGTATGTGAGACGGGTTTCCAGAATACAGAGCACTGATGGTCTTGACTCTTTTTCCAATTTGCCAGTCTGTATCTTTTAATTGGGGCATTTAGCCCACTTACATTTAAAGTTAATATTGTTATGTGTGAATTCGGTCCTGTCATTATGATGTTAGCTGGTTATTTTGCTCATTAGTCAATGCAGTTTCTTCCTAGCCTTGATGGTCTTTACGTTTTGGCACATTTTTGCAGTGCCTGGTACCGGTTGTTCCTTTCCATGTTTAATGCTTCCTTCAGGAGCTCTTGTAGGGCAGGCCTGGTGGTGACAAAATCTCCCAGCATTTGCTTGTCTGTAAAGGATTTTATTTCTCCTTCACTTATGAAGCTTAGTTTGGCTGGATATGAAATTCTGGGTAGAGAATTCTTTTCTTTAAGAATGTTGACTATTGGCCCCCACTCTCTTCTGGCTTGTAGGCTTTCTGCCAAGTGATCAGCTCTTAGTCTGATGGGCTTCCCTTTGTGGGTAACCCGACCTTTCTCTCTGGCTGCTCTTAACATTTTTTCCTTCATTTCAACTTTGGTGAATCTGACAATTATGTGTCTTGGAGTTGCTCCTCACGAGGGGTATCTTTGTGGCATTCTATGTGTTTCCTGAATCTGAATGTTGGCCTGCCTTGCTAGATTGGGGAAGTTCTCCTGGATGATATCCTGCAGAGTATTCCAACACTCGGTTGGAAACCAAGTTTCCAACTTGGTTCCATTCTCCCCGTCACTTTCAGGTACACCAGTCAGAAGTAGATTTGGTCTTTTCACATACTCCCATATTTCTTGGAGGTTTTCTTCATTTCTTGTTATTCTTTTTTCTCTAAACTTCCCTTCTCTCTTCATTTCATTCATTTCATCTTCCATCACTGATACTCTTTCTTCCAGTTGATTGCATTGGCTCCTGAGGCGTGTGCATTCATCACGTAGTCCTTGTGCCTTGGCTTTCAGCTCCATCAGCTCCTTTAAGGACTTCTCTGTATTGGTTATTCTAGATATCCATTCATCTAATTTTTTTCAAAGTTTTTAACTTCTTTGCCATTGGTTTGAATTTCCTCCTGTAGCTCAGAGTAGTTTGATCATCTGAAGCCTTCTTCTCTCAACTGGTCAAAGTCATTCTCCATCCAGCTTCGTTGCATTGCTGGTGAGGAGCTGTGTTCCCTTGGAGGAGGAGAGGCACTCTGCTTTTTAGAGTTTCCAGTTTTTCTGCTCTGTTTTTTTTTTTTCCCCCATCTTTGTGTTTTTTTTTCTACTTTTGGTCTTTGATAATGGTGACGTACCGATGGGGTTTTGGTGTGGATGTCCTTTCTGTTTGTGAGTTTTCCTTCTAACAGACATGACCCTCAGCTACTGCTCTGTTGGAATTTGCTAGAGGCCCACTCCAGACCCTGTTTTCCTGGGTATCAGCAGTGGTGGCTGCAGAACAGCGGTGGCTATAGAACGGCAGATATTGGTGTCTGTAGAACAGCAGATATTGGTGATCCACAAATGCTGCTGCCTGATCATTCCTCTGGAAGTTTTGTCTCAGAGGGGTACCTGGCCTTGTGGCGTGTCAGTCTGCCCCTACTGGGGGATGCCTTCCACTTAGGCTGCTCGAGGGTCAGGGACCTACTTGAGGAGGCAGTCTGCCCGTTCTCAGATCTCCAGCTGTGTGCTGGGAGAACCACTACTCTCCTCAAAGCTGTCAGACTGGGACATTTAAGTCTGCAGAGGTTACTGCTGTCTTTTTGTTTGTCTGTGTCCTGCCCCCAGAGGTGGAGCCTACGGAGGCAGGCAGGCCTCCTTGAGCTACGCTGGGCTATGCCCAGTTTGAGCATCCCAGCTGCTTTGTTCACTTAATCAAGCTTGGGCAATGGCAGGCGCCCCTCCCCCAGCCTCACTGCCGCCTTGCAGTTTGATCTCAGACTGCTGTGCTAGCAATCAGCGAGACTCCATGGGCATAGGACCCTCCGTGCCATGTGCGGGATATAATCTCCTGGTGTGCCGTTTTTTAAGCCCATTGGAAAAGTGCAGTATTAGGGTGGGAGTGACAGGATTTTCCAGGTGCCATCTGTCACCCCTTTCTTTGACTAGGAAAGGAAACTCCCGGACCACTTGCACTTCCCGAGTGAGGCAATGCCTCGCCCTGCTTCAGCTCACACCCGGTGCATGGCACCCACTGTCCTGCACCCACTGCCTGGCACTCTCTAGTGAGATGAACCCAGTACCTCAGGTGGAAATGCAGGAATCACCGGTCTTCTGCGTCACTCACACGGGGAGCTGTAGACCGGAGCTGTTCCTACTCGTCCATCTTGGCTCCACCCTTTAATCCATCTGGAATTAATTTTTGTATAAGGTGTAAGGAAGGGATCCAGTTTCAGCTTTCTACATACGGCTAGCCAGTTTTCCCAGCACCATTTATTAAATAAGGAAGAATTTCCCCATTTCTTGTTTTTGTCAGGTTTATCAAAGATCAGATGGTTGTAGATATGTGGCATTATTTCTGAGGGCTCTGTTCTGTTCCATTGGTCTATATCTCTGTTTTGGTACCAGTTCCATGCTGTTTTGCTCACTGTAGCCTTGTAGCATAATTTGAAGTCTGGTAGCGTAATGCCTCCAGCTTTGTTCTTTTGACTTAGGATTGTCTTGGCAATGTGGGCTCCTTTTGCTTCCATATGAACTTCAAAGTAGATTTTCCCAATTCTGTGAAGAAAGTCATTGGTAGCTTGATGGGGATGGCATTGAATCTATAAATTACCTTAGGCAGTGTGGCCATTTTCACAATATTGATTTTTCCTACCCATGGGCATGGAATGTTCTTCCATTTGCTTGTATCCTCTTTTATTTCATTGAGCAGTGGTTTGCAGTTCTCCTAGAAGATGTCTTTCACGTCCCTTGTAAGTTGGATTCCTAGGTATTTTATTCTCTTTGAAGCAATTGTGAATGGGAGTTCACTCATGATTTGGTCCTCTGTTTGTCTGCTATTGGTGTTTAAGAATGCTTGTGACTTTTACACATTGATTTTGTATCCTGAGACTTTGCTGAAGTTGCCTATCAGCTTAAAGAGATTTTGGGCTGAGACGATGGGGTTTTCTAGATATACAATCCTATCATCTGCAAACAGGGGCAATTGGACTTCCTCTTTTTCTAATTGAATACACTTTGTTTACTTCTCCTGCTTGATCGCCCTGGTCAGAACTTCCAACACTATGTTGAATAGGAGTGGTGAGAGAGGGCATCCCTGTCTTGCTCCAGTTTTCAAAGGGAATGCTTCCCGTTTCTGCCCATTCAGTATAACAGTGGCTGTGGGTTTATCATAGATAGCTCTTATTATTTTGAGATACATCCCATCAAGACCTAATTTATTGAGACTATTTAGCATGAAAGAATTTTGAATTTTGTCAAAGGACTTTTCTTCATCTGTTAAGATAATCATGTGGTTTCTGTTGTTGCTTCTGTTTATATGCTGGATTACATTTATCAATTTGCGTATGTTGAACCAGCCTTGCATCCCAGGCATAAAGCCCACTTGATCATGGTGGATAAGCTGTTCTATGTGCTGCTGGATTCGGTTTCCCAGTATTTTAGTGAGGATTTTTTCATCAATCTTCATCAGAGATATTGGTCTAAAGTTATCTTTTTTTGTTGTTGTGTCTCTGCCAGGATTCCGTATCAGGATGATCCTGGCCTCATAAAATGAGTTAGGGAGGATTCCTTCTTTTTCTCTTGATTGGAATAGTTTCAGAAGGAATGGTACCAGCTCTTCCTTGGAGGTCTGGTAGAATTTGTCTGTGAATCCATCTGGTTCTGGACTTTTTTTGTTTGGAGAGCTATTAATTATTTCCTCAATCTCAGAGCCTGTTATTGGTCTATTAAGAGATTCAAGTTTTTCCTGGTTTAGACTTGGCAGGTTGTATGTGTTGAGGAATTTATCCATTTCTTCTAGATTTTCAAGTTTATTTGTGTAGAGGTGTTTATGGTATTCACTGATGGTAGTCTGTATTTCTGTGGGATCTGTGGTGATATCCCCTTTATCATTTTTTATTGTGTCTATTCGATTCTTCTCTCTTTTCTTCTGTATTTGTCTTGCTAATGGTCTATGAATTTTGGTGATGTTTTCAAAAAAGCAGCTCCTGGATTCATTGATTTTCGGATGGGTTTTTTGTGTCTCTATCACCTTCAGTTCTGCTCTGATCTTACTTATTTCTTGCCTTCTGCTAGCTTTTGAATGTGTTTGCTCTTGCTTCTCTAGTTCTTTTAATTGTGATGTTAGGGTGTCAATTTTAGATCTTTCCTGCTTTCTCTTGTGGGCATTTAGTGCTATAAATTTCCCTCTACACACTGCTTTGAATGCATCCCAGAGATTCTGGTATGTTGTGTCTTTGTTCTCAAAGACACATCCTTGAGATGCTGTTTGTTGGTTTCAAAGAACATCTTTATTTCTGGCTTCCTTTCGTTATGTACACAGTAGTCATTCAGGAAGAGATGGTTCAGTTTCCATGTAGTTGAGCGGTTTTGAGTGAATTTTCTAATCCTGAGTTTTAGTTTGATTGCACTGTGGTCTGAGAGAGTTTTTTGTAATTTCTGTTCCTTTACATTTGCTGAGGAGTCCTTTACTTCCAACTATGTGGTCAATTTTGGAATAGGTGTGGTGTGGTGCTGTAAAGAATGTATATTCTGGTGATTTGGGGTGGAGAGTTCTGTATATGTCTATTACGTCAGCTTGGTGCAGAGCTGAGTTCAATCTTGGATATCCCTGTTAACTCTGTGTCTCATTGATCTGTCTAATTTTGATGGTAGGGTGTTAAATTCTCCCACTATTATTGTGTGGGAGTCTAAGTCTCTTTGTATGTCTCTAAGGACTTGCTTTATAAATCTGGGTGCTCGTGTACTGGGTGCATATATATTTAGGGTAGTTAGCTCTTCTTGTTGAATTGATCCCTTTACCATTATGTGATGGCCTTCTTTGTCTCTTTTGATCTTTGTTGGTTAAAAGTCTGTTTTACCAGAGTCTAGGCTTGCAACCCATGTCTATTTTTGTTTTGCATTTGCTTGGTAGATCTTCCTCCATCCCTTTATTTTGAGCCTATGTGTGTCTCTGTACATGAGATGGGTTTCCTGAATAGAGCACACTGATGGGTCTTGACTCTCTATCCAATTTGCCAGTCTGTGTCTTTTCATTGGAGCATTTAGCCCATTTACATTTAAGGCTAATGTTGTTATGTGTGAATTTGGTTTTGTCATTAAGATATTAGCTGGTTATTTTACTCACTAGTTGATGCAGTTTCTCCCTAGCCTCAGTGGTCTTCACAATTTGGCATGTTATTGCAGTTGTGAAGGTTGTTCCTTTCCATGTTTAGTGCTTCCTTCAGGAGCTCTTGTAGGGCAGGCCTGGTGATGACAAAATCTCCCAGCATTTGCTTGTCTGTAAAGGATTTTATTTCTCCTTCACTTATGAAGCTCAGTTTGGCTGGATATGAAATTCTGGGCAGAGAATTCTTTTCTATAAGAATGTTGACTATTGGCCCCCACTCTCTTCTGGCTTGTAGGCTTTCTGCCAAGTGATCAGCTCTTAGTCTGATGGGCTTCCCTTTGTGGGTAACCCGACCTTTCTCTCTGGCTGCTCTTAACATTTTTTCCTTCATTTCAACTTTGGTGAATCTGACAATTATGTGTCTTGGAGTTGCTCCTCACGAGGGGTATCTTTGTGGCATTCTATGTGTTTCCTGAATCTGAATGTTGGCCTGCCTTGCTAGATTGGGGAAGTTCTCCTGGATGATATCCTGCAGAGTATTCCAACACTCGGTTGGAAACCAAGTTTCCAACTTGGTTCCATTCTCCCCGTCACTTTCAGGTACACCAGTCAGAAGTAGATTTGGTCTTTTCACATACTCCCATATTTCTTGGAGGTTTTCTTCATTTCTTGTTATTCTTTTTTCTCTAAACTTCCCTTCTCTCTTCATTTCATTCATTTCATCTTCCATCACTGATACTCTTTCTTCCAGTTGATTGCATTGGCTCCTGAGGCGTGTGCATTCATCACGTAGTCCTTGTGCCTTGGCTTTCAGCTCCATCAGCTCCTTTAAGGACTTCTCTGTATTGGTTATTCTAGATATCCATTCATCTAATTTTTTTCAAAGTTTTTAACTTCTTTGCCATTGGTTTGAATTTCCTCCTGTAGCTCAGAGTAGTTTGATCATCTGAAGCCTTCTTCTCTCAACTGGTCAAAGTCATTCTCCATCCAGCTTCGTTGCATTGCTGGTGAGGAGCTGTGTTCCCTTGGAGGAGGAGAGGCACTCTGCTTTTTAGAGTTTCCAGTTTTTCTGCTCTGTTTTTTTTTTTTCCCCCATCTTTGTGTTTTTTTTTCTACTTTTGGTCTTTGATAATGGTGACGTACCGATGGGGTTTTGGTGTGGATGTCCTTTCTGTTTGTGAGTTTTCCTTCTAACAGACATGACCCTCAGCTACTGCTCTGTTGGAATTTGCTAGAGGCCCACTCCAGACCCTGTTTTCCTGGGTATCAGCAGTGGTGGCTGCAGAACAGCGGTGGCTATAGAACGGCAGATATTGGTGTCTGTAGAACAGCAGATATTGGTGATCCACAAATGCTGCTGCCTGATCATTCCTCTGGAAGTTTTGTCTCAGAGGGGTACCTGGCCTTGTGGCGTGTCAGTCTGCCCCTACTGGGGGATGCCTTCCACTTAGGCTGCTCGAGGGTCAGGGACCTACTTGAGGAGGCAGTCTGCCCGTTCTCAGATCTCCAGCTGTGTGCTGGGAGAACCACTACTCTCCTCAAAGCTGTCAGACTGGGACATTTAAGTCTGCAGAGGTTACTGCTGTCTTTTTGTTTGTCTGTGTCCTGCCCCCAGAGGTGGAGCCTACGGAGGCAGGCAGGCCTCCTTGAGCTACGCTGGGCTATGCCCAGTTTGAGCATCCCAGCTGCTTTGTTCACTTAATCAAGCTTGGGCAATGGCAGGCGCCCCTCCCCCAGCCTCACTGCCGCCTTGCAGTTTGATCTCAGACTGCTGTGCTAGCAATCAGCGAGACTCCATGGGCATAGGACCCTCCGTGCCATGTGCGGGATATAATCTCCTGGTGTGCCGTTTTTTAAGCCCATTGGAAAAGTGCAGTATTAGGGTGGGAGTGACAGGATTTTCCAGGTGCCATCTGTCACCCCTTTCTTTGACTAGGAAAGGAAACTCCCGGACCACTTGCACTTCCCGAGTGAGGCAATGCCTCGCCCTGCTTCAGCTCACACCCGGTGCATGGCACCCACTGTCCTGCACCCACTGCCTGGCACTCTCTAGTGAGATGAACCCAGTACCTCAGGTGGAAATGCAGGAATCACCGGTCTTCTGCGTCACTCACACGGGGAGCTGTAGACCGGAGCTGTTCCTACTCGTCCATCTTGGCTCCACCCTTTAATCCATCTGGAATTAATTTTTGTATAAGGTGTAAGGAAGGGATCCAGTTTCAGCTTTCTACATACGGCTAGCCAGTTTTCCCAGCACCATTTATTAAATAAGGAAGAATTTCCCCATTTCTTGTTTTTGTCAGGTTTATCAAAGATCAGATGGTTGTAGATATGTGGCATTATTTCTGAGGGCTCTGTTCTGTTCCATTGGTCTATATCTCTGTTTTGGTACCAGTTCCATGCTGTTTTGCTCACTGTAGCCTTGTAGCATAATTTGAAGTCTGGTAGCGTAATGCCTCCAGCTTTGTTCTTTTGACTTAGGATTGTCTTGGCAATGTGGGCTCCTTTTGCTTCCATATGAACTTCAAAGTAGATTTTCCCAATTCTGTGAAGAAAGTCATTGGTAGCTTGATGGGGATGGCATTGAATCTATAAATTACCTTAGGCAGTGTGGCCATTTTCACAATATTGATTTTTCCTACCCATGGGCATGGAATGTTCTTCCATTTGCTTGTATCCTCTTTTATTTCATTGAGCAGTGGTTTGCAGTTCTCCTAGAAGATGTCTTTCACGTCCCTTGTAAGTTGGATTCCTAGGTATTTTATTCTCTTTGAAGCAATTGTGAATGGGAGTTCACTCATGATTTGGTCCTCTGTTTGTCTGCTATTGGTGTTTAAGAATGCTTGTGACTTTTACACATTGATTTTGTATCCTGAGACTTTGCTGAAGTTGCCTATCAGCTTAAAGAGATTTTGGGCTGAGACGATGGGGTTTTCTAGATATACAATCCTATCATCTGCAAACAGGGGCAATTGGACTTCCTCTTTTTCTAATTGAATACACTTTGTTTACTTCTCCTGCTTGATCGCCCTGGTCAGAACTTCCAACACTATGTTGAATAGGAGTGGTGAGAGAGGGCATCCCTGTCTTGCTCCAGTTTTCAAAGGGAATGCTTCCCGTTTCTGCCCATTCAGTATAACAGTGGCTGTGGGTTTATCATAGATAGCTCTTATTATTTTGAGATACATCCCATCAAGACCTAATTTATTGAGACTATTTAGCATGAAAGAATTTTGAATTTTGTCAAAGGACTTTTCTTCATCTGTTAAGATAATCATGTGGTTTCTGTTGTTGCTTCTGTTTATATGCTGGATTACATTTATCAATTTGCGTATGTTGAACCAGCCTTGCATCCCAGGCATAAAGCCCACTTGATCATGGTGGATAAGCTGTTCTATGTGCTGCTGGATTCGGTTTCCCAGTATTTTAGTGAGGATTTTTTCATCAATCTTCATCAGAGATATTGGTCTAAAGTTATCTTTTTTTGTTGTTGTGTCTCTGCCAGGATTCCGTATCAGGATGATCCTGGCCTCATAAAATGAGTTAGGGAGGATTCCTTCTTTTTCTCTTGATTGGAATAGTTTCAGAAGGAATGGTACCAGCTCTTCCTTGGAGGTCTGGTAGAATTTGTCTGTGAATCCATCTGGTTCTGGACTTTTTTTGTTTGGAGAGCTATTAATTATTTCCTCAATCTCAGAGCCTGTTATTGGTCTATTAAGAGATTCAAGTTTTTCCTGGTTTAGACTTGGCAGGTTGTATGTGTTGAGGAATTTATCCATTTCTTCTAGATTTTCAAGTTTATTTGTGTAGAGGTGTTTATGGTATTCACTGATGGTAGTCTGTATTTCTGTGGGATCTGTGGTGATATCCCCTTTATCATTTTTTATTGTGTCTATTCGATTCTTCTCTCTTTTCTTCTGTATTTGTCTTGCTAATGGTCTATGAATTTTGGTGATGTTTTCAAAAAAGCAGCTCCTGGATTCATTGATTTTCGGATGGGTTTTTTGTGTCTCTATCACCTTCAGTTCTGCTCTGATCTTACTTATTTCTTGCCTTCTGCTAGCTTTTGAATGTGTTTGCTCTTGCTTCTCTAGTTCTTTTAATTGTGATGTTAGGGTGTCAATTTTAGATCTTTCCTGCTTTCTCTTGTGGGCATTTAGTGCTATAAATTTCCCTCTACACACTGCTTTGAATGCATCCCAGAGATTCTGGTATGTTGTGTCTTTGTTCTCAAAGACACATCCTTGAGATGCTGTTTGTTGGTTTCAAAGAACATCTTTATTTCTGGCTTCCTTTCGTTATGTACACAGTAGTCATTCAGGAAGAGATGGTTCAGTTTCCATGTAGTTGAGCGGTTTTGAGTGAATTTTCTAATCCTGAGTTTTAGTTTGATTGCACTGTGGTCTGAGAGAGTTTTTTGTAATTTCTGTTCCTTTACATTTGCTGAGGAGTCCTTTACTTCCAACTATGTGGTCAATTTTGGAATAGGTGTGGTGTGGTGCTGTAAAGAATGTATATTCTGGTGATTTGGGGTGGAGAGTTCTGTATATGTCTATTACGTCAGCTTGGTGCAGAGCTGAGTTCAATCTTGGATATCCCTGTTAACTCTGTGTCTCATTGATCTGTCTAATTTTGATGGTAGGGTGTTAAATTCTCCCACTATTATTGTGTGGGAGTCTAAGTCTCTTTGTATGTCTCTAAGGACTTGCTTTATAAATCTGGGTGCTCGTGTACTGGGTGCATATATATTTAGGGTAGTTAGCTCTTCTTGTTGAATTGATCCCTTTACCATTATGTGATGGCCTTCTTTGTCTCTTTTGATCTTTGTTGGTTAAAAGTCTGTTTTACCAGAGTCTAGGCTTGCAACCCATGTCTATTTTTGTTTTGCATTTGCTTGGTAGATCTTCCTCCATCCCTTTATTTTGAGCCTATGTGTGTCTCTGTACATGAGATGGGTTTCCTGAATAGAGCACACTGATGGGTCTTGACTCTCTATCCAATTTGCCAGTCTGTGTCTTTTCATTGGAGCATTTAGCCCATTTACATTTAAGGCTAATGTTGTTATGTGTGAATTTGGTTTTGTCATTAAGATATTAGCTGGTTATTTTACTCACTAGTTGATGCAGTTTCTCCCTAGCCTCAGTGGTCTTCACAATTTGGCATGTTATTGCAGTTGTGAAGGTTGTTCCTTTCCATGTTTAGTGCTTCCTTCAGGAGCTCTTGTAGGGCAGGCCTGGTGATGACAAAATCTCCCAGCATTTGCTTGTCTGTAAAGGATTTTATTTCTCCTTCACTTATGAAGCTCAGTTTGGCTGGATATGAAATTCTGGGCAGAGAATTCTTTTCTATAAGAATGTTGACTATTGGCCCCCACTCTCTTCTGGCTTGTAGGCTTTCTGCCAAGTGATCAGCTCTTAGTCTGATGGGCTTCCCTTTGTGGGTAACCCGACCTTTCTCTCTGGCTGCTCTTAACATTTTTTCCTTCATTTCAACTTTGGTGAATCTGACAATTATGTGTCTTGGAGTTGCTCCTCACGAGGGGTATCTTTGTGGCATTCTATGTGTTTCCTGAATCTGAATGTTGGCCTGCCTTGCTAGATTGGGGAAGTTCTCCTGGATGATATCCTGCAGAGTATTCCAACACTCGGTTGGAAACCAAGTTTCCAACTTGGTTCCATTCTCCCCGTCACTTTCAGGTACACCAGTCAGAAGTAGATTTGGTCTTTTCACATACTCCCATATTTCTTGGAGGTTTTCTTCATTTCTTGTTATTCTTTTTTCTCTAAACTTCCCTTCTCTCTTCATTTCATTCATTTCATCTTCCATCACTGATACTCTTTCTTCCAGTTGATTGCATTGGCTCCTGAGGCGTGTGCATTCATCACGTAGTCCTTGTGCCTTGGCTTTCAGCTCCATCAGCTCCTTTAAGGACTTCTCTGTATTGGTTATTCTAGATATCCATTCATCTAATTTTTTTCAAAGTTTTTAACTTCTTTGCCATTGGTTTGAATTTCCTCCTGTAGCTCAGAGTAGTTTGATCATCTGAAGCCTTCTTCTCTCAACTGGTCAAAGTCATTCTCCATCCAGCTTCGTTGCATTGCTGGTGAGGAGCTGTGTTCCCTTGGAGGAGGAGAGGCACTCTGCTTTTTAGAGTTTCCAGTTTTTCTGCTCTGTTTTTTTTTTTTCCCCCATCTTTGTGTTTTTTTTTCTACTTTTGGTCTTTGATAATGGTGACGTACAGATGGGGTTTTGGTGTGGATGTCCTTTCTGTTTGTGAGTTTTCCTTCTAACAGACATGACCCTCAGCTACTGCTCTGTTGGAATTTGCTAGAGGCCCACTCCAGACCCTGTTTTCCTGGGTATCAGCAGTGGTGGCTGCAGAACAGCGGTGGCTATAGAACGGCAGATATTGGTGTCTGTAGAACAGCAGATATTGGTGATCCACAAATGCTGCTGCCTGATCATTCCTCTGGAAGTTTTGTCTCAGAGGGGTACCTGGCCTTGTGGCGTGTCAGTCTGCCCCTACTGGGGGATGCCTTCCACTTAGGCTGCTCGAGGGTCAGGGACCTACTTGAGGAGGCAGTCTGCCCGTTCTCAGATCTCCAGCTGTGTGCTGGGAGAACCACTACTCTCCTCAAAGCTGTCAGACTGGGACATTTAAGTCTGCAGAGGTTACTGCTGTCTTTTTGTTTGTCTGTGTCCTGCCCCCAGAGGTGGAGCCTACGGAGGCAGGCAGGCCTCCTTGAGCTACGCTGGGCTATGCCCAGTTTGAGCATCCCAGCTGCTTTGTTCACTTAATCAAGCTTGGGCAATGGCAGGCGCCCCTCCCCCAGCCTCACTGCCGCCTTGCAGTTTGATCTCAGACTGCTGTGCTAGCAATCAGCGAGACTCCATGGGCATAGGACCCTCCGTGCCATGTGCGGGATATAATCTCCTGGTGTGCCGTTTTTTAAGCCCATTGGAAAAGTGCAGTATTAGGGTGGGAGTGACAGGATTTTCCAGGTGCCATCTGTCACCCCTTTCTTTGACTAGGAAAGGAAACTCCCGGACCACTTGCACTTCCCGAGTGAGGCAATGCCTCGCCCTGCTTCAGCTCACACCCGGTGCATGGCACCCACTGTCCTGCACCCACTGCCTGGCACTCTCTAGTGAGATGAACCCAGTACCTCAGGTGGAAATGCAGGAATCACCGGTCTTCTGCGTCACTCACACGGGGAGCTGTAGACCGGAGCTGTTCCTACTCGTCCATCTTGGCTCCACCCTTTAATCCATCTGGAATTAATTTTTGTATAAGGTGTAAGGAAGGGATCCAGTTTCAGCTTTCTACATACGGCTAGCCAGTTTTCCCAGCACCATTTATTAAATAAGGAAGAATTTCCCCATTTCTTGTTTTTGTCAGGTTTATCAAAGATCAGATGGTTGTAGATATGTGGCATTATTTCTGAGGGCTCTGTTCTGTTCCATTGGTCTATATCTCTGTTTTGGTACCAGTTCCATGCTGTTTTGCTCACTGTAGCCTTGTAGCATAATTTGAAGTCTGGTAGCGTAATGCCTCCAGCTTTGTTCTTTTGACTTAGGATTGTCTTGGCAATGTGGGCTCCTTTTGCTTCCATATGAACTTCAAAGTAGATTTTCCCAATTCTGTGAAGAAAGTCATTGGTAGCTTGATGGGGATGGCATTGAATCTATAAATTACCTTAGGCAGTGTGGCCATTTTCACAATATTGATTTTTCCTACCCATGGGCATGGAATGTTCTTCCATTTGCTTGTATCCTCTTTTATTTCATTGAGCAGTGGTTTGCAGTTCTCCTAGAAGATGTCTTTCACGTCCCTTGTAAGTTGGATTCCTAGGTATTTTATTCTCTTTGAAGCAATTGTGAATGGGAGTTCACTCATGATTTGGTCCTCTGTTTGTCTGCTATTGGTGTTTAAGAATGCTTGTGACTTTTACACATTGATTTTGTATCCTGAGACTTTGCTGAAGTTGCCTATCAGCTTAAAGAGATTTTGGGCTGAGACGATGGGGTTTTCTAGATATACAATCCTATCATCTGCAAACAGGGGCAATTGGACTTCCTCTTTTTCTAATTGAATACACTTTGTTTACTTCTCCTGCTTGATCGCCCTGGTCAGAACTTCCAACACTATGTTGAATAGGAGTGGTGAGAGAGGGCATCCCTGTCTTGCTCCAGTTTTCAAAGGGAATGCTTCCCGTTTCTGCCCATTCAGTATAACAGTGGCTGTGGGTTTATCATAGATAGCTCTTATTATTTTGAGATACATCCCATCAAGACCTAATTTATTGAGACTATTTAGCATGAAAGAATTTTGAATTTTGTCAAAGGACTTTTCTTCATCTGTTAAGATAATCATGTGGTTTCTGTTGTTGCTTCTGTTTATATGCTGGATTACATTTATCAATTTGCGTATGTTGAACCAGCCTTGCATCCCAGGCATAAAGCCCACTTGATCATGGTGGATAAGCTGTTCTATGTGCTGCTGGATTCGGTTTCCCAGTATTTTAGTGAGGATTTTTTCATCAATCTTCATCAGAGATATTGGTCTAAAGTTATCTTTTTTTGTTGTTGTGTCTCTGCCAGGATTCCGTATCAGGATGATCCTGGCCTCATAAAATGAGTTAGGGAGGATTCCTTCTTTTTCTCTTGATTGGAATAGTTTCAGAAGGAATGGTACCAGCTCTTCCTTGGAGGTCTGGTAGAATTTGTCTGTGAATCCATCTGGTTCTGGACTTTTTTTGTTTGGAGAGCTATTAATTATTTCCTCAATCTCAGAGCCTGTTATTGGTCTATTAAGAGATTCAAGTTTTTCCTGGTTTAGACTTGGCAGGTTGTATGTGTTGAGGAATTTATCCATTTCTTCTAGATTTTCAAGTTTATTTGTGTAGAGGTGTTTATGGTATTCACTGATGGTAGTCTGTATTTCTGTGGGATCTGTGGTGATATCCCCTTTATCATTTTTTATTGTGTCTATTCGATTCTTCTCTCTTTTCTTCTGTATTTGTCTTGCTAATGGTCTATGAATTTTGGTGATGTTTTCAAAAAAGCAGCTCCTGGATTCATTGATTTTCGGATGGGTTTTTTGTGTCTCTATCACCTTCAGTTCTGCTCTGATCTTACTTATTTCTTGCCTTCTGCTAGCTTTTGAATGTGTTTGCTCTTGCTTCTCTAGTTCTTTTAATTGTGATGTTAGGGTGTCAATTTTAGATCTTTCCTGCTTTCTCTTGTGGGCATTTAGTGCTATAAATTTCCCTCTACACACTGCTTTGAATGCATCCCAGAGATTCTGGTATGTTGTGTCTTTGTTCTCAAAGACACATCCTTGAGATGCTGTTTGTTGGTTTCAAAGAACATCTTTATTTCTGGCTTCCTTTCGTTATGTACACAGTAGTCATTCAGGAAGAGATGGTTCAGTTTCCATGTAGTTGAGCGGTTTTGAGTGAATTTTCTAATCCTGAGTTTTAGTTTGATTGCACTGTGGTCTGAGAGAGTTTTTTGTAATTTCTGTTCCTTTACATTTGCTGAGGAGTCCTTTACTTCCAACTATGTGGTCAATTTTGGAATAGGTGTGGTGTGGTGCTGTAAAGAATGTATATTCTGGTGATTTGGGGTGGAGAGTTCTGTATATGTCTATTACGTCAGCTTGGTGCAGAGCTGAGTTCAATCTTGGATATCCCTGTTAACTCTGTGTCTCATTGATCTGTCTAATTTTGATGGTAGGGTGTTAAATTCTCCCACTATTATTGTGTGGGAGTCTAAGTCTCTTTGTATGTCTCTAAGGACTTGCTTTATAAATCTGGGTGCTCGTGTACTGGGTGCATATATATTTAGGGTAGTTAGCTCTTCTTGTTGAATTGATCCCTTTACCATTATGTGATGGCCTTCTTTGTCTCTTTTGATCTTTGTTGGTTAAAAGTCTGTTTTACCAGAGTCTAGGCTTGCAACCCATGTCTATTTTTGTTTTGCATTTGCTTGGTAGATCTTCCTCCATCCCTTTATTTTGAGCCTATGTGTGTCTCTGTACATGAGATGGGTTTCCTGAATAGAGCACACTGATGGGTCTTGACTCTCTATCCAATTTGCCAGTCTGTGTCTTTTCATTGGAGCATTTAGCCCATTTACATTTAAGGCTAATGTTGTTATGTGTGAATTTGGTTTTGTCATTAAGATATTAGCTGGTTATTTTACTCACTAGTTGATGCAGTTTCTCCCTAGCCTCAGTGGTCTTCACAATTTGGCATGTTATTGCAGTTGTGAAGGTTGTTCCTTTCCATGTTTAGTGCTTCCTTCAGGAGCTCTTGTAGGGCAGGCCTGGTGATGACAAAATCTCCCAGCATTTGCTTGTCTGTAAAGGATTTTATTTCTCCTTCACTTATGAAGCTCAGTTTGGCTGGATATGAAATTCTGGGCAGAGAATTCTTTTCTATAAGAATGTTGACTATTGGCCCCCACTCTCTTCTGGCTTGTAGGCTTTCTGCCAAGTGATCAGCTCTTAGTCTGATGGGCTTCCCTTTGTGGGTAACCCGACCTTTCTCTCTGGCTGCTCTTAACATTTTTTCCTTCATTTCAACTTTGGTGAATCTGACAATTATGTGTCTTGGAGTTGCTCCTCACGAGGGGTATCTTTGTGGCATTCTATGTGTTTCCTGAATCTGAATGTTGGCCTGCCTTGCTAGATTGGGGAAGTTCTCCTGGATGATATCCTGCAGAGTATTCCAACACTCGGTTGGAAACCAAGTTTCCAACTTGGTTCCATTCTCCCCGTCACTTTCAGGTACACCAGTCAGAAGTAGATTTGGTCTTTTCACATACTCCCATATTTCTTGGAGGTTTTCTTCATTTCTTGTTATTCTTTTTTCTCTAAACTTCCCTTCTCTCTTCATTTCATTCATTTCATCTTCCATCACTGATACTCTTTCTTCCAGTTGATTGCATTGGCTCCTGAGGCGTGTGCATTCATCACGTAGTCCTTGTGCCTTGGCTTTCAGCTCCATCAGCTCCTTTAAGGACTTCTCTGTATTGGTTATTCTAGATATCCATTCATCTAATTTTTTTCAAAGTTTTTAACTTCTTTGCCATTGGTTTGAATTTCCTCCTGTAGCTCAGAGTAGTTTGATCATCTGAAGCCTTCTTCTCTCAACTGGTCAAAGTCATTCTCCATCCAGCTTCGTTGCATTGCTGGTGAGGAGCTGTGTTCCCTTGGAGGAGGAGAGGCACTCTGCTTTTTAGAGTTTCCAGTTTTTCTGCTCTGTTTTTTTTTTTTCCCCCATCTTTGTGTTTTTTTTTCTACTTTTGGTCTTTGATAATGGTGACGTACAGATGGGGTTTTGGTGTGGATGTCCTTTCTGTTTGTGAGTTTTCCTTCTAACAGACATGACCCTCAGCTACTGCTCTGTTGGAATTTGCTAGAGGCCCACTCCAGACCCTGTTTTCCTGGGTATCAGCAGTGGTGGCTGCAGAACAGCGGTGGCTATAGAACGGCAGATATTGGTGTCTGTAGAACAGCAGATATTGGTGATCCACAAATGCTGCTGCCTGATCATTCCTCTGGAAGTTTTGTCTCAGAGGGGTACCTGGCCTTGTGGCGTGTCAGTCTGCCCCTACTGGGGGATGCCTTCCACTTAGGCTGCTCGAGGGTCAGGGACCTACTTGAGGAGGCAGTCTGCCCGTTCTCAGATCTCCAGCTGTGTGCTGGGAGAACCACTACTCTCCTCAAAGCTGTCAGACTGGGACATTTAAGTCTGCAGAGGTTACTGCTGTCTTTTTGTTTGTCTGTGTCCTGCCCCCAGAGGTGGAGCCTACGGAGGCAGGCAGGCCTCCTTGAGCTACGCTGGGCTATGCCCAGTTTGAGCATCCCAGCTGCTTTGTTCACTTAATCAAGCTTGGGCAATGGCAGGCGCCCCTCCCCCAGCCTCACTGCCGCCTTGCAGTTTGATCTCAGACTGCTGTGCTAGCAATCAGCGAGACTCCATGGGCATAGGACCCTCCGTGCCATGTGCGGGATATAATCTCCTGGTGTGCCGTTTTTTAAGCCCATTGGAAAAGTGCAGTATTAGGGTGGGAGTGACAGGATTTTCCAGGTGCCATCTGTCACCCCTTTCTTTGACTAGGAAAGGAAACTCCCGGACCACTTGCACTTCCCGAGTGAGGCAATGCCTCGCCCTGCTTCAGCTCACACCCGGTGCATGGCACCCACTGTCCTGCACCCACTGCCTGGCACTCTCTAGTGAGATGAACCCAGTACCTCAGGTGGAAATGCAGGAATCACCGGTCTTCTGCGTCACTCACACGGGGAGCTGTAGACCGGAGCTGTTCCTACTCGTCCATCTTGGCTCCACCCTTTAATCCATCTGGAATTAATTTTTGTATAAGGTGTAAGGAAGGGATCCAGTTTCAGCTTTCTACATACGGCTAGCCAGTTTTCCCAGCACCATTTATTAAATAAGGAAGAATTTCCCCATTTCTTGTTTTTGTCAGGTTTATCAAAGATCAGATGGTTGTAGATATGTGGCATTATTTCTGAGGGCTCTGTTCTGTTCCATTGGTCTATATCTCTGTTTTGGTACCAGTTCCATGCTGTTTTGCTCACTGTAGCCTTGTAGCATAATTTGAAGTCTGGTAGCGTAATGCCTCCAGCTTTGTTCTTTTGACTTAGGATTGTCTTGGCAATGTGGGCTCCTTTTGCTTCCATATGAACTTCAAAGTAGATTTTCCCAATTCTGTGAAGAAAGTCATTGGTAGCTTGATGGGGATGGCATTGAATCTATAAATTACCTTAGGCAGTGTGGCCATTTTCACAATATTGATTTTTCCTACCCATGGGCATGGAATGTTCTTCCATTTGCTTGTATCCTCTTTTATTTCATTGAGCAGTGGTTTGCAGTTCTCCTAGAAGATGTCTTTCACGTCCCTTGTAAGTTGGATTCCTAGGTATTTTATTCTCTTTGAAGCAATTGTGAATGGGAGTTCACTCATGATTTGGTCCTCTGTTTGTCTGCTATTGGTGTTTAAGAATGCTTGTGACTTTTACACATTGATTTTGTATCCTGAGACTTTGCTGAAGTTGCCTATCAGCTTAAAGAGATTTTGGGCTGAGACGATGGGGTTTTCTAGATATACAATCCTATCATCTGCAAACAGGGGCAATTGGACTTCCTCTTTTTCTAATTGAATACACTTTGTTTACTTCTCCTGCTTGATCGCCCTGGTCAGAACTTCCAACACTATGTTGAATAGGAGTGGTGAGAGAGGGCATCCCTGTCTTGCTCCAGTTTTCAAAGGGAATGCTTCCCGTTTCTGCCCATTCAGTATAACAGTGGCTGTGGGTTTATCATAGATAGCTCTTATTATTTTGAGATACATCCCATCAAGACCTAATTTATTGAGACTATTTAGCATGAAAGAATTTTGAATTTTGTCAAAGGACTTTTCTTCATCTGTTAAGATAATCATGTGGTTTCTGTTGTTGCTTCTGTTTATATGCTGGATTACATTTATCAATTTGCGTATGTTGAACCAGCCTTGCATCCCAGGCATAAAGCCCACTTGATCATGGTGGATAAGCTGTTCTATGTGCTGCTGGATTCGGTTTCCCAGTATTTTAGTGAGGATTTTTTCATCAATCTTCATCAGAGATATTGGTCTAAAGTTATCTTTTTTTGTTGTTGTGTCTCTGCCAGGCTTCAGTATCAGGATGATCCTGGCCTCATAAAATGAGTTAGGGAGGATTCCTTCTTTTTCTCTTGATTGGAATAGTTTCAGAAGGAATGGTACCAGCTCTTCCTTGGAGGTCTGGTAGAATTTGTCTGTGAATCCATCTGGTTCTGGACTTTTTTTGTTTGGAGAGCTATTAATTATTTCCTCAATCTCAGAGCCTGTTATTGGTCTATTAAGAGATTCAAGTTTTTCCTGGTTTAGACTTGGCAGGTTGTATGTGTTGAGGAATTTATCCATTTCTTCTAGATTTTCAAGTTTATTTGTGTAGAGGTGTTTATGGTATTCACTGATGGTAGTCTGTATTTCTGTGGGATCTGTGGTGATATCCCCTTTATCATTTTTTATTGTGTCTATTCGATTCTTCTCTCTTTTCTTCTGTATTTGTCTTGCTAATGGTCTATGAATTTTGGTGATGTTTTCAAAAAAGCAGCTCCTGGATTCATTGATTTTCGGATGGGTTTTTTGTGTCTCTATCACCTTCAGTTCTGCTCTGATCTTACTTATTTCTTGCCTTCTGCTAGCTTTTGAATGTGTTTGCTCTTGCTTCTCTAGTTCTTTTAATTGTGATGTTAGGGTGTCAATTTTAGATCTTTCCTGCTTTCTCTTGTGGGCATTTAGTGCTATAAATTTCCCTCTACACACTGCTTTGAATGCATCCCAGAGATTCTGGTATGTTGTGTCTTTGTTCTCAAAGACACATCCTTGAGATGCTGTTTGTTGGTTTCAAAGAACATCTTTATTTCTGGCTTCCTTTCGTTATGTACACAGTAGTCATTCAGGAAGAGATGGTTCAGTTTCCATGTAGTTGAGCGGTTTTGAGTGAATTTTCTAATCCTGAGTTTTAGTTTGATTGCACTGTGGTCTGAGAGAGTTTTTTGTAATTTCTGTTCCTTTACATTTGCTGAGGAGTCCTTTACTTCCAACTATGTGGTCAATTTTGGAATAGGTGTGGTGTGGTGCTGTAAAGAATGTATATTCTGGTGATTTGGGGTGGAGAGTTCTGTATATGTCTATTACGTCAGCTTGGTGCAGAGCTGAGTTCAATCTTGGATATCCCTGTTAACTCTGTGTCTCATTGATCTGTCTAATTTTGATGGTAGGGTGTTAAATTCTCCCACTATTATTGTGTGGGAGTCTAAGTCTCTTTGTATGTCTCTAAGGACTTGCTTTATAAATCTGGGTGCTCGTGTACTGGGTGCATATATATTTAGGGTAGTTAGCTCTTCTTGTTGAATTGATCCCTTTACCATTATGTGATGGCCTTCTTTGTCTCTTTTGATCTTTGTTGGTTAAAAGTCTGTTTTACCAGAGTCTAGGCTTGCAACCCATGTCTATTTTTGTTTTGCATTTGCTTGGTAGATCTTCCTCCATCCCTTTATTTTGAGCCTATGTGTGTCTCTGTACATGAGATGGGTTTCCTGAATAGAGCACACTGATGGGTCTTGACTCTCTATCCAATTTGCCAGTCTGTGTCTTTTCATTGGAGCATTTAGCCCATTTACATTTAAGGCTAATGTTGTTATGTGTGAATTTGGTTTTGTCATTAAGATATTAGCTGGTTATTTTACTCACTAGTTGATGCAGTTTCTCCCTAGCCTCAGTGGTCTTCACAATTTGGCATGTTATTGCAGTTGTGAAGGTTGTTCCTTTCCATGTTTAGTGCTTCCTTCAGGAGCTCTTGTAGGGCAGGCCTGGTGATGACAAAATCTCCCAGCATTTGCTTGTCTGTAAAGGATTTTATTTCTCCTTCACTTATGAAGCTCAGTTTGGCTGGATATGAAATTCTGGGCAGAGAATTCTTTTCTATAAGAATGTTGACTATTGGCCCCCACTCTCTTCTGGCTTGTAGGCTTTCTGCCAAGTGATCAGCTCTTAGTCTGATGGGCTTCCCTTTGTGGGTAACCCGACCTTTCTCTCTGGCTGCTCTTAACATTTTTTCCTTCATTTCAACTTTGGTGAATCTGACAATTATGTGTCTTGGAGTTGCTCCTCACGAGGGGTATCTTTGTGGCATTCTATGTGTTTCCTGAATCTGAATGTTGGCCTGCCTTGCTAGATTGGGGAAGTTCTCCTGGATGATATCCTGCAGAGTATTCCAACACTCGGTTGGAAACCAAGTTTCCAACTTGGTTCCATTCTCCCCGTCACTTTCAGGTACACCAGTCAGAAGTAGATTTGGTCTTTTCACATACTCCCATATTTCTTGGAGGTTTTCTTCATTTCTTGTTATTCTTTTTTCTCTAAACTTCCCTTCTCTCTTCATTTCATTCATTTCATCTTCCATCACTGATACTCTTTCTTCCAGTTGATTGCATTGGCTCCTGAGGCGTGTGCATTCATCACGTAGTCCTTGTGCCTTGGCTTTCAGCTCCATCAGCTCCTTTAAGGACTTCTCTGTATTGGTTATTCTAGATATCCATTCATCTAATTTTTTTCAAAGTTTTTAACTTCTTTGCCATTGGTTTGAATTTCCTCCTGTAGCTCAGAGTAGTTTGATCATCTGAAGCCTTCTTCTCTCAACTGGTCAAAGTCATTCTCCATCCAGCTTCGTTGCATTGCTGGTGAGGAGCTGTGTTCCCTTGGAGGAGGAGAGGCACTCTGCTTTTTAGAGTTTCCAGTTTTTCTGCTCTGTTTTTTTTTTTTCCCCCATCTTTGTGTTTTTTTTTCTACTTTTGGTCTTTGATAATGGTGACGTACAGATGGGGTTTTGGTGTGGATGTCCTTTCTGTTTGTGAGTTTTCCTTCTAACAGACATGACCCTCAGCTACTGCTCTGTTGGAATTTGCTAGAGGCCCACTCCAGACCCTGTTTTCCTGGGTATCAGCAGTGGTGGCTGCAGAACAGCGGTGGCTATAGAACGGCAGATATTGGTGTCTGTAGAACAGCAGATATTGGTGATCCACAAATGCTGCTGCCTGATCATTCCTCTGGAAGTTTTGTCTCAGAGGGGTACCTGGCCTTGTGGCGTGTCAGTCTGCCCCTACTGGGGGATGCCTTCCACTTAGGCTGCTCGAGGGTCAGGGACCTACTTGAGGAGGCAGTCTGCCCGTTCTCAGATCTCCAGCTGTGTGCTGGGAGAACCACTACTCTCCTCAAAGCTGTCAGACTGGGACATTTAAGTCTGCAGAGGTTACTGCTGTCTTTTTGTTTGTCTGTGTCCTGCCCCCAGAGGTGGAGCCTACGGAGGCAGGCAGGCCTCCTTGAGCTACGCTGGGCTATGCCCAGTTTGAGCATCCCAGCTGCTTTGTTCACTTAATCAAGCTTGGGCAATGGCAGGCGCCCCTCCCCCAGCCTCACTGCCGCCTTGCAGTTTGATCTCAGACTGCTGTGCTAGCAATCAGCGAGACTCCATGGGCATAGGACCCTCCGTGCCATGTGCGGGATATAATCTCCTGGTGTGCCGTTTTTTAAGCCCATTGGAAAAGTGCAGTATTAGGGTGGGAGTGACAGGATTTTCCAGGTGCCATCTGTCACCCCTTTCTTTGACTAGGAAAGGAAACTCCCGGACCACTTGCACTTCCCGAGTGAGGCAATGCCTCGCCCTGCTTCAGCTCACACCCGGTGCATGGCACCCACTGTCCTGCACCCACTGCCTGGCACTCTCTAGTGAGATGAACCCAGTACCTCAGGTGGAAATGCAGGAATCACCGGTCTTCTGCGTCACTCACACGGGGAGCTGTAGACCGGAGCTGTTCCTACTCGTCCATCTTGGCTCCACCCTTTAATCCATCTGGAATTAATTTTTGTATAAGGTGTAAGGAAGGGATCCAGTTTCAGCTTTCTACATACGGCTAGCCAGTTTTCCCAGCACCATTTATTAAATAAGGAAGAATTTCCCCATTTCTTGTTTTTGTCAGGTTTATCAAAGATCAGATGGTTGTAGATATGTGGCATTATTTCTGAGGGCTCTGTTCTGTTCCATTGGTCTATATCTCTGTTTTGGTACCAGTTCCATGCTGTTTTGCTCACTGTAGCCTTGTAGCATAATTTGAAGTCTGGTAGCGTAATGCCTCCAGCTTTGTTCTTTTGACTTAGGATTGTCTTGGCAATGTGGGCTCCTTTTGCTTCCATATGAACTTCAAAGTAGATTTTCCCAATTCTGTGAAGAAAGTCATTGGTAGCTTGATGGGGATGGCATTGAATCTATAAATTACCTTAGGCAGTGTGGCCATTTTCACAATATTGATTTTTCCTACCCATGGGCATGGAATGTTCTTCCATTTGCTTGTATCCTCTTTTATTTCATTGAGCAGTGGTTTGCAGTTCTCCTAGAAGATGTCTTTCACGTCCCTTGTAAGTTGGATTCCTAGGTATTTTATTCTCTTTGAAGCAATTGTGAATGGGAGTTCACTCATGATTTGGTCCTCTGTTTGTCTGCTATTGGTGTTTAAGAATGCTTGTGACTTTTACACATTGATTTTGTATCCTGAGACTTTGCTGAAGTTGCCTATCAGCTTAAAGAGATTTTGGGCTGAGACGATGGGGTTTTCTAGATATACAATCCTATCATCTGCAAACAGGGGCAATTGGACTTCCTCTTTTTCTAATTGAATACACTTTGTTTACTTCTCCTGCTTGATCGCCCTGGTCAGAACTTCCAACACTATGTTGAATAGGAGTGGTGAGAGAGGGCATCCCTGTCTTGCTCCAGTTTTCAAAGGGAATGCTTCCCGTTTCTGCCCATTCAGTATAACAGTGGCTGTGGGTTTATCATAGATAGCTCTTATTATTTTGAGATACATCCCATCAAGACCTAATTTATTGAGACTATTTAGCATGAAAGAATTTTGAATTTTGTCAAAGGACTTTTCTTCATCTGTTAAGATAATCATGTGGTTTCTGTTGTTGCTTCTGTTTATATGCTGGATTACATTTATCAATTTGCGTATGTTGAACCAGCCTTGCATCCCAGGCATAAAGCCCACTTGATCATGGTGGATAAGCTGTTCTATGTGCTGCTGGATTCGGTTTCCCAGTATTTTAGTGAGGATTTTTTCATCAATCTTCATCAGAGATATTGGTCTAAAGTTATCTTTTTTTGTTGTTGTGTCTCTGCCAGGATTCCGTATCAGGATGATCCTGGCCTCATAAAATGAGTTAGGGAGGATTCCTTCTTTTTCTCTTGATTGGAATAGTTTCAGAAGGAATGGTACCAGCTCTTCCTTGGAGGTCTGGTAGAATTTGTCTGTGAATCCATCTGGTTCTGGACTTTTTTTGTTTGGAGAGCTATTAATTATTTCCTCAATCTCAGAGCCTGTTATTGGTCTATTAAGAGATTCAAGTTTTTCCTGGTTTAGACTTGGCAGGTTGTATGTGTTGAGGAATTTATCCATTTCTTCTAGATTTTCAAGTTTATTTGTGTAGAGGTGTTTATGGTATTCACTGATGGTAGTCTGTATTTCTGTGGGATCTGTGGTGATATCCCCTTTATCATTTTTTATTGTGTCTATTCGATTCTTCTCTCTTTTCTTCTGTATTTGTCTTGCTAATGGTCTATGAATTTTGGTGATGTTTTCAAAAAAGCAGCTCCTGGATTCATTGATTTTCGGATGGGTTTTTTGTGTCTCTATCACCTTCAGTTCTGCTCTGATCTTACTTATTTCTTGCCTTCTGCTAGCTTTTGAATGTGTTTGCTCTTGCTTCTCTAGTTCTTTTAATTGTGATGTTAGGGTGTCAATTTTAGATCTTTCCTGCTTTCTCTTGTGGGCATTTAGTGCTATAAATTTCCCTCTACACACTGCTTTGAATGCATCCCAGAGATTCTGGTATGTTGTGTCTTTGTTCTCAAAGACACATCCTTGAGATGCTGTTTGTTGGTTTCAAAGAACATCTTTATTTCTGGCTTCCTTTCGTTATGTACACAGTAGTCATTCAGGAAGAGATGGTTCAGTTTCCATGTAGTTGAGCGGTTTTGAGTGAATTTTCTAATCCTGAGTTTTAGTTTGATTGCACTGTGGTCTGAGAGAGTTTTTTGTAATTTCTGTTCCTTTACATTTGCTGAGGAGTCCTTTACTTCCAACTATGTGGTCAATTTTGGAATAGGTGTGGTGTGGTGCTGTAAAGAATGTATATTCTGGTGATTTGGGGTGGAGAGTTCTGTATATGTCTATTACGTCAGCTTGGTGCAGAGCTGAGTTCAATCTTGGATATCCCTGTTAACTCTGTGTCTCATTGATCTGTCTAATTTTGATGGTAGGGTGTTAAATTCTCCCACTATTATTGTGTGGGAGTCTAAGTCTCTTTGTATGTCTCTAAGGACTTGCTTTATAAATCTGGGTGCTCGTGTACTGGGTGCATATATATTTAGGGTAGTTAGCTCTTCTTGTTGAATTGATCCCTTTACCATTATGTGATGGCCTTCTTTGTCTCTTTTGATCTTTGTTGGTTAAAAGTCTGTTTTACCAGAGTCTAGGCTTGCAACCCATGTCTATTTTTGTTTTGCATTTGCTTGGTAGATCTTCCTCCATCCCTTTATTTTGAGCCTATGTGTGTCTCTGTACATGAGATGGGTTTCCTGAATAGAGCACACTGATGGGTCTTGACTCTCTATCCAATTTGCCAGTCTGTGTCTTTTCATTGGAGCATTTAGCCCATTTACATTTAAGGCTAATGTTGTTATGTGTGAATTTGGTTTTGTCATTAAGATATTAGCTGGTTATTTTACTCACTAGTTGATGCAGTTTCTCCCTAGCCTCAGTGGTCTTCACAATTTGGCATGTTATTGCAGTTGTGAAGGTTGTTCCTTTCCATGTTTAGTGCTTCCTTCAGGAGCTCTTGTAGGGCAGGCCTGGTGATGACAAAATCTCCCAGCATTTGCTTGTCTGTAAAGGATTTTATTTCTCCTTCACTTATGAAGCTCAGTTTGGCTGGATATGAAATTCTGGGCAGAGAATTCTTTTCTATAAGAATGTTGACTATTGGCCCCCACTCTCTTCTGGCTTGTAGGCTTTCTGCCAAGTGATCAGCTCTTAGTCTGATGGGCTTCCCTTTGTGGGTAACCCGACCTTTCTCTCTGGCTGCTCTTAACATTTTTTCCTTCATTTCAACTTTGGTGAATCTGACAATTATGTGTCTTGGAGTTGCTCCTCACGAGGGGTATCTTTGTGGCATTCTATGTGTTTCCTGAATCTGAATGTTGGCCTGCCTTGCTAGATTGGGGAAGTTCTCCTGGATGATATCCTGCAGAGTATTCCAACACTCGGTTGGAAACCAAGTTTCCAACTTGGTTCCATTCTCCCCGTCACTTTCAGGTACACCAGTCAGAAGTAGATTTGGTCTTTTCACATACTCCCATATTTCTTGGAGGTTTTCTTCATTTCTTGTTATTCTTTTTTCTCTAAACTTCCCTTCTCTCTTCATTTCATTCATTTCATCTTCCATCACTGATACTCTTTCTTCCAGTTGATTGCATTGGCTCCTGAGGCGTGTGCATTCATCACGTAGTCCTTGTGCCTTGGCTTTCAGCTCCATCAGCTCCTTTAAGGACTTCTCTGTATTGGTTATTCTAGATATCCATTCATCTAATTTTTTTCAAAGTTTTTAACTTCTTTGCCATTGGTTTGAATTTCCTCCTGTAGCTCAGAGTAGTTTGATCATCTGAAGCCTTCTTCTCTCAACTGGTCAAAGTCATTCTCCATCCAGCTTCGTTGCATTGCTGGTGAGGAGCTGTGTTCCCTTGGAGGAGGAGAGGCACTCTGCTTTTTAGAGTTTCCAGTTTTTCTGCTCTGTTTTTTTTTTTTCCCCCATCTTTGTGTTTTTTTTTCTACTTTTGGTCTTTGATAATGGTGACGTACAGATGGGGTTTTGGTGTGGATGTCCTTTCTGTTTGTGAGTTTTCCTTCTAACAGACATGACCCTCAGCTACTGCTCTGTTGGAATTTGCTAGAGGCCCACTCCAGACCCTGTTTTCCTGGGTATCAGCAGTGGTGGCTGCAGAACAGCGGTGGCTATAGAACGGCAGATATTGGTGTCTGTAGAACAGCAGATATTGGTGATCCACAAATGCTGCTGCCTGATCATTCCTCTGGAAGTTTTGTCTCAGAGGGGTACCTGGCCTTGTGGCGTGTCAGTCTGCCCCTACTGGGGGATGCCTTCCACTTAGGCTGCTCGAGGGTCAGGGACCTACTTGAGGAGGCAGTCTGCCCGTTCTCAGATCTCCAGCTGTGTGCTGGGAGAACCACTACTCTCCTCAAAGCTGTCAGACTGGGACATTTAAGTCTGCAGAGGTTACTGCTGTCTTTTTGTTTGTCTGTGTCCTGCCCCCAGAGGTGGAGCCTACGGAGGCAGGCAGGCCTCCTTGAGCTACGCTGGGCTATGCCCAGTTTGAGCATCCCAGCTGCTTTGTTCACTTAATCAAGCTTGGGCAATGGCAGGCGCCCCTCCCCCAGCCTCACTGCCGCCTTGCAGTTTGATCTCAGACTGCTGTGCTAGCAATCAGCGAGACTCCATGGGCATAGGACCCTCCGTGCCATGTGCGGGATATAATCTCCTGGTGTGCCGTTTTTTAAGCCCATTGGAAAAGTGCAGTATTAGGGTGGGAGTGACAGGATTTTCCAGGTGCCATCTGTCACCCCTTTCTTTGACTAGGAAAGGAAACTCCCGGACCACTTGCACTTCCCGAGTGAGGCAATGCCTCGCCCTGCTTCAGCTCACACCCGGTGCATGGCACCCACTGTCCTGCACCCACTGCCTGGCACTCTCTAGTGAGATGAACCCAGTACCTCAGGTGGAAATGCAGGAATCACCGGTCTTCTGCGTCACTCACACGGGGAGCTGTAGACCGGAGCTGTTCCTACTCGTCCATCTTGGCTCCACCCTTTAATCCATCTGGAATTAATTTTTGTATAAGGTGTAAGGAAGGGATCCAGTTTCAGCTTTCTACATACGGCTAGCCAGTTTTCCCAGCACCATTTATTAAATAAGGAAGAATTTCCCCATTTCTTGTTTTTGTCAGGTTTATCAAAGATCAGATGGTTGTAGATATGTGGCATTATTTCTGAGGGCTCTGTTCTGTTCCATTGGTCTATATCTCTGTTTTGGTACCAGTTCCATGCTGTTTTGCTCACTGTAGCCTTGTAGCATAATTTGAAGTCTGGTAGCGTAATGCCTCCAGCTTTGTTCTTTTGACTTAGGATTGTCTTGGCAATGTGGGCTCCTTTTGCTTCCATATGAACTTCAAAGTAGATTTTCCCAATTCTGTGAAGAAAGTCATTGGTAGCTTGATGGGGATGGCATTGAATCTATAAATTACCTTAGGCAGTGTGGCCATTTTCACAATATTGATTTTTCCTACCCATGGGCATGGAATGTTCTTCCATTTGCTTGTATCCTCTTTTATTTCATTGAGCAGTGGTTTGCAGTTCTCCTAGAAGATGTCTTTCACGTCCCTTGTAAGTTGGATTCCTAGGTATTTTATTCTCTTTGAAGCAATTGTGAATGGGAGTTCACTCATGATTTGGTCCTCTGTTTGTCTGCTATTGGTGTTTAAGAATGCTTGTGACTTTTACACATTGATTTTGTATCCTGAGACTTTGCTGAAGTTGCCTATCAGCTTAAAGAGATTTTGGGCTGAGACGATGGGGTTTTCTAGATATACAATCCTATCATCTGCAAACAGGGGCAATTGGACTTCCTCTTTTTCTAATTGAATACACTTTGTTTACTTCTCCTGCTTGATCGCCCTGGTCAGAACTTCCAACACTATGTTGAATAGGAGTGGTGAGAGAGGGCATCCCTGTCTTGCTCCAGTTTTCAAAGGGAATGCTTCCCGTTTCTGCCCATTCAGTATAACAGTGGCTGTGGGTTTATCATAGATAGCTCTTATTATTTTGAGATACATCCCATCAAGACCTAATTTATTGAGACTATTTAGCATGAAAGAATTTTGAATTTTGTCAAAGGACTTTTCTTCATCTGTTAAGATAATCATGTGGTTTCTGTTGTTGCTTCTGTTTATATGCTGGATTACATTTATCAATTTGCGTATGTTGAACCAGCCTTGCATCCCAGGCATAAAGCCCACTTGATCATGGTGGATAAGCTGTTCTATGTGCTGCTGGATTCGGTTTCCCAGTATTTTAGTGAGGATTTTTTCATCAATCTTCATCAGAGATATTGGTCTAAAGTTATCTTTTTTTGTTGTTGTGTCTCTGCCAGGCTTCAGTATCAGGATGATCCTGGCCTCATAAAATGAGTTAGGGAGGATTCCTTCTTTTTCTCTTGATTGGAATAGTTTCAGAAGGAATGGTACCAGCTCTTCCTTGGAGGTCTGGTAGAATTTGTCTGTGAATCCATCTGGTTCTGGACTTTTTTTGTTTGGAGAGCTATTAATTATTTCCTCAATCTCAGAGCCTGTTATTGGTCTATTAAGAGATTCAAGTTTTTCCTGGTTTAGACTTGGCAGGTTGTATGTGTTGAGGAATTTATCCATTTCTTCTAGATTTTCAAGTTTATTTGTGTAGAGGTGTTTATGGTATTCACTGATGGTAGTCTGTATTTCTGTGGGATCTGTGGTGATATCCCCTTTATCATTTTTTATTGTGTCTATTCGATTCTTCTCTCTTTTCTTCTGTATTTGTCTTGCTAATGGTCTATGAATTTTGGTGATGTTTTCAAAAAAGCAGCTCCTGGATTCATTGATTTTCGGATGGGTTTTTTGTGTCTCTATCACCTTCAGTTCTGCTCTGATCTTACTTATTTCTTGCCTTCTGCTAGCTTTTGAATGTGTTTGCTCTTGCTTCTCTAGTTCTTTTAATTGTGATGTTAGGGTGTCAATTTTAGATCTTTCCTGCTTTCTCTTGTGGGCATTTAGTGCTATAAATTTCCCTCTACACACTGCTTTGAATGCATCCCAGAGATTCTGGTATGTTGTGTCTTTGTTCTCAAAGACACATCCTTGAGATGCTGTTTGTTGGTTTCAAAGAACATCTTTATTTCTGGCTTCCTTTCGTTATGTACACAGTAGTCATTCAGGAAGAGATGGTTCAGTTTCCATGTAGTTGAGCGGTTTTGAGTGAATTTTCTAATCCTGAGTTTTAGTTTGATTGCACTGTGGTCTGAGAGAGTTTTTTGTAATTTCTGTTCCTTTACATTTGCTGAGGAGTCCTTTACTTCCAACTATGTGGTCAATTTTGGAATAGGTGTGGTGTGGTGCTGTAAAGAATGTATATTCTGGTGATTTGGGGTGGAGAGTTCTGTATATGTCTATTACGTCAGCTTGGTGCAGAGCTGAGTTCAATCTTGGATATCCCTGTTAACTCTGTGTCTCATTGATCTGTCTAATTTTGATGGTAGGGTGTTAAATTCTCCCACTATTATTGTGTGGGAGTCTAAGTCTCTTTGTATGTCTCTAAGGACTTGCTTTATAAATCTGGGTGCTCGTGTACTGGGTGCATATATATTTAGGGTAGTTAGCTCTTCTTGTTGAATTGATCCCTTTACCATTATGTGATGGCCTTCTTTGTCTCTTTTGATCTTTGTTGGTTAAAAGTCTGTTTTACCAGAGTCTAGGCTTGCAACCCATGTCTATTTTTGTTTTGCATTTGCTTGGTAGATCTTCCTCCATCCCTTTATTTTGAGCCTATGTGTGTCTCTGTACATGAGATGGGTTTCCTGAATAGAGCACACTGATGGGTCTTGACTCTCTATCCAATTTGCCAGTCTGTGTCTTTTCATTGGAGCATTTAGCCCATTTACATTTAAGGCTAATGTTGTTATGTGTGAATTTGGTTTTGTCATTAAGATATTAGCTGGTTATTTTACTCACTAGTTGATGCAGTTTCTCCCTAGCCTCAGTGGTCTTCACAATTTGGCATGTTATTGCAGTTGTGAAGGTTGTTCCTTTCCATGTTTAGTGCTTCCTTCAGGAGCTCTTGTAGGGCAGGCCTGGTGATGACAAAATCTCCCAGCATTTGCTTGTCTGTAAAGGATTTTATTTCTCCTTCACTTATGAAGCTCAGTTTGGCTGGATATGAAATTCTGGGCAGAGAATTCTTTTCTATAAGAATGTTGACTATTGGCCCCCACTCTCTTCTGGCTTGTAGGCTTTCTGCCAAGTGATCAGCTCTTAGTCTGATGGGCTTCCCTTTGTGGGTAACCCGACCTTTCTCTCTGGCTGCTCTTAACATTTTTTCCTTCATTTCAACTTTGGTGAATCTGACAATTATGTGTCTTGGAGTTGCTCCTCACGAGGGGTATCTTTGTGGCATTCTATGTGTTTCCTGAATCTGAATGTTGGCCTGCCTTGCTAGATTGGGGAAGTTCTCCTGGATGATATCCTGCAGAGTATTCCAACACTCGGTTGGAAACCAAGTTTCCAACTTGGTTCCATTCTCCCCGTCACTTTCAGGTACACCAGTCAGAAGTAGATTTGGTCTTTTCACATACTCCCATATTTCTTGGAGGTTTTCTTCATTTCTTGTTATTCTTTTTTCTCTAAACTTCCCTTCTCTCTTCATTTCATTCATTTCATCTTCCATCACTGATACTCTTTCTTCCAGTTGATTGCATTGGCTCCTGAGGCGTGTGCATTCATCACGTAGTCCTTGTGCCTTGGCTTTCAGCTCCATCAGCTCCTTTAAGGACTTCTCTGTATTGGTTATTCTAGATATCCATTCATCTAATTTTTTTCAAAGTTTTTAACTTCTTTGCCATTGGTTTGAATTTCCTCCTGTAGCTCAGAGTAGTTTGATCATCTGAAGCCTTCTTCTCTCAACTGGTCAAAGTCATTCTCCATCCAGCTTCGTTGCATTGCTGGTGAGGAGCTGTGTTCCCTTGGAGGAGGAGAGGCACTCTGCTTTTTAGAGTTTCCAGTTTTTCTGCTCTGTTTTTTTTTTTTCCCCCATCTTTGTGTTTTTTTTTCTACTTTTGGTCTTTGATAATGGTGACGTACAGATGGGGTTTTGGTGTGGATGTCCTTTCTGTTTGTGAGTTTTCCTTCTAACAGACATGACCCTCAGCTACTGCTCTGTTGGAATTTGCTAGAGGCCCACTCCAGACCCTGTTTTCCTGGGTATCAGCAGTGGTGGCTGCAGAACAGCGGTGGCTATAGAACGGCAGATATTGGTGTCTGTAGAACAGCAGATATTGGTGATCCACAAATGCTGCTGCCTGATCATTCCTCTGGAAGTTTTGTCTCAGAGGGGTACCTGGCCTTGTGGCGTGTCAGTCTGCCCCTACTGGGGGATGCCTTCCACTTAGGCTGCTCGAGGGTCAGGGACCTACTTGAGGAGGCAGTCTGCCCGTTCTCAGATCTCCAGCTGTGTGCTGGGAGAACCACTACTCTCCTCAAAGCTGTCAGACTGGGACATTTAAGTCTGCAGAGGTTACTGCTGTCTTTTTGTTTGTCTGTGTCCTGCCCCCAGAGGTGGAGCCTACGGAGGCAGGCAGGCCTCCTTGAGCTACGCTGGGCTATGCCCAGTTTGAGCATCCCAGCTGCTTTGTTCACTTAATCAAGCTTGGGCAATGGCAGGCGCCCCTCCCCCAGCCTCACTGCCGCCTTGCAGTTTGATCTCAGACTGCTGTGCTAGCAATCAGCGAGACTCCATGGGCATAGGACCCTCCGTGCCATGTGCGGGATATAATCTCCTGGTGTGCCGTTTTTTAAGCCCATTGGAAAAGTGCAGTATTAGGGTGGGAGTGACAGGATTTTCCAGGTGCCATCTGTCACCCCTTTCTTTGACTAGGAAAGGAAACTCCCGGACCACTTGCACTTCCCGAGTGAGGCAATGCCTCGCCCTGCTTCAGCTCACACCCGGTGCATGGCACCCACTGTCCTGCACCCACTGCCTGGCACTCTCTAGTGAGATGAACCCAGTACCTCAGGTGGAAATGCAGGAATCACCGGTCTTCTGCGTCACTCACACGGGGAGCTGTAGACCGGAGCTGTTCCTACTCGTCCATCTTGGCTCCACCCTTTAATCCATCTGGAATTAATTTTTGTATAAGGTGTAAGGAAGGGATCCAGTTTCAGCTTTCTACATACGGCTAGCCAGTTTTCCCAGCACCATTTATTAAATAAGGAAGAATTTCCCCATTTCTTGTTTTTGTCAGGTTTATCAAAGATCAGATGGTTGTAGATATGTGGCATTATTTCTGAGGGCTCTGTTCTGTTCCATTGGTCTATATCTCTGTTTTGGTACCAGTTCCATGCTGTTTTGCTCACTGTAGCCTTGTAGCATAATTTGAAGTCTGGTAGCGTAATGCCTCCAGCTTTGTTCTTTTGACTTAGGATTGTCTTGGCAATGTGGGCTCCTTTTGCTTCCATATGAACTTCAAAGTAGATTTTCCCAATTCTGTGAAGAAAGTCATTGGTAGCTTGATGGGGATGGCATTGAATCTATAAATTACCTTAGGCAGTGTGGCCATTTTCACAATATTGATTTTTCCTACCCATGGGCATGGAATGTTCTTCCATTTGCTTGTATCCTCTTTTATTTCATTGAGCAGTGGTTTGCAGTTCTCCTAGAAGATGTCTTTCACGTCCCTTGTAAGTTGGATTCCTAGGTATTTTATTCTCTTTGAAGCAATTGTGAATGGGAGTTCACTCATGATTTGGTCCTCTGTTTGTCTGCTATTGGTGTTTAAGAATGCTTGTGACTTTTACACATTGATTTTGTATCCTGAGACTTTGCTGAAGTTGCCTATCAGCTTAAAGAGATTTTGGGCTGAGACGATGGGGTTTTCTAGATATACAATCCTATCATCTGCAAACAGGGGCAATTGGACTTCCTCTTTTTCTAATTGAATACACTTTGTTTACTTCTCCTGCTTGATCGCCCTGGTCAGAACTTCCAACACTATGTTGAATAGGAGTGGTGAGAGAGGGCATCCCTGTCTTGCTCCAGTTTTCAAAGGGAATGCTTCCCGTTTCTGCCCATTCAGTATAACAGTGGCTGTGGGTTTATCATAGATAGCTCTTATTATTTTGAGATACATCCCATCAAGACCTAATTTATTGAGACTATTTAGCATGAAAGAATTTTGAATTTTGTCAAAGGACTTTTCTTCATCTGTTAAGATAATCATGTGGTTTCTGTTGTTGCTTCTGTTTATATGCTGGATTACATTTATCAATTTGCGTATGTTGAACCAGCCTTGCATCCCAGGCATAAAGCCCACTTGATCATGGTGGATAAGCTGTTCTATGTGCTGCTGGATTCGGTTTCCCAGTATTTTAGTGAGGATTTTTTCATCAATCTTCATCAGAGATATTGGTCTAAAGTTATCTTTTTTTGTTGTTGTGTCTCTGCCAGGATTCCGTATCAGGATGATCCTGGCCTCATAAAATGAGTTAGGGAGGATTCCTTCTTTTTCTCTTGATTGGAATAGTTTCAGAAGGAATGGTACCAGCTCTTCCTTGGAGGTCTGGTAGAATTTGTCTGTGAATCCATCTGGTTCTGGACTTTTTTTGTTTGGAGAGCTATTAATTATTTCCTCAATCTCAGAGCCTGTTATTGGTCTATTAAGAGATTCAAGTTTTTCCTGGTTTAGACTTGGCAGGTTGTATGTGTTGAGGAATTTATCCATTTCTTCTAGATTTTCAAGTTTATTTGTGTAGAGGTGTTTATGGTATTCACTGATGGTAGTCTGTATTTCTGTGGGATCTGTGGTGATATCCCCTTTATCATTTTTTATTGTGTCTATTCGATTCTTCTCTCTTTTCTTCTGTATTTGTCTTGCTAATGGTCTATGAATTTTGGTGATGTTTTCAAAAAAGCAGCTCCTGGATTCATTGATTTTCGGATGGGTTTTTTGTGTCTCTATCACCTTCAGTTCTGCTCTGATCTTACTTATTTCTTGCCTTCTGCTAGCTTTTGAATGTGTTTGCTCTTGCTTCTCTAGTTCTTTTAATTGTGATGTTAGGGTGTCAATTTTAGATCTTTCCTGCTTTCTCTTGTGGGCATTTAGTGCTATAAATTTCCCTCTACACACTGCTTTGAATGCATCCCAGAGATTCTGGTATGTTGTGTCTTTGTTCTCAAAGACACATCCTTGAGATGCTGTTTGTTGGTTTCAAAGAACATCTTTATTTCTGGCTTCCTTTCGTTATGTACACAGTAGTCATTCAGGAAGAGATGGTTCAGTTTCCATGTAGTTGAGCGGTTTTGAGTGAATTTTCTAATCCTGAGTTTTAGTTTGATTGCACTGTGGTCTGAGAGAGTTTTTTGTAATTTCTGTTCCTTTACATTTGCTGAGGAGTCCTTTACTTCCAACTATGTGGTCAATTTTGGAATAGGTGTGGTGTGGTGCTGTAAAGAATGTATATTCTGGTGATTTGGGGTGGAGAGTTCTGTATATGTCTATTACGTCAGCTTGGTGCAGAGCTGAGTTCAATCTTGGATATCCCTGTTAACTCTGTGTCTCATTGATCTGTCTAATTTTGATGGTAGGGTGTTAAATTCTCCCACTATTATTGTGTGGGAGTCTAAGTCTCTTTGTATGTCTCTAAGGACTTGCTTTATAAATCTGGGTGCTCGTGTACTGGGTGCATATATATTTAGGGTAGTTAGCTCTTCTTGTTGAATTGATCCCTTTACCATTATGTGATGGCCTTCTTTGTCTCTTTTGATCTTTGTTGGTTAAAAGTCTGTTTTACCAGAGTCTAGGCTTGCAACCCATGTCTATTTTTGTTTTGCATTTGCTTGGTAGATCTTCCTCCATCCCTTTATTTTGAGCCTATGTGTGTCTCTGTACATGAGATGGGTTTCCTGAATAGAGCACACTGATGGGTCTTGACTCTCTATCCAATTTGCCAGTCTGTGTCTTTTCATTGGAGCATTTAGCCCATTTACATTTAAGGCTAATGTTGTTATGTGTGAATTTGGTTTTGTCATTAAGATATTAGCTGGTTATTTTACTCACTAGTTGATGCAGTTTCTCCCTAGCCTCAGTGGTCTTCACAATTTGGCATGTTATTGCAGTTGTGAAGGTTGTTCCTTTCCATGTTTAGTGCTTCCTTCAGGAGCTCTTGTAGGGCAGGCCTGGTGATGACAAAATCTCCCAGCATTTGCTTGTCTGTAAAGGATTTTATTTCTCCTTCACTTATGAAGCTCAGTTTGGCTGGATATGAAATTCTGGGCAGAGAATTCTTTTCTATAAGAATGTTGACTATTGGCCCCCACTCTCTTCTGGCTTGTAGGCTTTCTGCCAAGTGATCAGCTCTTAGTCTGATGGGCTTCCCTTTGTGGGTAACCCGACCTTTCTCTCTGGCTGCTCTTAACATTTTTTCCTTCATTTCAACTTTGGTGAATCTGACAATTATGTGTCTTGGAGTTGCTCCTCACGAGGGGTATCTTTGTGGCATTCTATGTGTTTCCTGAATCTGAATGTTGGCCTGCCTTGCTAGATTGGGGAAGTTCTCCTGGATGATATCCTGCAGAGTATTCCAACACTCGGTTGGAAACCAAGTTTCCAACTTGGTTCCATTCTCCCCGTCACTTTCAGGTACACCAGTCAGAAGTAGATTTGGTCTTTTCACATACTCCCATATTTCTTGGAGGTTTTCTTCATTTCTTGTTATTCTTTTTTCTCTAAACTTCCCTTCTCTCTTCATTTCATTCATTTCATCTTCCATCACTGATACTCTTTCTTCCAGTTGATTGCATTGGCTCCTGAGGCGTGTGCATTCATCACGTAGTCCTTGTGCCTTGGCTTTCAGCTCCATCAGCTCCTTTAAGGACTTCTCTGTATTGGTTATTCTAGATATCCATTCATCTAATTTTTTTCAAAGTTTTTAACTTCTTTGCCATTGGTTTGAATTTCCTCCTGTAGCTCAGAGTAGTTTGATCATCTGAAGCCTTCTTCTCTCAACTGGTCAAAGTCATTCTCCATCCAGCTTCGTTGCATTGCTGGTGAGGAGCTGTGTTCCCTTGGAGGAGGAGAGGCACTCTGCTTTTTAGAGTTTCCAGTTTTTCTGCTCTGTTTTTTTTTTTTCCCCCATCTTTGTGTTTTTTTTTCTACTTTTGGTCTTTGATAATGGTGACGTACAGATGGGGTTTTGGTGTGGATGTCCTTTCTGTTTGTGAGTTTTCCTTCTAACAGACATGACCCTCAGCTACTGCTCTGTTGGAATTTGCTAGAGGCCCACTCCAGACCCTGTTTTCCTGGGTATCAGCAGTGGTGGCTGCAGAACAGCGGTGGCTATAGAACGGCAGATATTGGTGTCTGTAGAACAGCAGATATTGGTGATCCACAAATGCTGCTGCCTGATCATTCCTCTGGAAGTTTTGTCTCAGAGGGGTACCTGGCCTTGTGGCGTGTCAGTCTGCCCCTACTGGGGGATGCCTTCCACTTAGGCTGCTCGAGGGTCAGGGACCTACTTGAGGAGGCAGTCTGCCCGTTCTCAGATCTCCAGCTGTGTGCTGGGAGAACCACTACTCTCCTCAAAGCTGTCAGACTGGGACATTTAAGTCTGCAGAGGTTACTGCTGTCTTTTTGTTTGTCTGTGTCCTGCCCCCAGAGGTGGAGCCTACGGAGGCAGGCAGGCCTCCTTGAGCTACGCTGGGCTATGCCCAGTTTGAGCATCCCAGCTGCTTTGTTCACTTAATCAAGCTTGGGCAATGGCAGGCGCCCCTCCCCCAGCCTCACTGCCGCCTTGCAGTTTGATCTCAGACTGCTGTGCTAGCAATCAGCGAGACTCCATGGGCATAGGACCCTCCGTGCCATGTGCGGGATATAATCTCCTGGTGTGCCGTTTTTTAAGCCCATTGGAAAAGTGCAGTATTAGGGTGGGAGTGACAGGATTTTCCAGGTGCCATCTGTCACCCCTTTCTTTGACTAGGAAAGGAAACTCCCGGACCACTTGCACTTCCCGAGTGAGGCAATGCCTCGCCCTGCTTCAGCTCACACCCGGTGCATGGCACCCACTGTCCTGCACCCACTGCCTGGCACTCTCTAGTGAGATGAACCCAGTACCTCAGGTGGAAATGCAGGAATCACCGGTCTTCTGCGTCACTCACACGGGGAGCTGTAGACCGGAGCTGTTCCTACTCGTCCATCTTGGCTCCACCCTTTAATCCATCTGGAATTAATTTTTGTATAAGGTGTAAGGAAGGGATCCAGTTTCAGCTTTCTACATACGGCTAGCCAGTTTTCCCAGCACCATTTATTAAATAAGGAAGAATTTCCCCATTTCTTGTTTTTGTCAGGTTTATCAAAGATCAGATGGTTGTAGATATGTGGCATTATTTCTGAGGGCTCTGTTCTGTTCCATTGGTCTATATCTCTGTTTTGGTACCAGTTCCATGCTGTTTTGCTCACTGTAGCCTTGTAGCATAATTTGAAGTCTGGTAGCGTAATGCCTCCAGCTTTGTTCTTTTGACTTAGGATTGTCTTGGCAATGTGGGCTCCTTTTGCTTCCATATGAACTTCAAAGTAGATTTTCCCAATTCTGTGAAGAAAGTCATTGGTAGCTTGATGGGGATGGCATTGAATCTATAAATTACCTTAGGCAGTGTGGCCATTTTCACAATATTGATTTTTCCTACCCATGGGCATGGAATGTTCTTCCATTTGCTTGTATCCTCTTTTATTTCATTGAGCAGTGGTTTGCAGTTCTCCTAGAAGATGTCTTTCACGTCCCTTGTAAGTTGGATTCCTAGGTATTTTATTCTCTTTGAAGCAATTGTGAATGGGAGTTCACTCATGATTTGGTCCTCTGTTTGTCTGCTATTGGTGTTTAAGAATGCTTGTGACTTTTACACATTGATTTTGTATCCTGAGACTTTGCTGAAGTTGCCTATCAGCTTAAAGAGATTTTGGGCTGAGACGATGGGGTTTTCTAGATATACAATCCTATCATCTGCAAACAGGGGCAATTGGACTTCCTCTTTTTCTAATTGAATACACTTTGTTTACTTCTCCTGCTTGATCGCCCTGGTCAGAACTTCCAACACTATGTTGAATAGGAGTGGTGAGAGAGGGCATCCCTGTCTTGCTCCAGTTTTCAAAGGGAATGCTTCCCGTTTCTGCCCATTCAGTATAACAGTGGCTGTGGGTTTATCATAGATAGCTCTTATTATTTTGAGATACATCCCATCAAGACCTAATTTATTGAGACTATTTAGCATGAAAGAATTTTGAATTTTGTCAAAGGACTTTTCTTCATCTGTTAAGATAATCATGTGGTTTCTGTTGTTGCTTCTGTTTATATGCTGGATTACATTTATCAATTTGCGTATGTTGAACCAGCCTTGCATCCCAGGCATAAAGCCCACTTGATCATGGTGGATAAGCTGTTCTATGTGCTGCTGGATTCGGTTTCCCAGTATTTTAGTGAGGATTTTTTCATCAATCTTCATCAGAGATATTGGTCTAAAGTTATCTTTTTTTGTTGTTGTGTCTCTGCCAGGCTTCAGTATCAGGATGATCCTGGCCTCATAAAATGAGTTAGGGAGGATTCCTTCTTTTTCTCTTGATTGGAATAGTTTCAGAAGGAATGGTACCAGCTCTTCCTTGGAGGTCTGGTAGAATTTGTCTGTGAATCCATCTGGTTCTGGACTTTTTTTGTTTGGAGAGCTATTAATTATTTCCTCAATCTCAGAGCCTGTTATTGGTCTATTAAGAGATTCAAGTTTTTCCTGGTTTAGACTTGGCAGGTTGTATGTGTTGAGGAATTTATCCATTTCTTCTAGATTTTCAAGTTTATTTGTGTAGAGGTGTTTATGGTATTCACTGATGGTAGTCTGTATTTCTGTGGGATCTGTGGTGATATCCCCTTTATCATTTTTTATTGTGTCTATTCGATTCTTCTCTCTTTTCTTCTGTATTTGTCTTGCTAATGGTCTATGAATTTTGGTGATGTTTTCAAAAAAGCAGCTCCTGGATTCATTGATTTTCGGATGGGTTTTTTGTGTCTCTATCACCTTCAGTTCTGCTCTGATCTTACTTATTTCTTGCCTTCTGCTAGCTTTTGAATGTGTTTGCTCTTGCTTCTCTAGTTCTTTTAATTGTGATGTTAGGGTGTCAATTTTAGATCTTTCCTGCTTTCTCTTGTGGGCATTTAGTGCTATAAATTTCCCTCTACACACTGCTTTGAATGCATCCCAGAGATTCTGGTATGTTGTGTCTTTGTTCTCAAAGACACATCCTTGAGATGCTGTTTGTTGGTTTCAAAGAACATCTTTATTTCTGGCTTCCTTTCGTTATGTACACAGTAGTCATTCAGGAAGAGATGGTTCAGTTTCCATGTAGTTGAGCGGTTTTGAGTGAATTTTCTAATCCTGAGTTTTAGTTTGATTGCACTGTGGTCTGAGAGAGTTTTTTGTAATTTCTGTTCCTTTACATTTGCTGAGGAGTCCTTTACTTCCAACTATGTGGTCAATTTTGGAATAGGTGTGGTGTGGTGCTGTAAAGAATGTATATTCTGGTGATTTGGGGTGGAGAGTTCTGTATATGTCTATTACGTCAGCTTGGTGCAGAGCTGAGTTCAATCTTGGATATCCCTGTTAACTCTGTGTCTCATTGATCTGTCTAATTTTGATGGTAGGGTGTTAAATTCTCCCACTATTATTGTGTGGGAGTCTAAGTCTCTTTGTATGTCTCTAAGGACTTGCTTTATAAATCTGGGTGCTCGTGTACTGGGTGCATATATATTTAGGGTAGTTAGCTCTTCTTGTTGAATTGATCCCTTTACCATTATGTGATGGCCTTCTTTGTCTCTTTTGATCTTTGTTGGTTAAAAGTCTGTTTTACCAGAGTCTAGGCTTGCAACCCATGTCTATTTTTGTTTTGCATTTGCTTGGTAGATCTTCCTCCATCCCTTTATTTTGAGCCTATGTGTGTCTCTGTACATGAGATGGGTTTCCTGAATAGAGCACACTGATGGGTCTTGACTCTCTATCCAATTTGCCAGTCTGTGTCTTTTCATTGGAGCATTTAGCCCATTTACATTTAAGGCTAATGTTGTTATGTGTGAATTTGGTTTTGTCATTAAGATATTAGCTGGTTATTTTACTCACTAGTTGATGCAGTTTCTCCCTAGCCTCAGTGGTCTTCACAATTTGGCATGTTATTGCAGTTGTGAAGGTTGTTCCTTTCCATGTTTAGTGCTTCCTTCAGGAGCTCTTGTAGGGCAGGCCTGGTGATGACAAAATCTCCCAGCATTTGCTTGTCTGTAAAGGATTTTATTTCTCCTTCACTTATGAAGCTCAGTTTGGCTGGATATGAAATTCTGGGCAGAGAATTCTTTTCTATAAGAATGTTGACTATTGGCCCCCACTCTCTTCTGGCTTGTAGGCTTTCTGCCAAGTGATCAGCTCTTAGTCTGATGGGCTTCCCTTTGTGGGTAACCCGACCTTTCTCTCTGGCTGCTCTTAACATTTTTTCCTTCATTTCAACTTTGGTGAATCTGACAATTATGTGTCTTGGAGTTGCTCCTCACGAGGGGTATCTTTGTGGCATTCTATGTGTTTCCTGAATCTGAATGTTGGCCTGCCTTGCTAGATTGGGGAAGTTCTCCTGGATGATATCCTGCAGAGTATTCCAACACTCGGTTGGAAACCAAGTTTCCAACTTGGTTCCATTCTCCCCGTCACTTTCAGGTACACCAGTCAGAAGTAGATTTGGTCTTTTCACATACTCCCATATTTCTTGGAGGTTTTCTTCATTTCTTGTTATTCTTTTTTCTCTAAACTTCCCTTCTCTCTTCATTTCATTCATTTCATCTTCCATCACTGATACTCTTTCTTCCAGTTGATTGCATTGGCTCCTGAGGCGTGTGCATTCATCACGTAGTCCTTGTGCCTTGGCTTTCAGCTCCATCAGCTCCTTTAAGGACTTCTCTGTATTGGTTATTCTAGATATCCATTCATCTAATTTTTTTCAAAGTTTTTAACTTCTTTGCCATTGGTTTGAATTTCCTCCTGTAGCTCAGAGTAGTTTGATCATCTGAAGCCTTCTTCTCTCAACTGGTCAAAGTCATTCTCCATCCAGCTTCGTTGCATTGCTGGTGAGGAGCTGTGTTCCCTTGGAGGAGGAGAGGCACTCTGCTTTTTAGAGTTTCCAGTTTTTCTGCTCTGTTTTTTTTTTTTCCCCCATCTTTGTGTTTTTTTTTCTACTTTTGGTCTTTGATAATGGTGACGTACAGATGGGGTTTTGGTGTGGATGTCCTTTCTGTTTGTGAGTTTTCCTTCTAACAGACATGACCCTCAGCTACTGCTCTGTTGGAATTTGCTAGAGGCCCACTCCAGACCCTGTTTTCCTGGGTATCAGCAGTGGTGGCTGCAGAACAGCGGTGGCTATAGAACGGCAGATATTGGTGTCTGTAGAACAGCAGATATTGGTGATCCACAAATGCTGCTGCCTGATCATTCCTCTGGAAGTTTTGTCTCAGAGGGGTACCTGGCCTTGTGGCGTGTCAGTCTGCCCCTACTGGGGGATGCCTTCCACTTAGGCTGCTCGAGGGTCAGGGACCTACTTGAGGAGGCAGTCTGCCCGTTCTCAGATCTCCAGCTGTGTGCTGGGAGAACCACTACTCTCCTCAAAGCTGTCAGACTGGGACATTTAAGTCTGCAGAGGTTACTGCTGTCTTTTTGTTTGTCTGTGTCCTGCCCCCAGAGGTGGAGCCTACGGAGGCAGGCAGGCCTCCTTGAGCTACGCTGGGCTATGCCCAGTTTGAGCATCCCAGCTGCTTTGTTCACTTAATCAAGCTTGGGCAATGGCAGGCGCCCCTCCCCCAGCCTCACTGCCGCCTTGCAGTTTGATCTCAGACTGCTGTGCTAGCAATCAGCGAGACTCCATGGGCATAGGACCCTCCGTGCCATGTGCGGGATATAATCTCCTGGTGTGCCGTTTTTTAAGCCCATTGGAAAAGTGCAGTATTAGGGTGGGAGTGACAGGATTTTCCAGGTGCCATCTGTCACCCCTTTCTTTGACTAGGAAAGGAAACTCCCGGACCACTTGCACTTCCCGAGTGAGGCAATGCCTCGCCCTGCTTCAGCTCACACCCGGTGCATGGCACCCACTGTCCTGCACCCACTGCCTGGCACTCTCTAGTGAGATGAACCCAGTACCTCAGGTGGAAATGCAGGAATCACCGGTCTTCTGCGTCACTCACACGGGGAGCTGTAGACCGGAGCTGTTCCTACTCGTCCATCTTGGCTCCACCCTTTAATCCATCTGGAATTAATTTTTGTATAAGGTGTAAGGAAGGGATCCAGTTTCAGCTTTCTACATACGGCTAGCCAGTTTTCCCAGCACCATTTATTAAATAAGGAAGAATTTCCCCATTTCTTGTTTTTGTCAGGTTTATCAAAGATCAGATGGTTGTAGATATGTGGCATTATTTCTGAGGGCTCTGTTCTGTTCCATTGGTCTATATCTCTGTTTTGGTACCAGTTCCATGCTGTTTTGCTCACTGTAGCCTTGTAGCATAATTTGAAGTCTGGTAGCGTAATGCCTCCAGCTTTGTTCTTTTGACTTAGGATTGTCTTGGCAATGTGGGCTCCTTTTGCTTCCATATGAACTTCAAAGTAGATTTTCCCAATTCTGTGAAGAAAGTCATTGGTAGCTTGATGGGGATGGCATTGAATCTATAAATTACCTTAGGCAGTGTGGCCATTTTCACAATATTGATTTTTCCTACCCATGGGCATGGAATGTTCTTCCATTTGCTTGTATCCTCTTTTATTTCATTGAGCAGTGGTTTGCAGTTCTCCTAGAAGATGTCTTTCACGTCCCTTGTAAGTTGGATTCCTAGGTATTTTATTCTCTTTGAAGCAATTGTGAATGGGAGTTCACTCATGATTTGGTCCTCTGTTTGTCTGCTATTGGTGTTTAAGAATGCTTGTGACTTTTACACATTGATTTTGTATCCTGAGACTTTGCTGAAGTTGCCTATCAGCTTAAAGAGATTTTGGGCTGAGACGATGGGGTTTTCTAGATATACAATCCTATCATCTGCAAACAGGGGCAATTGGACTTCCTCTTTTTCTAATTGAATACACTTTGTTTACTTCTCCTGCTTGATCGCCCTGGTCAGAACTTCCAACACTATGTTGAATAGGAGTGGTGAGAGAGGGCATCCCTGTCTTGCTCCAGTTTTCAAAGGGAATGCTTCCCGTTTCTGCCCATTCAGTATAACAGTGGCTGTGGGTTTATCATAGATAGCTCTTATTATTTTGAGATACATCCCATCAAGACCTAATTTATTGAGACTATTTAGCATGAAAGAATTTTGAATTTTGTCAAAGGACTTTTCTTCATCTGTTAAGATAATCATGTGGTTTCTGTTGTTGCTTCTGTTTATATGCTGGATTACATTTATCAATTTGCGTATGTTGAACCAGCCTTGCATCCCAGGCATAAAGCCCACTTGATCATGGTGGATAAGCTGTTCTATGTGCTGCTGGATTCGGTTTCCCAGTATTTTAGTGAGGATTTTTTCATCAATCTTCATCAGAGATATTGGTCTAAAGTTATCTTTTTTTGTTGTTGTGTCTCTGCCAGGCTTCAGTATCAGGATGATCCTGGCCTCATAAAATGAGTTAGGGAGGATTCCTTCTTTTTCTCTTGATTGGAATAGTTTCAGAAGGAATGGTACCAGCTCTTCCTTGGAGGTCTGGTAGAATTTGTCTGTGAATCCATCTGGTTCTGGACTTTTTTTGTTTGGAGAGCTATTAATTATTTCCTCAATCTCAGAGCCTGTTATTGGTCTATTAAGAGATTCAAGTTTTTCCTGGTTTAGACTTGGCAGGTTGTATGTGTTGAGGAATTTATCCATTTCTTCTAGATTTTCAAGTTTATTTGTGTAGAGGTGTTTATGGTATTCACTGATGGTAGTCTGTATTTCTGTGGGATCTGTGGTGATATCCCCTTTATCATTTTTTATTGTGTCTATTCGATTCTTCTCTCTTTTCTTCTGTATTTGTCTTGCTAATGGTCTATGAATTTTGGTGATGTTTTCAAAAAAGCAGCTCCTGGATTCATTGATTTTCGGATGGGTTTTTTGTGTCTCTATCACCTTCAGTTCTGCTCTGATCTTACTTATTTCTTGCCTTCTGCTAGCTTTTGAATGTGTTTGCTCTTGCTTCTCTAGTTCTTTTAATTGTGATGTTAGGGTGTCAATTTTAGATCTTTCCTGCTTTCTCTTGTGGGCATTTAGTGCTATAAATTTCCCTCTACACACTGCTTTGAATGCATCCCAGAGATTCTGGTATGTTGTGTCTTTGTTCTCAAAGACACATCCTTGAGATGCTGTTTGTTGGTTTCAAAGAACATCTTTATTTCTGGCTTCCTTTCGTTATGTACACAGTAGTCATTCAGGAAGAGATGGTTCAGTTTCCATGTAGTTGAGCGGTTTTGAGTGAATTTTCTAATCCTGAGTTTTAGTTTGATTGCACTGTGGTCTGAGAGAGTTTTTTGTAATTTCTGTTCCTTTACATTTGCTGAGGAGTCCTTTACTTCCAACTATGTGGTCAATTTTGGAATAGGTGTGGTGTGGTGCTGTAAAGAATGTATATTCTGGTGATTTGGGGTGGAGAGTTCTGTATATGTCTATTACGTCAGCTTGGTGCAGAGCTGAGTTCAATCTTGGATATCCCTGTTAACTCTGTGTCTCATTGATCTGTCTAATTTTGATGGTAGGGTGTTAAATTCTCCCACTATTATTGTGTGGGAGTCTAAGTCTCTTTGTATGTCTCTAAGGACTTGCTTTATAAATCTGGGTGCTCGTGTACTGGGTGCATATATATTTAGGGTAGTTAGCTCTTCTTGTTGAATTGATCCCTTTACCATTATGTGATGGCCTTCTTTGTCTCTTTTGATCTTTGTTGGTTAAAAGTCTGTTTTACCAGAGTCTAGGCTTGCAACCCATGTCTATTTTTGTTTTGCATTTGCTTGGTAGATCTTCCTCCATCCCTTTATTTTGAGCCTATGTGTGTCTCTGTACATGAGATGGGTTTCCTGAATAGAGCACACTGATGGGTCTTGACTCTCTATCCAATTTGCCAGTCTGTGTCTTTTCATTGGAGCATTTAGCCCATTTACATTTAAGGCTAATGTTGTTATGTGTGAATTTGGTTTTGTCATTAAGATATTAGCTGGTTATTTTACTCACTAGTTGATGCAGTTTCTCCCTAGCCTCAGTGGTCTTCACAATTTGGCATGTTATTGCAGTTGTGAAGGTTGTTCCTTTCCATGTTTAGTGCTTCCTTCAGGAGCTCTTGTAGGGCAGGCCTGGTGATGACAAAATCTCCCAGCATTTGCTTGTCTGTAAAGGATTTTATTTCTCCTTCACTTATGAAGCTCAGTTTGGCTGGATATGAAATTCTGGGCAGAGAATTCTTTTCTATAAGAATGTTGACTATTGGCCCCCACTCTCTTCTGGCTTGTAGGCTTTCTGCCAAGTGATCAGCTCTTAGTCTGATGGGCTTCCCTTTGTGGGTAACCCGACCTTTCTCTCTGGCTGCTCTTAACATTTTTTCCTTCATTTCAACTTTGGTGAATCTGACAATTATGTGTCTTGGAGTTGCTCCTCACGAGGGGTATCTTTGTGGCATTCTATGTGTTTCCTGAATCTGAATGTTGGCCTGCCTTGCTAGATTGGGGAAGTTCTCCTGGATGATATCCTGCAGAGTATTCCAACACTCGGTTGGAAACCAAGTTTCCAACTTGGTTCCATTCTCCCCGTCACTTTCAGGTACACCAGTCAGAAGTAGATTTGGTCTTTTCACATACTCCCATATTTCTTGGAGGTTTTCTTCATTTCTTGTTATTCTTTTTTCTCTAAACTTCCCTTCTCTCTTCATTTCATTCATTTCATCTTCCATCACTGATACTCTTTCTTCCAGTTGATTGCATTGGCTCCTGAGGCGTGTGCATTCATCACGTAGTCCTTGTGCCTTGGCTTTCAGCTCCATCAGCTCCTTTAAGGACTTCTCTGTATTGGTTATTCTAGATATCCATTCATCTAATTTTTTTCAAAGTTTTTAACTTCTTTGCCATTGGTTTGAATTTCCTCCTGTAGCTCAGAGTAGTTTGATCATCTGAAGCCTTCTTCTCTCAACTGGTCAAAGTCATTCTCCATCCAGCTTCGTTGCATTGCTGGTGAGGAGCTGTGTTCCCTTGGAGGAGGAGAGGCACTCTGCTTTTTAGAGTTTCCAGTTTTTCTGCTCTGTTTTTTTTTTTTCCCCCATCTTTGTGTTTTTTTTTCTACTTTTGGTCTTTGATAATGGTGACGTACAGATGGGGTTTTGGTGTGGATGTCCTTTCTGTTTGTGAGTTTTCCTTCTAACAGACATGACCCTCAGCTACTGCTCTGTTGGAATTTGCTAGAGGCCCACTCCAGACCCTGTTTTCCTGGGTATCAGCAGTGGTGGCTGCAGAACAGCGGTGGCTATAGAACGGCAGATATTGGTGTCTGTAGAACAGCAGATATTGGTGATCCACAAATGCTGCTGCCTGATCATTCCTCTGGAAGTTTTGTCTCAGAGGGGTACCTGGCCTTGTGGCGTGTCAGTCTGCCCCTACTGGGGGATGCCTTCCACTTAGGCTGCTCGAGGGTCAGGGACCTACTTGAGGAGGCAGTCTGCCCGTTCTCAGATCTCCAGCTGTGTGCTGGGAGAACCACTACTCTCCTCAAAGCTGTCAGACTGGGACATTTAAGTCTGCAGAGGTTACTGCTGTCTTTTTGTTTGTCTGTGTCCTGCCCCCAGAGGTGGAGCCTACGGAGGCAGGCAGGCCTCCTTGAGCTACGCTGGGCTATGCCCAGTTTGAGCATCCCAGCTGCTTTGTTCACTTAATCAAGCTTGGGCAATGGCAGGCGCCCCTCCCCCAGCCTCACTGCCGCCTTGCAGTTTGATCTCAGACTGCTGTGCTAGCAATCAGCGAGACTCCATGGGCATAGGACCCTCCGTGCCATGTGCGGGATATAATCTCCTGGTGTGCCGTTTTTTAAGCCCATTGGAAAAGTGCAGTATTAGGGTGGGAGTGACAGGATTTTCCAGGTGCCATCTGTCACCCCTTTCTTTGACTAGGAAAGGAAACTCCCGGACCACTTGCACTTCCCGAGTGAGGCAATGCCTCGCCCTGCTTCAGCTCACACCCGGTGCATGGCACCCACTGTCCTGCACCCACTGCCTGGCACTCTCTAGTGAGATGAACCCAGTACCTCAGGTGGAAATGCAGGAATCACCGGTCTTCTGCGTCACTCACACGGGGAGCTGTAGACCGGAGCTGTTCCTACTCGTCCATCTTGGCTCCACCCTTTAATCCATCTGGAATTAATTTTTGTATAAGGTGTAAGGAAGGGATCCAGTTTCAGCTTTCTACATACGGCTAGCCAGTTTTCCCAGCACCATTTATTAAATAAGGAAGAATTTCCCCATTTCTTGTTTTTGTCAGGTTTATCAAAGATCAGATGGTTGTAGATATGTGGCATTATTTCTGAGGGCTCTGTTCTGTTCCATTGGTCTATATCTCTGTTTTGGTACCAGTTCCATGCTGTTTTGCTCACTGTAGCCTTGTAGCATAATTTGAAGTCTGGTAGCGTAATGCCTCCAGCTTTGTTCTTTTGACTTAGGATTGTCTTGGCAATGTGGGCTCCTTTTGCTTCCATATGAACTTCAAAGTAGATTTTCCCAATTCTGTGAAGAAAGTCATTGGTAGCTTGATGGGGATGGCATTGAATCTATAAATTACCTTAGGCAGTGTGGCCATTTTCACAATATTGATTTTTCCTACCCATGGGCATGGAATGTTCTTCCATTTGCTTGTATCCTCTTTTATTTCATTGAGCAGTGGTTTGCAGTTCTCCTAGAAGATGTCTTTCACGTCCCTTGTAAGTTGGATTCCTAGGTATTTTATTCTCTTTGAAGCAATTGTGAATGGGAGTTCACTCATGATTTGGTCCTCTGTTTGTCTGCTATTGGTGTTTAAGAATGCTTGTGACTTTTACACATTGATTTTGTATCCTGAGACTTTGCTGAAGTTGCCTATCAGCTTAAAGAGATTTTGGGCTGAGACGATGGGGTTTTCTAGATATACAATCCTATCATCTGCAAACAGGGGCAATTGGACTTCCTCTTTTTCTAATTGAATACACTTTGTTTACTTCTCCTGCTTGATCGCCCTGGTCAGAACTTCCAACACTATGTTGAATAGGAGTGGTGAGAGAGGGCATCCCTGTCTTGCTCCAGTTTTCAAAGGGAATGCTTCCCGTTTCTGCCCATTCAGTATAACAGTGGCTGTGGGTTTATCATAGATAGCTCTTATTATTTTGAGATACATCCCATCAAGACCTAATTTATTGAGACTATTTAGCATGAAAGAATTTTGAATTTTGTCAAAGGACTTTTCTTCATCTGTTAAGATAATCATGTGGTTTCTGTTGTTGCTTCTGTTTATATGCTGGATTACATTTATCAATTTGCGTATGTTGAACCAGCCTTGCATCCCAGGCATAAAGCCCACTTGATCATGGTGGATAAGCTGTTCTATGTGCTGCTGGATTCGGTTTCCCAGTATTTTAGTGAGGATTTTTTCATCAATCTTCATCAGAGATATTGGTCTAAAGTTATCTTTTTTTGTTGTTGTGTCTCTGCCAGGCTTCAGTATCAGGATGATCCTGGCCTCATAAAATGAGTTAGGGAGGATTCCTTCTTTTTCTCTTGATTGGAATAGTTTCAGAAGGAATGGTACCAGCTCTTCCTTGGAGGTCTGGTAGAATTTGTCTGTGAATCCATCTGGTTCTGGACTTTTTTTGTTTGGAGAGCTATTAATTATTTCCTCAATCTCAGAGCCTGTTATTGGTCTATTAAGAGATTCAAGTTTTTCCTGGTTTAGACTTGGCAGGTTGTATGTGTTGAGGAATTTATCCATTTCTTCTAGATTTTCAAGTTTATTTGTGTAGAGGTGTTTATGGTATTCACTGATGGTAGTCTGTATTTCTGTGGGATCTGTGGTGATATCCCCTTTATCATTTTTTATTGTGTCTATTCGATTCTTCTCTCTTTTCTTCTGTATTTGTCTTGCTAATGGTCTATGAATTTTGGTGATGTTTTCAAAAAAGCAGCTCCTGGATTCATTGATTTTCGGATGGGTTTTTTGTGTCTCTATCACCTTCAGTTCTGCTCTGATCTTACTTATTTCTTGCCTTCTGCTAGCTTTTGAATGTGTTTGCTCTTGCTTCTCTAGTTCTTTTAATTGTGATGTTAGGGTGTCAATTTTAGATCTTTCCTGCTTTCTCTTGTGGGCATTTAGTGCTATAAATTTCCCTCTACACACTGCTTTGAATGCATCCCAGAGATTCTGGTATGTTGTGTCTTTGTTCTCAAAGACACATCCTTGAGATGCTGTTTGTTGGTTTCAAAGAACATCTTTATTTCTGGCTTCCTTTCGTTATGTACACAGTAGTCATTCAGGAAGAGATGGTTCAGTTTCCATGTAGTTGAGCGGTTTTGAGTGAATTTTCTAATCCTGAGTTTTAGTTTGATTGCACTGTGGTCTGAGAGAGTTTTTTGTAATTTCTGTTCCTTTACATTTGCTGAGGAGTCCTTTACTTCCAACTATGTGGTCAATTTTGGAATAGGTGTGGTGTGGTGCTGTAAAGAATGTATATTCTGGTGATTTGGGGTGGAGAGTTCTGTATATGTCTATTACGTCAGCTTGGTGCAGAGCTGAGTTCAATCTTGGATATCCCTGTTAACTCTGTGTCTCATTGATCTGTCTAATTTTGATGGTAGGGTGTTAAATTCTCCCACTATTATTGTGTGGGAGTCTAAGTCTCTTTGTATGTCTCTAAGGACTTGCTTTATAAATCTGGGTGCTCGTGTACTGGGTGCATATATATTTAGGGTAGTTAGCTCTTCTTGTTGAATTGATCCCTTTACCATTATGTGATGGCCTTCTTTGTCTCTTTTGATCTTTGTTGGTTAAAAGTCTGTTTTACCAGAGTCTAGGCTTGCAACCCATGTCTATTTTTGTTTTGCATTTGCTTGGTAGATCTTCCTCCATCCCTTTATTTTGAGCCTATGTGTGTCTCTGTACATGAGATGGGTTTCCTGAATAGAGCACACTGATGGGTCTTGACTCTCTATCCAATTTGCCAGTCTGTGTCTTTTCATTGGAGCATTTAGCCCATTTACATTTAAGGCTAATGTTGTTATGTGTGAATTTGGTTTTGTCATTAAGATATTAGCTGGTTATTTTACTCACTAGTTGATGCAGTTTCTCCCTAGCCTCAGTGGTCTTCACAATTTGGCATGTTATTGCAGTTGTGAAGGTTGTTCCTTTCCATGTTTAGTGCTTCCTTCAGGAGCTCTTGTAGGGCAGGCCTGGTGATGACAAAATCTCCCAGCATTTGCTTGTCTGTAAAGGATTTTATTTCTCCTTCACTTATGAAGCTCAGTTTGGCTGGATATGAAATTCTGGGCAGAGAATTCTTTTCTATAAGAATGTTGACTATTGGCCCCCACTCTCTTCTGGCTTGTAGGCTTTCTGCCAAGTGATCAGCTCTTAGTCTGATGGGCTTCCCTTTGTGGGTAACCCGACCTTTCTCTCTGGCTGCTCTTAACATTTTTTCCTTCATTTCAACTTTGGTGAATCTGACAATTATGTGTCTTGGAGTTGCTCCTCACGAGGGGTATCTTTGTGGCATTCTATGTGTTTCCTGAATCTGAATGTTGGCCTGCCTTGCTAGATTGGGGAAGTTCTCCTGGATGATATCCTGCAGAGTATTCCAACACTCGGTTGGAAACCAAGTTTCCAACTTGGTTCCATTCTCCCCGTCACTTTCAGGTACACCAGTCAGAAGTAGATTTGGTCTTTTCACATACTCCCATATTTCTTGGAGGTTTTCTTCATTTCTTGTTATTCTTTTTTCTCTAAACTTCCCTTCTCTCTTCATTTCATTCATTTCATCTTCCATCACTGATACTCTTTCTTCCAGTTGATTGCATTGGCTCCTGAGGCGTGTGCATTCATCACGTAGTCCTTGTGCCTTGGCTTTCAGCTCCATCAGCTCCTTTAAGGACTTCTCTGTATTGGTTATTCTAGATATCCATTCATCTAATTTTTTTCAAAGTTTTTAACTTCTTTGCCATTGGTTTGAATTTCCTCCTGTAGCTCAGAGTAGTTTGATCATCTGAAGCCTTCTTCTCTCAACTGGTCAAAGTCATTCTCCATCCAGCTTCGTTGCATTGCTGGTGAGGAGCTGTGTTCCCTTGGAGGAGGAGAGGCACTCTGCTTTTTAGAGTTTCCAGTTTTTCTGCTCTGTTTTTTTTTTTTCCCCCATCTTTGTGTTTTTTTTTCTACTTTTGGTCTTTGATAATGGTGACGTACAGATGGGGTTTTGGTGTGGATGTCCTTTCTGTTTGTGAGTTTTCCTTCTAACAGACATGACCCTCAGCTACTGCTCTGTTGGAATTTGCTAGAGGCCCACTCCAGACCCTGTTTTCCTGGGTATCAGCAGTGGTGGCTGCAGAACAGCGGTGGCTATAGAACGGCAGATATTGGTGTCTGTAGAACAGCAGATATTGGTGATCCACAAATGCTGCTGCCTGATCATTCCTCTGGAAGTTTTGTCTCAGAGGGGTACCTGGCCTTGTGGCGTGTCAGTCTGCCCCTACTGGGGGATGCCTTCCACTTAGGCTGCTCGAGGGTCAGGGACCTACTTGAGGAGGCAGTCTGCCCGTTCTCAGATCTCCAGCTGTGTGCTGGGAGAACCACTACTCTCCTCAAAGCTGTCAGACTGGGACATTTAAGTCTGCAGAGGTTACTGCTGTCTTTTTGTTTGTCTGTGTCCTGCCCCCAGAGGTGGAGCCTACGGAGGCAGGCAGGCCTCCTTGAGCTACGCTGGGCTATGCCCAGTTTGAGCATCCCAGCTGCTTTGTTCACTTAATCAAGCTTGGGCAATGGCAGGCGCCCCTCCCCCAGCCTCACTGCCGCCTTGCAGTTTGATCTCAGACTGCTGTGCTAGCAATCAGCGAGACTCCATGGGCATAGGACCCTCCGTGCCATGTGCGGGATATAATCTCCTGGTGTGCCGTTTTTTAAGCCCATTGGAAAAGTGCAGTATTAGGGTGGGAGTGACAGGATTTTCCAGGTGCCATCTGTCACCCCTTTCTTTGACTAGGAAAGGAAACTCCCGGACCACTTGCACTTCCCGAGTGAGGCAATGCCTCGCCCTGCTTCAGCTCACACCCGGTGCATGGCACCCACTGTCCTGCACCCACTGCCTGGCACTCTCTAGTGAGATGAACCCAGTACCTCAGGTGGAAATGCAGGAATCACCGGTCTTCTGCGTCACTCACACGGGGAGCTGTAGACCGGAGCTGTTCCTACTCGTCCATCTTGGCTCCACCCTTTAATCCATCTGGAATTAATTTTTGTATAAGGTGTAAGGAAGGGATCCAGTTTCAGCTTTCTACATACGGCTAGCCAGTTTTCCCAGCACCATTTATTAAATAAGGAAGAATTTCCCCATTTCTTGTTTTTGTCAGGTTTATCAAAGATCAGATGGTTGTAGATATGTGGCATTATTTCTGAGGGCTCTGTTCTGTTCCATTGGTCTATATCTCTGTTTTGGTACCAGTTCCATGCTGTTTTGCTCACTGTAGCCTTGTAGCATAATTTGAAGTCTGGTAGCGTAATGCCTCCAGCTTTGTTCTTTTGACTTAGGATTGTCTTGGCAATGTGGGCTCCTTTTGCTTCCATATGAACTTCAAAGTAGATTTTCCCAATTCTGTGAAGAAAGTCATTGGTAGCTTGATGGGGATGGCATTGAATCTATAAATTACCTTAGGCAGTGTGGCCATTTTCACAATATTGATTTTTCCTACCCATGGGCATGGAATGTTCTTCCATTTGCTTGTATCCTCTTTTATTTCATTGAGCAGTGGTTTGCAGTTCTCCTAGAAGATGTCTTTCACGTCCCTTGTAAGTTGGATTCCTAGGTATTTTATTCTCTTTGAAGCAATTGTGAATGGGAGTTCACTCATGATTTGGTCCTCTGTTTGTCTGCTATTGGTGTTTAAGAATGCTTGTGACTTTTACACATTGATTTTGTATCCTGTGACTTTGCTGAAGTTGCCTATCAGCTTAAAGAGATTTTGGGCTGAGACGATGGGGTTTTCTAGATATACAATCCTATCATCTGCAAACAGGGGCAATTGGACTTCCTCTTTTTCTAATTGAATACACTTTGTTTACTTCTCCTGCTTGATCGCCCTGGTCAGAACTTCCAACACTATGTTGAATAGGAGTGGTGAGAGAGGGCATCCCTGTCTTGCTCCAGTTTTCAAAGGGAATGCTTCCCGTTTCTGCCCATTCAGTATAACAGTGGCTGTGGGTTTATCATAGATAGCTCTTATTATTTTGAGATACATCCCATCAAGACCTAATTTATTGAGACTATTTAGCATGAAAGAATTTTGAATTTTGTCAAAGGACTTTTCTTCATCTGTTAAGATAATCATGTGGTTTCTGTTGTTGCTTCTGTTTATATGCTGGATTACATTTATCAATTTGCGTATGTTGAACCAGCCTTGCATCCCAGGCATAAAGCCCACTTGATCATGGTGGATAAGCTGTTCTATGTGCTGCTGGATTCGGTTTCCCAGTATTTTAGTGAGGATTTTTTCATCAATCTTCATCAGAGATATTGGTCTAAAGTTATCTTTTTTTGTTGTTGTGTCTCTGCCAGGCTTCAGTATCAGGATGATCCTGGCCTCATAAAATGAGTTAGGGAGGATTCCTTCTTTTTCTCTTGATTGGAATAGTTTCAGAAGGAATGGTACCAGCTCTTCCTTGGAGGTCTGGTAGAATTTGTCTGTGAATCCATCTGGTTCTGGACTTTTTTTGTTTGGAGAGCTATTAATTATTTCCTCAATCTCAGAGCCTGTTATTGGTCTATTAAGAGATTCAAGTTTTTCCTGGTTTAGACTTGGCAGGTTGTATGTGTTGAGGAATTTATCCATTTCTTCTAGATTTTCAAGTTTATTTGTGTAGAGGTGTTTATGGTATTCACTGATGGTAGTCTGTATTTCTGTGGGATCTGTGGTGATATCCCCTTTATCATTTTTTATTGTGTCTATTCGATTCTTCTCTCTTTTCTTCTGTATTTGTCTTGCTAATGGTCTATGAATTTTGGTGATGTTTTCAAAAAAGCAGCTCCTGGATTCATTGATTTTCGGATGGGTTTTTTGTGTCTCTATCACCTTCAGTTCTGCTCTGATCTTACTTATTTCTTGCCTTCTGCTAGCTTTTGAATGTGTTTGCTCTTGCTTCTCTAGTTCTTTTAATTGTGATGTTAGGGTGTCAATTTTAGATCTTTCCTGCTTTCTCTTGTGGGCATTTAGTGCTATAAATTTCCCTCTACACACTGCTTTGAATGCATCCCAGAGATTCTGGTATGTTGTGTCTTTGTTCTCAAAGACACATCCTTGAGATGCTGTTTGTTGGTTTCAAAGAACATCTTTATTTCTGGCTTCCTTTCGTTATGTACACAGTAGTCATTCAGGAAGAGATGGTTCAGTTTCCATGTAGTTGAGCGGTTTTGAGTGAATTTTCTAATCCTGAGTTTTAGTTTGATTGCACTGTGGTCTGAGAGAGTTTTTTGTAATTTCTGTTCCTTTACATTTGCTGAGGAGTCCTTTACTTCCAACTATGTGGTCAATTTTGGAATAGGTGTGGTGTGGTGCTGTAAAGAATGTATATTCTGGTGATTTGGGGTGGAGAGTTCTGTATATGTCTATTACGTCAGCTTGGTGCAGAGCTGAGTTCAATCTTGGATATCCCTGTTAACTCTGTGTCTCATTGATCTGTCTAATTTTGATGGTAGGGTGTTAAATTCTCCCACTATTATTGTGTGGGAGTCTAAGTCTCTTTGTATGTCTCTAAGGACTTGCTTTATAAATCTGGGTGCTCGTGTACTGGGTGCATATATATTTAGGGTAGTTAGCTCTTCTTGTTGAATTGATCCCTTTACCATTATGTGATGGCCTTCTTTGTCTCTTTTGATCTTTGTTGGTTAAAAGTCTGTTTTACCAGAGTCTAGGCTTGCAACCCATGTCTATTTTTGTTTTGCATTTGCTTGGTAGATCTTCCTCCATCCCTTTATTTTGAGCCTATGTGTGTCTCTGTACATGAGATGGGTTTCCTGAATAGAGCACACTGATGGGTCTTGACTCTCTATCCAATTTGCCAGTCTGTGTCTTTTCATTGGAGCATTTAGCCCATTTACATTTAAGGCTAATGTTGTTATGTGTGAATTTGGTTTTGTCATTAAGATATTAGCTGGTTATTTTACTCACTAGTTGATGCAGTTTCTCCCTAGCCTCAGTGGTCTTCACAATTTGGCATGTTATTGCAGTTGTGAAGGTTGTTCCTTTCCATGTTTAGTGCTTCCTTCAGGAGCTCTTGTAGGGCAGGCCTGGTGATGACAAAATCTCCCAGCATTTGCTTGTCTGTAAAGGATTTTATTTCTCCTTCACTTATGAAGCTCAGTTTGGCTGGATATGAAATTCTGGGCAGAGAATTCTTTTCTATAAGAATGTTGACTATTGGCCCCCACTCTCTTCTGGCTTGTAGGCTTTCTGCCAAGTGATCAGCTCTTAGTCTGATGGGCTTCCCTTTGTGGGTAACCCGACCTTTCTCTCTGGCTGCTCTTAACATTTTTTCCTTCATTTCAACTTTGGTGAATCTGACAATTATGTGTCTTGGAGTTGCTCCTCACGAGGGGTATCTTTGTGGCATTCTATGTGTTTCCTGAATCTGAATGTTGGCCTGCCTTGCTAGATTGGGGAAGTTCTCCTGGATGATATCCTGCAGAGTATTCCAACACTCGGTTGGAAACCAAGTTTCCAACTTGGTTCCATTCTCCCCGTCACTTTCAGGTACACCAGTCAGAAGTAGATTTGGTCTTTTCACATACTCCCATATTTCTTGGAGGTTTTCTTCATTTCTTGTTATTCTTTTTTCTCTAAACTTCCCTTCTCTCTTCATTTCATTCATTTCATCTTCCATCACTGATACTCTTTCTTCCAGTTGATTGCATTGGCTCCTGAGGCGTGTGCATTCATCACGTAGTCCTTGTGCCTTGGCTTTCAGCTCCATCAGCTCCTTTAAGGACTTCTCTGTATTGGTTATTCTAGATATCCATTCATCTAATTTTTTTCAAAGTTTTTAACTTCTTTGCCATTGGTTTGAATTTCCTCCTGTAGCTCAGAGTAGTTTGATCATCTGAAGCCTTCTTCTCTCAACTGGTCAAAGTCATTCTCCATCCAGCTTCGTTGCATTGCTGGTGAGGAGCTGTGTTCCCTTGGAGGAGGAGAGGCACTCTGCTTTTTAGAGTTTCCAGTTTTTCTGCTCTGTTTTTTTTTTTTCCCCCATCTTTGTGTTTTTTTTTCTACTTTTGGTCTTTGATAATGGTGACGTACAGATGGGGTTTTGGTGTGGATGTCCTTTCTGTTTGTGAGTTTTCCTTCTAACAGACATGACCCTCAGCTACTGCTCTGTTGGAATTTGCTAGAGGCCCACTCCAGACCCTGTTTTCCTGGGTATCAGCAGTGGTGGCTGCAGAACAGCGGTGGCTATAGAACGGCAGATATTGGTGTCTGTAGAACAGCAGATATTGGTGATCCACAAATGCTGCTGCCTGATCATTCCTCTGGAAGTTTTGTCTCAGAGGGGTACCTGGCCTTGTGGCGTGTCAGTCTGCCCCTACTGGGGGATGCCTTCCACTTAGGCTGCTCGAGGGTCAGGGACCTACTTGAGGAGGCAGTCTGCCCGTTCTCAGATCTCCAGCTGTGTGCTGGGAGAACCACTACTCTCCTCAAAGCTGTCAGACTGGGACATTTAAGTCTGCAGAGGTTACTGCTGTCTTTTTGTTTGTCTGTGTCCTGCCCCCAGAGGTGGAGCCTACGGAGGCAGGCAGGCCTCCTTGAGCTACGCTGGGCTATGCCCAGTTTGAGCATCCCAGCTGCTTTGTTCACTTAATCAAGCTTGGGCAATGGCAGGCGCCCCTCCCCCAGCCTCACTGCCGCCTTGCAGTTTGATCTCAGACTGCTGTGCTAGCAATCAGCGAGACTCCATGGGCATAGGACCCTCCGTGCCATGTGCGGGATATAATCTCCTGGTGTGCCGTTTTTTAAGCCCATTGGAAAAGTGCAGTATTAGGGTGGGAGTGACAGGATTTTCCAGGTGCCATCTGTCACCCCTTTCTTTGACTAGGAAAGGAAACTCCCGGACCACTTGCACTTCCCGAGTGAGGCAATGCCTCGCCCTGCTTCAGCTCACACCCGGTGCATGGCACCCACTGTCCTGCACCCACTGCCTGGCACTCTCTAGTGAGATGAACCCAGTACCTCAGGTGGAAATGCAGGAATCACCGGTCTTCTGCGTCACTCACACGGGGAGCTGTAGACCGGAGCTGTTCCTACTCGTCCATCTTGGCTCCACCCTTTAATCCATCTGGAATTAATTTTTGTATAAGGTGTAAGGAAGGGATCCAGTTTCAGCTTTCTACATACGGCTAGCCAGTTTTCCCAGCACCATTTATTAAATAAGGAAGAATTTCCCCATTTCTTGTTTTTGTCAGGTTTATCAAAGATCAGATGGTTGTAGATATGTGGCATTATTTCTGAGGGCTCTGTTCTGTTCCATTGGTCTATATCTCTGTTTTGGTACCAGTTCCATGCTGTTTTGCTCACTGTAGCCTTGTAGCATAATTTGAAGTCTGGTAGCGTAATGCCTCCAGCTTTGTTCTTTTGACTTAGGATTGTCTTGGCAATGTGGGCTCCTTTTGCTTCCATATGAACTTCAAAGTAGATTTTCCCAATTCTGTGAAGAAAGTCATTGGTAGCTTGATGGGGATGGCATTGAATCTATAAATTACCTTAGGCAGTGTGGCCATTTTCACAATATTGATTTTTCCTACCCATGGGCATGGAATGTTCTTCCATTTGCTTGTATCCTCTTTTATTTCATTGAGCAGTGGTTTGCAGTTCTCCTAGAAGATGTCTTTCACGTCCCTTGTAAGTTGGATTCCTAGGTATTTTATTCTCTTTGAAGCAATTGTGAATGGGAGTTCACTCATGATTTGGTCCTCTGTTTGTCTGCTATTGGTGTTTAAGAATGCTTGTGACTTTTACACATTGATTTTGTATCCTGAGACTTTGCTGAAGTTGCCTATCAGCTTAAAGAGATTTTGGGCTGAGACGATGGGGTTTTCTAGATATACAATCCTATCATCTGCAAACAGGGGCAATTGGACTTCCTCTTTTTCTAATTGAATACACTTTGTTTACTTCTCCTGCTTGATCGCCCTGGTCAGAACTTCCAACACTATGTTGAATAGGAGTGGTGAGAGAGGGCATCCCTGTCTTGCTCCAGTTTTCAAAGGGAATGCTTCCCGTTTCTGCCCATTCAGTATAACAGTGGCTGTGGGTTTATCATAGATAGCTCTTATTATTTTGAGATACATCCCATCAAGACCTAATTTATTGAGACTATTTAGCATGAAAGAATTTTGAATTTTGTCAAAGGACTTTTCTTCATCTGTTAAGATAATCATGTGGTTTCTGTTGTTGCTTCTGTTTATATGCTGGATTACATTTATCAATTTGCGTATGTTGAACCAGCCTTGCATCCCAGGCATAAAGCCCACTTGATCATGGTGGATAAGCTGTTCTATGTGCTGCTGGATTCGGTTTCCCAGTATTTTAGTGAGGATTTTTTCATCAATCTTCATCAGAGATATTGGTCTAAAGTTATCTTTTTTTGTTGTTGTGTCTCTGCCAGGCTTCAGTATCAGGATGATCCTGGCCTCATAAAATGAGTTAGGGAGGATTCCTTCTTTTTCTCTTGATTGGAATAGTTTCAGAAGGAATGGTACCAGCTCTTCCTTGGAGGTCTGGTAGAATTTGTCTGTGAATCCATCTGGTTCTGGACTTTTTTTGTTTGGAGAGCTATTAATTATTTCCTCAATCTCAGAGCCTGTTATTGGTCTATTAAGAGATTCAAGTTTTTCCTGGTTTAGACTTGGCAGGTTGTATGTGTTGAGGAATTTATCCATTTCTTCTAGATTTTCAAGTTTATTTGTGTAGAGGTGTTTATGGTATTCACTGATGGTAGTCTGTATTTCTGTGGGATCTGTGGTGATATCCCCTTTATCATTTTTTATTGTGTCTATTCGATTCTTCTCTCTTTTCTTCTGTATTTGTCTTGCTAATGGTCTATGAATTTTGGTGATGTTTTCAAAAAAGCAGCTCCTGGATTCATTGATTTTCGGATGGGTTTTTTGTGTCTCTATCACCTTCAGTTCTGCTCTGATCTTACTTATTTCTTGCCTTCTGCTAGCTTTTGAATGTGTTTGCTCTTGCTTCTCTAGTTCTTTTAATTGTGATGTTAGGGTGTCAATTTTAGATCTTTCCTGCTTTCTCTTGTGGGCATTTAGTGCTATAAATTTCCCTCTACACACTGCTTTGAATGCATCCCAGAGATTCTGGTATGTTGTGTCTTTGTTCTCAAAGACACATCCTTGAGATGCTGTTTGTTGGTTTCAAAGAACATCTTTATTTCTGGCTTCCTTTCGTTATGTACACAGTAGTCATTCAGGAAGAGATGGTTCAGTTTCCATGTAGTTGAGCGGTTTTGAGTGAATTTTCTAATCCTGAGTTTTAGTTTGATTGCACTGTGGTCTGAGAGAGTTTTTTGTAATTTCTGTTCCTTTACATTTGCTGAGGAGTCCTTTACTTCCAACTATGTGGTCAATTTTGGAATAGGTGTGGTGTGGTGCTGTAAAGAATGTATATTCTGGTGATTTGGGGTGGAGAGTTCTGTATATGTCTATTACGTCAGCTTGGTGCAGAGCTGAGTTCAATCTTGGATATCCCTGTTAACTCTGTGTCTCATTGATCTGTCTAATTTTGATGGTAGGGTGTTAAATTCTCCCACTATTATTGTGTGGGAGTCTAAGTCTCTTTGTATGTCTCTAAGGACTTGCTTTATAAATCTGGGTGCTCGTGTACTGGGTGCATATATATTTAGGGTAGTTAGCTCTTCTTGTTGAATTGATCCCTTTACCATTATGTGATGGCCTTCTTTGTCTCTTTTGATCTTTGTTGGTTAAAAGTCTGTTTTACCAGAGTCTAGGCTTGCAACCCATGTCTATTTTTGTTTTGCATTTGCTTGGTAGATCTTCCTCCATCCCTTTATTTTGAGCCTATGTGTGTCTCTGTACATGAGATGGGTTTCCTGAATAGAGCACACTGATGGGTCTTGACTCTCTATCCAATTTGCCAGTCTGTGTCTTTTCATTGGAGCATTTAGCCCATTTACATTTAAGGCTAATGTTGTTATGTGTGAATTTGGTTTTGTCATTAAGATATTAGCTGGTTATTTTACTCACTAGTTGATGCAGTTTCTCCCTAGCCTCAGTGGTCTTCACAATTTGGCATGTTATTGCAGTTGTGAAGGTTGTTCCTTTCCATGTTTAGTGCTTCCTTCAGGAGCTCTTGTAGGGCAGGCCTGGTGATGACAAAATCTCCCAGCATTTGCTTGTCTGTAAAGGATTTTATTTCTCCTTCACTTATGAAGCTCAGTTTGGCTGGATATGAAATTCTGGGCAGAGAATTCTTTTCTATAAGAATGTTGACTATTGGCCCCCACTCTCTTCTGGCTTGTAGGCTTTCTGCCAAGTGATCAGCTCTTAGTCTGATGGGCTTCCCTTTGTGGGTAACCCGACCTTTCTCTCTGGCTGCTCTTAACATTTTTTCCTTCATTTCAACTTTGGTGAATCTGACAATTATGTGTCTTGGAGTTGCTCCTCACGAGGGGTATCTTTGTGGCATTCTATGTGTTTCCTGAATCTGAATGTTGGCCTGCCTTGCTAGATTGGGGAAGTTCTCCTGGATGATATCCTGCAGAGTATTCCAACACTCGGTTGGAAACCAAGTTTCCAACTTGGTTCCATTCTCCCCGTCACTTTCAGGTACACCAGTCAGAAGTAGATTTGGTCTTTTCACATACTCCCATATTTCTTGGAGGTTTTCTTCATTTCTTGTTATTCTTTTTTCTCTAAACTTCCCTTCTCTCTTCATTTCATTCATTTCATCTTCCATCACTGATACTCTTTCTTCCAGTTGATTGCATTGGCTCCTGAGGCGTGTGCATTCATCACGTAGTCCTTGTGCCTTGGCTTTCAGCTCCATCAGCTCCTTTAAGGACTTCTCTGTATTGGTTATTCTAGATATCCATTCATCTAATTTTTTTCAAAGTTTTTAACTTCTTTGCCATTGGTTTGAATTTCCTCCTGTAGCTCAGAGTAGTTTGATCATCTGAAGCCTTCTTCTCTCAACTGGTCAAAGTCATTCTCCATCCAGCTTCGTTGCATTGCTGGTGAGGAGCTGTGTTCCCTTGGAGGAGGAGAGGCACTCTGCTTTTTAGAGTTTCCAGTTTTTCTGCTCTGTTTTTTTTTTTTCCCCCATCTTTGTGTTTTTTTTTCTACTTTTGGTCTTTGATAATGGTGACGTACAGATGGGGTTTTGGTGTGGATGTCCTTTCTGTTTGTGAGTTTTCCTTCTAACAGACATGACCCTCAGCTACTGCTCTGTTGGAATTTGCTAGAGGCCCACTCCAGACCCTGTTTTCCTGGGTATCAGCAGTGGTGGCTGCAGAACAGCGGTGGCTATAGAACGGCAGATATTGGTGTCTGTAGAACAGCAGATATTGGTGATCCACAAATGCTGCTGCCTGATCATTCCTCTGGAAGTTTTGTCTCAGAGGGGTACCTGGCCTTGTGGCGTGTCAGTCTGCCCCTACTGGGGGATGCCTTCCACTTAGGCTGCTCGAGGGTCAGGGACCTACTTGAGGAGGCAGTCTGCCCGTTCTCAGATCTCCAGCTGTGTGCTGGGAGAACCACTACTCTCCTCAAAGCTGTCAGACTGGGACATTTAAGTCTGCAGAGGTTACTGCTGTCTTTTTGTTTGTCTGTGTCCTGCCCCCAGAGGTGGAGCCTACGGAGGCAGGCAGGCCTCCTTGAGCTACGCTGGGCTATGCCCAGTTTGAGCATCCCAGCTGCTTTGTTCACTTAATCAAGCTTGGGCAATGGCAGGCGCCCCTCCCCCAGCCTCACTGCCGCCTTGCAGTTTGATCTCAGACTGCTGTGCTAGCAATCAGCGAGACTCCATGGGCATAGGACCCTCCGTGCCATGTGCGGGATATAATCTCCTGGTGTGCCGTTTTTTAAGCCCATTGGAAAAGTGCAGTATTAGGGTGGGAGTGACAGGATTTTCCAGGTGCCATCTGTCACCCCTTTCTTTGACTAGGAAAGGAAACTCCCGGACCACTTGCACTTCCCGAGTGAGGCAATGCCTCGCCCTGCTTCAGCTCACACCCGGTGCATGGCACCCACTGTCCTGCACCCACTGCCTGGCACTCTCTAGTGAGATGAACCCAGTACCTCAGGTGGAAATGCAGGAATCACCGGTCTTCTGCGTCACTCACACGGGGAGCTGTAGACCGGAGCTGTTCCTACTCGTCCATCTTGGCTCCACCCTTTAATCCATCTGGAATTAATTTTTGTATAAGGTGTAAGGAAGGGATCCAGTTTCAGCTTTCTACATACGGCTAGCCAGTTTTCCCAGCACCATTTATTAAATAAGGAAGAATTTCCCCATTTCTTGTTTTTGTCAGGTTTATCAAAGATCAGATGGTTGTAGATATGTGGCATTATTTCTGAGGGCTCTGTTCTGTTCCATTGGTCTATATCTCTGTTTTGGTACCAGTTCCATGCTGTTTTGCTCACTGTAGCCTTGTAGCATAATTTGAAGTCTGGTAGCGTAATGCCTCCAGCTTTGTTCTTTTGACTTAGGATTGTCTTGGCAATGTGGGCTCCTTTTGCTTCCATATGAACTTCAAAGTAGATTTTCCCAATTCTGTGAAGAAAGTCATTGGTAGCTTGATGGGGATGGCATTGAATCTATAAATTACCTTAGGCAGTGTGGCCATTTTCACAATATTGATTTTTCCTACCCATGGGCATGGAATGTTCTTCCATTTGCTTGTATCCTCTTTTATTTCATTGAGCAGTGGTTTGCAGTTCTCCTAGAAGATGTCTTTCACGTCCCTTGTAAGTTGGATTCCTAGGTATTTTATTCTCTTTGAAGCAATTGTGAATGGGAGTTCACTCATGATTTGGTCCTCTGTTTGTCTGCTATTGGTGTTTAAGAATGCTTGTGACTTTTACACATTGATTTTGTATCCTGAGACTTTGCTGAAGTTGCCTATCAGCTTAAAGAGATTTTGGGCTGAGACGATGGGGTTTTCTAGATATACAATCCTATCATCTGCAAACAGGGGCAATTGGACTTCCTCTTTTTCTAATTGAATACACTTTGTTTACTTCTCCTGCTTGATCGCCCTGGTCAGAACTTCCAACACTATGTTGAATAGGAGTGGTGAGAGAGGGCATCCCTGTCTTGCTCCAGTTTTCAAAGGGAATGCTTCCCGTTTCTGCCCATTCAGTATAACAGTGGCTGTGGGTTTATCATAGATAGCTCTTATTATTTTGAGATACATCCCATCAAGACCTAATTTATTGAGACTATTTAGCATGAAAGAATTTTGAATTTTGTCAAAGGACTTTTCTTCATCTGTTAAGATAATCATGTGGTTTCTGTTGTTGCTTCTGTTTATATGCTGGATTACATTTATCAATTTGCGTATGTTGAACCAGCCTTGCATCCCAGGCATAAAGCCCACTTGATCATGGTGGATAAGCTGTTCTATGTGCTGCTGGATTCGGTTTCCCAGTATTTTAGTGAGGATTTTTTCATCAATCTTCATCAGAGATATTGGTCTAAAGTTATCTTTTTTTGTTGTTGTGTCTCTGCCAGGCTTCAGTATCAGGATGATCCTGGCCTCATAAAATGAGTTAGGGAGGATTCCTTCTTTTTCTCTTGATTGGAATAGTTTCAGAAGGAATGGTACCAGCTCTTCCTTGGAGGTCTGGTAGAATTTGTCTGTGAATCCATCTGGTTCTGGACTTTTTTTGTTTGGAGAGCTATTAATTATTTCCTCAATCTCAGAGCCTGTTATTGGTCTATTAAGAGATTCAAGTTTTTCCTGGTTTAGACTTGGCAGGTTGTATGTGTTGAGGAATTTATCCATTTCTTCTAGATTTTCAAGTTTATTTGTGTAGAGGTGTTTATGGTATTCACTGATGGTAGTCTGTATTTCTGTGGGATCTGTGGTGATATCCCCTTTATCATTTTTTATTGTGTCTATTCGATTCTTCTCTCTTTTCTTCTGTATTTGTCTTGCTAATGGTCTATGAATTTTGGTGATGTTTTCAAAAAAGCAGCTCCTGGATTCATTGATTTTCGGATGGGTTTTTTGTGTCTCTATCACCTTCAGTTCTGCTCTGATCTTACTTATTTCTTGCCTTCTGCTAGCTTTTGAATGTGTTTGCTCTTGCTTCTCTAGTTCTTTTAATTGTGATGTTAGGGTGTCAATTTTAGATCTTTCCTGCTTTCTCTTGTGGGCATTTAGTGCTATAAATTTCCCTCTACACACTGCTTTGAATGCATCCCAGAGATTCTGGTATGTTGTGTCTTTGTTCTCAAAGACACATCCTTGAGATGCTGTTTGTTGGTTTCAAAGAACATCTTTATTTCTGGCTTCCTTTCGTTATGTACACAGTAGTCATTCAGGAAGAGATGGTTCAGTTTCCATGTAGTTGAGCGGTTTTGAGTGAATTTTCTAATCCTGAGTTTTAGTTTGATTGCACTGTGGTCTGAGAGAGTTTTTTGTAATTTCTGTTCCTTTACATTTGCTGAGGAGTCCTTTACTTCCAACTATGTGGTCAATTTTGGAATAGGTGTGGTGTGGTGCTGTAAAGAATGTATATTCTGGTGATTTGGGGTGGAGAGTTCTGTATATGTCTATTACGTCAGCTTGGTGCAGAGCTGAGTTCAATCTTGGATATCCCTGTTAACTCTGTGTCTCATTGATCTGTCTAATTTTGATGGTAGGGTGTTAAATTCTCCCACTATTATTGTGTGGGAGTCTAAGTCTCTTTGTATGTCTCTAAGGACTTGCTTTATAAATCTGGGTGCTCGTGTACTGGGTGCATATATATTTAGGGTAGTTAGCTCTTCTTGTTGAATTGATCCCTTTACCATTATGTGATGGCCTTCTTTGTCTCTTTTGATCTTTGTTGGTTAAAAGTCTGTTTTACCAGAGTCTAGGCTTGCAACCCATGTCTATTTTTGTTTTGCATTTGCTTGGTAGATCTTCCTCCATCCCTTTATTTTGAGCCTATGTGTGTCTCTGTACATGAGATGGGTTTCCTGAATAGAGCACACTGATGGGTCTTGACTCTCTATCCAATTTGCCAGTCTGTGTCTTTTCATTGGAGCATTTAGCCCATTTACATTTAAGGCTAATGTTGTTATGTGTGAATTTGGTTTTGTCATTAAGATATTAGCTGGTTATTTTACTCACTAGTTGATGCAGTTTCTCCCTAGCCTCAGTGGTCTTCACAATTTGGCATGTTATTGCAGTTGTGAAGGTTGTTCCTTTCCATGTTTAGTGCTTCCTTCAGGAGCTCTTGTAGGGCAGGCCTGGTGATGACAAAATCTCCCAGCATTTGCTTGTCTGTAAAGGATTTTATTTCTCCTTCACTTATGAAGCTCAGTTTGGCTGGATATGAAATTCTGGGCAGAGAATTCTTTTCTATAAGAATGTTGACTATTGGCCCCCACTCTCTTCTGGCTTGTAGGCTTTCTGCCAAGTGATCAGCTCTTAGTCTGATGGGCTTCCCTTTGTGGGTAACCCGACCTTTCTCTCTGGCTGCTCTTAACATTTTTTCCTTCATTTCAACTTTGGTGAATCTGACAATTATGTGTCTTGGAGTTGCTCCTCACGAGGGGTATCTTTGTGGCATTCTATGTGTTTCCTGAATCTGAATGTTGGCCTGCCTTGCTAGATTGGGGAAGTTCTCCTGGATGATATCCTGCAGAGTATTCCAACACTCGGTTGGAAACCAAGTTTCCAACTTGGTTCCATTCTCCCCGTCACTTTCAGGTACACCAGTCAGAAGTAGATTTGGTCTTTTCACATACTCCCATATTTCTTGGAGGTTTTCTTCATTTCTTGTTATTCTTTTTTCTCTAAACTTCCCTTCTCTCTTCATTTCATTCATTTCATCTTCCATCACTGATACTCTTTCTTCCAGTTGATTGCATTGGCTCCTGAGGCGTGTGCATTCATCACGTAGTCCTTGTGCCTTGGCTTTCAGCTCCATCAGCTCCTTTAAGGACTTCTCTGTATTGGTTATTCTAGATATCCATTCATCTAATTTTTTTCAAAGTTTTTAACTTCTTTGCCATTGGTTTGAATTTCCTCCTGTAGCTCAGAGTAGTTTGATCATCTGAAGCCTTCTTCTCTCAACTGGTCAAAGTCATTCTCCATCCAGCTTCGTTGCATTGCTGGTGAGGAGCTGTGTTCCCTTGGAGGAGGAGAGGCACTCTGCTTTTTAGAGTTTCCAGTTTTTCTGCTCTGTTTTTTTTTTTTCCCCCATCTTTGTGTTTTTTTTTCTACTTTTGGTCTTTGATAATGGTGACGTACCGATGGGGTTTTGGTGTGGATGTCCTTTCTGTTTGTGAGTTTTCCTTCTAACAGACATGACCCTCAGCTACTGCTCTGTTGGAATTTGCTAGAGGCCCACTCCAGACCCTGTTTTCCTGGGTATCAGCAGTGGTGGCTGCAGAACAGCGGTGGCTATAGAACGGCAGATATTGGTGTCTGTAGAACAGCAGATATTGGTGATCCACAAATGCTGCTGCCTGATCATTCCTCTGGAAGTTTTGTCTCAGAGGGGTACCTGGCCTTGTGGCGTGTCAGTCTGCCCCTACTGGGGGATGCCTTCCACTTAGGCTGCTCGAGGGTCAGGGACCTACTTGAGGAGGCAGTCTGCCCGTTCTCAGATCTCCAGCTGTGTGCTGGGAGAACCACTACTCTCCTCAAAGCTGTCAGACTGGGACATTTAAGTCTGCAGAGGTTACTGCTGTCTTTTTGTTTGTCTGTGTCCTGCCCCCAGAGGTGGAGCCTACGGAGGCAGGCAGGCCTCCTTGAGCTACGCTGGGCTATGCCCAGTTTGAGCATCCCAGCTGCTTTGTTCACTTAATCAAGCTTGGGCAATGGCAGGCGCCCCTCCCCCAGCCTCACTGCCGCCTTGCAGTTTGATCTCAGACTGCTGTGCTAGCAATCAGCGAGACTCCATGGGCATAGGACCCTCCGTGCCATGTGCGGGATATAATCTCCTGGTGTGCCGTTTTTTAAGCCCATTGGAAAAGTGCAGTATTAGGGTGGGAGTGACAGGATTTTCCAGGTGCCATCTGTCACCCCTTTCTTTGACTAGGAAAGGAAACTCCCGGACCACTTGCACTTCCCGAGTGAGGCAATGCCTCGCCCTGCTTCAGCTCACACCCGGTGCATGGCACCCACTGTCCTGCACCCACTGCCTGGCACTCTCTAGTGAGATGAACCCAGTACCTCAGGTGGAAATGCAGGAATCACCGGTCTTCTGCGTCACTCACACGGGGAGCTGTAGACCGGAGCTGTTCCTACTCGTCCATCTTGGCTCCACCCTTTAATCCATCTGGAATTAATTTTTGTATAAGGTGTAAGGAAGGGATCCAGTTTCAGCTTTCTACATACGGCTAGCCAGTTTTCCCAGCACCATTTATTAAATAAGGAAGAATTTCCCCATTTCTTGTTTTTGTCAGGTTTATCAAAGATCAGATGGTTGTAGATATGTGGCATTATTTCTGAGGGCTCTGTTCTGTTCCATTGGTCTATATCTCTGTTTTGGTACCAGTTCCATGCTGTTTTGCTCACTGTAGCCTTGTAGCATAATTTGAAGTCTGGTAGCGTAATGCCTCCAGCTTTGTTCTTTTGACTTAGGATTGTCTTGGCAATGTGGGCTCCTTTTGCTTCCATATGAACTTCAAAGTAGATTTTCCCAATTCTGTGAAGAAAGTCATTGGTAGCTTGATGGGGATGGCATTGAATCTATAAATTACCTTAGGCAGTGTGGCCATTTTCACAATATTGATTTTTCCTACCCATGGGCATGGAATGTTCTTCCATTTGCTTGTATCCTCTTTTATTTCATTGAGCAGTGGTTTGCAGTTCTCCTAGAAGATGTCTTTCACGTCCCTTGTAAGTTGGATTCCTAGGTATTTTATTCTCTTTGAAGCAATTGTGAATGGGAGTTCACTCATGATTTGGTCCTCTGTTTGTCTGCTATTGGTGTTTAAGAATGCTTGTGACTTTTACACATTGATTTTGTATCCTGAGACTTTGCTGAAGTTGCCTATCAGCTTAAAGAGATTTTGGGCTGAGACGATGGGGTTTTCTAGATATACAATCCTATCATCTGCAAACAGGGGCAATTGGACTTCCTCTTTTTCTAATTGAATACACTTTGTTTACTTCTCCTGCTTGATCGCCCTGGTCAGAACTTCCAACACTATGTTGAATAGGAGTGGTGAGAGAGGGCATCCCTGTCTTGCTCCAGTTTTCAAAGGGAATGCTTCCCGTTTCTGCCCATTCAGTATAACAGTGGCTGTGGGTTTATCATAGATAGCTCTTATTATTTTGAGATACATCCCATCAAGACCTAATTTATTGAGACTATTTAGCATGAAAGAATTTTGAATTTTGTCAAAGGACTTTTCTTCATCTGTTAAGATAATCATGTGGTTTCTGTTGTTGCTTCTGTTTATATGCTGGATTACATTTATCAATTTGCGTATGTTGAACCAGCCTTGCATCCCAGGCATAAAGCCCACTTGATCATGGTGGATAAGCTGTTCTATGTGCTGCTGGATTCGGTTTCCCAGTATTTTAGTGAGGATTTTTTCATCAATCTTCATCAGAGATATTGGTCTAAAGTTATCTTTTTTTGTTGTTGTGTCTCTGCCAGGCTTCAGTATCAGGATGATCCTGGCCTCATAAAATGAGTTAGGGAGGATTCCTTCTTTTTCTCTTGATTGGAATAGTTTCAGAAGGAATGGTACCAGCTCTTCCTTGGAGGTCTGGTAGAATTTGTCTGTGAATCCATCTGGTTCTGGACTTTTTTTGTTTGGAGAGCTATTAATTATTTCCTCAATCTCAGAGCCTGTTATTGGTCTATTAAGAGATTCAAGTTTTTCCTGGTTTAGACTTGGCAGGTTGTATGTGTTGAGGAATTTATCCATTTCTTCTAGATTTTCAAGTTTATTTGTGTAGAGGTGTTTATGGTATTCACTGATGGTAGTCTGTATTTCTGTGGGATCTGTGGTGATATCCCCTTTATCATTTTTTATTGTGTCTATTCGATTCTTCTCTCTTTTCTTCTGTATTTGTCTTGCTAATGGTCTATGAATTTTGGTGATGTTTTCAAAAAAGCAGCTCCTGGATTCATTGATTTTCGGATGGGTTTTTTGTGTCTCTATCACCTTCAGTTCTGCTCTGATCTTACTTATTTCTTGCCTTCTGCTAGCTTTTGAATGTGTTTGCTCTTGCTTCTCTAGTTCTTTTAATTGTGATGTTAGGGTGTCAATTTTAGATCTTTCCTGCTTTCTCTTGTGGGCATTTAGTGCTATAAATTTCCCTCTACACACTGCTTTGAATGCATCCCAGAGATTCTGGTATGTTGTGTCTTTGTTCTCAAAGACACATCCTTGAGATGCTGTTTGTTGGTTTCAAAGAACATCTTTATTTCTGGCTTCCTTTCGTTATGTACACAGTAGTCATTCAGGAAGAGATGGTTCAGTTTCCATGTAGTTGAGCGGTTTTGAGTGAATTTTCTAATCCTGAGTTTTAGTTTGATTGCACTGTGGTCTGAGAGAGTTTTTTGTAATTTCTGTTCCTTTACATTTGCTGAGGAGTCCTTTACTTCCAACTATGTGGTCAATTTTGGAATAGGTGTGGTGTGGTGCTGTAAAGAATGTATATTCTGGTGATTTGGGGTGGAGAGTTCTGTATATGTCTATTACGTCAGCTTGGTGCAGAGCTGAGTTCAATCTTGGATATCCCTGTTAACTCTGTGTCTCATTGATCTGTCTAATTTTGATGGTAGGGTGTTAAATTCTCCCACTATTATTGTGTGGGAGTCTAAGTCTCTTTGTATGTCTCTAAGGACTTGCTTTATAAATCTGGGTGCTCGTGTACTGGGTGCATATATATTTAGGGTAGTTAGCTCTTCTTGTTGAATTGATCCCTTTACCATTATGTGATGGCCTTCTTTGTCTCTTTTGATCTTTGTTGGTTAAAAGTCTGTTTTACCAGAGTCTAGGCTTGCAACCCATGTCTATTTTTGTTTTGCATTTGCTTGGTAGATCTTCCTCCATCCCTTTATTTTGAGCCTATGTGTGTCTCTGTACATGAGATGGGTTTCCTGAATAGAGCACACTGATGGGTCTTGACTCTCTATCCAATTTGCCAGTCTGTGTCTTTTCATTGGAGCATTTAGCCCATTTACATTTAAGGCTAATGTTGTTATGTGTGAATTTGGTTTTGTCATTAAGATATTAGCTGGTTATTTTACTCACTAGTTGATGCAGTTTCTCCCTAGCCTCAGTGGTCTTCACAATTTGGCATGTTATTGCAGTTGTGAAGGTTGTTCCTTTCCATGTTTAGTGCTTCCTTCAGGAGCTCTTGTAGGGCAGGCCTGGTGATGACAAAATCTCCCAGCATTTGCTTGTCTGTAAAGGATTTTATTTCTCCTTCACTTATGAAGCTCAGTTTGGCTGGATATGAAATTCTGGGCAGAGAATTCTTTTCTATAAGAATGTTGACTATTGGCCCCCACTCTCTTCTGGCTTGTAGGCTTTCTGCCAAGTGATCAGCTCTTAGTCTGATGGGCTTCCCTTTGTGGGTAACCCGACCTTTCTCTCTGGCTGCTCTTAACATTTTTTCCTTCATTTCAACTTTGGTGAATCTGACAATTATGTGTCTTGGAGTTGCTCCTCACGAGGGGTATCTTTGTGGCATTCTATGTGTTTCCTGAATCTGAATGTTGGCCTGCCTTGCTAGATTGGGGAAGTTCTCCTGGATGATATCCTGCAGAGTATTCCAACACTCGGTTGGAAACCAAGTTTCCAACTTGGTTCCATTCTCCCCGTCACTTTCAGGTACACCAGTCAGAAGTAGATTTGGTCTTTTCACATACTCCCATATTTCTTGGAGGTTTTCTTCATTTCTTGTTATTCTTTTTTCTCTAAACTTCCCTTCTCTCTTCATTTCATTCATTTCATCTTCCATCACTGATACTCTTTCTTCCAGTTGATTGCATTGGCTCCTGAGGCGTGTGCATTCATCACGTAGTCCTTGTGCCTTGGCTTTCAGCTCCATCAGCTCCTTTAAGGACTTCTCTGTATTGGTTATTCTAGATATCCATTCATCTAATTTTTTTCAAAGTTTTTAACTTCTTTGCCATTGGTTTGAATTTCCTCCTGTAGCTCAGAGTAGTTTGATCATCTGAAGCCTTCTTCTCTCAACTGGTCAAAGTCATTCTCCATCCAGCTTCGTTGCATTGCTGGTGAGGAGCTGTGTTCCCTTGGAGGAGGAGAGGCACTCTGCTTTTTAGAGTTTCCAGTTTTTCTGCTCTGTTTTTTTTTTTTCCCCCATCTTTGTGTTTTTTTTTCTACTTTTGGTCTTTGATAATGGTGACGTACCGATGGGGTTTTGGTGTGGATGTCCTTTCTGTTTGTGAGTTTTCCTTCTAACAGACATGACCCTCAGCTACTGCTCTGTTGGAATTTGCTAGAGGCCCACTCCAGACCCTGTTTTCCTGGGTATCAGCAGTGGTGGCTGCAGAACAGCGGTGGCTATAGAACGGCAGATATTGGTGTCTGTAGAACAGCAGATATTGGTGATCCACAAATGCTGCTGCCTGATCATTCCTCTGGAAGTTTTGTCTCAGAGGGGTACCTGGCCTTGTGGCGTGTCAGTCTGCCCCTACTGGGGGATGCCTTCCACTTAGGCTGCTCGAGGGTCAGGGACCTACTTGAGGAGGCAGTCTGCCCGTTCTCAGATCTCCAGCTGTGTGCTGGGAGAACCACTACTCTCCTCAAAGCTGTCAGACTGGGACATTTAAGTCTGCAGAGGTTACTGCTGTCTTTTTGTTTGTCTGTGTCCTGCCCCCAGAGGTGGAGCCTACGGAGGCAGGCAGGCCTCCTTGAGCTACGCTGGGCTATGCCCAGTTTGAGCATCCCAGCTGCTTTGTTCACTTAATCAAGCTTGGGCAATGGCAGGCGCCCCTCCCCCAGCCTCACTGCCGCCTTGCAGTTTGATCTCAGACTGCTGTGCTAGCAATCAGCGAGACTCCATGGGCATAGGACCCTCCGTGCCATGTGCGGGATATAATCTCCTGGTGTGCCGTTTTTTAAGCCCATTGGAAAAGTGCAGTATTAGGGTGGGAGTGACAGGATTTTCCAGGTGCCATCTGTCACCCCTTTCTTTGACTAGGAAAGGAAACTCCCGGACCACTTGCACTTCCCGAGTGAGGCAATGCCTCGCCCTGCTTCAGCTCACACCCGGTGCATGGCACCCACTGTCCTGCACCCACTGCCTGGCACTCTCTAGTGAGATGAACCCAGTACCTCAGGTGGAAATGCAGGAATCACCGGTCTTCTGCGTCACTCACACGGGGAGCTGTAGACCGGAGCTGTTCCTACTCGTCCATCTTGGCTCCACCCTTTAATCCATCTGGAATTAATTTTTGTATAAGGTGTAAGGAAGGGATCCAGTTTCAGCTTTCTACATACGGCTAGCCAGTTTTCCCAGCACCATTTATTAAATAAGGAAGAATTTCCCCATTTCTTGTTTTTGTCAGGTTTATCAAAGATCAGATGGTTGTAGATATGTGGCATTATTTCTGAGGGCTCTGTTCTGTTCCATTGGTCTATATCTCTGTTTTGGTACCAGTTCCATGCTGTTTTGCTCACTGTAGCCTTGTAGCATAATTTGAAGTCTGGTAGCGTAATGCCTCCAGCTTTGTTCTTTTGACTTAGGATTGTCTTGGCAATGTGGGCTCCTTTTGCTTCCATATGAACTTCAAAGTAGATTTTCCCAATTCTGTGAAGAAAGTCATTGGTAGCTTGATGGGGATGGCATTGAATCTATAAATTACCTTAGGCAGTGTGGCCATTTTCACAATATTGATTTTTCCTACCCATGGGCATGGAATGTTCTTCCATTTGCTTGTATCCTCTTTTATTTCATTGAGCAGTGGTTTGCAGTTCTCCTAGAAGATGTCTTTCACGTCCCTTGTAAGTTGGATTCCTAGGTATTTTATTCTCTTTGAAGCAATTGTGAATGGGAGTTCACTCATGATTTGGTCCTCTGTTTGTCTGCTATTGGTGTTTAAGAATGCTTGTGACTTTTACACATTGATTTTGTATCCTGAGACTTTGCTGAAGTTGCCTATCAGCTTAAAGAGATTTTGGGCTGAGACGATGGGGTTTTCTAGATATACAATCCTATCATCTGCAAACAGGGGCAATTGGACTTCCTCTTTTTCTAATTGAATACACTTTGTTTACTTCTCCTGCTTGATCGCCCTGGTCAGAACTTCCAACACTATGTTGAATAGGAGTGGTGAGAGAGGGCATCCCTGTCTTGCTCCAGTTTTCAAAGGGAATGCTTCCCGTTTCTGCCCATTCAGTATAACAGTGGCTGTGGGTTTATCATAGATAGCTCTTATTATTTTGAGATACATCCCATCAAGACCTAATTTATTGAGACTATTTAGCATGAAAGAATTTTGAATTTTGTCAAAGGACTTTTCTTCATCTGTTAAGATAATCATGTGGTTTCTGTTGTTGCTTCTGTTTATATGCTGGATTACATTTATCAATTTGCGTATGTTGAACCAGCCTTGCATCCCAGGCATAAAGCCCACTTGATCATGGTGGATAAGCTGTTCTATGTGCTGCTGGATTCGGTTTCCCAGTATTTTAGTGAGGATTTTTTCATCAATCTTCATCAGAGATATTGGTCTAAAGTTATCTTTTTTTGTTGTTGTGTCTCTGCCAGGCTTCAGTATCAGGATGATCCTGGCCTCATAAAATGAGTTAGGGAGGATTCCTTCTTTTTCTCTTGATTGGAATAGTTTCAGAAGGAATGGTACCAGCTCTTCCTTGGAGGTCTGGTAGAATTTGTCTGTGAATCCATCTGGTTCTGGACTTTTTTTGTTTGGAGAGCTATTAATTATTTCCTCAATCTCAGAGCCTGTTATTGGTCTATTAAGAGATTCAAGTTTTTCCTGGTTTAGACTTGGCAGGTTGTATGTGTTGAGGAATTTATCCATTTCTTCTAGATTTTCAAGTTTATTTGTGTAGAGGTGTTTATGGTATTCACTGATGGTAGTCTGTATTTCTGTGGGATCTGTGGTGATATCCCCTTTATCATTTTTTATTGTGTCTATTCGATTCTTCTCTCTTTTCTTCTGTATTTGTCTTGCTAATGGTCTATGAATTTTGGTGATGTTTTCAAAAAAGCAGCTCCTGGATTCATTGATTTTCGGATGGGTTTTTTGTGTCTCTATCACCTTCAGTTCTGCTCTGATCTTACTTATTTCTTGCCTTCTGCTAGCTTTTGAATGTGTTTGCTCTTGCTTCTCTAGTTCTTTTAATTGTGATGTTAGGGTGTCAATTTTAGATCTTTCCTGCTTTCTCTTGTGGGCATTTAGTGCTATAAATTTCCCTCTACACACTGCTTTGAATGCATCCCAGAGATTCTGGTATGTTGTGTCTTTGTTCTCAAAGACACATCCTTGAGATGCTGTTTGTTGGTTTCAAAGAACATCTTTATTTCTGGCTTCCTTTCGTTATGTACACAGTAGTCATTCAGGAAGAGATGGTTCAGTTTCCATGTAGTTGAGCGGTTTTGAGTGAATTTTCTAATCCTGAGTTTTAGTTTGATTGCACTGTGGTCTGAGAGAGTTTTTTGTAATTTCTGTTCCTTTACATTTGCTGAGGAGTCCTTTACTTCCAACTATGTGGTCAATTTTGGAATAGGTGTGGTGTGGTGCTGTAAAGAATGTATATTCTGGTGATTTGGGGTGGAGAGTTCTGTATATGTCTATTACGTCAGCTTGGTGCAGAGCTGAGTTCAATCTTGGATATCCCTGTTAACTCTGTGTCTCATTGATCTGTCTAATTTTGATGGTAGGGTGTTAAATTCTCCCACTATTATTGTGTGGGAGTCTAAGTCTCTTTGTATGTCTCTAAGGACTTGCTTTATAAATCTGGGTGCTCGTGTACTGGGTGCATATATATTTAGGGTAGTTAGCTCTTCTTGTTGAATTGATCCCTTTACCATTATGTGATGGCCTTCTTTGTCTCTTTTGATCTTTGTTGGTTAAAAGTCTGTTTTACCAGAGTCTAGGCTTGCAACCCATGTCTATTTTTGTTTTGCATTTGCTTGGTAGATCTTCCTCCATCCCTTTATTTTGAGCCTATGTGTGTCTCTGTACATGAGATGGGTTTCCTGAATAGAGCACACTGATGGGTCTTGACTCTCTATCCAATTTGCCAGTCTGTGTCTTTTCATTGGAGCATTTAGCCCATTTACATTTAAGGCTAATGTTGTTATGTGTGAATTTGGTTTTGTCATTAAGATATTAGCTGGTTATTTTACTCACTAGTTGATGCAGTTTCTCCCTAGCCTCAGTGGTCTTCACAATTTGGCATGTTATTGCAGTTGTGAAGGTTGTTCCTTTCCATGTTTAGTGCTTCCTTCAGGAGCTCTTGTAGGGCAGGCCTGGTGATGACAAAATCTCCCAGCATTTGCTTGTCTGTAAAGGATTTTATTTCTCCTTCACTTATGAAGCTCAGTTTGGCTGGATATGAAATTCTGGGTAGAGAATTCTTTTCTATAAGAATGTTGACTATTGGCCCCCACTCTCTTCTGGCTTGTAGGCTTTCTGCCAAGTGATCAGCTCTTAGTCTGATGGGCTTCCCTTTGTGGGTAACCCGACCTTTCTCTCTGGCTGCTCTTAACATTTTGTCCTTCATTTCAACTTTGGTGAATCTGACAATTATGTGTCTTGGAGCTGCTCTTCTCGACGAGTGTCTTTGTGGTGTTCTCTGCATATCCTGAATCTGAATGTTGGCCTGCCTTGCTAGATTGGGGAACTTCTCGTGGATAATATCCTGCAGTGCTTTCCAACTTGGTTCCATTCTCCCCATCACTTTCGGACGTACACCAATCAGACGTAGATTTGGTCTTTTCACATAGTCCCATATTTCTTGGAACCTTTGTTCATTTCTTTTTATTCTTTTTTCTGTGAACTTCTCTTCTCACTTCATTTCATTCATTCGATCTTCCATCACTGATACCCTTTTTTCCAGTTGATCAAATCAGCTACTGAGGCTTGTGCATTCATCACGTTTTTCTTGTGCCTTGGGTTTCAGCTCCATCACATCCTTTAAGGACTTCTCTGCATTCGTTATTCTAGTTAGCCATTCGTCTATTTTTTTTTTCAAGGTTTTCAACTCCTTTGCTATGGGTTCGATCTTCCTCCTGTAGCTCAGAGTAGTTTGATCATCTGAAGCCTTTTTCTCTCAGATAGTCAAAGTCATTCTCCGTCCATCTTTGTTCCATTGCTGGTGAGGAGCTGTGTTCCTTTGGAGGAGGAGAGGTGCTCTGATTTTTAGAGCGTTGAGTTTTTCTGCTCTATTATTTCCCCATCTTTCTGGTTTTATCTATCTTTGGTCTTTGGTGATGGTGATGTACAGATGGGGTTTTGGTGTCCATGTCCTTTCTGTTTGTTAGTTTTCCTTCTAACAGTCAAGACCCTCAGCTGCAGGTCTGTTGAGTTTGCTGAGGTCCACTGCAGACCCTGTTTTCTTAGGTATCAGCAGCGGAGGCTGCAGAACAGTGGATATTGGTGAACAGCAACTGGTGCTGCCTGATCATTCCTCTGGAATTTTTGTCTCAGGGGAGTACCTGGCCATGTGAGGTGTCAGTCTGCCCCTACTGATGGGTGCCTCCCAGTTAGGCTACCTGGGGGCCAGGGACCCACTTGAGGAGGCAGTCTGTCTGTTCTCAGATATCCATCTGTGTGCTGGGAGAACCACTACACTCTTCAAAGCTGTCAGACAGGGACATTTAAGTCTGCAGAGGTTTCTGCTGCCTTTTGTTTGGCTGTGCCCTGCCCCCACAGGTGGAGTCTACAGAAGCTGGCAGGCCTCCTTGAGCTGTGGTGGGCTCCACTGAGTTCGAACTTCCCAGCTGCTTCATTTACCTACTCAAGCCTTGGCAATGGTGGATGCCCCTCCCCCAGCCATGCTGCCACCTCGCAGTTTGATCTCAGATTGCTGTGCTAGCAATGAGTGAGGTTCCATCAGTGTAGGGCCCTCTGATGCAGGCATGGGAGATCTTCTTCTGGTGTGCCATTTGCTAAGACCATTAGAAAAGCACAGTACTAGGGTGAGAGTGACCTGATTTTCCAGGTGCCCCTTTCTTTGACTAGGAAAAGGAATTCCCTGACCCCTTTTGCTTCCCGGGTGAGGTGATGCCTCACCTTGCTTCAGGTCACAATTGATGCACTGCACCCACTGTCCTGCCCCACTTCCCAGCACTCCCAGTGAGATGAACCTGGTACCTCAGTTGGAAATGGAGAAGTCACCCATCTTCTTCCTTCAGGTTTTGAGCTGATCACTATCCCTAGGATACAATCAAAAAACATTATTTGAATAAATATTAAAACTATAAACCTTCTTTTAATAAGTCAGCTTGTTTGATGGTGATGCCGTAAACTAATTCCATAAAAAAAATCCTGACATATATACACAATACACATGTGCATATGTGCTTCAGTGGTCCATATGCATCTATGTAAAAAAAAAAAAAAAAAAAAAAAAAAACCTTTAAAGTACTTATTTTCCTATTCACTTACTTACAAGGCTCTTGAACCTATATCGGAGTAATTATTTAACAAACGGTTACCAATTAGTAAATACTCTTCATTTCTTTAAAAACAAAGGTGTATTATGTCTTCTTAGAAGATGGCAATTTAGACTTTCAGAAATATTTAGTAAATAGTGGTTCTGCAATCATTGTAAAATGTACCCATCAAATTCAGGTTTAAATTTAAGTAATCTATAAAGCTTAACTCCCTTAGTGAAAAAGCTGTTACAGGTAATAATAGTGATAGTAACAGTAATAATAATAAAACAGTGCCAGCACTTTGAAAAATCAGGTCAGTCACAGATTTCAATAAATATTCCTCTTTCACTACAAATTTTAGCCAAACAACTTTGTTTCTACAAATAATGCCAGCTTCTGTGCACAACTTAATGTCTGTTAATGCCTCAATTTCACACTCTCTGCATTGTTCCAAGAATGTGTCTAAACAGCAGAGCTCTCCCTTAGTATCTTAAGCAAACAAAATTAAACTTGCCTTTTCCTTTTAGGTGTTCAATGGCATTTTATTAACCTTGGAGAAAAAGCAGGCCCTATATGGGTAGGAGTTCTGCCTCATGGAGAAGGCCCTAGCATCAGCAACAGAGCCTACATCTCAGGCGCTAAATTGGAACTAAGGAAACGGTGTAAATTTGGATAATTACCATGTTGCTGCTACTTGCTAACATTCTGAAACAAATTTTTGATTGAAATGAAAAAGATTTTCCACTGTAGAAATTCACTTCCTTTTGGATTTATCTTAAAATTTTCAGAAATTGTTCCTATTACATCAGTTTCCTCATTCATTGATTTCTATTTTCTCTTATTGTCTAATATGCATTTTTTGTGAATGCATACTTTTATTATGTTGGCAAAGAACTAATAATTCTGATCAAAGCTGTCCACTATGCAAACTTCTATCAAATAATTTTTTTAAAAGTAGGAGATACTTGAATATTGGTTCTAGTAAACAACTTTAGCAAAATTGAAAATCCTATAACCCCAGCTATAATCCTTGCAAACTTTGTTTCCATTTGACTCGCTTATTGTAATATCCCAGGATCATTCGTGACTATATTATGACTAGGATCATTCATGACTGTATTATGGATACACATTGTGCTTTCTGAATGCACAATGTGTATCCATAATATAGTGTGCCGATGCACCTGTATGCAAGTGTATTATTTATGCCTTTCAACTGTATGAAAGATTAGCTCCATCCCAAATACCATTCATTGAGATTTCTCCCTTGGTACCTCCAAAACAGAGGCTGACTGGGGTTTTATTTTTTCACATTCATGTTTTACAAAAATATTGAAAAAGCAATTGGAAGGAAAAGCAGAGAAATAAGAAATATATCATTTAGTTTCTAATCATTGATTAACTGAACTGACCTTACTTTACTAATGTTTACCCTAAGTTGAATCAATGGAACTTATGTACACTTTTTCAAATCCTTCTGCTATATGGAAACCAAACTTGGAGTTAAGAAATCTTCAAAATATAACATCAAAGAGTTCTAAATGTGAGCTTTTAAATATAATTTTCTCGAGAGATATTTCAACACTGTTAACTTCTCAAAGGTGCCTGAGACTCAAGATTTTAGGATATTTAGCAGCATTTCTAACCTCTCAGCAATAGATGCTAGTAACGACCTTACCAATTCTACTTTGAGTCACAAACCAGGGTTAGGGTGAAATCTAAAGTAAAATCTGAAGACCTATAAAAATCCAAGAAAATTGTTGGGTTTTTACCTCTATGAGCTCATCCTCTATAATTCTCCCCCTTCTACAGCCTGCTGCAGCCACAGGGAGCTGGCTTTTTAAAAACAATTTATACAGCCTTCCACCAGGAATCATTGTACTTACTGACCTTGCTGCATGCTTACATTATTTTCTTATTATTTTCTTTAGATAATTATTTGAAAGTCACTTTGTAAGCCACTTATTGTATGTTTGTTTTACAAAAACCAAAATGTACTTTATAACAGAGAATCTTACCTCATACATTTTATACAAAATTGATAATTTCACTTAATAAAAAAACAAAAACTTTATAACATGACCACTAAAACAAAAACCTAACACCGGGGATTGCAAATTGGAAATGTAACATTCACTTTAAGTATTTTAAACAAGAGACAAAACATAAACCTCATAAATAACAATAAACTCTGAAATTAGAAAACACTCAGTGCTTCGTAGATAAAAATAAAAGTAAAATGGCAGGGATGGCAGTTTCAAACCATTCCAAAAAAAAAAAAAAAGTTTCAAACCATCAAAAACAGTCTGGACCCTGAAAAATCAATAGTTTATATAAACCAAGTAAACATTTAATCCAGAAAGACAATTATACAATGGTAAAGTTTTTTTTTTTTTTTTCTTTAAGGATTGTCATATCACCTCCTAGGCACAGATGAAGCCTTCAGAATTGAAATCCACATTGTCAAAATGAGGACCTGATTCCTGCTTCTCAAAAAAGCAAAGAAACCCTTATGTGCTAAATTATTGTGTTTTTTTTTTCAGTCTTTCTAGAGGATATATGAAAATTTGATAAAATAAACATTTATTTCTCCTTTGCCTAACTCAGAAGTCACTCTCGGTCGGAAATGCCAGGAATTGGTCACAAACATTTAAGTTGCTGAGTACAAAAAATACAGTTATCTTTTACACTAGGCAAAGGATAAGCAGGAGCAAAAGTTGGAGAGATTTGTATTTGCAAAAATCTGAATATTCAAAAGCAGTTTAATACACTGAAGCACTTAGAAAATCATGTATATGCTTATGACAGGAACATTCTTAAAAAAATGTAAAATGATATACTTTAACCCTCAAGTTTATCTATAGCTTTAGAGTCAGAAGAAAGTGAATGTTAGGAAAGAATTATAAACAACCCCCCTGAGAGTTAAAGGAGAGGGTTAATACACACCCTGTATTTAAAGGTGATAGTTTTCGTATTGCTCTTATTCAAAGTGCTAATGGAATGTAAGCTGAGCTTTTAATAACTAACATGTTGCATTTCAGAAATAGCAAAAAGCATTAGGAGTTAGCATGTTATGACATTTCAAATACAGAGGTAACATTCAGTGTTAGCACATTATGGCATTTCAAATATAGTTTTCTGAAAACCAAAAACACAAAAACAAACAGAAAGTTTCCAACCATGTAAACTAAATGCAGGAATTAAATGTGTCCCAAATTTTATAGACAAAGAACTTAAAACAACAGTTTTAAGTAAGGCTAAAGAGAAATGATGGACAAATGATGAAAGAATGACCTGAGAGCATCAGTGAGACAAATTATAAAAGAACCCATAAAAATGGGAAAACTACTGAAGATATTAAAGGGATTTAACCGCAGATTTGAGCAAGTAAATATTCACTCAATCTGAAGGAATAAAAACTGAAATAACCCAGTCTGAGAAGTACAATTTAAAGAAAGTGAAAAAAATATAATAAAACAAAACTGAAGAGTAAATAGAACACCATGCGTTATACTGGTACGTGCGTTATGAGCATCATATAAATGAAGAAAAACGGAAGCCCAAAATTTTTAAGGCAAAAATGACTGAACATTTACTGAACTTAAAAATCGCAATCTGAAAGATGAAAGAGGACAAAAATCTTCAACCACAATATAGTCAGTGATAGCCATATCAGAAAACATTACAGGCAATCAAGAGCCAATACAAAGAAAATTGTAAAAGCAGAAAGGGAATAGCAACTTGCTACGTACAAGAAGGTCTCGATTAAAATTAACACACGATTGTTCAGCTGAATCCATGGAGTCAGAAGGTGGTGGGATATCCAAGTTTTAAGAAAAATGCTATCAAACCTGAAATATACAACTGGTAAAATGAAACTAAGAAAACATACATAGATAAAGAAAAGCTAAAGGAAATTGTGACTTAAGCTTCTCTATAACAAAATGCTATTGCTCTTTCAACCCTGGCAAACTTAACTGCTAATGAACCATCTGTGTGCACAGATAAAATCAGAGAAAGTAATATAAATTGAGAAGGATGGAAAACTACAAGAGCAGCATATTTTTATACTGCTGACCTTAAACATTAAATTATTCACACAAGTTAGTATTCTTCATAGTAGGCTATTTTAAGTTTTCAATAATAATTGAAATCCCAAGTACATCAAATTGTAGTATGAAAAATACAACAGCAGTTTTTAAAAATTATCCAGATTTTTTAAATGAGCAAAAAAGAAATTGAGGATCAAGCAAGAGAAAGCACATATGGAAAACATGTAAGTCAATGTCAGAGTATGTCATATTTTACTTGTAAGAACTGTAAAGCTGAGCTCTTGCTTAAAAAGGCACACATTGTTGCAAGTGTACCCTTAAACGAAGGAGTCACTTTTGTGACTTCTATGCAAGGCATACTTTAGGTGCAAAGACAAATAGGTCAAAGTAAAATAATACTAGATTCTGGGAAAGTTCTGCAATGTACAAGGGATCACTGTATATCCGTCCTTTCAACTATACAATGGGTGCAGTGGCAGGATTAGTATGATGCAATTACTATAGAATTCCGAGTCTACCTGAAGGTTTACAGCTTCCAAAAAAAGATTTGTAAAGTAAATAAAAATTAAATTTTATCAATTTTGTAGCACAGATCAACAGCAGCTACTTATTCTTTAATAACCACCACTGTGGGATGCTGCCTTGCAAATATTTCTGGAGCAGCTTACAAGAGCCATGGCAAATAAAAAGGACCCTGTCCTCCAAATCTCAGGAGGACTCCTTTGCCGATTGCTGCTTCTGCTTATGGAGGTCCCGACAGAGGCGAATAGTCATTATTATATTCCCCAAATATTATGCAGGCTCTTTGTCCCTCTGTGCAACCAACTTTCAGTAGATTTAAAAGGTGAAAATATTTTTTCCTGATTGTTCTTCTTTTTCTCTTAAGACATTTGTTGACTAAAACATTCAAAATTAATCATACACACACACACACACACACACACACACACACGTAATGAATTGTGGTTTTAACGATATGTGTCCCAAAACAATGTGCCTCAAAAGAGACCCAAGACGAAGCTCAGTACAGCTGATTTACAGGAGAGAAAGAGCCTATATGATTAAACAAAACTCTACCAAACCATAGAAGTAGAAAATCTGATTTTCAAAGTCATGGCACTTTAAAATTTAAATGCTCTTTTTCAGCACCAGCAAAATCACAAACCACAGAGTGAAATAGAGAAGTATGGCTCATTGTAATAACAACTACAAAATAATTACGAAAAAATAAGCTTTTTTTGACAGCCCAAATGGCAGCCTTACTAAATTATAATATTTAAAATTAGCTACATAATAAGCTAATAGAATGAACAAAAGAGGCACAAACACTTACGGACAAAAATTATTAATCAAAAGAGTAAAATTATTTTAAAACCTAAAAAAGTCTAGAGATAAACCACACAGTGAAGCAGAAAAGTATGGCTCATTTTAAGAAGTAAAAAAAAAAATATGGTCTGAAACTTTTTTTTAGACAGCCCAAATGGTGGTCTTACAGAAACATAATATTTAAAATTAAGTTTCAGAGTAAGCTAATAGAAGAAACAAAAGAACTACAAAAAAATTATGAACAAAAATTAATAAAAAAGTAAAATTATTTTGAAACCTAAAAAAATCTAGGGATAAAAAGAAAAAAATATTCGCTACAGATATTTAAAAGCAGACTTGAGCTGGGGGAAGAACAAACTATCAGCAAACCAAAGAAAGGGTGTTGACATAATTAAGTTAGGACATGATAGAAAAAGTATAAAGCAATGGGAATAAAGCCTAAAATGCTGTGGAACACTATCAAGCAGCCATATTACGCATACTGGAAGTTCAAAGGATGAGAAAAAGAATCAGGAAGACTATTTAGAAACAATAATGTTTAAGAATGTCAAAGGCAACAAACTCCAAGTAAGAGAAACTCAAATAAACAAACTCAGATTATATGATAATTAAGCTCTTCAAAAGAAAGACAGAGAAAATCCTGAAATCAACAAAAGAAGTGGCTAGTTATGTTACTGGCTAGTAACCCTCAAAAATAATCAGCAGATATCTTATCTGAAAACTCAGAGGACAGAAAGCAATAGATTAACATATTCCAAATGATGTGAGAAAAAACTTTTGAACAGAAATTTTATGTTCAAAACATTGTCCCTTATAAGTGAGGGAGAAATTATGACATTTCCAGATAAAAGCTGGGACATTTTACCGGTAGACTATCTTTTTAAAAAATGCCTTATGGGATACTTCATGGTAAAATGAACAGATAATAAAGAGCAGTATGAATGAATATATATTAAGGTAAAGATAAATATATAAGCTATTATAAAACATAAAGAATAACAGTGTACACCTCCACAATGTGTTCCCCATGCAATTTAAAACACAAATATATTTAATAAAAATACTATCACTAACTTGCGTTTTTGACATACAATGCATAAAGGTATGATTTTGAGAACTCAATAAGGAAATCATGGGGGTTGCAGTTATACAGGGTTAAGGGATTTGCGTGTTATTGAAAGTCAGCTAGTAGAACTTTAAAAGTGGAATACCTTTAGAATATTCAATGTAATCACAGTATCAAAGACAATTAAAAAAGAAAAAGAGTAACAGACAGGTAGAAAGCTTTCTGTACTACACCAGAGAGTAAGAGATGTGGAGTTAGCTACTCTCACTTGAGGCTACTAAGCCAGCTATCATGCAGCATGAGACAAAGCCCAAGCTGTCCCAGCAGGGCGTAAGTGTGGAGAGCCTAAAGCCCATAGCATAGCTGCTATTTCAAACAATTTTCACTACATCAGTGGTGATGAAATAGAATAGGCTCATCCATACGCAGAACCTGGTAAAGAACTGGAGGCAGAAAGAAGTGGCTATGTGGAGATGCAAATGGAACAAATTTGGCACAGCAATGGCTCCAATCCTGTGTCTTTCTTCCTGGCTCTCCAGGAGTTTGAGGTTGAAACTATTGTTGACAAAAGATGAGACAAAAATGGAAAGACAGAGGCCAGGCACAGTGGCTCATGCCTGTAGTCCCAGCACTTTGCAAGGCTGAGGCGGGCAGATTACGAGTTCAGGAGATGGAGACCATTCTGGCTAATACAGCGAAAACCTCTTTCTACTAAAAATCATAAAGTTAGCCAGGCGTGGTAGCAGGCCCCTGTAATCTCAGCTACCCGGGAGGCTGAGGCAGGAGAATCGCATGAACCCAGGAGGTGGAGGTTGCAGTGAGCCGAGATTGTGCAATTGTGCCACTGAACTCCTGCCTGGGTGGTAGCTCAAGACTTTGTCTAAAAAAAAAACAAAAAAAAAACCAAAACAACAACAACAACAACAACAACAAAAATGTTTGGTGTTGGAAAGGTTAAAAGAAACAGTATGACACTTGGGAACCAGAGCAGCACCGGTCAAAAATATATATATGACTTTAACAGATGACAGACTGAAAAACAGAAAAGTAAAAAAGTGGCATGGACCAAAACAACTAGAACTTTTTCAAACAATACCAGAAGATGAACTTCTACATCTACCAAGCCCAACTTTTCTAAGAGTACTCCTAAAATGCTAGTGTCTGGCCAACACCACAAATTCAAAAGCAGCCAGTTATGTTCTGCCAGCCAGAATGTTAGCAGTAATCCAGGGTCACCTCTGTCCGACCCAAAGAATATGGAGCTACTGTGTTCAACTATCAAGAAAGACACTTGCCCCTTACAACCCTTTTAACAACAAGAACACAGTGAGTAGCATTCAGGAACTCTAGAATCTGGACCCTATTGCAGCAGATCAGCAGGATACAGTGGTCTTCAAGGAGGAGGAAGGGAAGATCATCAGGGCTTTATCAGATCCCAGGGCAGGACATTGTGGAATAGAGAGCAAGACTCAGATTCACCCACTATTTTCTCAGAGGTCTGGCTCAGTTACGGCTTCCACGGCTGCAGACTCAGCTACCAAAAAAGGTATAGTGGTATTAGTGGGCCAATCGGCAGCCAATGGAAAAACAGGTGTGCACATATTAGTTGCAAGAGTGAAAGTTGGGCAAAGAAATGTTACTGATGGTGGCAGGGACCAGCTTTTTATCCAGAAGATGTACCTCATCATGGGCCTAGCAGAAAGTGCCAGCACATACAGAGATATTGCAGTGAAGAAAGAGGACAGATTCACCCAGATGTGGCTATAAACTCGATCGACATAAAAAATGTACTGAATATAGAAGTAATTAAAGCAATGGTTAATGCTCTGAATAGGGCTGCTGTGGGTGGCAGCAAGCTTGTGCTGTTCAGTGCAGCTGGAAGTGTCTTTTGCTGTGGTCTCGATTTGGGGTACTTTCTGAAGTATTTAAGGAAGGACAGAAACAGAACAAGCCTTGAGATGGTGAACACCATCAAGAACTTTGTGAATACTTTCAATCAATTTTAAAAGCCTATTTTTGTATCAGTCAATGGCCCATCCTTTGGAATAGGTGCATCCACACTGCCTCTTTGTGATTTCTTCTGAGCTAATGAAAAGCCTTGGTTCCAAACCCCTTATATGACATCTGGACGGAGTCCAGATGGCTGTTGTGTTACTTTAGTTCCTACTTGAACTTTGCATCATCCAGCCTCCTTAATTATTGTGGCCATGAGACATTACTTCATCCCTTGATTGATCCCAGGCCAAGGTCTCAGGCCAAGCTGTCACTTCAGCTCCTTCTTGGTCCAGGGCCAAGTTCCAAGGCTGAGCCTTGTAGCTTCTACAAATCATCACTTCAGCTCCAGATGAATCCAAGGCCAAGTTTCAGGGCCAAGCCAAATAACGCCTACTCCAAGAACACTAAGCACATTTCTTTACTTCTCTGCCCTTAGAAACCGTAAAGCACAGCATCATAGTAGGTAAACCACTCACATTTCACCCCCCAATGTGAAGAGTTTTTAACTTTCACTTATAAAAGTTTTGATTCAACCTTTTTGCATCCATCCTCCTTAATTTTCTTGGCCATGAGACAAAGAACTCTGTGTGATACCTCACAATTAGAGATTTCTAGATCGTAGTGCACTAATGAGACTGCAATGATTGAAGTCTGGGAATTGAGCTCTGGGACGCATCAGCCTTGCGAGACCAACTGACACACTGTCCCCACACTGTGATACACACCCTTGGGGTCAGTCAACCATATAGTGGTCACCAGTGGAGTCTGAAAAGGGGCAAGGCAGATTTATACAGCCTAGAAACCTGAGGGACACCATCAAGCAGCCATACATATGCATTTTGGAAGTTCCAAGGAAGAGACAAAAAATCGTGGATACTATTTAACAACATAGTCATAAAGAATGCAACAATTTAAGACAATAAGTAAGTACCCAAGGAGCTCAACAGACTCCAAGTAACAAAAACTCAAAGAAACAAACTCAAACTTACCTGATAATTAAACTGTCTAAAATAAATACAAAGAGAATCTTGAAGATTTTCAAGGGAAGCAGGGGAAGTAGCTAGTCATGTAAAAGGGACCCTAAAAATAACCAGTGGATCGCTTATCTGAATAACCACTGAAAAGCAGTAGATTTCTTATCTGAAAACTAAAACGATAGAAAGCGGTAGCCTAATATATTGCAAGTGATGGCAGAAAAAACTGTCAAGCCTAAACATTATGACCCACCAAACTGTCCATCAAAGGTGAGGGACAAATTATGACATTCTCATATAAAAACTGGCACCTTTTACAAGTAGACTACCCTTTAAGAAATGTCTTATGGAGTACTTCAGGGTAGAATGGACAGACACTCAAAAGCAGTATGAACAAACAAAGATTAACGTAAAGATAAATACATGAACAAATATGTAAGATAAAAAATTTGGCCGGGCGCAGTGGCTCACGCCTGTAATCCCAGCATTTTGGGAGGCTGAGGTGCGTGGATCACGAGGTCAGGAGATCGAGACAATCCTGGCTAACACGGTGAAACCCCGTCTCTACTAAAAATACAAAAAATTCACCTGGCCAGGTGGCAGGTGCCTGTAGTCTCAGCTACTTGCGAGGCTGAGACAGGAGAATGGCGTGAATCCGGGAGGCGGAGCTTGTAGTGAGCCGAGATTGCACCACTGCACTCCAGCCTGGTTGACAGGGCGAGACTCCATAACAAAACAAAACAAAACAAAACAAAAAGAACAATTAACAATGTGCACCTCCACAATTTGTTCCCACATAACTTAAAACACAAATATATTTAATAAAAAAACTACCACTAATTTGTGTTTTTGACATAAAATCAATAAAGGTATAATTTTGAGAACTCAGTAAGTGAAATAATGGAGGTACATTATACAGGAGTAAAGGCTTTGTATGTTACTGAAGGTAAGCTAGTGTAACTTTAAAAATGTTATAACGTTAGAATGTTCCATATAATCGTCATAGCAACCACAATTAAACAAAGAAACACAAAGGAGTAACAGGCAGGAAGAAAGCTTTCTGTACTACACCAGAGGGTTGGGGCTGTGGATTTAGCTACTCTCACCTGAGGCTACTGAGCAAGCTGTCATGCACCACGAGACAAAGCCCAAGCTGTCCCACCGGGCAGTAAGTGTGGAGAGGTTCAGGCACATGGCATAGCTGCTCTTTCGCACAATTTTCACTACACCAGTGGTGACAAAATAGAAGAGGTTCATCCATACACAGAACCTGGTGAAGAGCTGGAGGCAGAAAGAAGTGTCTATGTGGAGACGCAACTGAAACAAAGGTGGCACAGCAACTGTTCCAATCCCGTGTCTTTCCTCATGGCTTCCCAGGAGTTTGAGGTTGAAGCTATTGTTGACAAAAGACAGGATAAAAAGGGGAATACACAGTATTTGGTTCGGTGGAAAGGTTATGACAAACAGGATGACACTTGGGAACCAGAGCAGCACCTCATGAAGTGTGAAAAATGTGTACATGATTTTAATAGACGACAGGCTGAAAAACAGAAAAAACTGACATGGACTACAACCAGTAGAATTTTTTCAAACAATGCCAGAAGAGGAACTTCCAGATCTACAAAAGCAAACTATTCTAAGAACTCTCCTAAAACGCTAGTGACTGATAAACACCACAGGTCCAAAAACCGCAAGTTATTTGCTGCCAGCAAGAACGTTAGGAGAAAGGCAGCTTCAATTCTCTCCGACACAAAGAATATCGAGATAATAAATTCAACTATCGAGACCCTTGCACCTGACAGCCCCTTTGACCACAAGAAAACTGTGAGTGGTTTTCAGAAGCTTGAGAAACTGGACCCTATTGCAGCAGATCAGCAGGACACGGTGGTCTTCAAGGTGACAGAAGGGAAACTCCTCCGGGACCCTTTGTCACGTCCTGGTGCAGAACAGACTGGAATACAGAACAAGACTCAGATACACCCACTAATGTCGCAGATGTCTGGCTCAGGTACTGCTTCCATGGCCACAGGTTCAGCTACCCAAAAGGGTATAGTGGTATTAATAGACCCATTAGCAGCCAATGGGACAACAGACATGCATACCTCAGTTCCAAGAGTGAAAGGTGGGCAAAGAAATATGACTGATGACAGCAGAGACCAGCCTTTTATCAAGAAGATGCACTTCACCATAAGGCTAACAGAAAGTGCCAGCACATACAGAGACATTGTAGTGAAGAAAGAGGATGGATTCACCCAGATAGTGCTATCAACTAGATCGACAGAAAAAAATGCACTGAATACAGAAGTAATTAAAGAAATGGTTAATGCTCTGAATAGCGCTGCTGCAGATGACAGCAAGCTCGTGCTGTTCAGTGCAGCTGGAAGTGTCTTTTGCTGCGGTCTTGATTTTGGGTACTTTGTGAAGCACTTAAGGAATGACAGAAGCAGAGCAAGCCTTGAAATGGTGGACACCATCAAGAACTTTGTGAAAACTTTTATTCAATTTAAAAAGCCTATTGTTGTATCAGTCAATGGCCCTGCCATTGGACTAGGTGCATCCATCCTGCCTCTTTGTGATCTCGTGTGGGCTAATGAAAAGGCTTGGTTCCAAACCCCTTATACGACCTTTGGACAGACTCCAGATGGCTGTTCTTCTATTACATTCCCCAAAATGATGGGTAAAGCATCTGCCAATGAAATGTTAATTGCTGGGCGAAAGCTGACAGCACGGGAGGCATGCACCAAAGGCCTGGTCTCTCAGGTATTTTTGACTGGAACTTTCACCCAAGAGGTTACGATTCAAATTAAGGAGCTTGCCTCATACAATCCAATTGTACTGGAAGAATGTAAGGCCCTGGTTCGCTGTAATATTAAGCTGGAGTTGGAACAGGCCAATGAGAGAGAGTGTGAGGTGCTGAGGAAGATCTGGAGCTCAGCCCAAGGGATAGAATCCATGTTAAAGTATGTTGAAAATAAAATTGATGAGTTTTAATTGTCAGTCTGTCTGCTCAGGACACAAGAACTAAGGGGCACCAAATGCATCATGAGTTGCAAGATGCCCTAGTCCATCTTCATAGCCCAAAACAATTTCACCCATAGCTAAGGCTTGGAAACAGAACTGGAAATGTCCAAGCTATGTATTTAAATTATCACATCATTTTTAAGCACTGTAGCTTTACAAGGAGTAAGAAAACAGCTTCTTTGCCCAAATGTGATTATTTTATGCACACCTAAGCCCAAATATAAAAACAGACTGTTGGGTACTAGACTCTTCTTGCAAGCTCTAATATGTATCTATGGCTACTACTATGTATAAGACCAGAGTTGTGTTTTATTAGATGTTTATGACAGAGAATCCTGTAATAATGTTGATTTTTTCTTATTTTTATATCCTAGAATACCTCTATTGGGATATAAAGCAGCCTTAGCTTCCCTCCCAGAAAGACACAGAACGATCAGAGATGGTGCCCTTGGCTTTATAGTGGCACAAACGCTTCAGAGACACACAATTATAAGAGACTTATCTTTTAGCATAAATACTTATGTCACAAAATCCACTGACGATCATTCTCCTAAACTGAACACATGACCAGAATTGGTGGTGAGATATCACTTGATTTTCTTTTCCTTTGTAAATGTCTAGTTCTTACCCAGTTAACAAAAGAAAACTTTATCGCTCTAAAGTAAAACTTGTTACACCACATTAGTGAATTATGGAATGATTTTGGTAGAAATCTCCAGGTTCTAATGTGTGGAATGTGCAGATTTAGGTTACTTTAGTGTATGTTCTAGTTAATAAGTCAAAATTCTGGACACATTATTAAAGGCAGAAACATCTTTCAAAACAAACACCCCTACACTTTGTATGACCTTTACAATTATCAGTGCCTCTTTTTATGAGCACACAATTTTCTAGAACACTGTACGTGCTCAGTTATGCAAAAGCTCTATGAATCCTGTCTTGTTGGTTTTTATCGAGGCTCCATTACATAAGGCATAATTGAATAATCCACTGGCCACTGGTGATGAATGTCATCTTTGTCACAAGATCTCTAGGGTGTCACTTCACCAGCCAAGAATCTCTGTGGATGATGGCACCTTTGTGCAAGGTTCCCTTGAGCCTGCTTTTCTAATTTTACAAACCCATCTTACAGGCTGCACTCAGCTGAAACTATGGGTTTAGGTTTCATTTTGCTATGGATGCACCAGGCACAGAATGGAGGCAGATGCATGAGTGAGTGTTGGTTGAGTCCAGCCACTGCACACAGCTTTGCCTGTTATCTGTGATGAGGTAAGCAGGTCAGGTGCTGGTACAGGTGACAGCTCCCTGCAAATCTTTAGATGAACCAGGCATACCACAAGCTTTCTCTTCTGCAGGCACTGAAGAATGCAGTGGCATCCACAAAAGAAGAAATGCCAGAAAATGCAAAGACCCAAAGATGTCATCCTAGCCCTGGCATGGGAAAGGTTTAGAGCTGGGGTATCTAAAGGGCCAATGTCCTGCTTTCTTTTTCCTTTTTTCTTTTTTTTCTTATCTATGGGATCACTATGACTTAAATTAGGGTTTTCAAAGGGCTCTGTCTCTCTTTCTACTGGAAATTAGCATCTTGTCTTTTCTTCACTCTTTCTCTTTTTGACTGCTTTTTATTTACTATGACATGCTATAGAAGAAATGCGTCTTGGCCCAGCATCTTTCTGTTGACTGTAGGGCTATTTGTCAGAAGCAGTTAAGATTTTGGCTCAGCAATAAGGTAACATCTTCCCATTTAAGACCAAAAAAGGGGCTAGATATTAGAAAGGCTCTATATATTTATTGATGTATCAGAAAACTTCCCCAGGTCTTACTTTATTTGTTTAAGGTACTGTAATGAAAAAGAAACTTGCACTTTACTGGCACCTCATTCATTGGGCATTTCCTATAGGGATAGTAAGGAACATGGAGGGTTGGATGTAAAAACTGGAAAAGCTGATGATGATGTGACTAAAAGATTCTCTGCATCAAGAAGATGAGAAAACCTGTGGTAACAAATGTGGTTTTGAGTGTTTCCAGGGAGAATGTTTCTCTGACGTTTGGGAGTTGTTTCTTGTGGGCTTTTCTGATATGACTGCTAAGAAAGCAGGAACAATTTTACAGTATTTACAAAGATGTGGGTGGTTTCACAGGGCAAAAAGCCTTGCACATAGGAAACTTCAAACAATGTGCCTTTGACTCCCAGAAACTATCTAGGTCTTCAATAGTATTGACAAAGAAAAGCTACATAGTTGTGGTGGATTATTGGTAAAATTTCTGCAAGCAGAGAAACAGCCTGAAATATCAGTCTGCAGACACAGATTTAAGAATCCTGCACAATCCTGTGGCCCAAGCAAATAATTTTTTTTTAAAAGCCCAACTTTGTGTGTGTGTGTGCTTAAGACATGCCCACAGCTACTCAGATAAAAAACAAACAAACAAACAAACAAGACCCCGCATTAAAATGTTGTGTCTTTTGTATAACCAGAGTGCTTCCAGGAAATAGTCTCTCTCTTTTTTAGAACTTGTACATATTGGACTCCAATGTGTTACAAAGGGTACCTTATATTACTAAACATGCTTCAGACTCCGAGCCAAATTTCTGTAAATTATCATTTAAGACTCTGGTCCCAGGCCAAGGTCCTGGGCCATGCTTTCCCTTTAGCTCTTGTGTGGCTCAGGGCCAAGTTCCTGAGCCAAGCTGAGTCATGACATCAGCCATTAATAGTTCCAGGCACAAGGACCCAGAAAAGACGAGAAGTGCTTTCTTCAAAACTAGTTAGTACCTTTTCTTCCTTCTGAGTCCATAAAAATATCAGACTCTTTCTCAAGTGGGCAACTGACTCTACTCCACCAGAAGTTAACATATTAAACATTTACTATCATCTCACCTTTTGCATTCCTAATTTTTAATTTTCTTGAGATTAAAAAGATCTGTGTGTCACCTAAAAATGAGAGACTGATACATTGTGGTTCACTGGGGGACAGCAAGGTTTGTTTTTGGTTCATGGACTTGGAAAGGCCTTAATTAAAAAGGTCAGTAAGGGCTGGGCATGGTGGCTCATGACTGTTATCGCAGCACTTTGGGTGGCCAATGCGGGAAGATCAGGAGGAGATCAAGATGGAGATCATCCTGGCTAACATGGTGAAGCCCTCATGAAGTCTACCAAAAATACAAAAAATTAGCAGGGTGTGGTGGTGGGCACCTTTAGTGACAGCTGCTTGGTAGGCCAAGGCAGGAGAACGGCATAAACCCGGGAAATGGAGCTTGCAGTTAGCCAAGATCATGCAACTGGACTCCAGTTTAAGTGACAGAGAATCCATTAGAAAAAAAAAAGTGAGTAGGGGTGCCATTCCAAACTATTTACATTCATATCTTCAGCTTGTCCTCTATTTGCTTTCATATCTGCAGCTTGTTCTCAGTTTTTGTTTGTTTGTTTTTGTTATTTGTTTTTTTCTTTTTTTTAATTTCTGAAGAGCAAACAAAGCTCTGGGCCAGTGCCAGGTAAAATCCGATGGATTGCCTGCCATTCTTACAAAACTTAGGAGAAAGGGATTCTGGGAGACACATTGGCAGTCTCCTTTCACCCTCCGCTGTTGAAAATGTTGCCTCTGTTCCAACTGTTTTCTTTCAGAGTGGATCCAGCTGTCACATAGGACTGAAAGGATATCTAAGTTAATTGAAGATTTCTGGTTAAGGCTATACCACGGTGTTACGTGAAGGCCTCAAAACTAACTCCAGTTTCTGACAGCCCATCAGAGTGTTGTCACCAAAAATTCCAGGCTTTTCTGTGGCATTTTATTTATTTGTTTTTTGTCATTGTGTGGCTAATGTCCCTCCTGTTTCTTCTTTGTATGCAATGTTGAGACCTGGAGATACAAGCTTACTGGTAAAAGTCAGTCAGTAGAAATATAATTCAAAGAGTTGCTATTTTGTGTGTTTTTTTTCTTTCAAAAGAGGAAGAATTCAAAATTGTGGTCTAAAAATTTTTATTTGATAAGGGTCTTTTTGTCCGCCGATGATAGACATTCATGACACTGTAGGGAATGGCATACATTCAAATAAATTTTCCCTGTTTGGCGGGTTATTTATCTTTAAAAAGCTGAGCACAGCCATATATATCTAAACAGTTTCTTTGTGAGACACATCTTCTTTTTTCTGCAGAGACACATACTGTGGGGACAGGCGATAGAGCATTAACCTTCCTTTTCTGAGTTTGGACTATATAAACCTGGGATTCAGCATTTTCATGGAATATCTGAGATCTTAAAATGCAACCTAGTAAAATGAGGCTTTTCTCTTGGGGAAGCCTTGTCAGTACTTTGCACAAAACCCTTGGATTTTAATTCCTCTCTCTGTTATATCTCTCTAACTCTGTGCCCTGTCAGTAAACAGAAAATTTCCACTTTCAATAATCAGAAAGAAGGTGTCTTTGAGAGACATATTTTAGCTAAGTGCTGTCTTATGAAAGCCAGCCATACAAGCTTTACTTGTTTGGAGGCACACCTTCTTCCTCCAGCAGCACTGACATTTAAACTAACAGAGAATTTTATGTTTCAACTCAATCTATCTTATTTCCTGCAATTTCAGTATTTTTTCTAGGCCATAGCAAGGGAAGCCACAAATAGTATTAAAATTCTTACTCTATACAAGTGTCTTGCTAGAATCCAATGACTATATAATCTTTTTTTTTTTTTAGGCTCCCAAGTTACTCTGGGTATCTTCTGGGTTGAGTAGGCTTAAGAAATCAACAAAGAGTCACCAGTAGAGAGCTAAAGGCTGTGCAGGAAAATGTTACTTGTCCTGCTGCCTAGATCCTCTAGAACTGTGGGTGAAGGTTTAGCTTGCATCCATGGGGGACACCTATGTCAGTCACCAGACTCAGAAAAGACAAGAGGAATGCAAAAACAAGGAATATCGTATCTTTTTATTCAGTCAGGGCTATTTCAAAAGGGGGAAAAAGAGAATAGGAAATTTTTTTATATATTTCTTTAGAAACTTCACAAACTGTCTGCAGTACACACCTCTCTAGATTACATTCTGAAACACAGAAATTTCATTGACTGTGAGACTCTGAAAAATGAAAGTGGCTTATTTATGTATTTATTGCTCAAGGGCATGACAGCCCTACCAGCTCCAGGACAGACATGCCTAGCTTTCTGAGGGAAGTGTTCGCTTTAGTACTATTCAACAGGTATATCTTTTCTTCAGATGGCAAAGAAAAGAGTATGATCTTTTTTCCTTTTTTGGACAACCTTACTTTGACTGGGGAGACAACCCAGATCTTTCTAAGTATTGTAAAAATGACTCTGCCCTCTTGGCAGTCATAACAGGCAAGTTTCAAAGAGATAATTCATTAAAGTCAGAGACAAGCCCCTGAGGAACACTCAAATGTATCTTCTAAATGTCATACCTGCCACCCTCATTTAGAAGTTCCAATAGCCATTTCATCATCTTGTCTTGTGCCACTAAGGAAAACCAAACCTCACTGTTGCCCCTGTAGAAAATACTCCATAGATGTGATACTAGTACAGCAGAAGTTTTCTTCTCATTGCAAGGACTTAGACAAAAAAATGAAAAAGATAAGCAGATGTCCTCTGATGACCCTGGTGGATATACAGAGATATTTCAAAATCTAACTCAAATGTTCAATCATACCTGAATAGATGATACATTACTGCTAAACCAAACCCTAACTGTTGCCCTAAAGCAGGCAGCTTTACAGAGAGCAGAGTTATCCATGGATGAACCACATGTCTTTTATAAAATCTTGAAAAAGGGAGGGTGAAAAGGAATATAAAAAGTTGAACTGATAACAGAATTCTTATTCGTAATAGGAAAGGAGGGAGTGCTGAAAACTCGATTGGAATTGTATTGATCCTATAGAGGAGTGAAAAAAAAAATTAGTGAGCCTAGTGGAAGGCTTATAAGTGAACAGGACAAAACTTCATCATTACTCTAAACTATTCATAATAGGTTAAAACCACAGAAAAATTATAGAGCCTTTTTTAAAATCCTGAGAGAGGCTTTAGTGAAACACATGTTCCTATCTCCCTATTGGGTTAAGATAAAGTTAATGTTAAGAGAAAAGTTTATTACTCAAGCAGACCCTGACATCAAAAGAAAACTGCAAAAATGTGTCATAGGTTCAGATAATATTGTTCTTTTAACAATGCACCAAGACGTAACAGCCTTTCTTTCATTTGAGATTACACTAAGAGTCTTTTATTTTACATTTAAGAAGATTAAGGACCGTAGACAAAGGAAACTGTTTGGAGCAAAAGCTTAAATAAGTGGCAAAAGCAGCTCTCTGCCAGCAGAGATAGAAGCTTGAATAAGTTGTCCACTGGGGTTTAAGGTTTTTATGGCCTAAAAAATAAAGATATATACTTAGTTTGCAAGCTGTCTTGGAGAATGGGTGACTTAGCTTTGCCCTGGCCCAGGACCTATTAGACAGCTTAGCCCAGGCACTTTGCCTGGGAGCAGTCTGAGGTGGTAATTTGCAAAGACTGCTTAGCTTGGTACAGGACCTAAAGTAAAAGCTTGCTCTGGGATGCTGGCTCTGGACCAATCAGGGACTGAAGTGATGATTCATATGGGTTGAGCAACCAGTGAAATACAAAAATAAATATTTCATCCAATACCCGCTAGATCCCACTGCGTTTATGCCCACAAAAAAACCAAAACAAAGCAAAACAAAAAACAATTTTATTTTCTGAAAGCCCTCTGAGTATACAGAAGACAACAAGCCTATGCCAGGCATTGGTTCCCCATCTGAATGAGTGGGAGGTTTGTACAAGATTTTATCTGAATGGACTGAAGGTTCTGTTCTCTGTGTTGCTGCAGCCGTGCTGTCAGGCACAACCTTCTGTGTTAAATCTCTTACTGGTACACACACGTGTTTTTTGGTCTGGTTATTATGTTATGTTGGAATCAGGCCCTTACTTGTTTACTGGAGGTCTTCCAGGAACCCATTCCTTGCTGTTTACATGGGAAAAGCTGGCTAAGTTGTCTTTGTCCTCCCTCAGAAATGAAAACTCTAACTTCTCTTAGGAGATTGGGCATTGGTCTTTCTGGATACTTTCTGCTGGAGAAGAGTGTTGTGTAGAAAACAGTATGTAGAATCTACGGAGGGTTGGTTTAAGTGTTTGTAGAAGAAAGGCCTGTTAATGCATGGTTTTATCTGCATTACGTTTTAAAGTGTGATAGACTTTAGGCACAAAAAGGAAACCAGTTTGGATTATTAGAAAAAGCGTATCACAACTAGACAAGGAGAGAAAGAACAGCTGAAATACTTCAAGGCTGCTGGCGTGCCCGTATAACTGTGGCTATATTTACACCTGTTAAGATTTTGTTACATGAGACTTGGATTTATTTAGCTTTCTTGATTTGATCCTTTGAAACAAAAATTCTGTTACAGAAACCCTATTTTCTTTTATGAACTGCAAATATTTGTGGAATGAGTTCCCAGAATTAGAATATTGTTCTAGATTTATCTATTACTCATACCTTTCTGTTTTCCAAGAACAGTAGCTGGACCTGACCAGTTGGCTCACAGGAAAAAAAAAAAAAGAAAGGTTAATTAATATTGTACGAACATCTTAAAACAACGTATGAGATGAGAAGTTAGTGATAGAGGTGTGACAGGCTGTGAGACATCTATCTTTTTTTTTAGTCCTAATTTTTGTTAAGAACGAATTATGACAAAAGCTAGTTGTTGGCAAAACAGACTTGTCCTACACTTAGCCAGAATATTTTTATAGTGCTGTGAGAAATACCTTTACATGTGCTTTCCTCATGGGCTTTTATGAATCTCTATTCTACAAGGAATCTTAAATAGGACATTATAAAGCTGAGTCCAACTATAGGTTTGACCCTTAGATACATATTATTTGGATAAACTCCTCTATTTTTTTGAGATTCCAAGTGCATGTGGTTCCTAGGCCTGATAGAAAGTGGCTTTTTTTTTTTTTTTTTTTCCTCTTACCGCAGATTACAAAACCTGTAATGGGACTGCGTAAACAAAGTATAAGGCCGCGTTTCTTAGGGGGCTTTTATTGGTTCTAGAAGTCAGACGTAAGTCATTAAAGAAGGCACACTCTTCCAGTCAAAGCCTTTGAAAATCAACCAGCTTATTCTATTGGGTTATGTTGCAAATGAAAATACATTTTTGTTGCACTGAGTCAAACAATTATATTGTTGTAAGTTAAGAATAATCACACATACTTTCCGAATTTTAGAGGAACTAGGCACAGAGGAAAAAAGCATGTTTCAAGTTTTGCTAACAGGAGTATACCAATTGACAGTGTTAAAAACTGTAGCTACTTTAAAAGAAAGTGCGCTTGACTTTAAAAAACAAAACAAGAATTAGAAATGTTCTAAAATAAAGGTAAAGAGATTGCTTCATTCTTCTGTTAGTTTAGTCTATTTTAACATTTGTCCTGCTTGCCATTTATAAGCATTTTAGCTATTCCTAAGTTCTGTACATTTTCCTGTTATAAAAAAAAACCTACAGTTGAGAACAGCTGGTACAGTTCTACAGCTAATTATAAGTCGTTATTCTTGATGAAGATTAAATGTCTGTAAATGACAAAATGTCTAGTGTGGTTAGAAACAGCATAGGCAAAGACATTTGGTTACTTCCGTGGTTTACAATAGCTTAACATAATAACTTTAAATAAAAATGGTAGCACGTATTCAGATATTAAGAACATTAAAAACCTCATGTGGTTTTGAGCCCTGTGTTAATGTTACCCACTAAAATATATTCTGAAAAAAATAAAATATTACCATCAAAATCACATGTATTTAAATGTGTTTTATAATCCTGTTTAACTTTTTCTTTTATGCCCCAGGGGCTCTCTGAGGCATCCAAAATATAGGGTTCAGAAAATACATCCTTGAAGTTAAAATTTTATTCTGGGAAGCCTGCCAAATATTTTAGAGGATTAAGACACTTAATGTTATGAAATCCAATTCCAGATTTCCATAAATCATTTGTTTTGCCAAAATACAGTTGGTAGAAATGTTTGAAAGGGCAGAAACACTTTTATCAGTCTTCAATATTACATGATAATCTCTTTCAGAAGGACAAATTTTCCCCTTGTAGTTGTCTCCTAATGTTAACCCTAAGCTTAATGAAACCTTATGTAAAATTATTTTAACCTTAGAAAGTTTGACAAAGAAGTGGGATTTTCACAAACTTATTACAACATTTTAACAACCTTTTACAAATTTGCTAAAGAGAAGATTAATGTTTCAAGAAATTTTTGTTGTGTTTTCACTTCAATGCTTAATGGCAGAAATAAACATAATACCCTTTTCAATCTAGTTACTAGGTTCACAGAGTTTTCTTTTGAAAGATTAATTTTTTGCAGTATTTTTCACAGTTTGTGTAAACAGCTTTATTTTAGTTAATTAAAGAAAATTCTTTAACTCTAGGCAAAATGTACATTTCCATGCCTTTCTATAATTTATTCTCACTACAAACATATTTTACTCTTCTACCACACCTAGCAATTAAATTTATATACAGTATTCTCAATTACACATTATAGTAATATCTTTTAACAATTAATAACTTGACTGTAAAACCTGGTGAGTTTATAAAATTACGGGCTGGGTGCAGGTAAAGTATGATTTATTACAGCGTAGTTAAAGGAGTGGTTATTTTTAAACATCTTCAGGCCTTCAGTGGCTTTCGTTTTTCATAAGTTAAAGTCACATGAACTGAGAAGTACAACAGCCTTCATTTCTTTGGAAGCAAAATATTTAGTTCAACTACCTATTCTTCACTAAGTTAATTAATTAGATTTTTAAAATATATACATAACACATATGTAAACACAGAGAAAACAGAAGTTCCAGGAGTTATAAAATTTTATTTTACTAATTTTCCAATTGGATTATTGACCTCTTGCTGTGGCCCTTTAAGAAATGGGCTATGAATAGTTTCCAGGGCCTAATAAAAAAAGCCTCCCTGATGCTGGGCATGGTGACTCACACCTGTAATCCCAGCACTTTGGGGGGCCCATGTTTGTGGATCAAGAAGTCAAGAGATCATGGCCAAAATGGTGAAACCCCATCTCTACTAAAAATACAGAAATTAGCTGGGCATGTTTGTGTGCACTTTTAGTCTCATCTAATCGGGGGCTGAGGAAAGCAGAGCCGTTTGAACCCAGGAGGCAGAAGTTGCAATGATTCAAGGGTGTACTGCTGCACTCCCGCCTGGTGACAGAGTGAGACCACGCCTGAAAAAAAAAAAAAAAAAAAAAAAAAAAAACAACAACAGCAACAACAAAAGCAGAGCTGGAAGAGACAGCCTTTCATTTTCAGAGGTATTAGTCACTTCTGATTCCAAGAGCTGCATAAGAAATGCAGATTTCTCATAAAAGATGATTGGTGGTGTCTCTTCTCTTAGCCTCAAGATGTCCCTGACCATCAGCTTTTATCCAAGAACCTTTTATGCATTCACCAAAAGTGTCAAGATAGAGTGGAGAAAGGTAACTTAGTCGACTGAAAGAAAAAACATTCTCAAGGAAGCAAGATTTATGAGGAGAAAATCATGAGCATCTTGAATACATGTATAGCATAAATCTCCATTTTGAATTAATCTGATTGCTTTCTAAGAGTGATTTCATTAATTTAACTTTACAGAGAATATCAAGAGAAGTGTCTATTATTTGTTTCACTGGTTTACACCACTATATGTTCACAATCAGGTTCAACAGCTCAACTTTCCCCTGATAGAAAGCCGCTGGGTTCAGGCAGGTACAGGCTTTCAAATGGGCTGCAGATCCCTTCAGTAGCAAAGCTTGATATTTAAGGACGTGAGTGTCAGTTCGCAAGAGACTTTTTTATGGAAACACAGTACTGCTATGCTATGTGGTGTAGAAACAGATATGTCATTTTCATGGCTAACCTGATGGTTTCTGGCACCAACAATATCACTGATGCAGCTGCTCAGCGGTAAGTTGCCCTTTTTTTTTTTAGAAACCAAGCTAAATTTCTTCCTTAGGTAAACCACTGGATGTTGATCTGGACCTCGAGCCTCATCCATAATTTCAACATCTGCTTTCTCTATTTCTGATACATGGAGATTAAGTGGCTTTACTATGAAAAAAACCGAGGGCTTCTGCTTTAAGTAAGGTTTGTTTCACTGGTTAAATTTTTTTGAGTACTAGGTTATTAAGTTAAACATGAGTTTTATCTGCTTTAGTTTCTTCTATGAGGTGGTATAAAAGACGAGCTACTTCTCCGTACTGAGGTACCTGCCATCTGAAAAATCAAGTACTGCCCAAGAATATTCTTAACTGTTAAGAAAAATGGGCTGAATTGTTTCATGACCTTGTACATTGGTCTCTTCTGATAAGAGCAGATCCAGCTACTGTACTGAAGTCTGAGAGAGCTGAGCTTTAGAGTTTGAGACCCAATAGTCTTTTTATTTTTAATTTTTGTCGGATAGTTTAGCAGAGCGTTAGTGCATTCCCAGGGAGCCCATCACAATCTTGCTATTATTGTTAGCTCACCAGTACACAAACACATAACAGTCTCTACTTATCTAAGGTAATACTGGAGGTTTCTTTTCTATGTTTTAGAAGAATAAAGATCCCAGACACATTTTAAGAAGGCTAAAGAGCACTAAGGTTGAAGAGAAAGTTTAGTAAGCGAAATAAAAAAGCTCGATGCCAGCAGTGATGTGGTCAAAATGGGTTAACCAATATGAAACTTGGATTAGGGTTTTTGTGTGTTGTGAATGGCAAGAAATGCACTTTGTCTGTGGGCTGTCTTAAAAAATGTGTGACGTAGTTCGACCTGGGGCCTTCGATCCCAGCCCAATCAGAAAGCTTAGCCTGAGACTTTGGTCCAGTACTTAGTGGCTAAAGTGAATATTCATAGGGGATACTCAGTTTAGACAACCCTTCAGATGCTGAAGTGGACCTGTCGCCTAGGATTTTGTCCAGAACTAATCTGAGGCTGAAGTAATGATTCATAGAGGTGGGGGTCACAATCCAAGAAGAAAAGAAAATTGTTCCCTGGAAGGCACTTCCTCCCACTCTCCCACTCTCTTTATGTTCACCAGAGGAAAAGAAATATTTCTGGAAGTCCACTGATTATAAAATGGACAAATGCTTTTCTATTTCAGGCCTTGTTTTCCCATTTGAGTAATCTTGAAGTTTCTGCAAGTTTCTGAGTGAGCTGGAGGTTCTTTCATTTGTGCAACTGCAGTCGTATCTTCAGACACAACTTTCTGTTCTAGTTCATTTATTGGTGTCTGCTGCTTGAATGTTTCTTTCCAGGCTGCTTTTTATCTTATGTGGAAATGAAGCACTGTTCAGTGGGCTGAGAAATTTCTGGAAACATTTCTCTTTCTGTCTATAGAAGGCAAGCTAGCAAACTCTCTTCACTATTGGAGGAGGAGAACCCTGGATTGGAGAGAAGAAGAGAGAAACAGGCTCTAGAATTTAGAAAAATGTTGTTGTTGTTGTTGTTGTTGTTGTTGTTTAATTTCCATTTTACCTCCAGAATTACTTGAATCCTGTAGATCACAATGGCTTGTAGAGCTTGGGAACCATTATTCCTGCTGAACAATCTGGGAAATACACACTGGACCTGGTGACCTATGGCTCTGGGAACACTTCTACTTTCACTGGTCTCCCCCACAGGCTGGACAAAGTTGAGATATATTCTTTTTCTGCCTGAGCAATTCATTTGAAAGTGTCCTAGCTTGTCACACTAGTAGAAATCAGCAGGTGCATCTTGGAGATTCTGGATCTTGTAGGCCTGTGAAGTGGCCAGTAATGCCCCTTTCATTCTCTTGTGACTCCCATCTTCTTTCTAGGTCTCCTCTTCCCAGTACTTGTTTTAAAAGATAAAAAAAGCCACCCCAGAAAGTTTTCCAAAGTGCTATCTGATCCCACAGCCTGCTTCTGTAGTTTTGTTCTGATATTAGAGGATGGCTGAGAAATAAAGTAGTATTTTAAAATTGTGTATCCCTTGATTGAATTAGGAGATGGAGACAGATGTATTGCTAAAGCTTCTCTCAGCCATTCCAAAGAATCTGTGAGTTTTTTTCTAGTTTGTGATTTCAACAAGAACAGTTCAGAGTAATTAAGAAGTTTTGTTCTGGTTCTGTCGAAGCCTGCTAATATGCACAGTAGAAAGTGTTTTTCTTTTCTATTCATCTGTAGGTTTACCAAGGCTTCATTTGGGGTTTTCAAACACCACTGTTTTTCTTTCTATTGGAAATAGTAATTCTGTCTTCTTTACTCATCCATTTTCATCTTTCGCTTCTGTTTATTTTTTGACTGACTATAGGATGTCCGTTGTTCATCTTCAAATTCCTTTGCTGTCTGTAGTGCTGCCTGTTTTTCAGCAGTAGTTGAAATGTGGCTTAAAAGTTGCACTGCATTTCTGCACATAAGAGGAAACAGCTGACTTAAATGTTGGAAAGCCTGTGCATGTCTATCAGGTTCATCAGGGAACTGTCTTAAGTCTAGCTTTATGTATATAAGTTTACTGCAATGAGAAGGAAATTTAAACCTTAGTAGCACCATATTCATTGTGCATTTGTTATAGGGGCACCAGTAAAGTTGGACGTTTCCTGGGCTTGCACAACAAGAGGTGTTTTTATACAACTATTCTGAGTCCCAGTTAAAGGGGTCAGATAGGGCACTCAGAAATTGCATTTGACAGTTCTCTAGAGATTTCTCTCTTTGACTTTGGAAAATTATGTATTGTAGACTTACCTTGTATGGTTCCCAAAGGCACAGGGGTAATTTTACAATGTTTACAAAATCTAGGGTTGTTTTGAAGAGCAAAAAGATCTAGTTGTTAGACATTATTGAAATTATGCTTCTTTGAGAAGGCCTGTCCTTCTATCAGGAACATGGCCCCATGGCCACCTTGTTGCCAGTTGAATATCATTATTATTGTTTATAAATTTAGAGACTCAGGGTCAATGGAGTCCCAGTGCTTCCAAGTGCACTCAAGGGGAGTGCAGTCTACAGATGCTTTGCTGCCATCTAGAGACAGAGGGTAAACAAGGTGTCATTCAGATGACTTCCTCCTTTTGGTGTTACCCAGGATAAATAGAAAGTGTTACAGTATCCTTTTTCATCTTTCTCCTTTGTCTCATCTGTGCCCCCAAAACGGTAATAGGTGCTGCTCAGAAATGCAAGCATAGCCTTTACACATATATCTGGAGGAGCTAGTCAGAAGCACTAGCCACACTCACCTGTGCAAAGCTGTAGCTTTCTGCCCTCCTTTTGTCCTAGACCCACTGAACCCCAAAGGCTTGAAAGTTACCCCAGAGGCCTTGCAAATGTTATGTAGTAGTAAAATTTGTTCTAGACATTTTAATAGAGGAAGTGTCTTCATACTAACTTTGGCTTTCGTAACTATGTTCCCAGTGAAATATCAGAATCTCAGAGAATGAGACAGATTGACTTTCAAACATTTTAAATCCGAAATTATTGCAATGCAGAACAGGTGGCTCAAAACTGTAGAAACTGAATGGCTGAATGGCCCTTCATTAGACGGGGAAAGCAAAGAGGCTAAAATCTGCTCTTTAACATTGTTTTTCTCCCTATAATTAATAGTGGAGGCTGCCTGTTTAAAGATAGGACATGGGGGCTAATCACTGATGGCAGAATGTAAATGGGAAAAGAATTTCAAAACTGTAAGTTTTGGACAATGGATTCACAAGGCTCCAGGTAGAAAAGAAATCTCATTTCACTAGGGAGTGATGTAAGGTTAGAAATGCTAGGTTAACATTTCTGACACAAAATTCTCTTTATTCAAAAGTTAGAAAGAGAGATTTTGGGTTAGATAGGTTGTCTCCACTAAATGCCCCCCAACAGGCAAAAATTAACTTGTTTCGTGATGTAAATTTTATGTGAAGGAAAATAATATCTTTGTAAAAAATTCCAGATAAACGAAAGAGTATTTACTTGCAGTCAAATCTCTCCCATACAGTGCCATGATTATCTATTATTGAGGGACAGAAAGCCCTTTTATAGGTAACAATTTATAGTGAAATCTTGAATTCCCCTTGTTTCACAGAAATCACAAAAACAAACCTTTTTAAATTACACTACTAACTACTGAGACAAGGAGTAACTGTCTTAAGTAAACCTGTATACCTAGTATACCTAGGCTGTAAAAACACCCACAACACTGCATAGAAAAAAATATGAAAGACGTTATAGCTGTGAAAAGAAAAATTTTACATTCAATAGATAAAAATGGGAAGTCCTTGTGTTAATAGCCTGATGAGTTGTCACAGACAAAAATTAGTCTAACGATAATCAGATAACACTGAGATGTAGCCACAAGCTGAAACTTTTAGTTTCCCTGGGATCTCCTCTAAATCTCATGTGACTGCCAGGCTCTTTATGAATAAAATGTCTTGAAATAAACAAGACATTTTTGAAATGAATTTGGAAGTTTAAAGTCCATTTTTACCATTCTGATGAATTGTTTCCTTCACAGCCCATGCAGAAACATATGTATAGTCTCACCAATGCACCGATATATGTTGCAGTCTCACCAATGCACCAAGATGTGACAGTATCCCTTTGTCTGTAATTATACCCAAAGATCTTTCCTTTAGTAAAAAAAAAAAAAAGAAGAAGCTGAGAAACAAAGTTGAGATTAAAGAAAAAAAAAGCACAAGAAGAAAGCTCTCTGCCAATCAAAAGAAGGACTCAAATGTGTTTCCCACTATGAGGTTGGGGTTCAGGGTTATTACAAACTAGCAAGAGAAAGAAATGTTTTTAGTCCGTGGGCTGCTTTGAAGACCATGCAATTTAACTTGGCTCAGGGTCTTGGCCTGAGAATAGTTCGAAAGCTTAACCCAAGAAATCTGCCTAGAAATAATCAGGAGGTGTAGTCATAATTTATAGCTGCTGCTCAGCTCATCCCATGACCTATCAGGAGCTGACGTAAAAGCTTGGCTCAAAAATTTGGCCCAGGCTTAATCAGGGACTAAAACAGTAATTTATAAAGGCTGGGCTCACAGTCCAAAAGGAAACAAATGTGCCAACCAGTAGCCACCAGGACCCACTGTGTTTATGCCAAAAAAATGGACAAGAAACTACTTCCTGGGAGCCAACCGATTACACAAATACAAGGGTATTTTTGAGCCATGGCTGGTTCTCTTATCACAATGAGCCAGGGTTTTGCACAAGTCTTCCCTCTGAATGGACTGAAGCTTCTTCTGTCTGTGACAATCGGATCTTGAGATACAACCCTCTGTGTTAGTTATCTTGTTGGTGTCTGCAGACTGATTTTTTTTAAGGCTGCTTATGTGTTACATGTAAATGAGAAATGAACCTGCAGAACGGTGGTTTTCCAGGGACCCTTTCCTTGCTGCCTCCCTAACTCAAGCTAGCTTTCTCACCTCAGTAACACTGTAAAGAGCCTCCTGAATGTGGGTACTTCAGATTTTACAATAGGAAACATGAGGAGGCATAAAAGAAGAAGAGTAAAGACAAGAGAAGAACAGAGACTCTAGCTACTGCAATACAGTTTTGTAAAAATCCAAGTCCCTGAGTGGCACCTGCTAACTGCTATCAGTGTGGCAAGACAGGACACTTTCCCAACAAATGCTGAGAAAATAATAGAAAGCCACCTCAACACTCTCCAACCAGTGGTGGTGACCACTGAAGGGTGTGCTGATTAATGAGGCATACATACACCACTAAGTCCAGGACCAGTCTCACAAATGGTCCAGCAAGACTGAGAGTTCCTGGAGATCAATTCCCCAGCTCTAACAGCTGCCATAGTCTTTGGGTTCCAAACTTTTCAAAATCCTTGGGTGATTCTGAAGGTGGAAGAAGGGAGGATAGTAGACTTCCTTCTCAAAATTGGAGCAGGTGTCTTTGTTCTGCTTTTCAATCTAGGCTTTCTCTCCTCCCATAATGTGACAATGATGGATGTGTCAGCAAAAGTCCTTTATAGAATATTTTCTCAGCCCATTAGTTATAGTTGAAACAACCTTCTATTTAGCCATACCAATTTAATAATTCCTGAAAGTCCCACTTTATTACTAGGTAGAGATATTTTGTCCTATATAGAAGCCTCCATATGAATGGCTGCAGGATAAACTCTTTGTCTCCACTAAGTGGAAACTAATATTAACTAAGAAGCATGGGATGTCCAGAGAAATGTTGCTGGACTTCAACCACTGTATGCATCTGTATTTACCTTAAGGATAGCACTATTTTTTTTTTTTTCTGACCAGAGGCATTATTTCCCAAACCAGAAGGTAGAAAAGGGCTAGAAGTCATTATAAATAAGCTATAAAACAAAGGCCATTTTAGACCCTGCAACAGTCTTTACAAAACCCCAAATATCAAAGAAGGTCATTTTTTAACATGCCCAGAAATCCCGTTTGCTTGGACCTCAAGAAGGAAAAAGTTTAACCAACTCATAGGTATTAGGGAACCAGCCCCTGATATTTCAACCTCAGTTCTTTTCTATTTTCCATAAGTGTCAGCCAGTCTGAGAAATAAAAGGATAGGTTAGAAAAAAAAGAAAGAAATTTTAAAGCTGTGTGTCCGGGGGAGACATCACATGTCAGCAGGTTCCGTGATGCCCCCTAAGCCAAAAACCAGCGAGTTTTATTAGCAATTTTCAAAGGGGAGGGAGTGTACAAATACGGTGTGGGAGACAGAGAGCACATGCTTCAGAGGGCAATGAAAGATCACAAGGCAGAAGTTCAGGGCAAAATCAGAACGTCAGGGTGAACCTAGAATTGCTAATGAAGTTCCATGTCCTGCTGTGCATGCAGTGTCATGATAAACACCTTAACAGGGTTCCAGAGCAGAGAACCGGTCTTACTAGAATTCACCAGGCTGGGATTTCCTAATCCTAGCAATCCTGGGGGTGCTGCAGGAGGCCAGGGTGTGTTTCATCCCTTACCCGCAACTGCATAAGGCAGACACCCCTAGAGCGGCCATTTTAGAGGCCTCCTCTTGGGAATGCATTCTTTTATCAGGGCTATTAATTACTAATATTCCTTACTGGGGAAATAATTCAGTGATATTTATCTTACCTGTTTTTGGCAATAAGACAAATATGGTTCTGTCCTGCCCAGCTCCCAATCAGTCAGACCTAATGGTTATCTCCAATGTTCCCTGAACATCACTGTTATCCTGTTCCTTTTTCAAAGGCCCAGATTTCATATTGTTCAAACACACATGCTTTACAAACAATTTGTGCAGTTAACACAACCATCACAGGGTCCTGAGGTGACATACAACCTCAGCTTACGAAGATGATAGGATTAAGAGATCAAAGTAAAGGCAGACATAGGAAATTATGAGAGTATTAATTTGGGGAACTAATAAATGTCCATGAAACCCTCACAATTTATGTTCTTCTACCACAGCTTCAGCAGGTCCCTCTGCTTGGGGTCCCTAATTTCCTGCAACACATCAGTATTTGGAAGTAAAACCCATGGTTGTGCTTGGTTTTAAGAGGTTTTATCAGAGGTTCCTCATGAAGAAAAGTTTCATCAAAACCAATGTACAAAGCCTATTTAAGAGCAATTATTTGGCCCACAGTTTATGCCAATAGTTATTTTAACTATTAAATTATAGACCATTTTGCTGTCAACCCAGACCTATTATATTTGTTCTTTACAGAAATGAACAAGGAAAATAGAAAAATTTGTTTCAAATCTTACATTGGCCATTGTCTTCTAGTCTCATTAGTTGTCTTTAGAATTTGCCTGTAGTTTAAACTAACCCTGTTAATTTCTGTGAGCCAGTCAGAAATCTCCACCTACAGCTAAGTAGAAAACATAAAGAAGGTTAACATTTTAAAGTATGTAACAATATTTTCTTCTGGGCAATTATTCTACAAATCGTGCCAGGTAATGAAAGTGTAGTGTGGACTCATAGTTAAGGGGTGTTTGTCTTTATGGGGATAAGACTAAGGACGCTAAGCAAAGCCAAGCCCTATGCATCTACAATTCTCTGACATAATTATAGCCCTCAGTTTTCGGGGCATGTCAGCAGCCTCAGAATTTTTAAGCTGTTTATTGCCTCAGCTCATCTCATTTTAAAACACATATTTTTATAACCCAATTTTTTCTTCCTATGAAATCAAATTCCAAATGGTACTGGAAATGAAACCACTTATGAAAACACCGTGTTTCTGTGAAACCTTATCCTGACCTCAGGCAGAGCTCCAGCTGTTGCGTTTCATTGCACAACCCCCCTCCCTAGCAGGCGGTAGCTAGAAAGATCAATTCTGTCTAACAGCAGTTAGTTAGGTAGTAGGGTTGGTCTCTCCCTAACAGCAGGGAAAAGTTAGGTAACTGGGGGGACCCTTGGTATAACTTCTAGGAACAAAGATCCAGCTTACTGAAAAATAGGCTACAGACACATATTAGTAAACTCACACAAACCTTCAGCCCACTCACATGAAGAAACACAGTCTGACATAGACAGAACTTTGTTCTTTGTGCACAAATATATGCTCACAAAGAGACTGATTGAAAAACAAGAACAACAAGAAAACACCCTTGTCTTTTGTATAAGCAATGGACTTCCAAAATTAGTGGCTTTTTTTTTTTGGGGGGGGTGAGGAAAGTACACGGTGGGCAACAATAAATTTTAGTGGGCACTTTTCTGGACATGCTTTGGAATATAACCTGAAGTGGTATGAATCATCACGTCAGCCTCTGATTAGTCATGAGTAGAGGTCGTGAGCCAAGCTTTCACATCAGCACTTGTTTTGTCCCAAGCAAAAGTCCAAAGCCAAGCTGAGTAATGCTTTTTCCGAGATCAATCATCACATTCTTCCATGTCCCAGTACATGAGGACCCGAAACACCAGGGTGACACTGGGCAACCAAATTGGGTTTCCACCGTGGAGAGCCATTTTAATTTCCTTCTTAAACTTCAGTGCTAACTTCACTTTGTGTGCACGTTCCTCAAGTTTTTGGACCCCAGATAAATAACTCTCTGTGATGTCACACAGTGAGAATTTGCTACATGTGGTGAATTGGTGAGACTACAATTGAAGCCTGAATTGAGCCCTGGGATGCATAAGTCTTACTTGATTATCTAAAATCTGGCCCTGTAATGCAAACTATGTCTCTGCAGGCATTCCACCTTCCAGTGGTCGCCACCACTGGCTGGACAGAGTTGAGGAGGCATTGTTTTCTTTTCTCTGCTGTTCTTCCTGAAGAGTCCTGGAGCTTGCCAAACTTTCAGCAGTTAGAAGGCCCAGCTCAAAACTCCTGGATTTTGTAGACCTGTAATTCCGTCACTAATGCCTCTGTCTATCTCTTGCTTTTTCTGCCTTTTCTGTGCCTCTTTGTGGGCCCTGCTGTAAAAGACCAAGAATGCCACCCACAATTTTTCTACTGTGGTATCTGGGACCATAGTCTGCTTTTGTAGTTATCTTCTGATTTAAAGTTTGAGTAATAAACTTGCCTATTAAGATTACCTGTATTTTATTTAAACCAGGAGATAGAGAAGATTGTTTCAAAAAATCCACAGAATCCTCTCTCAGCCTTTCATTAAGGCTGAAATATTTTGATTTGGTTTTTATTTCAATATGGCCAGTTTTGATTAATTAAGAGGTTTGATTCCAGTTTCTTGGAAGCTTTTTAACACGCACATTAGAAACTCTTTTTGTTTCCACTTATCCATAAAATCAGTAGGTCTTTAGTTATGGTTTTTAAGGGGCAATGTCTCCCTTCTTATTGGAAATGGGGCTTCTGTCTCTTTTCCCCTCATCTTTTTTTTTTTTTTGGACCAGTTTTCTTCTTTGCCTGGCTATATTAAACATGCTATTTGTCTCTGAAACTCTCTGTTGCCTGTGCGGCTTCCTGTTGCTCAGCAGTACTTAACATTTGGCTTAGGAATGACATAACATGTTGCCATGTAAAACCAAACACTTGGGTAACATTTTGGAAAGCCTGTCTGTATTCATCTGAGTTATCAGAATACTTTTCTAGGTCCCAATCTATCTGTTTGAAGTCTTATAATAAAAAGAGAACCAGTAATTTAGATGCACACCGTGTTTATTGGGCATTTTCTTTAGGGGTAACAATTTAATGGAGGGTTGCTTGGGAGAATTGAAGAAGAAAAGGATGATAAAGTGACTACAGGAGTCTATGGATGGGGGACACAGGAGAAGCTGGAACATCTGGAAGTTTCTTCTGAGGGTGTCCTGGAGGTTTGTTTCTCTGACTTTTGAGAATTGTTCACTATAGACAAGTCTGATATGCTAAGAAGGCATGGTCAACATTACAATGTTTACAAATATCTGGGTTGTTTGCAGGACAAAGAAAATACCTCAGATAATTTACCTTCCCACTTAGAGAAAATATCTAGATGTTGGATAGAATTGAGAGAGAAAATTTAGGTACATAGGATGGATTCTTGCTAAAACTACTTTGGACAAAGAAACAGGCTAAAATACCAGGCTGCAGGCAGATTTTTAAAAAAACCTGAACAAACCTGCAGCCCACTCATATAAAGGAACAAAGCCTAACAAACAAATATTTTTTGCACTTTTTTGTTACCTAAAACATGCCAACAGATAATCTGATAAAAGAAGAATATTCTGCATAAAAATATTTTTCTTCTTAAATAACACACATACTTCCAGAAAATAGTTTCTATTCCTTTTACACAAGGAGCTTCACTGTGCTTCAGTGAGCACTTTTCTTCTCCTTCTTCTTCTTCTTCTTCTTCTTCTTCTTCTTCTTCTTCTTCTTCTTCTTCTTCTTCTTCTTCATTCTGGATATGCTTTGTACTGTGAGCTGAGCCACTATAAATTTTTACTTCAGCTACTTTTCAGTCCTGGGTCAAGTTTCTGAGTCAAGCCAACTAGTACTTTTTCAAGACTAGTGAGCACACTCTTTTCTTAATTCATAAAAACATCAGAACCTGCCGTATAGTGAGAAACACATCTGTCTCCTATCTGTGCTGTGAACAGTCATTTTTTTCCCTCTTAAGTAATCAATCTGACTTCATTACAGTGAAGAAAAAAAAAGTCTGATGATACTTCAAAGTAGCAGACTGATATGTACAGTGGCATGCCCACATGACTGCAAAAGTGTGCATTGGAACACACTGAAGACCACTGGGTAAAAGAAATAGAGACTATTTTCTGCAAGAGAAGCGTTTTTATGCATACTATTCTTCTTTTATCAGATTATCTGTAGGCATGTTTTAGGCCAAAAACAAAAATTACAAAAGAGTTTATTTATAAGGCTATGTTCCTTTATATGAGTGGACTGCAGGTTTGTGCAGGATTTTTTTTTTTAATCTGCATGAAGCCTGGTATTTCAGTCTGTCTCTTTGCTTAAAGTAGTTTTAGCAAGAATCCATCCTATCTACTTAACTTTTTTCTCTCAATACTATCCAACATCTAGATATTTTCTGCAATTGAGAAGGCAAATTGTCTGAGGTGCCACATATGTCAGATTTCTTTGTCCCGCAAACAACCCAGATATTTGTAAACATTGTAATGTTGACCATGCCTTCCTAGCACATCAGACTTGTCTATAGTGAACAATTCTAAAACATCAGAGAAACAAACCCCCAGGAAACCCTCAGAAGAAACTTCAAGACGTTCCTCCTTTTCTTGTGTCCCCTAACAAGGGACTCCTGTAGTCACTTTATCATCCTCAGATTCTTCAATTCTCCCAACCAACCCTCCATTAAACCACTACCCCTAAAGAAAATGACCAAAAAACATGTTACCTCTAAATTCCTGATTCTCTTTTTATTACAAGACTTAAAACAGATAGATTGGGACCTAGAAAAGTATTATGATAACCCGGATGAATAGAGAGAGGCTTTCCAAAATCGTTCCCGAATTTTGATTTTGCATGGTCACATGTTATGTCACTCCTAAGGCAAATCTTAAGTACTGCTGAGCAACAGGAAGCCACACAGGGAACAGAGAGATTCAGAGACAAATAGCATGTTTAACATAGCCAGGCAAAGAAGAAAACCAGTCCAAAAAAAAAGTGGAAGACAAACCAAGCCCCATTTTCAATTTATATATATTTGCTACATGTTCTGAGAAAGCAATATATTACAATACTCAGTAGGAGTATAGGAGCACTTCTTCAAATTCTTTGCTTTACTTTTATTTCTGAGGATTTTGTCCTAAGTTTATTTTTCGTTTTTGTACTCACGAGCAAACAACACTGAGCCAGTGTCAGCCAGTTCAAATCAAAAGGATGACTTCCAGCCTTATAAGACTCAGGTGACAGGCCAGATAGAACTTTGACAATCCCCCAACATCCTCAGTTGATGAAAACTTTGGCTCTGTTCCAACTCATTTTCCTTCACAAAGCAGCTTACGCATGCAGAGACTTACAATCGGTCTTGAGACAATTGAAAGTTTCTGGCCAAGGCTACAGCTCAGTGTTATCTAAAGCCTTCTGAACTAAGGCCAGTCAATGACAGTCCATCAGGGTGATGGCATCAGGAATTCCAGAATTTTCTATTTTATTTTCTTGCCTTTCCGTTTATGGCAATCATGTCTCTTATTTTTTTCTTTTTATGCAATGTTGCAACCAGGAGATATATTCTTATTGGGTGAATTCAGTTGGTGATTTAGTAATCAGGAATATTATTCAAATGTTGCTGTTTTGGTGGTGTCTTGGAAACAAATGAAATTCAAGTTTTTAGTCTAACTTTTAACTTGGTAAAAACCTTTTTGGGAACAAGCGATAGACATTTAGAACACTGTAAAAGAAGTTTTCTTACCCCGAGTGAATACTTTCTTCTGCATTTTTTTCTTCTCCTTTTTCACTGTCCTATTAATCTAAGAGGCATAGAGTAGGGAACGTTTATCAAGCCCTAACCCTTCTTTTCTAACTTTTGACAGAAAAGTGTTTGTAGTCCGAGTTTTCATCTAATATTTCAGATCCTACAGTGCCACTTCGTAAAATAGGATTTTTCTCTATATAGAGTCTTGTCAGCCTTTTGCCTAAAATGTCTGGTTTCCAACCTTCTCCCCCTGCAATGTCTCGATAACAATTATAAGACTCTATGTCCCATCTCTAAGCAGAAAATCTCCACTTTCAACAGTCAAAAAGAAGCTGCCCTTGACAAATTACAACCTCATTGCTGATGTTTTTATAAAAGAAGGAAAGGAATGGAATCTTTTTTTTTATTTTTTCAGGCAACTGTTCTGCATCCAGCTACATTAATATCTAAATAAGAAGAGAATGTTAAGTTTCAAAGACAATCCGTCTTATTTATGAGGATGTCAATGTTTTGCTAGGACCATAGTAAGGGAAAACAGGGATAATATAAAGACTCAAACTCTATTAAAGACTGTTGCTTCACTGTAACTACCGCATAAACTTTCTTAGGCTTCCCCCACGTACCTGGAAGTTTTTGGGTTGAATGGACTTAGGAGACAAAGACGGAATTTTACATATATATATATATATATATACACACACACACCTATATATACATATATACACACACACACGTAATTAGGAATTACACATATACACACATATACACACATATATACACACATATGTGTATGTATGTATGTGTATGTAATATATACACATATGTGTGTATGTGTATATATACACACATATATAAACAGAGAATACATATATACTTGTATATACACACATATCTGTGTGTGTATGTTTGTACATATATGCACATGTGTAATATATACGCATACATATGTGCGTGTATGTGCATATGTGTATATACACACAACTATACATATATACACACATATACATATATGTATATGTATACACACAAACATGTATATGTATATATATACACACATATACATATGAATGTGTGTGTGTATATATATATATATATATGAATGTAATACAAACACATATAATACCCAGAGTTTATGTATGTATACCTATACACGCTGGTATATGTATATATACGCATATCATATATGTGTATGTGTATATAGATGTATGTATATATACACATATCATATATGTGTATGTGTATATAGATATATGTATATATACACATATCATATATGTGTATGTGTATATATATGTGTATGTACATACACACACAGACAATTTAAAATATTAAGTAGCATGAACACAAGTGTAAAGTTTCAGCAAATTTTAGTATATAAAAACAGACCATTTTGCCCGCAAATTTCTACGTGATCTGAGAGCTATTAATGCACAGATTAAACCAATAGGTGCATTACAGCAAGGTCTGCCATTACTGGCAGCCATTCCAAGTGACTCACCTCCCATAGTAGTAGATCTTAAAGATTATTTCCTTACCACACCCTTACATGAGAAGGATAAGTGAAGTTTTGCCCCAAAGCATGCTCATCGGTCCTATGCTATTTCAGCATTTTGTAGGACAGTCCTTAAAGGAGCCTCGTAATATATTTCCTACTGCCTACATCATTCATTACATGGATGAAATCCTTTTGGCTGCTCCAATGGAAGAGTGATTACACCGAATATTGAGAGAAGCAAAACAGGGGGACATCTCAAAATAGTTCAACAAAAGGTAGAAACAACCTCCTCATACCAATACTTAGGCACTATTGTTACTGAAACAAATGTTCGACCTCAGAAAGTAGTCCTCTGTAGGGACAGATCACAAACCTTCAGTGATTTCCAACAACTACTAGGAGACATAAATTGGATGTGCCCAATCCTAGGTATTGCTACTCATCAACTCAAACACTCAGATCATCCATGGAGATTCTTCACTAGGAGTAATGGGCTTAGGAGACAAACCCGTTGCTCCAGCAACTTACTAAGGAGGCTGAAGCTGAGTTATACCTTGTAGAGCAGATTCTTCAGCAAACACATGCCTCCCAGCCACAGCCACAAAAGCCTTTGGTTCTCTTTGTTCTTTCTACCCCCCGTTCTCCAAAAGGACTTTTAGGACAGACCATAGAAAAATATGCAATTGTGATAGAATGGCTTTTTTTGAAATTCAATCAGAGAGTAAAATCTCTGCAAGTTTATCTTTCTTTAACTACTCAATTTATAACAAGGGGTAGGGGTAGATCAAAAATGCTTAAGAGATATGATCCAGACAAAATTCCTGTTCTCCTTTTAGAGCCAGTCTAAAAGTATGAGGAAAAATATTGGATTCCCAACAACAGTTGCATCATGGGAATTGTTGACTGTGTGTCAAATTGCTCTTTCAGATTATGTAGGAATAATACATAAACTTTATCCATCAGACAAAATTTTGCAATTTTAAAAACTCAACCTTTCATCTTCCCTGTGATTCCTCATCACAAGCCCATTTCAGGCAGCCAGACCTATTTTACTGATGGCTCTTCCAAAGGTCGCAAAGCTACTTAGAGTACTAAGCATGCTCCTACAATAAAAAAAAAAAAAAAAAAAAACCAGAGTTTCAGCTCAATGCTCAGAACTAATGGAACTTAATCAGGTTTTAGAGCTCACTGGTTCACCTCTTATTAACACGCTCTATGATTCAGCCTATGTTGTAAATGTAGCCAGTCATATTGGGACTGCCACTATTAAAAGCACCCTAGAACCAGAGATGTTTAACTTGTTTCTAAGGCTTCAACAAGCTATTTGCTCTCATGCTGCTTTTTATATCTCTCATATCTGCTCTCCCACACAACTCCCTACACCACTATTTCTAGGTAATAATAGAGCCAATAAATTGATTTGTTCTGCATTTCAACAAGCTCAACTTTCTCCTGTATTACTGCATCAAAACTCTGCCTCTACTCGTATGTTTCATTTGCCTAACAGCCAGGCTGCAGCCTGTACAAGCCCGTCCTACTTGCCAGCATGTCACTGGAGTCACACCCATAGAAGGCTGTAACCCATGAGACTTAGCTTCAAATGAAATCTGACAGATGGATGTTACTCACAAAGCTGTCATTGGCAAGCTCGCCTTTGTTCATGTGACTATAGACACTTATTCTCACATGCGGCATGCTACATGCAAACCAGGTCAAACAGCTGGTTATTTACAATGACATTGTCTGTCATCATGTGCTCATATGGGGGTTCCTAGGCAATTAAAAACTGACAATGGACACGCTTATGTTAGTCATGCTTTTTAAAATTTATTACAGCTATGGTCAATCACTCATAAAACAGGAATTCCTTACAACCCCCAAGGACAAGGAATTAAAGAGCAGGCAAATTGAACAGTACAACGCGTGCTGAAAAAAAAAAAAAAAAAAACAGAAAGGGGAAACAGGAGACCAGTTACCACCTCAAACAAAATACATTTACTTTTACTTTAATTTTTTTTTTCACTTCGTTTAAATTTTTTGTCTCCTGGTACAGATAGTAAGACTATGGCAGAATGACACTGGTAAATGTTATAGGGAAAAAGGAAAGTATACCCAAAGATATAATGAAAATCCCCCTAAGGACGATGGAATGGCTCAGTAGATTTACTGATGTAAGGACAAGGGTATGCTTGTGTTTTTACAGGAGATGGATAAACTGTGTGGGTGCCCTCAATGTGTTTGCGACCATGTAAAGGGAGAGTGGAAAGAGCCATGGATCCCAACTATGGATCCGGCTCCTCCATTACAAGGCATGAGTCAGTTGAAACTGCTGGAGCACCAGGGTCAGGCAAACAACTCTGACCTCACGTTTATGGCCATGCTACCTGTAACATCCTGGGCAGTAGGTTTTCCTTGTGCAGAGACAAAAACATATTGGGCATATATTCTCAATCCCCCAGTATTATGGAGTGTAATATGGAGTGACACTCCCCCTGACATCTATCATGATCATGGAGGATGGGCACCAGGACCCCAAACACCCCCTGACAAACAGTAATTGGACTCTCAGAACAATGATTATCAATTATGCTGTGCCATTGGAGGGACTTCCTTTATGCATCACCCAGGGTACATCACTCAACTGCAGTGGCCTTGCAAATTAATCCCAAGGATGGTTAAGTTACCATGGAAAAATTATGTACCTATTAGGCCTTAGCTTTATTAACATTACTGGTGTAGATAATAACCACTCCCAGCCCCATCCCCAAAATTCTATTAATTATACAGAATGGGCTCCCTTTCATAATTCCTACCCCCCTCATTGGACCCAGTGTCTTGGCACCCTAGCTGGAGAACAGTTCATGCTAATGGGAGACATTATTTTCTGGGTCCCTGTGGTCACTTAGATGGGAGAGATGAGACTCCGATCTCATGTCATAAACTTCGCTGGCACTGGTTAGCATCTCTTCACTACATTGCACTGGGATTCAATCCCAATCTGCAGCGAGTTTCGCTTGGCGTGGAACAGGCTTTAGCCCAACTTTGCCTCAATGACATTATCAAGGAAAGAAATGTACAATTCAAGAGTCGATAGGGAAGGCAGCACTCCACTATATGAATGGCAGCATTTGTGTTCGAACACTATCTAATTATAGTAGTTGTGCTGAATGCAGTTGCAATGTTACCTTTGTAGAAAATATTACCACTCAATTTACATTTTGTGTTTTTAAACTTATGTTTCTCTAGCAGCAAAATGGACCAACTCCAGTTAAACGATGCCCAATTGACTTGTGATTCTTGTCAACTGTATTATTCCCTTAACCATAGCACAGTACAAACATATAGCATATCCACCCTAGTAATTTTAGGTTACAATCCCAGATTATGGATTCCTGTAAACCTGCCTGAGCCTTGGGTGGCCACCTCTGGTTTCCATTTTGTAAATCTTTTTCTTACTCAGCTTACTTATTGTGCTTGTAGAGCCTTAGGCATGAAAATAATTGTGAAAGTCTCCTTAGGAACACTAATAATTTCTGTTGTGGCATCCTTAGTAGCAATGTAGAGCTCCATTCAAACAACTCAATATGTAGAAAATTGGATGTGTACAGCCGACCGGGCATGGATGCTTAAAAATAAACTTAACACTGAGATACACACAAAAGCAGCAATGTTAAAGACTACAGTTCTGTGGATAGGAAAAAAAGAACAAACTTGTAGTTGCAGCAGCAATTGCATTGTCATTTTAAGCATACTCATATTTGTGTAACTAATTCGGAATAAAACCAAAGTGAATATCCATAGAACCTTGTAAAGGTCCATTTACATGGGGCTTTCACATACAATGCTACTTTTGATATTAATGATTAACAAGGTAAAATTCTTTTTTTTTCTTTTTTTATTATACATTAAGTTTTAGGGTACATGTGCAATTCTTAACTTGAATAAGCATACTCAAGTATTTCAGTCATCTCTGAAAACTTGCACAGAATTCCAACAAGGTGTAGAGAGCCTTAACCCTTGGACCTCCTCCAAACATCACCTCAATGTCTTTTTTGTGATTACCGGAGTAATGTTATTATGTCTCTGTTTTATGCTCATTGTCAGTAAAAGCAGCTGGACCACCAAACAGCAATTGAGAGCTGCACAGCCTGCAATCACCTGTACTCAGTTAATGCAAAAACAAAATGGAGATGTTGGAGGCCAAAAGAATAAGGGTTGTGACCAACTCAATAATGACTGGAGGGTCTATGAGCAGAGAGCAAACTGTTCTCATGAAAGAAGCATTTTGATAACCTGACACACCACGTCTGGTGCCAGAAGGAATACTGAGGGCAGTCATGCCCCAAGCGTAGTATTTCTTGTGGTTATACATAGGAACATCTGAAGTCTGTAGTACAAAGAAAGTAATTATGTGCGCCTGTGATAAATCAAGCAGCTGACCAACAATTACCTTTCCTCCCTATTGATTCTGGCTAATAAATATGAAGGCCTGTAGAGCTCAGGGCCTTTGCTGAGTAGAAGAAATGAGCCCCCTGACCCCTCTTTTAAAACAAATATTTTTTGTCTTTGTCTTCATTTCTGCATTCAACCCCCTTTGTTTCATCCCATAGTAACTGACTGCCACACTGTCTCTATTAAAAATACAAAAGAAAAAAAAAAGTTGGGCTTGTTGGCAGGCACATGCAATCCAAGCTACTCAGGAAACTGAGGCAGAAGAATCCCTTCAACCTAGTAGACAAAGTTTGCAGTGGGCCAAAATCACGGCTTTGCACCCCAGACTGGGTGACAGCGTGTGACTCCATCTCAAAAAAGGCAAAAAAACAAAAAGAAGAAAAAAAATATGTTCAGGTTAAGAGAATCAAAAAACAAGGTGTAGGCTGAGAAAAATTTAGGGAACACATCTGAGAAGTGACTTTCAGTTAAAATGTACAAAGAAATAAGATGACCAAATTAATGATAGAGACCTCAGTAGGTACAGCACCAAAAAAGATACGAAGATGGAAAATCTGGCACACAAAATACTGCTTGCTGAGCCCTTGTTACTTCCTCTGAAGGCTGAGGCTCCAAGCCATTTCCTGAGGAGCAACAGTGGCTACCACAGTGACAGTGGCTCCAAAGATCATCCCCACCTACCCCAGCTCTACCCTTCCTCCAGGTTCCAAGGATTCCCCAGACATAGAGCATGCTCACTGGGAAAGAGCCAGAAGCTGGATATTTTATTTCTCAACTTTTCTTAAAACTCTGGATACCAACAAGTATCCTTTGGTTGGAAATTTTATTTTTATCCTAACAATCTTGAGGCACTGACAAGTATTAGGAAAGATGGCTTTCAACCTACAGTTGTCTCCATAAAGAAATAAAAGAATTGGCATGGCCAGACATGGTGGTTCATACCTGTAATCCCAGCACTTTGGGAGGTAGAGCCAGGTGGATGTCCTTAAGTCAGGTGTTTGAGATCATCCTGATCAACATGGTGAAACAAGCTGTCTACCAAAAATACAAAAGTTAGCCAGCAGTGGTGGCTGAGTCCTGTAATCCCAGATCCTCAGGAAGCTAAGAGAGGAGAATTGCATGAATCCAGGAAGTTGAGGTTACTGGAGCCGAGATCACGTCATTGCACTCCAGCTATGGGAACAGAGGAAGACTCCATCTCAAAAAAAAAAGAAAAAAAAAAAAAAAGGATTCCATTACCCTTTTAGGCAGTTATTTTAGAATGCTTGGTACAATGCATTACTATTATGGTATTCTCAAGACAGAAAACACAGTAACAGTAATAAGTAAAAACCAAATAGCAAGTCATTAAAAATTCATGGGATTAATTTCATCTGTCATTCTTTCTGGCTTTTACTATTTAAAATGTGTAATGTTGAAGTAATCAGACGTTTTACCTGTGATATCCAAACGCAAAAAGAAACAACAGTTAGTAAAACACTATTAAATGAATCTCAGTCTTCAAATTTAATTCTGATGCAGTGGAATGTTTTGTGAAAGATGAAAAACTAACAGACCAAACACATGTGATTTCAAATTTTGGCCTACTTTTGTAGGGGCAGATTTAAGAACCAAAACCTTCATAGTTCTAATTTTTGTATTTTTGTCAATGATTCAGCATGGCAAGATATGTAGTGAAACTGAGATCAGAGCTTTTTGTCAATTCCAACAGAGACTAGTTTGTACTCTACACGTTCTTGTTGCTCCCTTGAAATCCATAAAGAAATCACTTGAGTGAAAGGGACTTTTACACAGTGAAAAATCACGACAATACCCCACATTCTCTTATTAGCTACAGTTCACTCTTTTCTTGTAGTCACCATAAGATTAGAAAAAATAGCAAGATAAATGACTATGTGGACTAGAAAAAATTTATTAGTTTTTACCAGGTAAAGCATAGAGTACTTTTTTTTAAAAAATTGGTTTTCTGTGGCACAACGCATGTATGCTTTTTGGCAGCAATCATAGATTAATGAACAAATGATAACAACAAAACAGTGCTCAACAACACCTTCCATTCAGGGAAGGCAAATTAAAATAAAAGTGAGAACACTAAACAGCTATACTATATCTAAATTTCTTTTTAAATGTAATCAAAACTGCAACAGGAAATCTCATTCATTGCCGATGGAAGGCAAAATGGTACAGCAACTTTAAAATATGGTTGTCTTCTTCTGCCACAGTTTGGCAGTTTTTTCCAAAGGCAATCATGGTCTCATCATATAGGCTAACAATTGCACACTTAGGTATTTAGACAACTGATTTGGAAAGTCACATCTAACTCAAAACCACATGCATTTATGTATAACTGCTCTCTTGACAATGGCAAAATACTTGAAGGAATCAGGATGCCTTTCAACATTAACCAAGCCAGGTAAATTCATAAAATGAAATACTATTCATCAAAAGAAAAGGAGTGATTTATGAAGTCACGCAAAGCCATGGATGAATCAGGCATACATGAAGCTAAGTGATAAAAGCCAGTCTGAGGAGATGACATATTGTATGATTTCATTTCTATTACATTACAGAGAAGAAATGTTTACAGAGATGGTAAACAGACAAGGTAATTTACAGTTGTTTTTAGTGGGCAGGTAGTGAGTTGAAAAGGAGAATGCAGTGATGGAAAGGAGCACAAATGGGCCAGATGAGAAGGGACTCACTCTGCTTGATGAGATCACGCTGGGGGTGTGGAAGAGTCAGGAGTGTGTATACCAGCATGAATAAATAAATAGGCTTCTATTCATGATAGGAGAAGAGTGTCTTCTTTCATGACACATGCAACTATTTTAGGATGATTTCTGAGGAAGCTTTTGTCATAATTGGAAAAACATATGTAAACAAATGTACCATTTCAAACATTTTTGAGTGTATAATTTAGAAGCATTAACTATTTAGCTATGCTCAAATTGTGCAACCATTGCCACCATTTCACCATCTCACCAGCAATGTACAAGGGTTCTAATTTCTCCATGTACTCTCAAACTTTTCCTTAAAAAATAAAATAAAAAATTCCAAAGGAGATAAAGTGGTAATCTTATTCTCATTTAGATATTCATGTATTAAGTGGCTAGTGATTTTGAACATCTTTTCATGTGCTTCTTGGCTGTGGATCTGTAAATGATTTCTTGGCTATATTACTGAATGAACACAAAACATAAGAAAATATAGATCAACTGAACTTCATCAAAACTAAACACTTTTGTGCATTAAAGGACACTGTCAGCATAGTGGAAAGAGAACCAACAGCATGGGACAAAATATTTGCAAGTCATATATATGGTATATGTTCAAATCAACCACTTGGATGTCTCCCAAGGGCACTCTCCATTTTCTTACTCTAAAACTTTTTAAATAAACTTCCATGTTTGTTGGGAAACTTTTCTCAGTCTCCTTTGCTACTTTATTCCCCTCAGTCAAATCCTTTCTTCTGAGGAGGGAAGAGTTTAAGTTACTGCAGACCATGACAGATTTGACACCAGTAACTCAGATAACTTCCACTGGTAACAGGTCGAGGAGCTGCTGGTCAGGGTGGCGGGAGTTCATGTCTAGTATGTGGCTGGCCTGACCCCGGGTAGTTCTGGGCTACAAGCATTCTGTGGAAAGAGAGCTCACATTGCTGAGAGAATGCTGAGGAAGAAATCTTCTCTTTTTAGTGAGGCCAATTTCCTTCTCATAATATAAAATTAACTGTTTGTTAATGAATTCCTTAGTGATCTTTAGTACATGCGTATTTGTGGGCAACAACCGCATCTTAGTTCCAAATTATTTTCATCATTCCAAAAGTAAATACCCTACTTATTAAGAAGCTCCTACCCAATCTGTCCTCTTTCTGACACCAGCAACAAGTGATCTGCACTTTTTTCTCTATGGATTTACTTATTCTAAATATTTACATAAATAAAATCATACACTATGTGACTTTTGTCTTCACCTTCTTGAGCCAAAATTGCTTTGAAGTTTCCTCACATTGTAGCATTAGAGTTGTCATCCTCTTCACAGCCGAATATTACGCCATTCTATGGGCATACTACATTTTGCTTCTTACTTTTTGCTGGTGGACATTTATTTGGTGTGTTTCCAGATTTTAGTTATTGTGAATGCTGCTATGAACATATGTATACAAGTTTTTCTTTGAATACCTCTTTGACATTTTTTGTGTATACAGCTTGGAGCGGATGTTGTGGGTCCTATGGTAATTTTATATTTAGCTTTTGCAGAACACCAAACTATTTTCCACAGCAGCTGCAGCATTTTACTTTCACATTTTCCCACTTCCCTTCCTTTGGGCCTTCCAGAGACTACCTCAAAACACCTGCCATTCTCAAACACAAGCTACTGTGGATTTGGTTAGCTCTGGGTTGACATTTAGAAAAGCTGTGGCCTCAGAAGCCAACTTCCTTTGGCTCCTAATCTATGAGGCTGCACAATGAGCATTAAGATGGCCCTGAGCTTAGACCCAGAAAAGTTCTGGGTGCAAGGCTCAGTCCTCCCTTCTGTAAAAAAGAGTGATGACCTAATACACTGGCCAGCTGCCCAGTGCCTTCTGTAACCCTAAACTTAATCACAACATTAACCTTAACTCAGCCTCTACCCCGATCCTAAGCAGGAATCCCTAACACTAACAGCAACTCTAAGCCACAAACTTGACCCCAACATCAACTCTATGCCTAGCCACTCACCAAAACCTAAACCCTAAAACAAATCCCAACTCTAAATTCTAAATCTAACAGCTAAAGCTGAATTTGACCCTGACCCTGAAAATAACCCTAATCCAAGTGTAATGCAAACATTACAGAAACCTGAACTTAAGCTCTAAGCCTAAAACCTTAACCCTAAAACCCTAACCCTAAGACAAAAACACTAACACTAAACAAAAAAACCATCTCTAACCCTCAAAAGCTAACGTTAAGCCTAACACTAACAACAACCCCTAAATCTAACCCTAAATGCTAACTTCTAAACCTGCTTTTTGAGCATGATCATAACATTCACAATAAGTCTAATACTAACCCCTGACCTGAATGCTAAAACTCTTATTACTACCCTAACCCTACACCTACATGACACCGAAACCTAGCCATTACATAAAACCCAAACCCTAATCCTAACATTAATCTTTAGGTCAACCCTAACCCTATACCTAATCCTAACCCCTGACCCTAAGCCTGACTACTAACATTAAGTCTAACCCTAATGTGTTACTGCAATCTGTACCCTAATGTTCACCCTAACACTAATTCTAACCAATAATTGTAACCTCAACTGTAATCATAATAATAAACATAACCTTAACCCCTTAATCTAAATTTAAATACTCACCATAACTATAACCCTAAAGCTTAATCTACTCTTACCCTAACCCTAAAAATAACATTAAACAATAATTCTAATCTTAATCCTAATTCTAACACTGTGCCCTATCCGTAACACCAACAGACCCACAACCACTAAACTCCAACGCTAATTCTAACCCCTAACACTAATTCTATATCCTAAAGCTAACTCTAACCCTGAATTTTAACCTGTAACGCTGTAATGTAAATGCTGTACGCTAAACACTAAACGCATACCCTGTAATGCTAAACATAAAAGTTACTCTATCTGATAACCTAAATGTAATCCTTACCCTAAATACTAACCCTAACACTTAACCCAAAATCTAACCTTGAAAACATAACCCAAAGCAAACCCCTTATTTTCAAATGAAATCCTAATGTTAGCAATAAAACACTGAAAAACTATACCTAACCACAAACTCAACACATAACCCTAACAGTAACACTAATCCTAACTGTAAAAGCATGAAACCAGAACTTTAACATTAAAACCATCCTAACTCTAAACCCATTAATAAAAATAAGCCTAAACCATAACTCTAAACCTAAAGCTTAAAACCTAACTATAAGCTTAATCCTAAACCATAAAGTCTAACTGTAACCTGTAACTGTATCCATAAACCAAAACCCTAACCCTAAATGCTAAACTAAACCTTAGTCTCTAACTGTAACACTAACGCAAATGCTAATCCCCAACACTAATCCTAAACCTTACCACTAACTGAAAACTCTATTCCTAATCCCTACCCCAAATCCTAACCCAAACTTCAACACTAACACCAACCCCAAATATACGCCCTAACAGTAAGCCTAACACTAAGCCTAACCTTACCACAAATCCTAACCCTTTTACCCTCAACTTAACCCTACCCCTACATGAACACCAACCCCAAACATAAACATAAATCTTACCTTACACTAAACAGAGAATCCTAAGCCCAAATCCTAACCCTAATTATAACACTAACCCTAAACAATGCCCTAAAAACCCTAATTCTAACACTAACACCTCATCAAAAGCCCTACTCTAAGCCTAACACTAACCCTCAGCCTAATCTTTAGCCAAACCCTTTAACCATCATCCTAACCCTAACTCAACCACAACCAGGCACCCAATGTTAAACCACAAACTAACACTAAACCCTAATCCTAAATTTTAACACTAAACCAAACATTTTAATTATAACCCTAACACTAAGCATAACACTTGCCCTACTTTTAACCCTCATCCTGAATCCTAAACCTAACCCTCACCCAAACCCTAATCCAAACCCTTACACTACCACCTAAAGCTAACTCTAATTCTAACTATAAATCCCCAAATCCCAAAAACACTGAAGGTAGCTTTAATTGCATCCCATAACTCTAAAACTCACACTAACACTAACCCTAATACCCTTATCCTGAGAGTGAAACTAACATAATTCTAACATAATCTTAACCTTAGCACTAAACCTAAAAATAACTCTTATCCTAAACACTGAACCTAATCATAACCTGAACCCTAAATCAGAAAACCTAACCCTTAACACTAACCCTAGCCCTAAAGCAAAATCTGTAACCCTAATTAAACCTAAACCCTAAACCTAAACCTAATCTTAGCCCCTAACTCTACAAAAGCCTTAATACTAACACTAACAATAAATGTTAACCCCTAACCTTAACACTAAACAAACCCTAACACTAAAGCCTAACCCTAACCCTAACCCTAAACTCTAAACTGAACCCTAAGTGTTACCCTAATCGTGACCACTAACCTCAACCTCAACACAAACTCAGCCTTAACAGTCATGCTAAACTTAAATCAAAAACCCTAACCATATGCCCAACACTATCACTAACATCTAACCATAAATGCTGATCACTATCATTAACAATAACCCTAAACCCTAACCCAGAACCCTGAACTCTAACCCTACATGTAACCCTAAGCCCTATCCTAATGCTAAACACTAACCCAAATACTGAAATACTCTAACACTTACCCTCACCCTAAACCTTAATACTAACCCTAACCCTGGCCAGGACCCTAATTCCTAACCTCTAACTGGAAGCCTATCTTTTTACCCTAAACCTAAGCATAACCCAAGCCCAAACCTAACCTCTAACGCTGATTCTGACCCCTAGCCCTAAACTCAACCCTAACCCATAAACCTAGTCTTAACTCTAACTCGAACCCTAATCCTACCACAACACTAAATCTTATTTCAAGCCCAGCCCTAACCCTCAATCTAATCCTGAACTTTTTCTGCAATTGTAAACCTTATCCCAATCCTCCGTTTCTATTCTATCCTTAAGGTTACACCATTATGCTTAAAAAACTTTGAATACATCCTGTATGACTCTAACCTCTAGCCCCTTAGACGCAAAAGAGTACAAGGAGTCATATCTCTTTCTAAGCCCAAATTAGTATTGAATTAGTCAAATGGTATCACTGGGACAAAAAACTAAACGTAACCATATCTGCTAACTATAGACATTATAATATTTAACCAAATATGTGAAGACATTATAAACCACGATGTTTAAGATCTTTTCTCAGAAAATCAAGGTTTTTTTTTTACCATTCTAATGTCATCCCTTTTCAACATATTATGTAAATCAAATGTTGAAATACACCACGTTTGTCTCAACTTTTATAAAAAGTACTTAAAGACAGTCAACACATTTAATAATTAAAAATCCAATAAACGTTATTTCAATTTTTTCCCATGATAAAACATCTTTATGCAAAACCCATAATAATCATCATCTAAATTGTTGGGAACGAAAGCTTTAAGATGAGGAACACAGCATTGATGCTCAACTGTATTAAACCCTGTACTAGAAGTTCCGGAAGAACAATTACATATATATATATATATATATATATATATATATATATATATATATATATATATATATACATACACACACACACACACACACACACACACACACACACACACACATATATATGCAAACACACACAAAGCTATTCATATGTGGAAGAGAAAAGTAAAACTATTCACAGATCTCATACACAGAAAACCATAAGGAACCATCTAGAAATTATGAAATCTAGGAAACAAATTAAGAAAAATAACAGGACAGAATATCAACACACAAAAAAACTTTTTGTTTTTCTTTTTGATGGCGTTTTGCTCTTGTTGCCCAGGCTGTAATGCAATGGCACGATCTCGGGTCACCACAACCTCCGTCTCCTGGGTTTGAGCGATTCTCCTGCCTCAGCCTCCTGTGTTCAAGTGATTCCCCTGCCTCAGCCCCCTGAGTAGCTGGGATTCAGACATGTCCCACCATGCCGGGCTAATTTTGTATTTCTAGTGGAGACTGGATTTCTCCATGTCAGTCAGGCTGGTCTTGAACTCCTGACCTCAGATGATATGTCCACTTTGGCTTCCTAAATTGCTGAGATTACAGGCGTGAGCCACTGCACCTGGCCACAAAATCTATTTCTATTCACTAGCAATCAACCCTATAAAAATGAAATTAAGATGACAACTTTATTTCTCAAAAACAACAACAACAACAACAACAACAACAACAACAAAAACAAGAAGCTGGAATATTTCCCACTGCCCTGAAAGACACAGATATCAGGCAGCCGAGGTCTGGGACAGCCTTGGAGTTGAGGCTGTGCTACTATATTGGGACCTGGCTGGAATCACTGTGGGGCTAACCAGAAACTGTTCAAGTTCCTGAGACATCAATGTCAAATTCCTTTAAAATATAATGGATGAAGAAAAGAAAACCTCTAGCGGTTTTGAAAACCCTAATGCCATGATGTCAAATAAATATCTTTTGAGTAATAAATTTTTATAAAAGATCCTGCACAAACATCAGCAATAATGAAACCCTTGTTGAGTGGCCCAGGTCATTTTGCTGAGAAGAAAACCATTGAGGTCAATTTGAGAGACATCCCTTCATGAGCACTGTCAAGAGCATGCACATATTTTACCTACACATTTTACTACACCTACAGCTCCACAGGGATTTTTAAAGTCTGATTTCACATAAAACTGCATTAGAATTTCTGACAGCTGTAAACTTTCTAGATTGCATGTAAATACAATTGATTGTATATCAATACAATAGACTGATATAATAAAATAAATTATAATCACCTGATAACTCTTTTCAGTGTTTAAGACTTGTAGTTGAGTTTGTATTTTTTCACAGACAGCACATTCCCTGTATGCAATGTAACTATAAAATTAATTGCTAAGAAGGTTGTCTTAAGTTTTTCATAACAGAGTTGAAATTTGTTTGCAATGTCAACAAATTAAGGACATTTTCATAACTGAGAAATAAACAAATATGGCAATTCATAGGTGGTTTTGCTTTATCCTATGGAAAGGACTTTTAAAATGAACAATGATGACCTAGAAAATGCTGGAAACTAGAAATAATAAACATGTTTTTCAGTTAAACAATTGGGCTAAGTGTTTTTATGTATTTAGTTGTTTGTTAATAAAATTCCTCAGTTTGTAGCTGCCCATGGCATTGCTGGAGTTATTCAAATAATTGCATTATAGATATGTTCATAACTCAGCCAAAACATTGATTTATTTTTACTGGCCCTAACACAATAAATGTTTTATTGATGCCTGTAATCTCAGCACTTTGAGACGTCAAGGCAGGCACATCTCTTGAGCCCAGAGGTTTCAGAAGAGCCCAGGCAACATGGCAAACCATTGTCTCCAATAAAATAAAAAAGAAGGAAAAAGAAAAATAATTACCAGGTATTGCAGCTGAAGCTAAGGCAGACAGATTCAAAGGGGCCCAGGAGTGAGAAGCTGCAGGCTGCAATGAGCCATGATGGCACCATTGCAGTCCACACTCGACAAAAAGTGAGACCCTGTCTGAAAGACCAAGAAAGAAAGAAAGAAAGAAAGAAAGAAAGAAAGAAAGAAAGAAAGAAAGAAAGAAAGAAAGAAAGAAAGAAAGAAAGAAAGAAAGAAAGAGAGAAAGAGAGAGAGAGAGAGAAAGAAAGAGAGAGAGAGAGAGACATATGAGTTGAAATTCCTTAAGTCCTTTGATAAACTTCAGTATTGTTTAAATGTGCCTTGTCGTCTCATTTTTTTTATTCCTACAATTCAAGGAGTTTATTTAAAGACAATTTGGGAAGGTTAACAGCTACAAATTTTTAAGAAGTAATTGAACTTTACCCAGGTGGTTGATAAGTCAACTACACAACTTAGACTTCTTGTGCATTATGTCTTCTGGCCTATTCAAAGTACTATATTTTCATTAATTATAAAGCAAATTATCCTTTTCAACTTTCAAAACAGAAACCAAAAACAAACAAACAAACAACAATAACAACAATAAAACAGGCTGAATGTTGTGGCTTACACCTGTAATTTCAGTACTTTGGGAGGCCAAGGGGGGTGGATTGCTCAAGCCCAAGTGTTTGAAGCTGCAGTGAGCTATGATTGCACAAGTACATTCCCACCTGGGCCAAAGAATAAGGCCCTGTCTCAAAGAGCAACAACAAAAAGCCAATGATCATAAAGTTTTCCAGACAAACTTTTATCAAGGTGCAAGAATTTGACATGAAAAATTACAAAATACTGCTGAAATAAATTCCAGAAACCCTACATAAACGTAAAGACACTCAATGCTTTTGGATTAGAAGAGGATTTTTTTATGTGACAATACTGCACAAAGCACACTGTAAATTCTTTGTGATTTCTATGAAAATACCAAAGTCCTCTTGGCAGAAATGGGCAAGGCAATTCTAACATTCATATACTTTTCAGGGGATCCTGAATAGCCAAAATATTCTTGAAAACAAAAACCAACTTAGAGACTCACATTTCTCAATTTCAAATATTACTGCTAAGCAGCAGTCATCAAAACAGCATAATACTGGTATAAGGACACACACAGAGGTCAATGGAACTGAAGGTTAAATCCAACGGTATCTCTATAGACAATTGATTTTTGACATGTAACCAAGATCAGTAAATTCAACAAATGCTGTTATGCAACTGAATACCGCATTCAGACAAAGAAATTGTACTTTTCTCACAACAGAAAATAAAATTAACAGAAAATGTTTCAAAGCCTACATATTAGAGGTAAAAAAAGAAACTTTAGAAGAAAATATGGGGATAGATCTTCATAATATTGGATTTAGCAGTGGTTTCTTAGATCTGATACCAAAAGCACAGTCAACTAAAGAAAGAATTTTCTCAAAATTAAACATTTTTGTGCATCAAAAGACACTATCAAGAAAGTGAAAAGACATGATACAGAAAGGAAGGCTTGCATTTTATGTGTGTAACAACAGTCTGTTATCGACAATGTATGAAGACTTTGCATACCTCAGTAACAAAAAAAAAGACAAACAATCCAGGTACAAAACAGAGAAGTAGTTGACTACACACTTCACCAAAAAGACATGCATATGGAATACAAGCACATAAAAAGATGACCAGTAAATATATATAAGTTTTACTCCATCAGGTGTTTCCTAAATAAGCTTTTCTCAAAGTCATGTGATTCCGTGTGGGAAAATTAGTCCTGTCCAGCTTGACCTGAGGAGCAGCTAAGGTAACAATATTGCTGGAGAGCAAGTTTGCTTGGATGAGAAAATAAATATCTGGCAGGAAATAATATTCTGAAATGAAAACTTTCTTGCTGGACTAGAGTTTCCGATAGAGCTGACAGTTTGTCCCTCAGCCTCCATGGGCCCAAAATTTATCATCCAGAAGGAAGTAATAAGGGAAGTCATTAAGTTAATGAGGTACATGGATACACAAATGCCCCAAGTCTCATATCAAAGCTCTGACATAATTACATACCCTCGCAGCATTTCAATATTCAAATATTAACAATTCATCTGCCTAAATAGCTAAGCTTACTTTATTTACTTTACACTGTACAGTTAAGGAGGTTTACAAATATTTATATGAATTGTCATGTCGTGTTCTAGGACTTTTTTGTCACTTAAATGTATTGATGGACTACGTTACATGTAAGTACTTAAACCTAACATAACTTGGAATTAATAACACAGAGTTACGGAAGATAGCAAGGTAACAGTCTGCCCAATAAATTCTTATGTAATTTCAATAGTTAATAGTGTCATTTGTCTTCAGCACTGAGATGTTTTATTTACTAATTTCCCCAAACATGAACTTTCATTGCATTAACTATTATTTCCTTGATTTATAAATTGGGAGTGATCTCATCAATTACCTAACAAATAATGAATTTCTTTTTATCTTTAGAAACAGCACATTAATATCTTTTCTACAGTTAAATAGCACAAGCTCTGACTTTATTAGCTGGACAAAGCCTTGGGAAATTAGATAAGTGTGGGCACTAGGTGAATAGATGGAGAGATAGCACATAAAATTCCTGAGACACTCCAGACACTGTGTTCCCACAATTAAAATCAGATGAGACTGCAGGCAGTTGAGCGGACTGAGTGGGCACGGGAAACAGGCAGGAGAACTTGGGGTCTGCAGCCATGGTGAGTTCTATGGTTCTTGTTCTAAGGTCAGTGGGAAACCATTGGCAAAATTAAATCAGGAGAGTGACAGGATGAAACTTGTGTTTGTAAGTGAATATTTTGCCATTACCATTACCAGTACCAATCCTGTATTTCCTGATGTTGTAGTTATGTGGTGGTATCCTTGGAGAATGTCTCCACTTTTTGTAAAATCCACTGGGATATTTTGCATAAAGCTTCAAATCTGGCACAGCAGAAACCACTGGAGATTCTGGGAGAGAGGATTAATCTATACTAATAGCTATTGGAAGTTTCCTAGAAGTATGAAATTATTGAGAAATAAACTACTTTTTAATAAAAACAACCATGTCAATACCTTGTCACTAAAGCAGAGACAACAACATCAAACATCATTATAGAGGCCAAATCCAACCCAAATCCAGCTCAGTGGAAGCTCTGAAAGAAAGTGCCCCAGTAAGAGTAGGAATGTTATGTCAGTATTGCAGGTGTTACATCTTTATGATGAGTGTTACATCAGTAATTATGGGTGTTACATCAGTGTTATGGTTGTTTCATTTGTATTACAAATGTTGTGTTAGTATTATGGGTGTTAGTATTACCGACGTTACATCAGTATTACAGTTGTTACATCAGTATTACAGTTGCTATATTTGTACTGCAGGATGATATATTGGTATTATGAGTGGTATATTGGTATTATGAGTGTTACAGTTGTATTAGAGGTGTCAGGACAGCATTACACATGTTACATAAGTGTTATGGATGTTTCATTTGTATTGTGGGTTGTATATTGGTATTATGAGAGTGACGCTTGTATTATGGGTCTTAGATCAGTATTATGGTTGTTATATTTGTGTTTCAGATGGTATACTGGTATTATGAGTGTTTTATTGCTGTTAATGAGTGTTACAGTGGTAATATGGGTGTTAGATGAGTATTTCAGGTGTTACATTAGGATTACGAATGACACATCTGTATTATGGTTGATATATTTGTTTACAGATGTTATATTTCTATTACAGATGTTATATGACGAATGATACATTTGTGGCATGAGGCCACAGTGTGGACCTGGCATTGTGGCCACTACATCTTGTGTGTGGGGAAGGACGTTGGGGTGCACTAAAGCCATGGGATATTTTTATGTTTAATTTTCCACAAGAAGCCCTTCTCCTGGGTCCCTGATCCTCAACAGTCAGAGGATAGTTTTTACTTACCACTCCCTGCAGCTGTCCCACAGCAAGGCGTTGTTGCTCTGGTCTGTGCTGAGAAGAACGCCGCTCTCCCCCTCAAGCAGCATGCGCTGAAAACACCTGCACTCCCAGGGTCAGAAAAGACAGACTCTTGCGTCCCCTGCTAGCAGCCGGAAGAACTGCAGGACACTCATGGTCAAGGTGAAGCAGCCATGTGCGACGCCCCGCCTGGCTGACCTGCGGCACCAAATAAAAGCGGAGGTCAGACTGTTCAAAGTCGTCATTTTAAAAATTCAAATGGAAATGTTGCCTATTATCTTGGTTTCTTTTTTATTATTATTTTAGTTTCAGGTGTACATGTGAACGTTTGTTATATAGGTAAACTCCTGTCATGGACGTTCGTTGTATAGATTATTTCATCACCCAGCTATTAAGTCTAGAACTCAATAGTTATTTTTCCTGCTGGTCTCTCTTTTCCCACCCTCCACCCTCAAGTAGGTCCCATGTCTATTATTCCCTTCTTTGTGTTCAGGAGTTGTCATCATTTAGCTCCCACTTCTAGTGAAAATATGTGGTATTTGGTTTACTGTTCCTACATTACTTTGCTAAAGATAATATCCCCCAGCTCCATCCATGTTCCCTCAAAGGCATAACTGTATTCTTTTTTACGGCGGCATAGTATTTTTTGTGGGTATGTGCCACATTTTCTTTAATCCAAACCATCACTGATGGGCATTTAGATTAATTCCATGTCTTCTGTTGGGAATAGTCCGCATGAACATTTGCATTCATATGTCTTTACGGTATAATGATTTATATTCCTTTGAGTACATATCCAGTAAAGGGAATGCTGGGTTGAACAGTAGTTCTGCTTTCCAGTCTTTGAGGAATTGCCCTTCTGCTTTCCACAACAGTTGAACTAATTTACATTCCTACCAACAGTGCAAAATTTTTCCTTGGTTTCTGTAACCTCGCCTGCATCTGTCATAAATTTCTTTATGATAATAGCCATTCTGACAGGTATGAGATGGTATGTCATTGTTTTTTTTTTTTTGATTTGCATTTCTTTAATAATCAATAATACTGAGCTTTCAAAAATAAGTTTATTGGCAGCCTGTATGTCCTTTGAAAGTGTCTGTTCGCGCTTCTCCAAAGAAGACATTTATGCAGCCAACATATGAAAAATGCTCATCATCACTGGCCATTAGAGAAATGCAAACTACCATGCCATGGTGGTTTGCTGCACCCATCAACCCATCACCTGCATTAGGTATTTCTCCTAATGTTTTCTCCGCACTATCCCACCACCCGCCACCACGTGATGTTTTTCTCCCTGTGTCCATGTGTTCTCATTGTTCAACTCCCACTTGAAAATGAGAACATGTGGTGTTTTGTTTTCTTTTTTCCTGATAGATTGCTGAGAATGATGTTTGCCAGCTTCTTTCATGTCCCTGCACAAGACATGAACTCATCCACTTTTATGGCTGCACACTATCCCGTGGTGTATATGTGTCACCTTTTCTTTATTCAGTCTATTATTGATGCACATTTGGGTTGGTTCCAAGTATTTGCTACTGTGAATAGTGCTGCGGTAAATATACGTGTGCATGTATGTCTTTATAGTAGAATGATTTATAGTCCTTTGGTTATATGCGCAGTAAGGGGATTGCTGGGTCAAACGGTATTTCTTGTTCTAGATCCTCGTCTTCCACAAGGGTTAAATTATTAACAATCCCACCAACACTGTAAAAGCATTTCTATTTCTCCACATCTTCTGCAGCATCTGCAGTTTTCTGGTATTTTAATGATCGCCATTCTAACTGGTTTGAGAGGGTATCTCACTGTGGTTTGGATTTGTATTTCTCTAATAACGAGTGATAAATTAATAAGCATTTTTTCATATGTTTGTTGGCGGCATCAAAGTCTTCTTTTGAGGAGTGTCTGTTCGTATCCTTTGCCCACTGTTTGATGAGGTTGTTTGTTTATTTCTTGTAAACTTGTTTAAGTTCCCTGTAGATTCCTGATATTAGCCTTGTCTCAGATAGATAGATTGCAAGATTTTTCACCCATTCCGTAGGTTGTCTGTTCACATTGTCGATAGTTTATTTTGCTGTGCAGAAGCTCTTTAGTTTAATTAGATCCCATTTGTCAATTTTGGCTTTTATTGCCATCGCTCTTGGTGTTTAAACATGAAGACTTTGCACATGCCTATGTCCTGAATGGTATTGCCTAGGTTTTCTTCTAGGTATTTTATGGTTTTAATCCTTATGTTTAACTCTTCAATCCATCTTGAGTTCATTTTTGCATAAGGTATAAGGAAGTGGTCCAGTTTTAGTTTTCTGAATAGCTAGCCAGTTTTTTCAACGTCATTCATTAAAGGGAAAATATTTCCCCCACTGCTTGCTTGTTTCAGATTTGTCAAAGATCAGATGGTAGTAGATGTGTTGTATTATTTCTGAGGCCACTGTGCTGTTCCATTGGTCTATATATCTCTTTTGGTACAAGTACCGTGCTGTTTTGGTTACCGTAGCCTTGTAATATCGTTTGAAGTCAGGTAGTGTGATGCCTCCAGCTTTGTTCTTCTTGCTTAAGATTGTCTTGGCTGTGCAGGCTCTTTTTTGGTTCCATATGAATTTTAAGGTTTTTTTCCAATTCTGTGAAGAAAGTGATTGGTAGCTTGATGGGGATAGCATTGAATCTATAAATTACTTTGGGTAGTATGGCCATTTTTACAATATTGATCTTCCTATCCATGAGCATGGAAGGTTTTTTCATTTCTTTATGCCCTCTATTACTTCCTTGAGCATTGGTTTGAAGTTCTCCTTGAATAGTTTCTTCACATCCGCTGTAAGTTGTATTCCTAGGTATTTTATTCACTTAGTAGCAACTGTGAATGGGAGTTTACCCATAATTTCACTGTCTCTGTTATTGTGCGTAGGAATGCTTGTGATTTTTGCACATTGATTTTGAATCCCGAGGCTTATCTGAAGTTGCTTACCAGCTCAAGGTGATTTTGTGCTGAGATGGCGGGTTTTCTAAGTATATAATAATGACCTCTGCAAACAGAGACAATTTGACTTCCTCTCTTCCGATTTGAATACCCTTTATTTCTTCCTCTTGCTTGATTGCCTTGGCCAGAAGTTTCAATGCAATTTTGAATAAGAGTGAAAACAGAGTGTATCCTTGCATCGTATAGGTTTCCAATGGGAATGCTTCCAATTTTTGCCCATTCGCTATGATATTGGCGGTGGCTTTGCCATAAGTAGGTCTTATTATTTTGAGATACGTTCCATCCTTACCTAGTTGATTGAGAGATTTTACATAAAGGGGTGTTGAATTTTGATGAAGGCCTTTTCTGCATCTATGAAGATAATCATGTGGTTTTTGTCATTTGTTCTGTTTATGTGATGTGTTACATTTATTGATATGCATATGTTGAACTAGCCTTGTATCCCAGGGATAAAGCTGACATAATCGTGGTGGATAAGCTTTATGATGTGCTGCTGGATTCAGTTTGCCAGTATTTTATTGAGGATTTTCACAGTAATGTTCATGAGGGATATTGGCCTGAAATTTTCTTTTTTGTTGAGCCTCTGCCAGGTTTTAGCATCAGAATAATGCTGGCCTCATAAAATTATTTAAGGAGGATTTCCTTTTTTTATTGTTTGTAATAATATCAGAAGGAATGGTACCAGTTCCTCTTTGTATCTCTGGTAGAATTCGGCTATGAATCTGTCTGGTACTGGATTTTCTTGGTTGGTAGGCTATCAGTTACTGCCTCAGTTTCAGAACTTGTTAATGGTCTATTCATGAATTTAACATCTTCCTGGTGTAGACATGGGAGGGTGTATATGTCAAGGCATTTATCCATTACTTTTAGATTATCTAGTTTATTTGCAGAGAGCTGTTTATAGTATTATCTGATGGTAGTTTCTATTTCTGTGGGATCAGTGGTGATATTCCCTATATCACTTTTTGTTGCATCGATTTTATTTTTCTCTCTTTTCTTCTTTATTATTTTGGCTAGTGGTCTATCTATTTTGTTGATATTCTCAGAAAACCAGCATGTGGATTTATTGATTTTTGAAAGTTTTTTTTGAACTATCTCCTTTAGTTCTTCTCTGAAGTTAGTTATTTCTTGTCTTCTGCTAGCTTTTGAATTGGTTTGCTGGTACTTCACTATTTCTTTTCATTTTGATGTTAGCGTGTCTATTTTAGATCTTTCCTGCTTTATCTTGTGGGCATTTAGTGCTCTCAATTTTTCTCTACACACTGCTTTAAATGTGTCCCAGAGATGGTGATACATTGTGTCTTCGTTATCATTGGTATCAAAGAACATCTTTATTTCTGCCTTATTTTGTTATTTACTCATCAGTGATTTAGGAACAGGTTGTTCAATTTCTATGTTGTTGTGTGGTTTTCAGTGAGTTTCTTAATCCGGGTTCTAATTTGATTGCCCTATGATCTGGAAGGCTCTTTGTTATAATTTGCATTCTTTGGCATTTGTTGAGGAGTGTTTTACTTCCAATTATGTCGTCAATTTTTGAATACATGTTATGTGACACCGAGAAGAATGTATATTCTGTTGATTGGGGGTGGATAGTTCTGCAGATGTCTATTAGGTTTACTTAGTCCACAGCTGATTTCAAGTCCTGCAAATACTTGTTAATTTTCTGTCTCATTGATTGCTGCCTGTTCTTTTCTGTGGAAGCTTCATCCCCAGGGGGCACCTTCAGATTCCAGCCAGTGCTCTCCTGTATGAGGTGTCTCCCAGTCAGGATACACAGAGGCCATGGATCCACTTGAGAAGGCAGTCTGACCATTAGCAGAGCTCAAACGCTGTGATAGGACGTCTGCTGCTCTCTTCACAGCCATCAGGCAGTTATGTTGAAGTCTGTGATGCTGCATCCATGGCTGCCCCTTCCCCCAGATGTTCTGTCCCAGGGAGACAGGGGTTTTATTTATAAGCCCCTGACTGGGGATTCTGTCATTTTTTCAGAAATGTCTTGCACAGAGAGGAGAAATCTGGCAGCCTAGCCACATCAGCCTTGCTGAGCTGCAGTTGGCTCCAACCAATTCAAACTTCCCTGTGGTTTTATTTACACTACAAAGGTAAAATGGCCTACTCAAGGCTCAGCAATGGCGGATGACCCTCCCCCTAGACAAGCTCGAGTATTTCAGGTCGATCTCAGACTGCTGCTGTGCTGGCAGAGAGAATTTCAAGCCAGTGAACCTTAGTTTGTTTGCCTCTGTAAGGGGTGTCACTCCCCAAGCCAGACCACTTGGCTCCTTGGCCTCATCACCTCTCTCCAGGGGAGTGAACAGTTCTGTCTCCTTAACATTCCAGGCACAATTAAGGTATGAAAACAAACAAACAAAAAATTCTTTCAGCTAGTTCAGTGTTTGCTCTAACAGCGGCCCAGTTTTGTGCTTGAAACCCATGGCCTTCATGGGGTAGGCACCAAAGGGAATATCCTGGTCTGCAGGTTGTGAAGACCATGGGAGAATCGCATATCTGGATTAGGGCCCTTGGTTTCTCAGGCTTCCCCGGTGAGGTGATGCCCCACCCTGCTTCATCTCACACTCCATGGACTGCACCCACTGCCCAACCATTCCCAGTGAGATGAACAGTGTACCTCAGGTGGAAATGCAGGAATCACTCACCTTCTGCATTGATCTCTCTGGGAGCTGCAATCTGGAGCTGTTTTTATTCAGCAATCTTGCCAGCAATTCCCCCTCATTTTTTTTTTTTTTTTTTAATGGTGAAGGAGCCATTAACTGGAAATGTAAAACTATGCAAATTCTAGAAGAAAGCACAGACATAAATGTATGTGATCTTGGATTTGGTCATAAATTTTAACAAATGACAACAAAGCCGATCAGCAATGGTAAAAAAAATTAATAATTTAAGGTTTCTCATATTAAAAGCTTATACTCTGAGTAAAATCTTGTTCAGGAAATAGAAAGATAAGCAACAGACTGAAAATAAATATCTGTAAAATACAGATCGGGGTAAAAACTTGCACTGAAAACACCCAAATCTTGAAACTCAACAATAAAACAGACTACCCAATTGACAATGTGTAAAAAGCTGAGCTCTCCAATGAAAATACAAAGATGGCAAGCAAACAAAAAGATGCTCAAACTCATATATCTTTAAGTGACTGAAAATTACAACGAGTTAGCATGGCCCATCTATATTTGTTGGAATGGCTAAACCATTTTTAAAACATGACAACTGATTTGCTGCAGGAAAAACAACAATTTATTCATTGCTTGTGGAATGCATGGTGGCACAGAAAGAAAAAGAACTCTTTCAAACTCTCATATTAACCTGAAAGCCTGTTTCTGTCCTCTACCATACACACAAGGTGCTATCTGGTCTACCTTTTGGTGACAGACTCGAGATCCAATATAATCTGTGCATCTGTAAGAAGCAGCTGGGATCCAGACAGAAGGCAGATGGTCCCCACAGTCAAAGTCATCTAAGAACTTTTTAATAAAGAGGGACTTATTCAGCGTATCTACAAAAGATGGTGGAGTTCCCTGGGATAGTAACAGGACCATACTCTTTGTACTCCTTGGGAATGGAGAATTAGGGGAGAGATAAATTCTCAGCACTGGAGAGACAGAGATGGTTCAGAGCACTTGAAAGATGTCATCACAGGCACTATGACCTCTCTGGGACTTGAGATGAAGCAGCCAGTCTAGGGCCACTCTATGTGGAGGCTGGTGTCCCCACTAGCCAAACCCAATCAGCAGGCAGAGAGCAAAAAAATGCCTTGATACCACCTAGAGGCAGGTTAGCAGAGTTTAATCCAGAAATCATAATTTTATAAATCTTTCCAATTTAAGCCTCCTTTACAAGTATAAAACATAGTTTTATACTGACTTAGTATGAATCACTAATACATGCAAGCCATGCACAGTGGCTCATGTCTGTAATCCTGGCTATTTGTGAGGCCCAGACTAGTGGAACATTTTGGTCAAAAGATTGAGACCAGCCTGGCCAACATGGTGAAACCCTGTCTCTATTAAGCATATAAAAATTAGCTGTGTGTGTGTGTGGGGGGGTAAATTCCTGTAGTCTTACCTACTTGAGAGGCAGAGGCAGGAGAATTGCTTGAACATAGGAGGTGGACATATGGTTTAAGAGATGCATGTTTTTATTTTTATTCTCTTCCAGTTTTTCTTCCTTAAGTAGTAAATAGTCACTTATCTCTTGAACACTTTCATTCACAATATATTTGTTTTGTTATTGCCAAAGACTGTGCTTTGACAGACATTAACTCAATCTGAAAGTTAACAAGGAAAATTTGCATTTGAATGATGACTTTACAGTGCTGCAAAAGTAAAAGCTGGCAGGCTCCTATTAGCATAGGGTCACAATTTAACTGAGGTCACTGAACCGATGTCTGAATCTCTGCAATAAGACGCAAACTACAGTAACCAAAATTGTCTTCTGCCCTGCAGTTGGGGCAGAGGAATTTTTATGGACAACATCCCATGAAGCAAGTCCTTCTAAGTAAGATTATAACCCCATTTTGCATAGGCATTGAAGAACTTAAAACAGTCACTCATCATAGCAATATAGATTTGTTTTAAATATGAAAACGTAAGGTAAAAATGGCCAGGCATGGTGGCTCCCTCCTGTAACTCCAGCACTTTGGGAGGCCAACATGAGAGGATAGCTTGAGCTCAGAATTTCCAGACTACCTTGGGCAACAAGGAAAAACCCGGTCTCTACTAAAAGTACAGCCGGACACTGGCTCAAGCCTGTAATCCCAGCACACTGGGAGATCTTCATGGGCAGATCACTTGAGGTAAAAAATTTGAAACCACTCTAGCCAACATGGTGAAACCCAATCTCTACTAAAACTATAAATATTAGCCAGGCATGGTAGCAGGTGTCTGTAATCCCTGCTATCCAGGAGGTTGAAACAGGAAAAATCACTTGAAAACAAAGGGAGTGGTAGCAGTTAGCCCAGTTTGCATCATTACACTCAAGCCTGGGCAACAGAATGAGACTCCATCTTAAAAAATTAAAAAGTAAAAAAGTAAAAAACAAAAACAAAAACAAAAAACATATAATTTTCTTGGTGTGGTGGGGTATGGCTATAATCCGAGCTTCTCGGGAGGTGGAGACACAAGAATTGCTTTACCCTGGGAGGTGATGATTGTAGTGAGCCGATATAACACTAGTGCACTCCACACTGAATGACATAATGAGGCTCAGTCTCAAAAAAAAAAAAAGTAACATTTTGTGTAGAGCTTTTCTTTTCTTAGTATACTGTATGTCATATTTGAATAAGAAGGCATACAAAGTTCTCACAAAAGTTCAACTTGCAAAAATGTTTTCAGTGCCTAAAATTCCAGCTTCATCTTCAGACAGCAAGCATAAAAATAAACAGAAAATTAAACAAGCAATGGCAGGTGATAAATGCATTGCATTTAGTTTTAATATGTGAGATAACACTATAATGTCAAAAATTTTAGCTGCTGATGATGAAAGGAAAGAACAGGTTAATGTAGAAACAGAACAATAATAATATTGGCCACCTGCTATGAACTAGGCTCATACGTTAACTCACTGAATTCCCTCAACAACCCTATAATGTGGAAAACATCCTAGAGTTTACAGCTGAGGAATCTGCAATCAAAGGACCTGCCCAAAGGCACACAAGAAATTAGGCCACGGATAGGATTCAAGGAGGACTCTAAGACCCAAAGCACTGTCTACACTTTCATATATGATGTTGGTTGAAATTAAGAACTGTTGAGTTAACTTTAGTCATCCCCCTCTTTGCCGTAGAAATGGCAGTTTAAACATCTCGAGAGAAAGACTTTGGATAAATTATACATGACTAAAATTTTATAAATTCATTAAAATCTATTTCAAAAAATATGCTAAAAAATTCTTGGAGTTCTTACATAAAACTTACAGATTGATTGAGTTCCTCCTTTTTTGGATTACTAACTGTGAGCTCCTCTTGCAAGTAAACAGCTTTTCCTGAAAGAAATAGCCCTTTAAACATCATAATGTTTTCCTTGTGAATACAAAAGCTATTTCATATTTATGGCCAGTATGTCAGACCTAATGACCATTATTTTATAATATGAAATAGCCTGTGTAGGGAACAACATTTTCACAGGCAAGTAAGAAATAAGCCCTGTTAGCTAACAGTTGATGTGAAGCTATAACTGTCATCTATGTGGTGAAATTCCGCCATCTACACCTGCTAACCAGAGAGGTTTTAAGTTCCTTGAAGAAGAAGATCTGTCTGTTACTATATTGTAAAAGACAATATTGTTATTGTAATGTAGGTATTACTTTGTCATTTTCATTTTATCTAACTTGAATCTATGTAGATATAATATCAAGGCAAAATTTGTTACATAGATGATGGTACTAATTTATAAAAGAAGGGTTAGTCTCCACAAGATAGTAGTAAAAGGGGAAGCCACACACTGGGTGTCTGGACAACATCAAATAACTACTTTGGTATACTCCCAAGAATCTATTTGAATATTCCACCAAAACTTCACTTCTCATTACAGGCAATTTCCTAAAAATATATTGAAATATAAAATATCTGAAGATTGAGAATTACTCATCTTCCAGTCTCAAGGGCAATATACACAAGAATTCAGGAGGTTATATGTAAAGTAAAAATATTATAAAAAAAAAATTAGACGGCAACAAAATAAGAAGCTATGTCATAGGAAACAGAGAAGTTAAAATCTTTCCATAAGTGAAAAAGAACGTATCTCATGGCTAAAAGTAATAGGCACCAGAGGCAATAAGTTGCTGCTAGCTTCTTGATAATTGCAGATTTATCAAAATATGTTGAAATAAAGTTTAATAAAATATCCAGAAAAAAATCTCTGGGCTTTCTGTTTATATAAAATATTAAAAATAATGGTTTCTCAAAAGGAGGGAAGACAATTCATTTTTTAAATTTTACATAGTTAATATTACACCAAAAGTGTACTATAGACAAGAAAAATAGCATAAGCTATTTTTTAATATAAAACAGACTCAACTAGGGAAGCTAATACCTTGTATCAAAACTGAAAACTACGGCTTCTTGCCCCACCCAAACAATACCTTTATTCTTCCTTTCCTCCTCAATCACTCGACTAGTTCTAATGATGTGGTCATCCGTTAGTTGAAGTTGATATCTGAGTATCAGAACGAGTAAATATAAGTTTTACAGTTGTCTTTCCAGAAAGCTGCTTATCAATGCAGGACCTTATCTATGGTACAGATACAGCTGAGGGTGCTGAATATGACATTGTGGGACTTCAAAGTCCCTCAGTGCTAAAGCCAGGGATATGACTTTCAAACATAAAATGTCCAACAAAACCCTGCCTTGGTGTTATAAAGCACAATCATACAAAATGCAGGGTTGTGTTTTCATAAGGTTACTGAAAGCATTCCTTTCCAGTTGGTCTCAACTGGCCCAAAGAACAGGGAAGACAGTTAAATTTACACAGCACACAACAGACTCAATCCCAAATGATAATTAGACAGTCACTTTCAACCCACCTGTACTATCTGCACAGCCCAAACAAATGTAAGGATTTTGGGCCCAGGGACAAAGCCCAGTCCAGGGAACCAGGTGCTAAAAGCATTACATCTGAATTAGCAATATCCAAAGGCACATTTTCACATTTTTACTTTTGTTTCTCAGCTTTTACAAGTTGACTTTTGATTCCAAAAGGATGAAGAAACATTCCCGTTGTGAACAGTCCTCAAACTCCAAGCTTGCCAAAGTCATATGAGAACTCCCAAAGCCAGAAATACACCATGCAGGCCATGGAAGCTGTCACAATGGTACCAAACAGTTCACTAGCTCCATAGCTATATAAAATTAACATACTTTAATAAATGTATTACTAAAAATTACTAAATGTAAAACTAAAAATTACTAAAAACTACTAATAAATGTATTATTTAAAAAATTACAGAAACTTCATGTCAGCTATTTTAATATAGAAACTGACCAAAAAATTGGATAAAATACTTCATTTTCATCACGAAAAATAAAGTTTCTCGTGGTTAGAAGTAATATGTACCAGAGGCAATAAGCTTCTGCCAACTTCTCGACAACTATAGATTTATGAAAATATATTGAGAATATATTGGGAATTCAGAATCTATAAATAACTGCTCTATATTTTAAAAATAGAATTTGTTTATAGAATAACCTCAAGAAACCTTTGCAAGTTCTGTGTAATGGAATATTGATGATAAATTATGAGGAAGGCAATTAAAAACAGGCTAAATAAATAAATGCCCAGAGCACGTGAGTTGAGTCATTTCTTCTGGACACATTAACAGCAAATATTAACTGAGGATTTTGTATGTGTCAGATGCTTTCGAACCCACTGAAAAGTTACCACATGGGCATAATGTCTTACAACTGACGTATTACTCACTTATACACAAGGTGAGAGTAAAGCAAAGCCAAATTAACGACAGTTGTCCATATTTTGCTTTCCCTATATCAATCTTTGCCCCACATAGTTAATTTTAGCTCTTTTCTTGTGATCATGACTTTGCAGAATCATGAAGGAATACAAGACACACGTTCACTGACAAACAATCTGACCACTAAGTATAATTTATACATTGTTAGATATCCCCATCTTTGTGGCAGTATGAGTGTGGTAGAGAAAAAGGAAACTAAAAGTTATTATAATTCAAACTACAGCTTATTAATTATGCAACCTGAGCAAGTCGCAACGTGCCCTGAAATTTAAAGCAAATCACAGCCCTTGATAAATATTCAAGAAGCCATGAGTAAGAAGAACAGAGGATGTGCTTTTCTACACCTTATCTTTTAAAAGCTACCCTAACTCAAATGCAAGAATATATTGGCTGTTGATAAACATATGTATTTTTAACACTAAAGTTTGCATAAAAGATTAATCATAGACTACTTCCTCGGCTTTTGTTATATTTCTACAAACGTAATTTAAACATATTACTTCTTCAAATGTGCCAAACAATTACTTTAGAAGTACGTTTTTTAGGTTTCAGTCATAGGTTTCCTCAAGACACTTTGTATTCTGCTCCCATCTCCTAAGTCCTCAGTCATGCTTTTATGTTTTTCTTCCTGGAGTTCCTGGGTTCTGAAATTAGCAAAAAACATAAAGTAAATAAACTATAATAGCTGAGTTAACAAATTTAGGAAAAAACATCACGTGACACCTTTTTAGTTCAACAGACTAAAACTGCTACATGACCAGCCTGGACAACATAGCAAGACCCTGTCTCTTAAAACCAAAAAACACCAACAAAATATCCCTATGAAACAAACCAAAAAAAACGATTGATTGAATATTGATCAAGTACCAAAAGAGAGGGCAACAGATAGATGGGTCATTCAGGGCTTCCAAATACTTAAGAATAGAATGATCTTCATAGTGAGACTTCAAATCACCCATTACACCAACTCCCCAGCCAGGGAGGTGGATTCACAGGAGATGAGATCCAGCCATCCTGAGAAGTACTGCAAAACACTAACTAGTCTAAGAGCAGTTAAAAGCTCCAGGTATTAGCTCCCTCTTCTGGTAATCTGGAACGCCATGGAGAGGTAAACTACATTGATTGTGTATATATGCTGAGAGAAGGGAAAAGGAGTAGAGAAAATGGAGGTTAAAAAAAGTGACACACACTCCTTGCCCAAATGTTTCTCTTTTTTTCGTCTCTCTCTCTCTCTCGTTTAATTTACCTTTTCATTACTGCCAAAAAGAGAGTAAGATACACAGTGGGCTGAAATAAAAAATCAAACCTATAGAAGTGAGAAAACAACGTTAAATAAGATGGGGACAAATTCTTTAATGAGCTAAAAGCCCTAAAATATCTATGGGTGTCAATTAACAGAATATTCCCAATGGAAAGGAAAACTTCCTGTGCAAACTATACACAGGTGAGCTTTCTGTCAAACCCGGGTAATATATGAAGGATGAAACATTTCTGAGCACACAGAAAAAGTGAATAGCATTGAGAAATAGTTTCATCCAGTACAAGTCAAACCACAATACTTCCTTTTTTGAGCACAGAGCAGGTAAAAGCTTCAGGCCTGGATATTTGGAATTCGGTTACAATACATAAACACACAAAAATATCAGACCTGAAGGTCTGAAGTTAACTTTAAAATGTATGATCTGTTCAAGTGCCATACAGCTTCTCCAAATTTTCTATTTGGTGTTACTATAGCCTAGTGATAGCATTTCATGTTAACGTTTAATATTTCAAAAGCACAGACCTAATATTTGTTTCTGTTAATGTGCAACTTCTAATGCTGGGTGAGATCACCTTTATAAAAAAGAATTCTACTTGTCAGTAAACATTACAATATTTAGACATATATTTAGTAATTCTTTTTAATCTCATCATTCCGAAGATTCAAGATAAACGTGCATATGCATAATTCAAAAGCTTCAACTCTCTGCTTCAGCTTTGCCTTTTTTCCTCTTAACAAATCTATATCTCTTAGTAAAACAAGGCTTTGAGCATAAATTTTCTTGTTTCAATCTGTAAAAAAGCATTAATTTTGGCCGATTGTTGTGGCTCATGCTTGTAATCCTGGCCGATTGTTGTGGCTCATGCTTGTAATCCCAGCATTTTGGGAGACTGAGGCAGAGGCAGATAGGTCACGAGGTCAGGAGATGAAGATCACACCGGCCAAGGTGGTAAAACCCTATCTCTACTGCAAATACAAAAGTTACCTGGGCGTGGTGGCAGGCACCTGTAATTCCAGCTACTCAGGAGGTTGAGGCAGGAAATTGCTTGAAATTGACAGGCAGAATTTGCAATGAGCCGAGATCACACCACTGTACTCCAGCCTGGGTGACAGAGCAAGACTATTTCTCAAAAAAAAAAAAAAAAAAAAAAAAAGGTATTAGGTTTTAGCAAGAAAGTTAATGGAAGCAGAACAAATTGAAATAAATATACTTCTAACTAAATTCCAAAAAACAAAGTACAGAAATTAAAAATACAATTTCCCCTTCAAGTGATTCCTACTCAGCTGGACATGGTGATTCACTGCTGTAATCCTAGCCCTTTGTGAGGCCAAAACAGGCTGATCACCTGAGGTCAAAAGCTTGAGACCAGCCTTTCCCTATATGGTGAAACCACATCTCCACAAAAATTACAAAAATTAACTGGGTAAGGTGGTTGGCACCTTTAATCCCAGCTAACTGGAAAGCGGAGGTAGGAGAATCACTTCAACCTGGGAGGCAGAGGTTTCAGTGAGTTGAGGTAGTACCATTGCACTCCAGCCTGGCCAAAAGATTAAAACTGCATCTCAAAAAAAAAATCCAATTCAATGTATTCCTCAACTAGCTATTCCAGCGGCACATGTATTTACATTTACTCTCCCAATTTCTGTTAAAGTACATTTCCATATATTGTTAACATCCCCGTGTAATTTATGTTACTTAATTAACATATCTCAGTCCCTTAGGTAATTTTAGGTAATTTTTGTTTTGAGACTCGGTTCTGCTCTGTTGCTCAGGCTTGAGTGCAGTGTTGTGATTTTGGATAAATGCAACCTCTGCCTCCCAGACTCAAGGCATCATCCTACCTCAGTCTTCTGAGTAGCTGAGACTACAAACACACATCACCAAGTTCCCCTAATTTTTCTGTAGAGATGGGGTGGTGCCATGCTGCCCAGACTGGTGTTGAACCTCTGAGCTCAAATGAGATCCCCATCTCAGCCTCTCAAAGTGCTAAAACTATAAGCACGAGCCACCAGACCTAGCCCCCTTAACTAAAATTTGGGAAGTTCTTCAGGAAAATAAATAAACAAAATGTACATTCAGAAATAAAACTCCAAAGGAATAAAATCCCCATGGATTTTAGTGGTGGTGCTGCCTGAATGTTTCTGAGTCATTTAAATGTTCATGAGTCATTGTGATTCAGAGTTAGTAAGCTCACATGAACTTATAAATGAATGAGCCAACATTACACTTATGTCTTCACAGAGTAAGAATTTACTCTCTATCATATATCAAGCAGCATACTAGGAACTTGATATAAAAATGTAGACCGATGTAGTCCTCATCTCTGAAGACCTCACAGTGTAGTCAGGGAGAAACAATCACGCTAAGATAGGATAATTTTACAACTGAGGTAAATAAAGACTGCAGACAGGAATAAGGCCTAAATGAGTTGCTCAGTGGGAGTCAGGGAAGGCATCTCAGGGGTGACACCAAAGCTGGGTCTTGAATGACACTATGGTTTTATCAGACAGAGACAGGATTGATATTCCAGGTGGGGAAATACAGGCATGGTGGTTTTTATGAGAATGACAATCTTCCTCAAAGTCTTCAGATATTCACGGTTGCATAAACAGAAACTTAGTCAGTCACCTATCTTGAAGATGAAGTTATTAGTCTAAACACAATCTAATCATCTCTAAGATCTGTGCATCCACATTCAATTTTATAACTGAAGCAAGCTGCATTTCCAGAAATGCTGTGGAAAATTTTAGAGTGAGTGCCCTTAGCATTAAACAACTATGTCTCATTGAGAAGCTCCAAGCAAGAGTGGGCACTAGGGGGAAGACTTCCTACTTTTAACATCTGGCAGCAGCAGTTTTAGGTGTATGTTTGAAATACTGCTGTGAATCCTGTGTGGTCTAAGACATACACATGGAAAAGGAATACAATTTCTTAAAGGAGTAGATCCAACCCAACTTGCCAACACAAACTCCCTGTCACTCCTCATCCCCTTCATCTCCTTTCAAGTTACTTTCCTGGTGATGAGATCAAATGGCCACATGGATGACCCTTGGGGCCCTGGTGACTCCTTCACTCCAGGGATCTTTACTCTTGCTCATTTCCATGGCTCCATCCAATGGCAGCACAGTACCTTTGACTTCCACTCTCTACCTGAAACCTCATTCTGCAATTCTACACTCCTGGACCATCTTTATTCTTCCACTTGCCAGTCTCTCCAGATCTAGTTCTTTATCACTGAAACTACCACTCAACCCTCCCTTTCCCCCTAGGTTACCAGCCACCTGCCCTCTCCTCTGCTTACCATCACTACACAGGAGATCCACGGAATCTTCATGAGATAGGCTGCCTTTCTCAAGGACATTGAATTATGTTCTGCAAATCTCCACTTCCCAAGCATCTCCATCTTTCCACCCTCACTGAAAGGGACAGCAAGAGAGACCCTTAAAATTCCTCCCCAGAGGTAGAACAGAAAACTTGCCTACAAACATGTGGTTTTGTCTCTCTCACTTCCAGGGTTACTCCAAACACAGCTGGGCCTTCAGTACAGGTAATCAGTCTGCTCTGCTTTAAAGAGCTGTTCATACATTACCCACATGAGCTACTCTGCACCTCCAAGCTGCTCCTGAAACCTTTCATCTGTCTCCTTAATTGGCCTGAGAAGATGAAGTTTTTTAGAGTGCGTTTCTCATAATTCCAACTTGGCTGATCACCTCTGCAAATCTTGCATTTCCAGAAGACTCAAAGGATGCAAATCTGCATCCTTTTCAAGGCCCATCATTCTTTTATTTTCTATCTTGGCCACAGTCCCTACTGCTCTTCTGGGACCTTGTTCCATCAATTGTAACATCTCATTCCTTGAGTCAATCCAGTAATAGCTGTAGGAAATAGCTACCCAGTAAAATATTTGTAAATACCACCTCTTGGTGCTTTTGATGTCTCTCAAGGATACTCTTTTTCCAAAGAATAAAGTTTTCAGATTCTGCTTGACAAGCTTTCTCAAAATCATTTCAGAACATAGCTAATTCCTTCTCACACTCTATTATAACTTTCATAAAAAACTTCAATTGTGAATTGATTACAAATATAAAAGTTCCAATCATTATAATATAAGTGCAGTAACAGATTCTCCCTCCACAGCTAGTCTCCACATTAATGTTCTGTCCAAATGTGTTATATTTATTTAATCTATCATTTTATACCATTTGCTGTATTTGTAGGACTGAATCAAAAGGAATAAACAAATCTCATCAGAAAAAAATTGATATGCAAAACAGTGAAGTACTCTATTTTTTATTAAAAATTCCAGGTATTTTTTAGTATATCTAAGATTAAATCTTTAGATGGCAAACAAAAACATGCCTTATTAACTGTAACAAGATAAAGATTACCTTTTGACACATCTCTGCCAGAAGTTGCTTTTCTATTTCTCTCTTATCTTCATTTAGCTTTATTTCTAAAGACTCAAACTTTATATGCTTAGGATAAGCATCTGCCAATTGATCACCAATAAGCTGAAGGTTGTCAGCTATTAAAAAGTAACAGGTCAAATTAGGACACAGAAGCATGGTCAGGTGTGTACGAGGCCAGACTTCTGGCTCAAAAGTAGAGTATAGTTAGGGGAAAATATGAGTGTCTGCAATTTACTTTGAAATACAAAAAAAAAAAAAAAAAAGCAAGATAAATGAATAGATGGACAGACAAAAATGATGAAGTATGTATAATACAAATGTAATTGTGAAATCTAGGTAGTAGGTATGTAAATGTTGACTACAATTGTTTCAACTTTTCTATATGTTGAAAATGCTCAGGCATTTACCACCATCTACCACGCTGAGCTAATTTATTTATTTATTATTAGTAGTAGTATTAGTATTAGTATTAGTATTTGTGTAGACAGGGTCTTCCTATGCTGCCTGCCCAAGCTGATCTCAAACTCATGGCCTCAGGTGATCCTCCTACCTGGGCCTCCCAAGGTGCTGGAATCACAGGAATGAGCCTCTTTGTCTGGTTATAGCTTTTAAGAGTAAATCTGAAAAAAGTCCTTCCCATGCATGATGTGAAACCTGGAAGCAATAAGGAGAAATATTTATCAATCTCACTACATAAAAATTAAAAGATGGTGTCACAGTGTGAGAACTATGAGAACTGCTACCACAGTTTCTTTTCTTTTCTTTCTTTCTTCCTTCTTTCCTGCCTTCCTTTCTTCCTTCACATTATTACAATGAAGCTTGGCAAATTAATACACAGTCCCAATGGCTGGCGAAAGTATATACTCAAATGATTAAGTTCTGAATGAATGGATGAATGAATAAATGTCTCTGTGGGGATTATAGAAATGCATGTAACAGACAAAATCCCAAGGGGGTAACAACACAAAAGGACCATTACTAATTCACAGATTATTTTAAAAGACCTAAGGGATAACTAAGGATAAAAAGGCAAGTTGCCAGCTTATGTTCATGCTACAAAGCCCATTATCAAGTCTAACAAATGGTGTGAAACCCACAGTAGTTACAAACTTTATAAATCTTTTGTATGAAGGCCAAAATTAAGGCAATTAATCAGGTCTGCGTAAACATTTAAGAACAAAAGTTATATTACACTTTACCAAACACATATTCTATTCATTAATGACATATTAATACATTTAATACTCTATCAATTGTATTTGAGAGGCATACCTAGTATACAAAGACACCTGACCTAAAAGGCAGGTTTTTGAATGTTTTTTTTTTAGAAATTTTGCCAACAGCGGATATGTTTACAAACAGTATCTCTTAGTGTGTCTGCAGGACTCTTGATACTGTCTGAAGTTTTCTTATTTGACTACATAAAGTTATTACAAAAATGAAAATATGGGAATAATGACCTGCAGAACAGGTGAACTATTGTTTACAAACTAAGATGTGGTGAGCAAGGAAAAACATGTAATTTAAATGCAATGAAATGTCTTACACTTCTCCCTCAAAATTTGCTCCATTCTTTTATAAGGAAAACTACATAGAAAAACCTTGCTATACTTTACAAATACGTAGACTCCCACATTTTTGGTTTTCTTTATCAAATCCTGAGACCTATTAAAATCATTTTTTCCCTTTATAATGCTATTCAGTTATAATTAACAAACCAAAGTAGATTACAGAAACTAAGTAATCTTACCAGTGATTTCTAGAAACCTGAAGTACGGTGATTTTTATTGAGTGCAATCCATCCTGCATAGTAAATACCTTAAGAAAATTGAAAGTTCCTACTTAGACACATGCTTATAGCAGTGTTTAAATGACACATTATAATATATTTATGAATATGAGATTAAGAAACATCCTTCAAAAAAATAAGATTACAAAGCAAAATTGAAGCTCTTTCTTACACTGTTAGATACATTACAAAAACATAGTGAGGTCAAAATAATAACATATCTTTCTTGATCATGTAATTAACCTCTAAGTATTTTACATCAAATGTCATTCAATTACATTTTTTTGAAAGTAGTGTTTAAAATTTAAATAAACTGAATTTTCACTCTCTTTACAATCATGATTAAAATGCACTTAAAATACTCTCAAACAGACATTTTGGGCAGCTATTTATATCTGTTTCTACTACAGTATGTATCAATAATTATGTCTACTCTGAGAACACTGATATGTTTTCAAATGGATTTCCTTCAAAGAAAACATTTAGCATTGGCATCTTCTATTAGGAGAAACCATTAAGTTGTTTGAGCAGGATGAATTCCTGTTATAAGAATTATACAACTGGTAATTACACAATAAGTAGAATATGGAGTGATTATGAAATTAGAGAAAGATATATCAAAAATGAATTCCAGACAAGGCACAATGACTCACAGTTGTAATTACAGCACTTGGGCATGCTAAGCGGGCAGATGACATGAGCTCAGAATTCAAAACAACACTGCCCACCATAAGAAACCCAGTATATATATATAAAAAAAAAAATAGCAGAATGTGGTGATGTGTGCCTGTACTCCCAGCCGCTTGAAAGGCTGCAGTAGTATAATTGCTTGAACCCAGCAGACAGTTATTGCAGTAAGCTGAGACTATACCGCTGCCCTTCAGACTTGGTGACAGAGTGAGACACTACTACTAAAAAATAAATAGGTAAATAAATACACTTATAAAACCAATAAGTAAAGTTTGGTTGCTTATGAGGAAACTCAACATGCTTAAAATTTTCATTCAAATACTGTACTAAGCCCAGGCATTGTGGCTCACATTTGTAATCCCTGCACTTTTGGAGGCTGAGGCAAATGGATCACTTGAGATCAGGAGTTCAAGACAAACCTGGCCAACATGGTGAAACCCCACCTCTACTAGAAATACAAAAATTAGCTGGGTACCTGGGTGAGCACCTGTAATTACAGCTACTTGAGCGGCTGAGGTGGGAGAATTGCTTGAACCCAGGAGGCAAAGTTTGCACCCCGAGATCATGCCACTACACTCCAGCCTGAGCAACAGAGTGATACTCCATCTCAAAGAAAATAATTACAATACCAAGCTTCTTGTGTCCTTAAAATTTGGAATATGAAATCTTTAGGTAACTATGACAACATAAAGAAAATAAAGACATACACACACCACCGAGAGTGAAATTTAATGTAAACGATAGACTGGGAATAATGACATGTCAAGGTAGGTTTATCAATTGCAGAAAATGTACCACCTTGATGAAAGATGTTGACAGTGGGAAAGACTGTGCATGTGTAGGAGCACTGGGTGTATAGGAATTCTTTGTACTTCTCCATCTACCTGGCTGTGAACTAAAAACTGCTCTAAAAAACAAAGTCTACAAACACCACCCCCCAACAACACACACACATATTCACAGGGAAACTTTGCTGCATCTACCTTTAAAGTAATAAACTGGGATGACTGTTCAACAATAATGGTGGAGAAATATAGTTCAAATAATTAGAAATGTACTAAAAAATAAAACGAGAGTGTCTTTATTATTAGGAAACTTTACAGATTTTTAAGAATTACATCACTTAAGTTACTTGATTCACCTCTCCACAGTCTGGTTCCTCATCTGTAACACTCTAAACATCTGTCATGTGTTTATCGCAGTGCCAAGCTCAGAGCAAACATTCAGCAGATTGGCAAAGTCTTATTAAATAACATGGAAAATAGATAAATCAGTTTTAGCTCTTAAAGATGTAGAGATTGTAGATCACAATTTTACAAAAGACTAAATGAGATACCAAGAAATTAATTCCAAATTTAGTACCCACTTGTTATATAGCAAATGTATTATGTGCAGGTACAATGTAAATTCAAAGAGGAATGAGAAACAGAACTAGTTCAAAAGCAGTTAGCTACAATGCAGCATGTTAGAGTCTGCCAAGAAAAAACTGTTAATAAAAAGTTCAAAACAGAAAAGGAAATTCATTACATTTTCTTTTGCTAAACCAATTTCTGGAAAGAAAACAGAAAGTGAAGACTCATAGCCACATCTTTGTTAGTGATCGGCCACTGAAGAGTTAGAGGCTGCTAGTAAGAGGGAGTTCCCTTGCACTGAAATGAACGGAGGTTGCAATGCTCCATTCAATTCAGGGTGCACCTACTCATAGATTAGCTGGTTTTGAATTTGTGTCCTGCAATGGAGGAAGGAAGAAACAAAGGAAAAAAATAAGAACAGAATGGAGGAAGAAATAAAGGGAGGGAGGGAGAAAGGGAGGAAAGGAGAAAGGAAGAAAGGAAGGAAGAAAGAAAAGAAAGAAGGAAGGAAGGAAGGAAGGAAAGAAGGAAGGAAGGAGGGAAGTCAGACAAGTTAAAAAAAAACTTCAGTAGGATTTTCTCAGTAGAGATATACATAGATGTGTTATATTCATTGGAAAACTTCCTTTTATTTCCATAATGTTGCTAGATCCATGGCCAGAAGTTAGGAACCTTCCCCTGCAGAAGTCTTATGCCCTGAGACAAGAAGGCCAGTGTGTTCTAGAAAAATGTTTATTTCCTCAGCTTCCTAGTGAAACTGATGATTAGCCAGACCCATTTGCAGACTCTTCACTTCACTCCCTAGAAGCCCATTTCAGTAGCTTACGCTTGGGATATGAAGTATAAGAAAAAATTCTGCCATTTCTTCGCACCTCTGTGGACTGTTGGAAAATATAACCAAAATATTCAGCAAGGGACTGCTCGTGTGTTACAAAAGTTTCCAAAGATAAATCTGTTACCACTAAAGATGAGGATTTCAAGAAACTTTTAAGGAAACAGAGAAATGCTCACACCATATAATTTAAATTTAAAAAGGACATATATACAAGATATATCTAAATATTTTGAATGTAAAATATGCTTTTGAAATACATATTGCAATGAAAACACGTTGAGTTAATGTTATTCCTAGCTGTTAATCCAAACATAAAGCATACCTACAGATATTTGCTGCTCAAATTAAATAGTCAGGCATATCAATATAGTTTAAAGATGAAGCTGTTCATTCCCAGACTATTAAAACAGCACATTAGTGTTTTCTATATGGTGTTAATGTTCCTCATCCTAATTTATTACAAACCCACTTGTCAGTTTAGCAACCTGTAAGCCAGATTTATAAAACAGGCCTAATCTTACTAAAACATGTTCATTATATAAATGCTTTCTGCTCCTATCTTATTGTGGGTTCAATTAATTATTTGAACATTCTCCTTAAAGTCGATTCAAATGCAACATTTTCTCAATGGATTCAAAGAGGCTGTAATATTTCAGGGTAGAGTTTTGAAACCCAAACATTGGATGAATTTAAATGTGAACTACTTGTTACAGGTTACACTTTTAAAAGTTATGGAACAGATAAACCTAAATCCGATACTTGAGTGTGCCCAGTACACCCCGATCCTTCAACGTTTGGTGTAGCTTTTCTCGCAGCTCATCTTGACTCAACACGTCAGACATGAGGAGCAAGTTGGACTAGAAGACAAAATGATTACAGGTTACCTGGGGGATAGAGGAAAGGTGAAGGAAGGAAAAAAGATCACTGGTCTCTGGGGACACCCTGAGTGGCCTAGCAGGGAAAGAGGCATTATGGAACATCAACAAGACTTCATTTCTACCTGTCCCCGATGAGGGGCAGTTGTGTATTCCTGAGTCAGTAGGCGCCAGCTTCCTCCCATCATCAGCTTCTTCCCAGGCCGCCTCCTTCGCCCCGCCATGGCCACAGTTGAGTGCACAGGACAGGATGCAGGTCCAAGATGAGGGGGAATCTCCGTCCTCAAAACCCTGCCTGTGTCCCAGGTGAGGAACAAGCGTGCTGAACACTCTCACTCTCACAATCCCAAGTAGGTTTTCTATCAAACATGCAAGCCTCCTCTCTTCGCCGTTCTGAGGCATGGACGAGGACCGTGACCTAGGCACAACTCAAAGGTGGCTGGAGGGCTGGGACTCAAAGACTAGGGATGAAAAGTAATGAGGCAGGACCGCGAGATTACAGCCCTCATATCCCATCCTGCCCCTCCTGGAGACCTACAAAGTACAGTCTTCCTGTTCTGAAGATACATGGTGCATGCACTTGGTTGCCTAGCGCCCGACAGAAGCTCCACCCACATCTCGCCAGAGCATATCCAGGGTATCCAAATAACTGCCCCCCGTGAACTGGGCTGAAGCAGCAGGAGTGCAGGTCTCCTCAGCGGGACTGAGAATGCCTTTCCCTCCTTGACCTCTGGCTGCAGGTAGGGGGATGGAGTGAGTCGAAACAGGTATTTTGAGACCCTGTGGGACATTGCTGGCCCTACATGACAGCACAGGCTGGTGCTGTACCTCCACTCCTCCCTAGGGTAGCCAGATCAGATCTGCCATGCCCCAACAGGCTCATCCATGCACTGAGCACACTTCCACCTGCGAGTGTCTGCTCTCTTGGGGGCTTTGCTTTCACAGTTAACAGGGTCATTCAGCTGACTCAGGGTTTCATAATAGAGCCACTTTTGCCTTTTGGAGCCAGCAGATTCTTTGTTTTGGGAGGCTGTCCTCTGCATTGTAGATTTAGCTGTATCCTCAGTCTTTATGTTGTCAATAGCAACTTCTCCCCCAAGCAAGACAACCATAAATGTCTCCAGACATTACCAGATGTCCTCTTGGAAGCAAGATGGCTCAGGGTTGAGATCCACAGAGTGAAACGTTTTTTAATAGCCACCGTTGTGTGTTGTGAGGAAAGGTGAGACTGACCTCATAATGCTTATATGTAACTAAAAAGAAAATGAGCCAAACCTCTCAGAAGCAATAATGAAAAAGTTACGGCCAGAGAACTGAACAAGAGCTAAGGTAATATTATAAACTGAGTAAAGAGTTTAAAGGAGAGGTGGTTGAAGATGGAAGTGATCCAGATCATCTCTGAGAAAAAGTGTAACTCCTCAGGGCTTTGATGCATAGGATTTAGGTGGGGGGGCTCAAAGAAGAGCACTGCAGGGAGGTGAAAAGTGAGCAAAGGAATGAAAACAAACAAACAAACAAAGAAAAATCCAGGACCTTCTTGGGAGCAGTGAGGAATCTACCCGAGTCCAGAGTTGTAGGTTGGGAAAATAAGCCTGATAAAGTATCCAAGTCCCGTGAGGACAAAATTTGATCAGTGTCAGCTTTGTACACAGCATTGAAGAAGTGTACAATGAGTTTTGATCACTGGCTGTGAAAAACAAACACTTCAAGAGGCAATGTGAGTGACAGGACTTCTTAGGATGTGGAGAACGTGTAGGTTTTTGTGGGAAATAATCGAGGAGGGGGACAACTTAGTTGGATTTTTAAAAATAGGTAGCGGTTGCAGGCAGAATCAGGGAGAACATTCTAGGCATGAGGAGAGAAATAATAGTAGTTCTGAAGTGGATACAGTCAACGTGGATTTGGGGGGATAAAAAGTAAATGACAAAACTCTAGCAGAGGTGATAGATGGCTGAATAGGAACAGCTCTGGTCTACAGCTCCCAGCATGAGTGATGCAGAAGACGGGTGATTTCTGCATTTCCAACTGAGGTACCAGTTTCATCTCACTGGGGAGTGCCAGACAGTAGGTGCAGGACAGTGGGTGCAGAGCACCACGCACGACCCGAGGCATCGCGAGGCATCGCAAGGCATCGCCTCACCCGGGAAGCACAAGGGGTCAGGGAATTCTCTTTCCTAGTCAAAGAAAGGGGTGACAGCCAGCACCTGGAAAATCGGGTCACTCCCACTCTAATACTGCCCTTTTCCAATGTGCTTAAAAAATGGCACACCAGAAGATTATATCCCACACCTGGCTCAGAGGGTCCTATGCCCATGGAGTCTTGCTCATTGCTAGCACAGCAGTCTGAGATCAAACTGCAAGGCGGCAGCAACCCTGGGGGAGGGGCGCCCGCCATTGCGGAGTTAGTTGTTTGATTAGGTAAACAAAGCTGCTGGGAAGCTCCAACTGGGTGGAGCCCACCACAACAGCTCAAGGAGGCCTACCTGCCTCTGAAGGCTCCACCTCTGGGGGCAGGGCACAGACAAACAAAAAGACAGCAGTAACGTCTGCAGATTTAAATGTCCCTCCCTGAAAGCTTTGAAGAGAGTGGTGGTTCTCCCAGCATGCAGCTCGAGATCTGAGAACAGGCAGACTGCCTCCTCAAGTGGGTCCCTGACCCCCGAGTAGCCTAACTCGGAGGCACCCCCACGTAGGGGTGGACTGACGCCTCACATGGCCGTGTACTCCTCTGAGACAAAATTGCCAGAGGAACGATCAGGCAGCAGCATTTGCAGTTCACCAATATCCTCTGTCATGCAACCAAGGCTGCTGAAACCCAGGCAAACAGGGTCTGGAGTGGACCTCTAGCAAACTCCAACAGACCTGCAGCTAAGGGTCCTGTCTGTTAGAAGGAAAACTAACAAACAGAAAGGACATCCACACCAAAAACCCATCTGTACATCACCATCATCAAAGAACAATGGTAGATGAAACCACAAAGATGGGAATAAAACAGAGCAGAAAAACTGGAAACCCTAAAAATCAGAGTGCCTCTCCTCCTCCAAAGGAACACAGCTACTCACCAGCAATGGAACAAAGCTGGACAAAGAATAACATTGGCGAGTTGCGAGAAGAAGGCTTCAGATATTCAAACTCCTCCGAGCTACAGGAGGAAATTCGAACCAATGGAAAAGAAGTTAAAAGCTTTGAAAAAAAATTAGACGAATGGATAACTAGAATAACCAATGCAGAGAAGTGCTTAAAGGACCTGATGAAGCTAAAACCAAGGCACGAGAGCTACGTGACGAATGCAGAAGACTCAGTAGCCGATGCGATCAACTGGAAGAAAGGGTATCAGTGATGGAAGACGAAATGAATGAAATGAAGCGAGAAGAGAAGTTTAGAGAAAAAAGAATAACAAGAAATGAACAAAACCTCCAAGAAATATGGGACTTTGTGAGAAGACCAATATTCTGGCCAGGGCAATTAGTTCTGGCCAGGGCAGTTAGGCAGGAGAAGGAAATGAAGGGTATTCAATTAAGAAAAGACGAAGTCAAATTGTCCCTGTTTGCAGATGACATGATTGTATATTTAGAAAACCCCATCGTCTCAGCCCAAAATCTCCTCAAGCTGATAAGCAACTTCACCAAAGTCTCAGGACACAAAATCAATATGCAAAAATCACAAGCATTCTTATACACCAATAACAGACAGCCAAATCATGAGTGAACTCCCATTCACAATTGCTTCAAAGAGAATAAAATACCTAGGAATCCAACTTACAAGGGATGTGAAGGACCTCTTCAAGGAGAACTACAAACCACTGCTCAATAAAATAAAAGAGGATACAAATGGAAGAACATTCCGTGCTCATGAGCAGGAAGAATCAATATCGTGAAAATGGCCACACAGCCCAAGGTAATTTATAGATTCAATGCCATCCCCATCTAACTACCAATGACTTTCTTCACAGAATTGGAAAAAAACTACTTTAAATTTCATATGGAAGCTAAAAAGAGCCCGCGTCACCAAGTCAATCCTAAGCCAGAAGAACAAAGCTGGGGGCATCACACTATCTGACTTCAAACTATACTACAAGACTACAGTAATCAAAACAGCATGGTACTGGTACCAAAACAGAGATATAGACCAATGGAACAGAATAGATCCCTCAGAAGTAATGCCATGTATCAACAACTATCTGATCTTTCACAAACCAGACAAAAGCAATGGGGAAAGGATTCCTTATTTAATAAATGGTGCTGGGAAAAGTGGCTAGCCATATATAGAAAGCTGAAACTGGATCCCTTCCTTACACTTTACACAAAAATTAATTCAAGATGGATTAAAGACTTAAATGTTAGACCTAAAACCGTAAAAACCCCAGAAGAAAACCTAGGCAAAACCATTCAGGACATAGGCATGGGCAAGGACTTCATGTCTAAAACACCAAAAGCAATGGCAACAAAAGCCAAAATTGACAAATGGGATCTAATTAAACTAAAGAGCTTCTGCACAGCAAAAGAAACTACCATCAGAGTGAACAGGCAACCTACAGAATGGGAGAAAATTTTTGAAACCTACTCATCTGACAGAGGGCTAATATCCAGAATCTACAATAAACTCAAATAAATTTACAAGGAAAAAAACAAACAGTCCCATCAAAAAGTGGATGAAGGATATGAACAGACACTTCTCAAAAGAAGACATTTATGCAGCCAAAAAACACATGAAAAAACACTCATCATCACTGGCCATCAGAGAAACGCAAATCAAAACCGCCATGAGATACTATCTCACACCAGTTAGAATGGCGATCATTCAAAAGTTAGGAAACAACAGGTGCTGGAGAGGATGTGGAGAAATAGGAACACTTTTACACTGTTGGTGGGACTGCAAACTAGTTCAACCATTGTGGAAGTCAGTGTGGCGATTCCTCAGGGATCTTGAACTAGAAATACCATTTGACCCAGCCATCCCATTACTGGGTATACACCCAAAAGATTATAAACCATGCTGCTATAAAGGCACATGTACACGTATGTTTATCGTGGCACTATTCACAATAGCAAAGACTTGGAACCAACCTTAATGTCCAACAATGATAGACTGGATTAAGAAAATGTGGCACATATACACCATGGAATACTATGCAGCCATAGAAAATGATGAGTTCATGTCCTTTGTAGGGACATGGATGAAACTGGAAACCATCATTATCAGCAAACTATCGCAAGGACAAAAAACCAAACACCGCGTGTTCTCACTCATAGGTGGGAATTGAACAATGAGAACACGTGAACACAGGAATGGGAACATCACACTCTGGGGACTGTTGTGGGGTGCGGGGAGCGGGGAGCGGGAAGGGATAGCATTAGGAGATATACCTAATGCTAAATGACGAGTTAATTGGTGCAGCACACAAACAGGGCACACGTATACATATGTAACAAACCTCCACATTGTGCACATGTACCCTAAAACTTAAAGTATAATAATAATTAATTTAAAAAAAACTCTAGCAGAGGTGGAACAATAGGCATCGTAATAAATTATTATAAATTTAGTGGCTTAATACAAGTGTATCATCTTACACTTCTGTAATACAGGAGTCCAATACATGTCTTGTTTGGCTAAGATCGAAGTGTGCACAGAACTGTGCTCCTCTTGGAGGCTCTAGAGGATAATTTGCTTCCTTGTACTCTCTAGCTTCTAGGGGCCTCCTGCATTCCTTAGCTATAGCCCCTTCCTCCATTTTCTAAGCCATCTACATCACATTGCTTTTCCATTCTTCTGTCACTTCCCCCTGACTTTCCTCTTTTGCTTCCATCGTCTACATTTAAGGCCATTGTAATGGCATTGATCAAGCTGGATGATCCTGGGCAATCTTCCTATCTTAAGGTCAGCTGCTGAACAACCTTAATTTCTGTTTGCCATGAGCCCTCACATACTCACAAGTTTTAGAGATTTGGATGAGGGCATCTTAGATGAGGTCATATTCTGTTTTGTCCCCTCAGCTAGACATTTGGAAACTATCCTAGATTCTCCTCTTGTCCTCAGTTTCCCAATTTAATCTATTGTCTGATTCTATGTAGCTACCTCCTCAGGGCCTCTGGGACAAGTGTTCCTTGGAGATTCTTCAAAGGTCTCTATTTAAAGCAGTGGAATAATCAAGCAGACCATTCATGCCAATTCAGGTATGTCAGTCATGCCAGTTGCTTTATTTGCATCATATATTGGAATACTAAATAATACTTGTTTTGTTGGTGAAGGGAAGGTGGAGGATGTCACAGAAATTTTGTATAAAAAAGTTGAAATTAGGCTGGGCATGGTGGCTCATGACTAATCTCAGCACTTTGGGGACTCTAATCTCAGCACTTTACAATCTCATGACTTTAATCTCAGCAGTGCTGAGGTCTGCTGATCACTTGAGGCCAGGAGTTCAAGACCAGCTTGGGCAATATGGCAAAACCCTATCTCTACTAAAATTACAAAATTTACCCTGGCATAATGGTGCATACCCTTAATCCCAGCTACTCGGGAGGCTGAGGCAGGAAAATCTTCTGAACCTGGGAGGTGGAGTTTGCAGTGAGCCAAGATCATGCCACTGGCTTGGAATCTTTGATCTAGACCTGTGCTGTCTATTACATAGCCACCACCCACATGAGGCTATTCTTGTTTAATTAAAAATCAATTCTATAATTACAGTAGCCATATTTCTAATACTCACTGGCTTTCACATTGGACAGCAGAGAGGTAAAACATTTGCATCCGTGGAGAAAGTTCCACAGATTGGACAGTGCAGAATAGTAATGTGTGCCTCACCTTTGCCCAATACCCTCAAGTGTTTGCTAAGTGATTGCAGCTCTCACCTTCCCTTCCTGGGGCAATGGGGCCATTTTCTCCCAGGGTTTCCAGTTCTTCCACTTCACCTATCAGGTTTCCTTTGCCAAAATTGAATGAAAAATTACAGCCTTCTTGCATCTTCAGCTGTTTACAAAAGGAAAACAAAATTAGCAACTCACAATAAGCATGGAATGTATACAAAGTAAGCTCTGTCTTGTCTTCTGCCCACCTGCGTAGTTGGTAACAGCACCCTCATGCGATTTTTCTTTGCGTTCCCTTCTGTCCGTGCTCCTGCTGAGTTAGCACCATGCTGCTCTAACATTTGTGGCTTTTCATATGGGGATTGGATGCATGTTATCTCCCTTACACACACACTGACACACCCACACGCAGACCACACACACCAAATCACACACACACATTTCCCGCCCCCGCCTTTTTTTGGTGCTGCTGCTGCTTCAATGTTTGTACTAAAGAAAGTAACAACCGCTTCTTTTGGCTCTAAAATTTAGCCCAGCAATAATTCATGATATCATTGTTTACTTTGTTGAATTTTCTACTGCCCATCCTTTCTCACATCACATTCTCTGGAGAATCATTGCCAGTTTTCATGGCTTTTGTATCATTCCTGCTTGTCTTTGTTACCCAATTTTCCTATCTCATCTGTTTTTCATCTCTTTTCTAAAGCAGGAGTAAAGGTTGTCTTTGGAAGACCAGATAGTGAATATTGTTGGCTCTGTGGGATTCCCTGTTTGCAGATACTTAACTCTGCCATTGAAGGGTGAGAGCAGCTTAGACGGTAGTGAGAAAGTGGACAAGGCTATAATCCCCCACATCTCAGTGTGCATTTGGCCTTTCCATGTTATTCTATATAATATTAATTAAGCACGTCCTGTGAGTCAGACATTGTGCTGGGTACTTTACCATGAAGTGATACAAAATTACCATATAAAGGAGATGACCAACAGTAGATTAAAGTTTCCCTCTGGTCACGTTGCAAGTATGTAGCAGAGCTAGATGGAACCTAGCTTCGTTTGATTTCAAATCCCTTGTGTTAAAAACACACACAGTGGGGTTACCATTGCATATATCCATCTATGCTCCCACCCATCAGTCATTCATCTGTATTTTAATTATGTGTGCCAGAAGCCATGTCATTGCTCGTGTTTTTTCCCCAGTTTTTCATAGGTTCATTTCTTTTGTGAATCTGTTGAAGTTTTTTGTTGTTTTGTTGTTGTTGTTGATGTTGTTTTGTTGTTGTTGTTGTTGTTGTTTTGTTTTGTTTTGTTCTGTTTTGTTTTCGAGTCAGGATATTTCAGCTTACTGCTGTGTCAGGTAATTCTCTCCTGTCAGCCTCCAAAGTAGCTGAAACTACAGGCACACACCACCACGCCCAGAAAGTTTTAGTATTTCTGTAGAGATGTATTTTTTGTAGAGAAGTATTTCTTCTTCCATGCTGTTTGCCTTGGCTGGTCTCAAACTCCCGGGCTGAAGCAGGCTGCCTGCCTCAGCCCTCTAAAGTGCTGGCATTGCAGGCATAAGCCATTACACCTGCCCCAATCTGTTAAACTTCGTTGTATGATCTCTCAGTAACTCAAAATGTCTTCCTTTATGGAATATTTCTTTCATGTCTTATAGCATACAAAACTTCCTTTCTTATAAAATGTTGTGTCAAGAGGCATATCGCAGTCTCTTTTATTTGCAAGGACGTATATTTATAGCACACATACTTCAGGTAGAAAGAAGAAAAATAGAGCAGAAAGTGCTGCATTGCTTCTCTTTTCTAAGTGACATGAGGGAGACTTTGTTTTAGCTTCCCCCAATGGATATCTTATGGACATTTCTAAGGCAAGCTAATTAATTCCTTGGTCTTCTCACCACTGTCTATGGTTCTTAACTTACTGTCTACCTGTGTTAAATCTTCTAAGTGTCAGTGCTGGCGCTAACTGCTCCAGACCAAGTGAAGCCTAGATTACTCCACCAGACATTCAGTGTCCTTTGAGCTGAATGTGCCATACTTGCAGATCACGAGAATGTTATCTGTGATTTTATGTTAGAGGTCTTCTAGTTTCTAACAGAAATACATAGTATTCTACAAGAAATATCACAGTTTTATCATTTGTTTATTCCGGAAGTCATGCATCTTCACTAGTACATGGGAAATGGTGACAAGCTTACTGGCATCTTCCAAGTTTAAGTTAGAAAGCAAAACAAAACAAGAATTTTACACTTCCCTTAGTCATCTTTGAATTTCAATATTGACTGCTAAAAATATGTACTATTTTTTACTTCATCAGGAGCCACATATTTAAGACCATGTCTAGGAGCTTCTACTTTGTAATTGTTGGCCACCATGATAATCCAGTTTTTGAAATGGAGTTTTGGCCAGCTGGGAAGGCAGAATCCAAAGTGCATGTAGAAGCTTAAATTTCATAAGAATTTTTATTATATTGTAACAATACAGTGTAGTGTGATTTTAGAAGCGGAGGATCAGGACAGAAGAGGTAAATGAAATCCAACACAATTAAATGAGGCTTCCTCTGGAGTCCCAGAGACTGATAGAAGCCAGCCAAGGAATATCCTGGTAGTTGTTTTTTTATACTTCAATTCAGCACAGACTAGCATGACTTCTGACTTGCCTATGATATTCAGTTCACTATGTCATCTATCATGAATTGCTGCTACTTGAGCACTTAAAAGCCCAGTTCACCTGTAGCAAGTTGCAGCCTTGAAATGTCATCTATGAGTTTTCAGGCAGTTTTCATGAATCACATTTTTCATCAAGACCTACTGGGTTTCATCCATTAAAATTCAGACAGTTTCCGTGAATCATGTTTTTGATGAGGACCTACAGGATTTAAAAAGACCCCAGTGACCCCTAGTGGCACTTCCTGGCTGGTCATACATGCATGCTTTCCTCCCCAGTGACCACTTAGCCATGCACAGGAAGCTCAAAAGCAACACCAGAGATGATGACACCTGACTTTCTTGTCAAGAATGTTTCCAGAAACCAGGCTTGGCTCGAGAACATGTTGTCATTCAGAGTAAATAGCCCTATAGATTTTTGTCATGAAAAGAGCCCCATCCTTTCCAATTTATGTTCCTAATACATTCCTGGCACATTTGCACTATTTCTCTCAAGTACCCAAGTCAGCTTTACTGACTTTTGAGGAATTCATATTGTAAGTTGCTTGCAATGTATAATGTTTAATGTGTGATACTTTTCAACTATTCAGGACTTCTCACCAAAATATGATAGACAGGATTATGTGCCAGGTGTTGTTGTGACATTATTTTCTCATATTATGGGGAAAATACTAATTAAAAATTGTTTTGAGTGCTTGTAGCAGTATTGCTTTCTGGGATGCAGCTACATGAATATAGTTTCTGTGCACTCCACTGGCCCGGTGGTGGGCAAAGGAGAACAGATAAAAATAATTTGTTGCATACATTGATTTTAATTCTTTCTCCTGCTACCATTCACCTTGTTAAGGCATTTTCACAATTTGCTCCTAATCTTTCAGGATTGATCATCATTGTAAAAGAAACTACTGCTTGATTGAGACACAAAAGCATCCATTTATCTAAAGATTCACTTAGGTTTCTCGTGACAACATGAGTGAAGTAAAGCATGCTTTAGATGTCGGAGACATTTTGGGACAATGGGTCACCCTCCTCCAGCCCAGGATTGGGAACAGCTTCCTCAACAAGGAGGCTGTCTCTGTTTCCTGTGGCTGTTGTAATAAAGTACCAAAAATTTAGTGGCTTTGGACAGCAGAAATTTATTGCCTCATTTCTGAGAGCCACTGTCTAAAATCAAGGTGTCAGTGGTGCCATGCTTCTTATGCGGATCTTAAGGTAAGAATCTTTTTTGGTTAATCTCACAGCTTCTGGAAGTTCCCTGGCTTGCAGCAGTGTAACTCCAGCGTTCCTGTGTCATTCCTCTCCCTGCGTGTATCTCCAAAAGATCCTTTTTTCTAAATACATGAGTGGTTTTATTAGGGGCCCACCCTATTATAAAATGACCTCATGTGAAATAACCATGTCTACATGTAACCTCTCCTTCCAAATGAAGACACACTCTGTGGTACTGTTCACTTGGGACATCAACAAAGGAATTTTGGAGAGAATACGCTTCAACCCATAACTGAGGTGTCATTTTAAATCTGTATTTTAAAAGAAAGAATTATATATAATGAGAAAACGATCTCTTGTATGTCTCTTGACAATAGCAAACAAAGCAAAGTCAAACTTTTCTTTTTCTGCACAAGAAAACCGTCTATAGAATTTACAGAATGAAACGTTGACATTCTTCATTCCATGTGGGTAAGTTAATCTGTTGTTGCTCACACAGTCACTTATGACTATCGTCATCTGCACCAGTTCATAGCTCATGCTGCTCTGGACCTCACAGAAGAGAACATGTGGCTTTTGAACAACATGTTCTTGAAAAGTGGGGGCAACTCCAGCAAGTGGTTTGTGTCAGCATTCATTACTGCAGGACATAACTTTACCTTTTTAGTAAAGATAATTAACTAAAGTTCAGGTTCACGAACTAGAAGAAGATGGAATACAGATGTCAGGCTCTGAGATTGTATGCTTCACAATTTGTATGAATGTAAAAGTTTCCATTCATGGGACTACTTTTGTTTTGTTAGGGGAGAAAATATTTTGTTGAACAGCTAATTTTAAAACTAAATCTCACACCCACCAAAAAGTTTATCTGAAAAATATCAAGGGTGATGCTACTTTATCTTGTAGTTATTTTTTCACTTAGAATGCTTATGTTCTCTTTCTGGTAAAAGTAAGCTAATTTTAAACCCAGTTAATGCATTCAAATCTTCCATCCCAAATACATGGCCGGTGACTAATTTGAGGAATATTGTATCAATGAACTTGTTGCTTTTTTTTATTTGTAAGAAAAATGTTGCCTTAATTATGTCACATATGAGACTTATTATGCTTCATGGCATAAGGCAAGAAGATGGAATAAATCACTTCTTTACTGATGTTTATGGTTTACATATAAAAGTAAGGCATGTTCTATAATTTTAAAAATCTGATGATAGAAAAAAAGATTCGATCTTTGTCAGGAAAGTGGCCTTTTGAAGTAACTCCCTTAGGCTGCACAGCTTACCTTTCAGACCACCTTTTCTCATCACAACTATCTCTGTCAACTCCCTTAGCAAGTAAGTCTTCACAGCCAGTTGAATAGGTATTTAAGAAAACAACTTACAATAGTTATTTGTAGAATATTGTGAAGGGAAATTGTTTTATGTTTTCCCTCTAAGTGTTCATACACTTATGTTTTTCCCTCTAAGTGTCCCTCTAAGTTGATTTTATTAGGGAACCCTAAAGAGAGCAAGGAAGCAGCCTATATAAGAGAAAAGTAAATAAAAATGTAATCTGAAATGTTTCCATCTACTTTCAAATAAGTTGCTGTGCTACTAATAGAGATCATGACCTGGCAGGAATTAAGTTTTCTGTGATCAAATAGTCATTCAAGAAGAATGTTGCCACTTGTTTATTTGGTTTGGTTTTTTATTTGTGATTGTATTGTTGTTGTTATGAAGTCTTGCTCTGTTGTCCAGAATGGAGTGCAATGGCATGATCCTGGCTCACTGCAACATTTTCCTCCGGGGTTCAAGTGACTCTCCTGCCTCAGTCCCTGGAGTAGCTGGGACTACAGGCCCCAACACCATGTGTGATGTGTTTTTGTATTTTTAGTAGAGATGGGGTTTCACCACGTTAGCCAGACTGGTCTCGAACTCCTGACCTCAGGTGACTTACGGGCCTGTGCTTTACAAAGCCCTCACATTACAGGCATGAGCCACGGTGACTATCCCACGTAGTTGATTTTAATGTAACAATCCAAAAATAAATGTCAGAGTCAAGATGTGGTAGATAGATTTAAAACTAATATATTCTGCAGTTGGAAATGAAATGCGATAGCACATACATTCACATTAATTCTTTTATACATTTAGAGATATTGTAAAAATGTATAGGCGGTGTACACAGCAGTACTCAAGAAGCCAAGGAAACACATGTGTAGTGCTAAGTGTTGCATATATGCTTCTGCCGGTGGCTAGGTATAGTGGTCCGGCTGATTATTTCCTTTCCTTCAGAGAGTATACCGTTGATACTTATACTTGCAAAAAGTTGTAAGGCAGTTTTTAGGAGAGTTGTCAAAGGAAAGCCAGGATTACATTAACATTTGTACTCATCCTTTTAGATGCATCAAAGTTCTCTGTTAGAGCAGTAAAAAAATTGAACAGACCATTGATGCATACACATATCAATGTAGTACTTTAGTCATGGCAGTTGCTTTATTTGTATTATATATTGGAATTCTTAGTAATGCTTGTTTTGTGGGTAAGGCAAGGTGGAGGAAGTCACAGAACTTTTGTAAACAGTTTGGAATTGTCCTGGGCTTGGTGGCTCATGCCTCTAATCTCAGCATTTTGGGAGGCTGAGATGATATACCACAGGAGGCTGGGAATCATCTCTTTGTTCCCATACTAAGATCTTACTGTAAAACAGGTAATGTCCACTGAAAAGCAGGTTATAAAACCTTTTCTAATGCTAAGCACTTGAACAATTTTGTTCCATTCTGAATTAACTTTAAGCAAGTAATTCTAAGCTTTTGTCTTGTGTCCTTGTGTGAAATAGCTACCATCATTTTTGCCACACTTATTTGATTTTTACAATAAAGATATTTGTTCAAGATTGTGGTAGTTTAATATTCATTTTTAAAGTGCCGCCAACCACAGCTGTGTTTGTTCTATTTCCCCTATCGGTAGTGTCCAAACTAATATGATGTCTTAACCGGTTATACAGCCCTCATATTAAAACAAACTAAATCCCAGAGCTATGGGTGCAGAAAAAGGTAAGACTCAACTAGAAATCTGGGAGTAATTTCAGTATTTTTTACTATGGTTGTTCCTTCCCTTAATGAGCATATAATCCTGAGTATTATGATGAAATCCAACCAAGAGCAGCAGGGTGAGTGACAGCAGGAAGACATGGCCCAGCTGCACAACAGTGGCACTCCAAAAATAAACTTTCCTCCAGGCTAATGAAGATGAGGTAGGAGCTAGTAATCCACATCCTGTGTGTATATTAGTAAAGTTTAGTGCCAAATTTCATGTATGGCCAATTATTTGAAGGAGCTGGAAGGAAAGTGGAGCGTTAAGTGGGACTTCCGATTTTGCCTGCAGAGAACAGTATTTCAGGCGTGAAGCGGTGAAGAAGAGCACTGGGGCACATGGGTAGAACTGTCAGCTGATAGATAGGAGCTGATCATGAGGAAAATAAGCTGGCAAAGCTTGGATCTAGTAGGCAATTTCCCCTGAAGGCTCTTTAACATAAAAGGAAAGAAATGAAATCAGTCTTAAAATCAGGCTCCCCTTTGCACATGTGCATTAGCACTAAGTTTGTTATCGGCTTTAGTGCTCCAAAAGTGATCCAGAAGAAATGTGCATATGGAGTTTCATTCTCTTGTTATAGCCGAAATTTCCTAGGATACTGCCTTTGGCATGGATGTAAATACTGCCAATCTCTGTTTTCTTCATGCTGTACTTGTGATCTTTAACTTTTCAGTCACTTCAACACTTCCTGCTTGTCAGTCCAGAGTTCCAGAAAGCGCTGACTGTCCAGACACCACCTTTCACTCGGTAACACACTGGGGCATTTCTCTACTTATAAATTTACTACTCAGCATGACGTGTTTATTGCAATATAAGTTACATGGTGGTGTCTTAATATAGAAGTGAGAACTTAGGTTTGTACAGAAACCTAAATAGTTTTGTTCTAAGATAAGAAACAGTAGGAATGTTTTATCTTCAACTAGGAAACTTTCCCCAAGGATGAAAGTTAACAGAAATATTTATTTAATTGTAATGGAATTGTAATTTTGTATCCTCTACTCAGCACATTGTAATTGTTACATAAGTTATTAAATGCACATTTTTCTATTCGTCAACTTCTGCAGTTAGCCTTTTTTTTTATAAACTGAACTCTCTCTATGGAAAAGTTTTCCATTCTTTGCTTGTATCTAGCTGGGTATATGAAAGACTGTATGGAGCAACATCTGTACCACTGGGAACCACACTTCCTTCAAACTGTGGGGCATCATCTATGGTTTTTCTGTCCAGGGTGGCTCTGCAGCTGCTTCTGACTGCTCCTGCTGCCACGCTCACCACCTGCTTTGTTCTCCTGCCATTTTCTATTGTGATTTTTATCAAATGTTTCCAGATGGCAATATTGGATGGGGCCAGGAAGAGAAATGTTTTGATGTAAGTTTTCAAAACTCTGCTCCCTATATGAGAGCCACCTCCCCTCATCCAGCATGTCTTTTCATACCTCCATCACTCCCCAGTGGCGGGTCTCATCCACATTCGGTCCAAGATTCGGTTAGCTTCCTTAGAATCAGATAGTTACCGACTGCACAGAATGTGAACATCCACAAGAGACCACAATTTGCTTTATCAAGTCTGATCATTGCAGCAAGGATTTTTTTGAAACAAACACAAAAATCCTTGAGAGCAAATCACTAAACAATGTTCAGTAATAGAGGAGACACTAAGTAAACACATGGCCTAATAAAGATGTCTTGATTTACCCTCTGACAAAGTACAATCCTTCTCAGTATTTCCTCGAAAAGTGATAAGGTTAGCTTGTGTCTTGTGTGAAAAACGAATGGTTTAACTTCAACTAGTAGACTTTCCACAAGGGTGAAGAAAGTAACACAAATATTAACTATCCCAGTAGTGGAACTGTAATTTTGTATCCTCTACACACACATTATATTTGTTAAATCAGTTATCAAATGCAGATTTATCTTTTCTCCAAGTTCAGTAGTTAGCCTTTTTCTTAAAGCTGAACTCTGGCTATGGAAAGGCTTTTTATTCATGGAGAGCTTAAATTTAGCAGGATGTGTGACAGACTGTAAGAAGCAACTCTTGTGCCACTGTTGGCCCTCCCTCCTCCTGGGGCTGTGAAACATGATATATGGTGGTAGAAGTTCATTAATGGCATGTAAATGATGGAGTAATTGCTAGTGAGAATAATTCTAATGATATATAGAATGAAAATAAAAAAGGTGAAGTCATTTTGAAAAGAATGAAGAAGTAAATTAAATAAGAATGCATTGAAAATATGATAGATTCTAATCTTTCATATCTAACATTATTGTTTTAGGAGATCATTTTGTTTCACCAAGAATACAATGCTAATTGCATAAAACTCATATACATATAAAAAGTAGTATCTGATTTTTCCAGGAAAAAAATCCAAGTGTAAATTCTATAGTAGTCAAGATTCTTATTTTAATTATAATTTAAGTCTTGGTCATCTCTTTTATTAGCTCTCTAATTTACATATGTAAATCAAAGAAACATTTTCAGAAAACCATTACAGTTTATAAATGTAAGATGCCATTATTGAGAAAATATATTCCTCCATGAGTGGATTTGTCCCATCTCCCATCAACTAATCACACAGCCATATCCATTCATTGAATTTTATTAGTAAGTAATACACTGCTACAAACACTAATTCTCTTCTCCATGTCCATGTTGATTTTGTGTATATGTGTGAGTTGGTTAGAATGCATCTGCCTTATCTCTAACATTCAACAGCAAGATGAGCTAGAAGTCACATTTATATGAATGATTGACTCAGACAATTAACCGATCATTTTAAGTAACTTGGTAAAATCACAAATAATTTACTATCTAAAACTAAGTGCTATGGCCATACATTCCTGTAATGAAAGTGTTATTTGTATTATTAATATATACCTTTGGGAGAAAATAAATTTTACCCTTTACTCTTCCTTCTCTGACCATCTCTGTGCTTTCTTTTTCTCAGCCTAGCCTGACTACATCTGAGATGCTGGGATAATTTTAGTAGAGTAGGAGCATATATTATACAAACATAAATACCATATTTATTTTAAATGTAAAAGTATCAAACCTAAGAATTCACAAAAATTTTGTTTTGCACAATTTAACTTGAGATTTTAGTTGCTCATACATGACACATGGTTGGTTTATGATATAACCTAAGTTTAATTTTAATTGCCAAGGTTCAGTATATATTTATACATCTTAAGGCATTTAGGCACTGTGTTTTAGGTTTTAGGAATTCTTGCGTTTGAGAAAACTGAGTCAACACATTTGCATCATTTTGTGTACCATTCCCTGTAAGGCCCCCGAAAATACTCAAGAATCAAACATATTAATATTTCTATGAAGAGAAATGGATATTCCCTTTAAGGCTTAATGTTACATGAATGCAGACTGAAACAGCTTCCCTCAATTAAGGCTTTATTACATCAGAAATTGAGTTACATGCCAATCTCATTTTAAAAAGTCTTGCTTAATTGAGCTTTTTGAATTTCAGATAAAGTATTTTGAATCTGTCTTAATTATGATTTTGAAAATACAGTACAGAATAACAGCCCAGGTGGGATACAAAACATCATAATGAACCAAAAAAAATACAATACAGGGTGATCTTCTGCCTATTATAGGGCATATGTGACTTAGATTTGGAGAGTAGAAAGCATCTTGCAGTTGAAAAGGGTTGCTTTGTTAAGTTGATTTTTTTTTAAGTAGACAGTGGGTACAGACTTAGTTTTGACATAACTTGGCTTTTTAGCAATTATGTGAGATATTCAGTGTGATTTGATAAACCATCAGAGGATAAAAAAAGGCATATATTAGTAACATCTCACTGGCTATAGCATAGAAAATTTCACAATATACCACAGTAAGGAAGTATTCAAAATTATCTGTAGAAAAAGATTGTGGGTGCTCTACATTAGAAAAGCTGGCAATGTAGAACATATGTGTGGACAGATTTATGAGCTCTTCATGAGTTAGAATAGGCAGGGGTTACCAACTGGATATTTGAGAAAGTGGAGTAGGAAAGAGATGTTAACACCTCTGTCCTGGGTGTGATTTGATAAGCTGAGAGAATAGTAATGCAATTTACTGATAGAAAAAAGTGAACCTGTTTGAGCAGATTGCCTTTTAGAAACATACGGGTCACCAAATAAAAAACTGCAATGGATACAAATGTCCAGAATTTGGAATCATCTAAAAGCATACATGTGTTACTACAGAAGTAACAATGAAAAACAGTCATAGAAAGTAAGGTACTAGAATGGAAACTTTTTAGAAAAAGTTGATGTTATCATGGCAGACAACATTAAGTTATCCAAAAGCAATCCGTAGCCTCTAAGTAGTTAGTTTAATCAGTATGTAAGAAGAAGAGTTTTTCTTTTTTATTTATTATCACTATTATTTGTGTGTGTGTGTGTGTGTGTGTGTGTGTAAGAAGAATTCTCACTCTCACCCAGGCTGGAGTGCAGGAGCGGAATCTCGGCTCACTGAAACCTCTGCCTCCTGGGTTCAAGCAATTCTCTGCATCAGCCTCCTGAGTAGCTGGGATTACAAGTGCCTGACACCATGACTGGCTAATTTTTGTATTTTTAGAAGAGATGGGGTTTCACAATTGTGGCCAGACTGGTTTTGAGAAAAATGATAATTTTAAAGAACTATGTTTATGCTAAACACAGATCTTCAGCATTCTTCTAGAATTCTTAGTTGTGTCATCTGCAGTAAAATAAGCCTAAGAATTGCACCAAAATTAGTTTCCCAACTCTGCCAGGAGATTCAAAGTGTTATTGTTATAGGATTCTAGAAACAATCATACTATATATCTGGAAACGCTGTACACACACACCTACACACAAACACACCATTTTCACTCAATAGACATTATATTAAGCACAATGAAAACCTGATAATAAAATAAAGTTACTATGAAGCTGTAGAACACAATAATTAAAGGCAAAAGATAATTTTAAATTTAAACAACTGAAATATTAGATTTTAGCAATTAAAATTTTCTAATTGTTCTTTGGTCCACCATCATAGATTTCAAGCAGATAATTAATGTTGTATGAATGACATTGAGTTCCTATCAATGGAAATTAATTTATGCCATTTAAAAAATTGTTTGTAGTCATATATTGTTTACTATGTAACTTCTTGTATTTGCTCTAAAGTAAGGCTAAATCACATCTTAGCCTCATCTCATCCAAGGAGGTGATTACAGTAAAGGTATCCATGTTGGGTTAATGTGGAAAATAGTTGATGTGGATTAATGTGGGTTTCATGCATAAATTTATTATTCTCCTTATTAAGATAAGCTTGGAATCTTTTTTTCTAATGAACATTTAGTCTATTCAACAGGCAGTGTTCAACTGAGATCAACACTGTTCAAGGCAGCAGATAACAATATAGGCAAAGATAATATTAATCCAAATTTCACATGAAAACTTTTGATGCTATTAATAATGTGGCAAATGGCATGATTTTTACTTTATTATAATTTTTAAGAGAATAAGATAATGAAATGTGTACTGTTTAAGTGTTACAAGAAGCCTCTCCATGTTATTCTTTACCTGAAATTAGATTATAAAAATTACCTTTTTCAAAAGAAATTTATATTATAAATGTTCCTATGGCAAAATGAAAAAAAACCTGGCCTCTGACTTGGAATATAATATCATTTTATTAAGTAAGATACATGGTAGAGAGAAACAAACTATTTTATTTATCTGTCATGGTAATGACAAAAAAGACAGAAGTCTTTTTTGTGATTTTTAATATTGACTCCTAAGAACAGTAAAAAGTTGGCAATGTAAAGATGTTGCAATTTAGCCAGCTCTGAAAGAAAATGACTGATGATTAGCAAATCAGGCAAATTTTATTGTTGCCATTGAAAATTGCTTTACCCATCGTGTGTGTTCATTTACTACCAGAATTGAAATCAATTTTGTACTGCCAATTAATATTGCTGTTTTATTATCATGAGATTCTTGCTTTACATTCTAAAATGTTGTCTCTGAAAAATGAGTGAACACCAAGTAAGTTTTGTTTTTTCTTTAAAAAGGTAGTCATAAAATGCTACTCATATTTAGTAAAAGTAATGAGGCGATTGGGACATGGTGGTGCATTTCTCTAATCCCAACTAGGTAGAATGCTGAGGCAGGAGTATTCCTTGAACCCTGGATGTGAGGCCTCATTGAGTTACGAGCTATCATCTTGTCACTGTAGTCCAGCCTGGGCCATGGAGCATAATCCTAAGTATAGAACAAAAAATAGAACCATGAAAAGTAATATAACATTACAGTTTTTAATTCGCTAGTAGTAATGCATGGATAGTATATTTAGCCAAAACATTTTAAATTGGTAATACACCAAGAGGTCAGATGTTTGGGTCAGATTGCTAGCTAGCTCCTCAACTGGCTAAATCTGTAATAATTGGCAAAGTATTTGACCTAACTGTAATTGATTTTTTATTTGTGGATTTACTAATGCTACCCTCTAAGGAAACTAACTCTGATATTAATTAGATTACCTCAAAAACTTGTTCTGAATGGCACATATTAGACAGTAAAACATTAGCTACTACTACATATTATCAATTATTTTCATCTGCTTATTTTTAAAGCTCATAGTGCACATGATAAAATTCCAGAAGACCGAGAATGGCTGTTAGATACAATAGAATCTAAGAGTCACTATCAAAAATGAGCATATCCGTGCATAAAATGTGTGGTAGCTTTATTTAGCAGTTATTTCATTGTTTACCATAGTGTTTTTTCTTACAATTTTGTAGAAGCCTGTGTCAGAATTAAGAACTTTTTTAGAAGCGAATAATCATGGATGATTGAAATTAACATTTTAAGCTGATACTGAAAATTATTCTATTACATTTCTATTTGTATTTTCTTTCAAAGGCTAATGGAAGTCTTAAAAAGAAAGTGGATACTTCCCTGCCAGGGAAGATACCGTGATCATGAAGGTGGCTTTCCCAGGGAAAGGCCTATATGTTGCACTCTAGATGTGCTGACCCGTGAGATTTCCCCAAATGTGGGACACTCAAATGCATAATTTGTGGAAGTGAAGGACTGTGTTTGTGCTTTCACATGGGAAAAAAAAGAGAGAGAAAATAAAATTGAGTCATTTAGTGGATATAGAAAATTGAAAGGAAACCATATACTGGAAACAATTCAATATGCCTACAAAAATTGGTGTCCTCCAGTACAAAACAATACAACATCAAATGGTTATTTCTTAGAAAGATCAAATAGTGCTAGGATGACACTCGCAAATGCTTGAGAACTTTGTCTAGATGAGGTGGCTGGGGGAAGCCCCCAAAAGGCAGCAGATAAATCTGGGAAAAACAGAGGTAATTTTTAAATGCATAAGCCAATGTTTATGTATTAATATTGCCCTTAAAAATATTTACTTTGTGAAATGAATAGCATTGGTTTGTTTGTTCTTAAAAAGTAGTTTCCTTTTGGAAGCAACTTGTGTGAAATGGCCTATAAATTATGTAGCTAAAATAATTCAGATTTTTTCCCTAAATTATAAATCATTTGAGGAAGTGTAAACATGTTATAGATGTCAGCTTTCTTGTATTTCTTAACAGTTTATTCTAGAGGAGCCAAGATGGCCGAATAGGAACAGCTCCGGTCTACAGCTCCCAGCGTGAGCGACGCAGAAGACGGTGATTTCTGCATTTCCATCTGAGGTACCGGGTTTATCTCACTAGGGAGTGCCAGACAGTGGGTGCAGGCCAGTGGGTGCGCGCACCGTGCGCAAGCCGAAGCAGGGCAAGGCATTGCCTCACTTGGGAAGCGCAAGGGGTCAGGGAGTTCCCTTTCCGAGTCAAAGAAAGGGGTGACGGACGCACCTGGAAAATTGGGTCACTCCCACCCGAATATTACGCTTTTCAGACCAGCTTAAAAAACGGCGAACCACGAGATTATATCCCACACCTGGCTCGGAGGGTCCTACGCCCACAGAGTCTCGCTGATTGCTAGCACAGCAGTCTGAAATCAAGCTGCAAGGCGGCAGCGAGGCTGGGGGAGGGGCGCCCGCCATTGCCCAGGCTTGATTAGGTAAACAAAGCAGCCAGGAAACTCCAACTGGGTGGAGCCCACCACAGCTCACGGAGGCCTGCCTGCCTCTGTAGGCTCCACCTCTGGGGGCAGGGCACAGACAAACAAAAAGACAGCAGTAACCTCTGCAGACTTAAGTGTCCCTGTCTGACAGCTTTGAAGAGAGCAGTGGTTTTCCCAGCACGAAGCTGGAGATCTGAGAACGGGCAGACTGCCTCTTCAAGTGGGGCCCTGACCCCTGACCCCCGAGCAGCCTAACTGGGAGGTACCCCCCAGCAGGGGCACACTGACACCTCACACGGCAGGGTATTCCAATAGACCTGTAGCTGAGAGTCCTGTCTGTTAGAAGGAAAACAAACAGAAAGGACATCCACACCGAAAACCCATCTGTACATCACCATCATCAAAGACCAAAAGTAGATAAAACCACAAAGATGGGGAAAAAACAGAACAGAAAAACTGGAAACTCTAAAACACAGAGCGCCTCTCCTCCTCCAAAGGAACGCAGTTCCTCACCAGCAACGGAACAAAGCTGGATGGAGAATGACTTTGACGAGCTGAGAGAAGAAGGCTTCAGACGATCAAATTACTCTGAGCTACGGGAGGACATTCAAACCAAAGGCAAAGAAGTTGAAAACTTTGAAAAAAATTTAGAAGAATGTATAACTAGAATAACCAATACAGAGAAGTGCTTAAAGGAGCTGATGGAGCTGAAAACCAAGGCTCGAGAACTACGTGAAGAATGCAGAAGCCTCAGGAGCCGATGCGATCAACTGGAAGAAAGGGTATCAGCAATGGAAGATGAAAGGAATGAAATGAAGCGAGAAGGGAAGTTTAGAGAAAAAAGAATAAAAAGAAATGAGCAAAGCCTCCAAGAAATATGGGACTATGTGAGAAGACCAAATCTACGTCTGATTGGTGTACCTGAAAGTGATGGGGAGAATGGAACCAAGTTGGAAAACACTCTGCAGGATATTATCCAGGAGAACTTCCCCAATCTAGCAAGGCAGGCCAATGTTCAGATTCAGGAAATACAGAGAACGCCACAAAGATACTCCTCGAGAAGAGCAACTCCAAGACACATAATTGTCAGATTCACCAAAGTTGAAATGAAGGAAAAAATGTTAAGGGCGGTCAGAGAGAAAGGTTGGGTTACCCTCAAAGAGAAGCCCATCAGACTAACAGCGGATCTCTCGGCAGAAACCCTAGAAGCCAGAAGAGAGTGGGGGCCAATATTCAACATTCTTAAAGAAAAGAATTTTCAACCCAGAATTTCATATCCAGGCAAACTAAGCTTCATAAGTGAAGGAGAAAGAAAATACTTCACAGACAAGCAAATGCTGAGAGATTTTGTCACCACCAGGCCTGCCCTAAAAGAGCTCCTGAAGGAAGCGCTAAACATGGAAAGGAACAACCGGTACCAGCCGCTGCAAAATCATGCCAAAATGTACAGACCATCGAGACTAGAAAGAAACTGCATCAACTAACGAGCAAAATCACCAGCTAACATCATAATGACAGGATCAAATTCACACATCACAATATTAACTTTAAATGTAAATGGACTAAATGCTCCAATTAAAAGACACAGACTGGCAAATTGGATAAAGAGTCAAGACCTATCAGTGTGCTGTATTCAGGAAACCCATCTCACATGCAGAGACACACATAGGCTCAAAATAAAAGGATGGAGGAAGATCTACCAAGCAAATGGAAAAGAAAAAAAAGGCAGGGGTTGCAATCCTAGTCTCTGATAAAACAGACTTTAAACCAACAAAGATCAAAAGAGACAAAGAAGGTCATTACATAATGGTAAAGGGATCAATTCAACAAGAAGAGCTAACTATCCTAAATATATATGCACCCAATACAGGAGCACCCAGATTCATAAAGCAAGTCCTGAGTGACCTACAAAGAGACTTAGACTTCCACACATTAATGATTGGAGACTTTAACACCCCACTGTCAACATTAGACAGATCAAAGAGACAGAAAGTCAACAAGGATACCCAGGAATTGAACTCAGCTCTGCACCAAGTGGACCTAATAGACATCTACAGAACTCTCCACCCCAAATCAACAGAATATACATTTTTTTCAACACCACACCACACCTATTCCAAAATTGACCACATAGTTGGAAGTAAAGCTCTCCTCAGCAAATGTAAAAGAACAGAAATTATAACAAACTATCTCTCATACCACAGTGAAATCAAACTAGAACTCAGGATTATGAATCTCACTCAAAGCCGCTCAACTACATGGAAACTGAACAACCTGCTCCTGAATGACTACTGGGTACATAACGAAATGAAGGCAGAAATAAAGATGTTCTTTGAAACCAACGAGAATGAAGATACAACATACCAGAATCTCTGGGACGCATTCAAAGCAGTGTGTAGAGGGAAATTTATAGCACTAAATGCCCACAAGAGAAAGCAGGAAAGATCCAAAATTGACACCCTAACATCACAATTAAAAGAACTAGAAAAGCAAGAGCAAACACATTCAAAAGCTAGCAGAAGGCAAGAAATAACTAAAATCAGAGCAGAACTGAAGGAAATAGAGACACAAAAAACCCTTCAAAAAATCAATGAATCCAGGAGCTGGTTTTTTGAAAGGATCAACAAAATTGATAGACCACTAGCAAGACTAATAAAGAAAAAAAGAGAGAAGAATCAAATAGACACAATAAAAAATGATAAAGGGGATATCACCACCGATCCCACAGAAATACAAACTACCATCAGAGAATACTACAAACACCTCTATGCAAATAAACTAGAAAATCTAGAAGAAATGGATAAATTCCTCAACACATACACTCTCCCAAGGCTAAACCAGGAAGAAGTTGAATCTCTGAATAGACCAATAACAGGAGCTGAAATTGTGGCAATAATCAATAGTTTACCAACCAAAAAGAGTCCAGGACCAGATGGATTCACAGCTGAATTCTACCAGAGGTACAAGGAGGAACTGGTACCATTCCTACTGAAACTATTCCAATCAGTAGAAAAAGAGGGAATCCTCCCTAACTCATTTTATGAGGCCAGCATCATTCTGATACCAAAGCCGGGCAGAGACACAACCAAAAAGGAGAATTTTAGACCAATATCCTTGATGAACATTGATGCAAAAATCCTCAATAAAATACTGGCAAAATGAATCCAGCAGCACATTAAAAAGCTTATCTACCATGATCAAGTGGGCTTCATCCCTGGGATGCAAGGCTGGTTCAATATACGCAAATCAATAAATGTAATCCAGCATATAAACAAAGCCAAAGACAAAAACCACATGATTATCTCAATAGATGCAGAAAAAGCCTTTGACAAAATTCAACAACCCTTCGTGCTAAAAACTCTTAATAAATTAGGTATTGATGGGACGTATTTCAAAATAATAAGAGCTATCTATGACAAACCCACAGCCAATATCATACTGAATGGGCAAAACCTGGAAGCATTCCCTTTGAAAACTGGCACAAGACAGGGATGCCCTCTCTCACCACTCCTATTCAACATAGTGTTGGAAGTTCTGGCCAGGGCAATTAGGCAGGAGAAGGAAATAAAGGGTATTCAATTAGGAAAAGAGGAAGTCAAATTGTCCCTGTTTGCAGATGACATGATTGTATATCTAGAAAACCCCATTGTCTCAGCCCAAAATCTCCTTAAGCAGATAAGCAACTTCAGCAAAGTCTCAGGATACAAAATCAATGCACAAAAATCACAAGCATTCTTATACACCAACAACAGACAAACAGAGAGCCAAATCATGAGTGAACTCCCATTCACAATTGCTTCAAAGAGAATAAAATACCTAGGAATCCAACTTACAAGGGATGTGAAGGACCTCTTCAAGGAGAACTACAAACCACTGCTCAAGGAAATAAAAGAGGATACAAACAAATGGAAGAACATTCCATGCTCATGAGTAGGAAGAATCAATATCGTGAAAATGGCCATACTTCCCAAGGTAATTTACGGATTCAATGCCATCCCCATAAAGCTACCAATGACTTTCCTCACAGAATTGGAAAAAACTACTTTAAAGTTCATATGGAACCAAAAAAGAGCCCGCATCACCAAGTCAATCCTAAGCCAAAAGAACAAAGCTGGAGGCATCACACTACCTGACTTCAAACTATACTACAAGGCTACAGTAACCAAAACAGCATGGTACTGGTACCAAAACAGAGATATAGATCAATGGAACAGAACAGAGCCCTCAGAAATAACGCTGCATATCTACAACTATCTGATCTTTGACAAACCTGAGAAAAACAAGCAATGGGGAAAGGATTTCCTATTTAATAAATGGTGCTGGGAAAACTGGCTAGCCATATGTAGAAAGCTGAAACTGGATCTCTTCCTTACACCTTATACAAAAAGTAATTCAAGATGGATTACAGATTTAAATGTTAGACCTAAAACCATAAAAACCCTAGAAGAAAACCTAGGCATTACCATTCAGGACATAGGCATGGGCAAGGACTTCATGTCCAAAACACCAAAAGCAATGGCAACAAAAGCCAAAATTGACAAATGGGATCTCATTAAACTAAAGAGCTTCTGCACAGCAAAAGAAACTACCATCAGAATGAACAGGCAACCTACAAAATGGGAGAAAATTTTCACAACCTACTCATCTGACAAAGGGCTAATATCCAGAATCTACAATGAACTCAAACAAATTTACAAAAAAAAAACAAACAACCCCATCAAAAAGTGGGCGAAGGACATGAACAGACACTTCTCAAAACAAGACATTTATGCAGCCAAAAAAACACATGAAAAAATGCTCATCATCACTGGCCATCAGAGAAATGCAAATCAAAACCACAATGAGATACCATCTCACACCAGTTAGAATGGCAATCATTAAAAAGTCAGGAAAGAACAGGTGCTGGAGAGGATGTGGAGAAATAGGAGCACTTTTACACTGTTGGTGGGACTGTAAACTAGTTCAACCATTGTGGAAGTCAGTGTGGCGATTCCTCAGGGATCTTGAACTAGAAATACCATTTGACCCAGCCATCCCATTACTGGGTATATACCCAAATGACTATAAATCATGCTGCTATAAAGACACACGCACACGTATGTTTATTGCGGCATTATTCACAGTAGCAAAGACTTGGAACCAACCCAAATGTCCAACAATGGTAGACTGGATTAAGAAAATGTGGCACATATACACCATGGAATACTATGCAGCCATAAAAAATGATGAGTTCATGTCCTTTGTAGGGACATGGATGAAATTGGAAATCGTCATTCTCAGTAAACTATCGCAAGAACAAAAAACCAAACACCGCATATTCTCACTCATAGGTGGGAATTGAACAATGAGATCACATGGACACAGGAAAGGGAATATCACACTCTGGGGACTGTGGTGGGGTTGGGGGAGAGGGGAGGGATAGCATTGGGAGATATACCTAATGCTAGATGACGAGTTAGTGGGTGCAGCGCACCAGCATGTCACATGTATACATATGTAACTAACCTGCACAATGTGCACATGTACCCTAAAACTTAAAATATAAAAAAAAAAAAAAGAAAAGAAATCAATGTTAGTCCATGGATGACCAACATAGACATCATGTCACACAAATGTCAGGCACCAAAGAGGACATACTATATGATTCCATTTATATGAAGTTAAACCATAGGCAAAACCAATCTATCTGTAGGGATAGAATTCACAATAATGGTTATCTCTCAGGGAAAGGGATTGACTGTCAATATAAGCAAGTCTTCTAGGGTACTGAAAATGATCTATGTCGATGTCTAATATCTTGATTTGGGTCATGGTTACACTTATGTATACACATGTAAAAATTCATATAAATATACAAATATTTAAAAATATGTGTACAGATTTACACATTTGAATATATATATGTATAGCTCAATAAAAATTTTAAAAGATTTTAAAAAAAAGTTTATTCTAATAAAGAAAATAAAATATAAGGTATAAAGTTACTTTTATAATCAAATTTTCAATCTTTTTAAATATTTAGAATTTGGAGCCAGTTGACCACGATGCTTTAGATGGGCATAAGACCTCTCCAACAGAAGATACTCCATTATATCCTCATTCAACAGGCTGTATGTATCAACAGGTTAAATAATAATAATAATAATTTTTCAAAACTCATTTTGATGATTTACTTATATGGTCTTCAATTATTATTTTATTACGTATTTTGTAACGTATCAGCTGTGACTGCAAACTAAAAAAAAATTTCTAGGACAGCTTTGGCAAGACGATCAGAAGAAGAATAGTTTAAGTGGGGTCATCTTTTATTTTACGCTTGTGATATTTTCTTTGTAATTAGGTACTACCTCGTCTTAGTTCATAAAAATGTGCAATATTTCAATAGAAGCATAAAGTAATTTATTTAGTCTTTCTCAAAATCCAGTGGCAGTAAAACTTAACAATTTTACCAGCTTTAATACAAAATTTACTACAAAAAGTACTGAACAAAAATGTAAATAAAATCAATGTATGAGCAATTCTAAGTTAAAACAAATATTTGTGTTACAATATTTTGGGAAGATTAGCCACAATGTGAGTAATGCAATTTTCTCTTTTCTTCCCTCTTTTCTCTTTTCTTCCCTTCCCTTTCCATTTCTTTTCCTTCCTTCCTTCCTTCCTTCCTTCCTTCCTTCCTTCCTTCCTTCCTTCCTTCCTTTCTTTCCTTTCTTTGTCTCTTTCTTCTTTTCTTTCATTTGTTCTTTTAATGGAGTTTCACTCCTGTTGCCTGGGCTGGAGTGCAATGGTTGTGATCTTGGCTCACTACAACTTCCACCCCCTGAGTTCAAGCGATTCTCCTGCCTCATCCTCCAAAGTAGCTGGGATTACAGGCATGCATCTGGCTAATTTTGTATTTCTGGTAGAGACAGTGCTTCTCTGTGTTAGTCAGATAGTTCTAGATCTCCTGAACTCACAATCCACCCACCTTGGTCTCTCAAAGTGCTGAGATTACAGGTGGTGAGTCATTGCACCCAGCCAGGTTAATCATTTAAAGCTTGTCTTGTGCTGTAACATTTAGCATGACTTCTCACCAAGTTCATGTAGCCAAGGGATGGAATTACCTAAATCACAGTAGTTGCCCAGAATAGCAGCTGTATTGCTCAGAAACCTTATTTTTTATCACCAGAAAAAATAGAAAACGGGAAAATGTAAAAAACAAGCATATTTTAATTCTAAACGTTCTTCACATTTAATGTTTGATAGTTTAATTTCTTGTTGAGATAAAGAATCTGGACATATTTTTAATAGAAATTATAAAATATTAAAATCAATATGCACAATTTTCATATGTCACAATGTGTGGAGTATAGTAGATTATATTTTTGTGTTGGGGCAGTTTTGTGGTAGAATGTATTAAGTGATGCTTCTAAAATTTGGTTTCATCTAACCCCAGTGAAGTGCATATTATCAGAATCCACAGTACCTTGAAGTACCATTGCGCCAAGATTTCTGACAGCTTTGCTAGCCAGTGACAATTTTCCTTGAAAGCAGTAAGTCTTCTAGTTTATTTCTATATTATTTTAAAGCTTTTGTTGTTAGATGTAGGGTTTACTGAAGATATAAGTGCCTTCTGATTTTAAATAATACATGTAATTTTTTATTTGATGTAATATCTCAATGCCCATTGTTGGAAACAATAGGATATGAAGTGTGTTGCATAGCTTGAGGAACAGCAATTTGTTTGTTCAAATTGGTTAAAATATACTGTTTTTATCTTTTTATAGTACATAAGCAGTAGCATCGACCACTATGAATGCAAAATGCAGTCTACGTTAGTCAAGACCTATAAATATACCATCAGGGCTACTGATATTGGTACATTGTAATCCAACTATGTTATGGCCCTTCCTATTTGGCCTATTGTTATTTGCAGTCTACATTTCTCTTCTGGCCTAGACTTAGATTTCGGAATTTCTATTCTTTAGAGAGTGTAAGAGAAATATGTGTAGATTAATCCTATCTCTGCATTACTGCTGCATCTCTGCAAGTTTGCCACCTCAAGTGAATGCATCATGTTGTCCTGGTTCTAATCACCTCCCAATCATCCTGGAGAGGATTCTTCAAATGGAAATCAACATGTCCTTCTTTAATGGACCCCTTAAATTATTACTATTAAGCAGATGTCAGGATGTGACTCAGCCCACGGAAAGTCCATATGTCACATACTGGTATCTGCTTGAAAGTCCAGTTTTCTATTGATCACATGACCAGAAAATTAACTACTATTTACTACCCATGAATTCAAATATTTGCCTTTATAAAATAATGATTTAATGTTTTTATTCCTTCATTTAAAAAAACAGCATGCAGTTTAATCATTGAGCTAATTTACTCATTCCATCTTAGGTTTGTCCTTTCATTTCTGGTGTCTATGAAAGTCTGCCAAGAAGACATTGTTCATCCACCTTGAAACTGCCATTCATCAACCAGGCATGTTGTTGTTAATCAGGAGTTCTTCAAAGGGCATTGCTCATGTAAGAGTGAGATCCAGTAATTCCTGAGGTGTTTCCAAACTTGACGCTAGAAAATACCAGACTACTTGCTGTTGAACAGGATGAGCATCTCCTTGTACTTCCCTGGTAACATTTTACTCTATAAAGCCATCTTTTATGATATTTTGGAAGCCTTCTGAGCACTTCCTCATTAGATTATTTCCTTAATTTCCCCAACACATTATAGGTGTTGCAAGTTTTGTAATTATTTTATGGTCTTCAGTCAAAGAAGCAGTCTCAACACCAAGGCAAACAAGCTAGTAATTATCTTTCCGATGGCAGCTATTGTTTCATGGCATCCAGGAGTGCCCTGGATCACAATTTCCAGCTAATGCTGAAGGGGGGCATGTGTGGGCTTTCTGCCATGGCCTCAGTCTGCCCGAGAACATGTTGAAAGTACTTCTAAATCAGAATTTGGATCACAAAAGCCCAATGTGTAGACAGAAGGAACATTTTACCATTCAGAAATGGCCAGATTTAGTGAAATTTCTTATTTAAATAGACCACAATTTATTGTTTTTCAAATTGATGAATTATAATTTTACATATTTACAAAGTAGAACTATTATTTTTATACATGCACACAATGAGTAATGACCAAATTTTTAAATGCCCTATTGGTAATTTCTGTATTAGTAATTTCAGACATGTATGACATAATTGTTTAAACAGCTTTCCACATCTAAACTTCTAGTTATTTTGAAATCCATAATAAATTATTCATACCTATATTCTCCCTCCTATACAATCAAACTTTAGGACCCATTCCTTCTAACTGTATTTTTTACCCATTAACTAACTTACTTATTTGTTCGCTCAATATCTTTCACAGCCTATAATAATCCGTCATTCTATTCTCTACGTCCATGAGATCAACTTTGTTAATTCTCACGTATGAATAAAAACATGCAATCCTTGTCCTTTGTATTTCCTGGCTAATTTCACTTAACATAATGTCCCTTATATGAAGCCCTTTTCTGAGTAATGTTTAGTTAATGTATTGAGGTTTTTATAAAACTGAAATAATCACTTGCTTAAAATTTACCTTAACTGTTACCAAAATTCCTTCAGTACATAGGACTGTAGTTTGGAAACAGCTAAATGAACAAAGATGTCTTGAAGCTGTCTTAGGACATGAATATTGTACTCTTTTCTATCTCTTGTGTTATTTAACTTTGGTTTGTCTTCAAATTAATAAAAATATTCTAGTAAATTATGTTGGGTACCAACATTAAAGACCAAAAGAAATCAGCAATGCACAAATTTAACTTTATAAATACAAAGAAAGAAGTTACAACAAATACCAAAAGTTATTTAATAAAAGGATATACTGTTTATACTCATAATTTTCAAAGTAGTTAATTTCTTTTTAATTTTTGTGATTATTGCTTATTTCAAACATGGGGTATTATAACTGAGTTCACAGAAAAGTTATTATAAAAGAGTAATAAAATAATAATATACACTGGATGTAATATGGTAAAGTTTGGTCAAGTAGGCAGGAGTAAAGACAAGTGAGTCCTCTGCCATGAGTAACTTTGGGGAAATAAGTACATTTTGGGGAATAAGTTACTTAGTCTTTCTAGGATTCAGTATCTTCTTTTGAGAATAATGCATTTTCTGAATTACATAAGATTATTTATGTGATTAAATCAGAATTATTAACACTCAATAAATATACCTATTAACCATAGTTGTGGAAGAAAGAGGAGCATAGACAGAAGCTCCAAAAGTCAAAACATGGTTGTAGCCATAAAGCAAAATACAGTTTGTTTACAAGTATCTAAGACATTTTTGTATGCTTTTAATCGTGTCTTAGGGTTGCGACAAAGAAAGAAAGAATACCCACTTCCTGCCCTGGAGAAGCTGATTGCACAGAAAAAGAAACAAGGCAGATATACATGCCTCAGTACATTGCCGAGACAACATAAAGCACGAGCAACCAAGTACAAACGTAAGATACCTAATTTGCAATTTTATATTCTGTCTGTTTCATTTGCTTCTTACTGGTGTGATTAACCATCTCTGTATGTGTTAAATTCAACACCCTAGGGGTCATATGGGCTATAGTGCCAGAACTTACATTACAATTTTTCTTCCAATAGTGGCTGTTAACCAAGTATTGGTGAACATCCCATATGAAGACTCTACTAAAAGTAAAGCTACCGTGACCGTGATGTTTGGATGATATAATTTACTGGATCTAGGAAAGAGAAAGAAAGTGTGTGTTTTGTAATCCTATAAATGATAAGTGCTGAGAAACTAGTAGCTGAAAGACAAACTATTTCTGCCCACTGAAAGGAAAAAAATGAAGAAATTCTAGGAGAATCATTTACTACAGTTAAAATATTCTAATTTTTAAATTTAGTTTCTATCAATATCTATACAGAAAAGTAAAAAAAAAATAATAACAATAATAAAGAGCTTGAATATAAACATTACCAAAATTTAAGCATCTCATATTCTCTTATTTGGAGGTTTATCCTAAATAGGTGACCTACAAATATGATATAACTTTTTTACCACTTTATTTTCAAATGAATACTTTCCATAGGCAGTTTGATGATAATTCTTAACTAATTTTTTTTACAGGTTCACATAACGTAATTTGAAAAAGAAATTTGTTTCTTTAGCAGAAAAAGCTCTCATTTGAGAAAAATACATAGAGAATTTAAAAAAAAGCACAGCTTATGAAACAGATAACATAAATATGTCAGTCACAGTAACTCAGAGATTTTAGCCATATTATGAAGAAGAACTTCCTAAATAATTATTTTAAAGTACACTAATTTCTGAGAGAAAAACAGTAGCTGCTATCAGAATCTTCAAAGTAATAATAATTAATAATTAGAATTTACCTAACTGTTCTGCTTCTCATCTTTGAAAAATCATAGTCTATATTTTTACCTATGTATTCAATTGCAGGAATACTGTTTCTGGTGGAAACTATACATATATAAACATTATATATATTATATATATAAACTATACAAATTATATATAATTTATATATATTATATAAATAAACTATACAAATTATATATAATTTATATATATTATATAAAATTATTCTTATATATATTATATAATTTATATATAAATTATAAATATTATATATTTATAAATTATAAATTTATATATTTATAATTTTAATTATATTATATTAAATTTTAAATTTATAATTAAATATTAAAATCAAATTTATATTAAATATTAAATTTTAATTAAATTTTAATTTTTAATTAAAATTAAAAATTTATATTAAATATTAAATTTATATATTTATAATTACAGTTATATTATAATTATAAATATATAATATTTATATATAATATAATATATAATATTCTTATATTATATATATTATGTTATATATATTCTTACATTATATATTATATATAATATATAATGTATTATATAAATATTTATATTATATAAATATATATTATTTATAATTAAAATGAATATTAAATATAATGTAATATATAATATATAATATAATATAAAATAAATATATAATATATTATTAAAATAATTATTTTAATATATTATTAAAATAATAATAAATAATAAATAATATTAAAATATATAATTTATATAATATAATATATATTATATGTTTTATATTTTATATATTATACAATATATAATAATAATTATATATAATATATTATATAATATATATGTGGCTGTTGGATCACAGAATTCATGTGACAAGTAGTACCAGTATTTTTGAGTACCACAAGTTTTTCTGGTGGGTGAGATCTAACAGGTAGCAGATATTCCCACTCAAAAAGTGCTCACAACCTGAGATAAGAAGAAAAAATAATGCTTGTAGTATGAAAATAATTCTGTCCACTTGTCTTTCCATCAAGTGACAAATTAATATTAACAACAACTCATTTATCAATGCAGCCATTTTTGAAGGAGTATTTTAAATTTTGATATTAACAACAAATTGAGTGACTATACAGATTTTTAACTACAGACCCCTTAGGTCCATATTTTAATGACATTATATCTGTTTGTTTTTTTAAAAAATGTGTTTGTTTAAAAAAATCTTTTGATTATATACATTTACTGTGTCAATGCAACTGTAAATAAATTAACAAAAAAGATGTTTTTATAAAGGAAACTCTTCTTTCTACATAGATCCCACAAGACAAATAAAGATCTGACCTTTTAAGTGGTGAGTTTAACTAGAAACTTCTGCAATGCACCAGAAAATATACTCATACAGATAAAAACATAAACAAATATAATTTCACACTTTCCAATTAAAGATCTGTAGAGAATGTGTTGCTAATTGTATTCTTAGCCCTCAGTTTTCTCTTGAAATGAACTAAATTTTGTTATAATTTGTTAATTTACTTACATGACTTCCCACCCTGAGTTTCAGTTCTGTGTAAGATTTGAACATTACTACTTACTTTGTTGGACAGAGGTGGACATTTAGAAGTCATAAAATGCACTCAAAATTTCTCTTCTCACATTATGATTTTTAAAGCCATACCTCTCTTAGAATTTAAATAGAATAACATTAAGCAACTTCAAGGCTTGGTTTATTAAAATATTTCTCATGAATACATTTTAAATATAAACATTTTGTACCATTAAATTGGGCTTCTTTTTACACTAAGGAAACATATGATTCAATAAAACTCAGTTTAGTTACCAACACCAAATATAGGGGAACACTTAAGAAATACATATGTCAGGCCGGGCGCGGTGGCTCAAGCCTGTAATCCCAGCACTTTGGGAGGTCGAGGCGGGAAGATCACAAGGTCAGGAGATCAAGACCATCCTGGCTAACACGGTGAAACCCCATCTCTACTAAAAATACAAAAAATTAGCCAGGCGTGGTGGTGGGCGCCTGTAGTCCCAGCTGCTCGGGAGGCTGAGGCAGGAGAATGGCATGAACTGGGAGGCGGAGCTTGCAGTGAGCCGAGATCGCGCCACTGCACTCTAGCCTGGGTGACAGAGCAAGACTCTGTCTCAAAAAAAAAAAAAAAGAAAGAAAGAAAGAAAGAAAGAAATGCATGTACTTTTAATTTAATATTGTCTGACATAAATGATTTTACATATGTACCTGATAGCTACAAAATTTTAAACTAGTTGATCAAAAACAGACAAAAAAAAAAAAACATGAATTAGTTTTTTCTAAATGAAAATAGACTTTCAAAGTAAACTATTATTAATGAACAAAAACAGCTTTATAATTTAAAAACTCACTAGTATTGCCTTGTCTATGTAATATATTGCATTCAAATTCAGGAGTTTGAGACCAGCCGAGCCAACATGGCAAAACTCAGTCTGTACTAAAAATGTAAACAACAACAACAAAAAACTTCCGTTTGGGCTGGCAGGTGCCTGAGGTCCCAGCTACTCGGGAGACTGACTCAGGAGAATTGCTTGAACCTGAGAGGCAGAAGTTGCAGCGAACTGAGATCCTGCCACTCCAGGTTGAGCAACAGAGCAAGATTTAATCACACCCCACTCACGTGCCAAAAAAGAATAAATAAATAAGAAAAGATCAAATTAACTGTGAATACATCAGGTATTGTTTATGCCAGTTCACCTGACCAAAGACAAAAATCCAGGTACTGATGGAACTTACATTTTCACTTTAGTGGAAAGTAGTGACAACGTCTATTGATTTTATTTTTATGTAAGAAGGATAAGGATTTGGGGTTCATTTATAAGCATGTGAATAGTATAAGCTCAAAGGAGATTTGAGCAGAGAAAGAGGATGGTAGAAGAAGACATGCAAAAGAGAATAAGAAGAAAATAATATATGGTTGGTTGTTACATTGTAAAGACCATGGTTTTAGCTTAGGAAAAAGGGAAGCTGGTATTGAATGCTCATAGGTAGAGTTACTTTTTAAGGTAAGGGCAACGTTCTATATTTAAATAATAGTGATGGTTGCATAATATTGGGAATATCCTGAAAATCACTGAATGTATACTTTAAAATGGTTAATTTTATAGTATCTGAGATATAGTTCACCTAGTTGTAATAGTGGTAATAGTGTAATACTTGTAATAGTGGAAGGTAGGAGATCAGTAAAGAGGCTGAGCTAATCAGATGAGAAATGTGGATAACCTGTATCTGGATGACAGCAGGAAAAATAGGGAAAAGTGGTTAGATTCTGGACCTGTTTTAAAAGGAAAACATGAAGAATTGGAGGATTAATAGAAATGAGGAGATGAAAAGAAAAGCATCAAGGATGACCTTTCAGTTTTAGGCCTTTGCAACAGGATGTAATTACTATCAGGTGAAATGGGAAACACTTGGGGGAAGTTGTTTGGAAGGAACATCAGAATTCAGTGTACAGCCTTGAGATCAAATTGCCTGTTAAACATGAATATGTGCAATAGAGTCATATATGATTTGGGTTTGGTAAGAGACTGGCTGGAGACAACCACGTGGGACTCATAGTACCATTCAGAAATCCATCATACAGGCAGAGAAAACTGGGAGATTGGGAGAAAATTCATCAGGAATTGTTCAAGGAAGAGGGTGTCTAAGAAGTGACTTATATTTGGCCGGGCCTGGCGGCTTGCACCTCCAATGCTAGCACTTTGGGAGCCTGAGGCAGGCAGATGGATTGATCCTAGAAACTCAAGTCCAGCCTAGGATACATGGGAGAGACCCTGTTTCTACCAAAATTAGCTAGTCTTGGTGGCCTGTAGTCACAGTCGCCCAGGAGGCTGATGTGCAAAGATCACTTGAGCATGGGAGTTTGAAGCTGCAGTGAGTTCTTGATTGCACCACTGCACTCCAGCTTGGACAACAGAGGCAGACCCTGTCTCAGTAAACAAACAAACAAAAAAAACAAAGACAAGAAATTAAAAACAAAATATATATATATATATATAATATTTGGCCAAAAAAAGGTGATTATTTTAAGTATAGTGTATTTGGTAGACTGTTGGGGATGAGCGCCTGACTGGTAAGGTAAGTGGAATTTTCAAATGAGAGCATATTACCAATGGAAAAAATACTCACCTGAAATTCAATGTAACATTTTAAATTTAGCAATTAGGGTGTCACCGATGGCCTTTGAGAAAGGACTGTGACTTCCTTGTTGTGGGATAAAACCTGAGACAGTATATGAACTCATGGAAAGAAAATCACTAATAGAAATTCTCTGTTGATATTAAAAGCAGAGAAAAATGTCAGTACCAAAAGAGACAGTTTCTGTTGTGGATCATAAAACATGGAGTTTTTATATATGTGTGATAAGGAAATCAGGGCAGTGAAGAAGAGAACAAAAGAAATTACAAGAAAGAGGAAAAGATCAATCGCATTGATGGGTTGGGTCCAGGAGGATGTATTTTAAAACGTGATAAAGGTTTTGTCTTTGAATAAATACGTGCATATAGATAAAGGTGTGATTTAGATCAGAATAACAAACAACAGAAGTTGAGGAATTTAATACTGTACAGTATAAAACTTAACAAATTGGAGGAAAGGATGTTTATGATAAGTTATGAGAATAAAAGCAATGCAAAGGAAGTTCAGGAAATGAACATATTATCAAATAAAAACAAAATAGGTAACTTCTTGATTCTTCCCTCCCACTTTTTTAAACTGCTACTTCTATTTTTCCCATTGATATATTTTAACAAATGACCAACATCTTCTTGGGAAATATTATGTTCTCTCGCTGATAATTCGCATTATATTCTTACACATTTCATGTCTTTTTATTATGTTAACAGAATTTTTATTCAGAAAAGCTGTCTAAATTCCTTTCCAATATTTACTGGATTTAAAAGTACTGTTGCCTTTTATCTTCCTTTTTAGCCATTTTTGTTGAATATTGATTGCTTCCCACCCATAATGACTAATTGACCTTCACAATATATCATTAATTTCTCTGATAGTTTGTCTAGAAAGAACCTAATATGAGCTATTTCATACCCCCCAACAAAATAGAATTTACACCTTCTATAAACATGCAAAGTCTGGATTTCCATTCTATTTATATTGAAACTTTACTTGATTAATAACTTCATAGCATCAAGCCAAGAAACAGTATTTTAAATGCAAAATGACCAACATCTAACAGTAAGTGGAACTTAAAGGGCTCACTGTTTTGTATTCCTTTCCAAATCAGAAATATCTGCTAGATAGTTTTCTTAGTGTCATCATGGTTGGACTTGGCTTAGACCTTGTGCCATTTTGTTTTAGTCAATGTCAGCAGCAGACATTGACTGCAGAGCACAAAAAGAAAACTTATGAGAAATATATCCCTTTCTTCTTACTACTTGAAGACAGGAGTATCATCTTGGTGTTAAGAGGTAGTTAAGGCATCATAGAAGTTTGATTGTCTATTTCCTTGAAACATTGTTTGCTGAAGAAATAATATGTCAAGTTATTTGACATATTGACTAAATTATGTCAAATGCTTTAATTGACTGCATATGTCAAGTGGTGGTTCAACATTTCCTAAACCAGATATATACGTTTTATTGTGATTAGTGATCCATACTTACCTTTTTACATTTTCCATGAATAGTGAATTGTACAGAATCTTGTTTTCTTCTGTTTGGATTTGATACAGAACTATACTGGATTCACTGACAAGAAGAGTTTGAATTAGCAGCATGGTGAGAATGGACACAGTGTTTGAAGAGACTGATAAAGAAATTACAGGAGGAGTTTTATCTTTGGAAGAAAAAATGGTCCTTGGGCACAGACCCCATGTGAGCTTTACTTTCAGAATTCTCTGCTCAACTGTTCTCTGCTGTGGTGAGGCCACCTATGCTTTGTATATGTTTGAAATTAATTGAAAAGCTATTGACAGATTCTGATGTCATTTGCCATGAACTTTATTACTGTGTAAGTACTTTTGGATCAAATTACCCTAATGTTTTTCAACAAAGACTTTAGAAGAAATAAAGCTACATTACATTTTTTTGGCACGTTCTTCCTTTAGGATCTATGGTGAGGTAAGTGACACAAATATCTCTCATTCTGTTTCCAACAAGTAAATAGAATACAAATAGTTCACTAACAAGATTAAGGATGGGATAAGCATTGTTCCTCTAACTGAAATGCATCCCTGTTTAGTTTTATTTAGTTTTCACAATTCTGAAGATTTTCCTATTCAATTTTTATCAGTCATAAGATAATGATAGTTTTTAAAAAATGAAAATGGGATTTAGTTAGTGGTTTTTTCTGCTCCTTTTAATATTATTCTCATTCAGCCTAATGGGCATTCTAAATAGCAATGAGGGATATGAATATAACCTTAAATTAAGGAATGAGGGTAGAGTGAGACAGAAGAAAGTATGGCTCAAAAATAATCTCATAAGTTTTATTTGTCAACTCATGTGATTTAACATGTTAGTGGTAGATTTTCTACTCATCCTTAAATTTGGAGCTGTGACTTGGAATATCAAAATGTAGCTAAACAATTCATTTCCATATGACTTGTCTGTTACTATACTGATTTTCGCGAGTACTATAAATTTTGTAAGAACTACTTTCATTCAGATCTGCATTTAGACTTCCAAGATAGTAAGATGTATAAAAATATATACATTTTATAGAATTAGGAGTCACTGGGGATAAGTGTTACCTTTCTTTAAAACGTAAGTGCAGAAGTTTATAAACACATGCAAAAATGTGCAATCTCACGATTTAATCTTCTATGCAAATAAAAATTAGTAATAGCGAGGGCAATTAGTGACACTAGCAGGGCAATAAATACTCCTGCAAAGCCAAAGAATTAATACCAGTTATAATGCATGAAGTGATTTTGGGCCATACTCTGGAGATAATTTAAGTTTAATTGACTGAATCTCCTGAAAGAAAAGCACTTAGGCAGAAACAACAAAAAATGAACAATACATTAGCCAGAAAACTCAACAAATAAATAAAACACCTGAAAATATTAGAACCAATAAATCTCCGTGTAGTAGAAACACATCTAGTTTTGTTGCTGTAGTTGTTGTTCTTTAGAGACAGTGTCTGTCACCCAGGCTGGAAAGCAGTGGTGTGATCTCACCTCCCTGCAACCTCCAACTCCCAGGTTCAAGGGATTCTCCTGCCTGAGCCTCCCGAATAGCAGGGACTACAGGCACACACCACCAAGTCCAGATAATTTTTGTGTTTTTAGTATAGATGGGGATTCACTATATTGGCCTGGCTGGTCTCAAGCTCCTGACCTCGTGATCCACCCACCTTGGCCTCCCAAACTTTTGGGATTACAGGCATGTGCCATCGTGCATGGCAAAATTTGTCTTTGTTACAAGGTTAATTTAAGAAATTTTATACATTTCTTAAATTTCTTACAATAGGCTGAGGATGGTGGCTCACACCTCTAATCCCAGCACTTTTAAAGGCCAAGGCATACAGATCACCTGAAGATGGCAGTTCGAGGCAAGCTTAGAGGACATGGTGAAACCACCCCTACTACAAATACAAAAGTAGCTGGGTGTGCTGGCACACGCCTGTAATCCCAGCTACTTAGGAGGTTGAGGCAGTAGAATCACTTGAACCTGGAAGGTAGAGGTTGCAATTCTGTGATGATGAGAAATGTTGAGATATTTATGTATAGTGTGTGTGTGTGTATATATACACAACCACACACACACATACACACACACCTGTTAGCTGTGTATATACATTCTTTGGGAAACAGAAGATACTTATTTTTAATTGGGTTATTATTTTCTTGTTCTTTTGAATCTGTTTTTAGTTCCTTGTACATTTTCATTAACCCTTTGTCTGATATACAGTTTGCAAATATTTGCTCTCATTATATTAGTCTGGTGATTTATTTTATTTTATTTTTATTTTTTGCTGTAAGGAATTTTTCTAGTATGATGTAACCTTATTTTTCTGCTTGTGCATTTTTTTGCTTGTGTTTTTGAAGTCTTATCCAAAAAATATTCTTGCCCAGACCAAGGTCATTAAATGCTTTTGTGATTTATTCTACTAGTTTGACAGATTGCTGTTGTCATTACATCTTTAATTTTAAATGTTTTTAAGTATGTATTCTTATAGGTGAGGTCTCACTATATTACCTAGTGTAGAGTGCAGTGGCATAAGTGTTTCACGCTATAGCTTTGAACAGCTAGGCTCAGGTGATCCTCCCTTCTGGGACCCCCGAGTAGCTAAAATTATAGGGGCACATCACTGTACCAGGCTTTTTAATCCATTTGAGTTAATTTTTGTATTCAGTGAGAGATAGAGTTGTAATTATGTCCTTCTGCATGTAGCTCTCTTGTTTTCCCAGCACCACTTATTGAAGAGACTGACATTTCTTCATTTGGTTTTCTTGCCACCTCTGCAGAATATCAGTTGGCTATACAGGTGTAGATTTATTTTTGCTCACTGTGTTCTGTTGTATTGGTTTATAGCATTGTGACATGCCCAGTTCTGTGGATTCAATCCCTAACCCCATTGACATCTTCAGGATGGCTTTGACTATTCATGGTTTTATTTTTGTGGTTTCATATTTATTTAGGATTTTTTTTCAATTTCTGTGAAAAATGCCATTGGTGTTTTGATAGAGACTGCACTCAACTTGTGCACTTCTTTGGATCATATAAACATTGTAACCATATTACTTTTTCCAATCAATGAACATAAATATCTTTCCATTCATTTATGTCATTTTAACATTTTATTAGTGTTTCATAGATTTCAGAATGCAGTTTTTTTAAATCTCCTTGATTAAATTTATTCCCTTTTATCCCCCATACCTATTGTGATTGAGATTGTGTTCTTAATTTTTGTCGTCGTTTTTTTTTTTTTTTGGTATTTTGCTGTTAGTGTATGGAAATGCTATCCAATTTTATATGTTGATTTTGTAAACTGAAACTTTACTGACCTTCTGTATTAGTTCTAACTACTTTTTAGTTGTGTGTTTAAGGATTTCCATAGTATGTCATTAGCATGTGTGGACAATTTTATTTCTTCCTCTCTAATTTGGGTAGCTTTTCTTACTTTCTCTTGTCTAATTTTTCTGGCTAAGGACTTTTATTATTACATTAATAGAAGTAGTGAAAATGAACATCTTGGTCTTCCTTCAGATCTTCACAGAAAAGCTTTCAACTTTTAATTCCCTTTGAGTGTGATATTATCTAAGGGCTCGTATATATGGTGTTATCTGGTTATTCGGGTCTGTGTCTTTTGTTGTGTTGAGTTACGGTTGTTCCACGCGTAATTTGTTAAGAGATTTTATTGTGAAACTGTTGAATTTTGTCAAAACTTTTTTCACTTGTTGAAATGACTGCATAGATTTTGTTCTTTATTTTGTTGATATAATGTATGACATTTAATGATTCTAGTGTATTAAACCATTCCTGCATCCCTATAATCTCACTTGATCACGGTGAATGATTTTCTAAATGGGCATTATAAGTCATTTTCCCAGTATTTTATTGAGGATTTTTACATTATGTTTATCAGATATTTTGGCCCATAGTTTTCTGTTTTTTCTTGTATCCTTGTCTGGTTTTGTAATCAGAATAATGCCGTCCAAATGGACTGAGTTGGAACAGTTCCCATATCTTCCTTTTTGTTTTATGTTTTGACTAGGTTAAAAAAAATTGGCAGCAGTTTATTTTTTGTGGTAGGTAGAAGGCAACAGTGAATACATCAGTTCCTGGGCTTTTCTTTAATAGGTGATCTTTTATTGCTGATTTGATTTCTTACCATTAATTTGTTTCTGGGTATCAGTTATGGTATCTCTTTTATGGCTCTGATTTCCTTTATCAGGGGCTTTGTTTTCTTTTGTTGTTTTTTGTTTTTACTTTTGAGTTTAGATTTATGTTTTTCTAATTCCTTCATTGAAACATCAAGTTGTATATTTGATATGTTCTCATAGTTGAAGGCATTTATTGTCATAACTTCCCTCTTAAAACTGCTTTGGTTGAATCTCATAGGTTTTGGTGTGTTGTGTTTCTATTTTTGTCTCAAGAAATATGGTGTTTTCTCTTTAATGTCCTCACTGACTCATTGGTTATTCAGGAGCATGTTGTTTAATTTTGATGTACTTATGAATTAGTGATTTCAGAAGAGATACTTTATGTGAGTTTGATCTTTCCAAATTCATTAAGATGTGATTTTTTACCTAATGTATGACATATCCTGAAAGATATCTCATGTATGCAGTGGAGAAGAATATTTATTCTATAGCTCTTGGATGGATAGTTCAGTAACTGTTTTTAGCATTTTCACTACATGGCATTTTCATCCAATGTTTACTTATTAAATTCTGTCTGTATTATCTATTCATTGCTGAAAGTAAGATGCTGAATTTTTCTAATATTATCTTGCATTTTTTTCTTCCTTTGGATCTATTAACACTTGTATTATATATATGCATATATTACTTGTATGGATATATTCCCATTATAATATGTTATTTTTTTTCTGCTGCTTAATTCTGTATCCTCTCTTTGTTTTCGATGTTTGCTGGTTTGATTATATTAAGTCACAGGGATATGTTTATCGAAATCGAATGTGATTGTAAGCCTTCAAGATTCCTATAGCAGAATATTTATATTTTATTTAAGTTTGAAAAGGCTTCTGTTATTATTTCTCCAAATAAGCTTTCTACTCTTTTCTTACACTCTTTTTTTTGAGATGGAGGTTTGCTCTTGTCTCGCAGGTTGGAGTGCAGTGGTGTGATTGTGGCTCACTGCAACATCCACTTCCTGGGTTCCAGTGATTCTCCTGAGTTCCAGTGATTCTCCTGACTCAGGTTTCTGAGTAGCTGGGATCGCAGATGTCCACCAATACACCCGGCTAATTTTTGTATTATAATAGATAAACCATTTCACCATATTGTCCAGGCTACTTTCAAGCTCCTGACAACATATGATCCGCCCGCCTTGGCCCCGCAAAGTGCTGAAGATACAGGCATGGGCCATCACACCCGGCTCTACCACACTCTTGAATGCCAGTGTCTGACACATTTTCTCTTTGGATGTTATCCCATTAATCTCATGAATCTTATTTATGTTTTCTCCTCTAACTGTATATTTTGAATTGACCTCGCTTTGAGTTTTGCTGCTTGACCACTTCTATTGTCACTGCTGTCAATTGCATTTTTTATTTTGTTGTGTTTTATTCTTCAAGATTTCTGTTTGTTTTTTCCTCCCATATTTTAATCTCTTCTGTAAGCTTCTCTGATACATTTCAGAATTCTTTGTGTTTTGCTGAAGTCCACTGCATTGTCTTGAAACAAGTATTTTGAATTCCTTGTCAGGCCTTGTGTCCATGCCCATCTCTTTTGGGTCAGTCACCACCAGCACTTTATTTTGACCACTTGATGCCATCATGTTTCTCTTGTTGATCCTAATGCTTGTGACTATGCATCAATGTCTGTGCAGTGATGTAGGTGCCTAATGCAGTGTTTGTAGTTTGCCTTTGTTTGGAAGCTTTCTTCCACAGTAAGGCTGTCCAGAGATTCAGGGCAAGGAGAAGGAAATTAAGGTATTTTAGCCTATGATAGCTTCAGCCCTGGTAGCACGAGGGGAAACATTAATGAGCAGACTTTCATGGCTGGAGTAATTTGACTGACAAAGTCAACTCAGTGCCAGGTTGCACCTGTATCACACAGTTGAGCACTGGGTGCACTCAAGGCCTGTAGCTTCCATGGTCTGCCCTCTGATCTTTATTCAGTGTCTGAGGTTACTGTAGTCAATCAGTGGGAATATTGACTGGAACTCAGCTCCATTCTGCGGAGATCATAGTTTCTAATCTGTTGCCGGGGTTGGTCTACATGATCACCCCTGGGTATCAACCTCCCAAAGTGCTGGGGTAAGGGGACAGGCAAATAAATGTCCCAAAGCAAAATGTACTATGCCTACTTCCTTTGCCCAAGTGAGCATCCCACCTCCACCTCCTGAATAGTTGAGACTACAGGAATGTGCCACCATGCCTGGCTAACATTTTTGGTGTTTTCTTGTTGTTATTGTTGGGCTCAAGTGATCTACTCACCTCAGCCTGCTAAAGTGCTAGGGTTACAGGTATGAGTCACTACACCCAGCTAAAATTTACTTTCTAAAATTTAACTTTTAGATCATTTCTTTTTATTCAGTCTTATTTCTCATAAATGCAGTTAAGAATGTTATTGCTTTAGAGTTTCTCTTTGGGTATCCCTGAAGGAATAAATGGACTCTTGATATTCATTTTCTAAATGGTGTTAGAAAATGAATAGTTACTTTAGATGAGTAAAGACTATTTGGCCTCTTTTTGTTTTCTGGCTTCATTTCATTGTGTATGAAGACTGTATTATTTTAACCCTTCTGTATATGTGAAATGAATTTTTAGTCTTTCAACTGAATGTAGTAGAAGATTGTTTAAACTGATTATACAACTACTACATAATTTTGTTTTTCTTCCTTGTGCATATTAGTCTAATTATTGGGATAACAATGTCAAAATTAAATTAATTTTCATATAAAAAGCTTTCTGATAAAATTACCTAAGTACACACAAACAAAAACATGCCCACACAAATCACTTAATTTCTAAAACTTTTCATTTTTCTGCTTCTCTAGTACCCTGTATTCCATCACACAGCAAAATCTGGCAGCTCCACTTCCAGAATTTACTTGAACTCCACAGCTTATTTCCGATTTCCTGTTATCACCATAGTCTAAAACACAGTTTATATTGCATTCACCTCCTATTTTACACTGTAATTTCCTACTTTACACTCTAACTTTGTATAAAAAAGAAACTACCTTTTCAAGATCTAATTCACCCAATTTTATTTGTTCTTCATTGAGACTTCTTTCTAGGTGCTGTCACACCTTATAACGTCAGATACGAATGTCTCTATCCAATTTCATGAGTTCCAGTTATTTTATTTTAAGGGAATGTGTATATACATTTATAAATTTGGGTATGTGTGTATTCACTTATTCTTTGTTTTATATGTTTTGCATGCATATATTCACTAAATCCCTGATAATGGAAAGATAACAAATCTTTTTTTTCTTTCTTTTTTGTATGTAAATTATTTTCCGAAGGAGGTGGGTTGGGAGAAATATATCTTAACTTGGCAAGTTTAAAAGAGAAAGTGGCCATTACTAATGAAAATTATTCTCTAACATTTTCATGTTTATCTTTAATAGCATTGCTGATGACATATTCCCTCTTATCAGTTGTGTAGCTGCCATTCACTGCAATATACTGGCCATCCACACTGGCAACGACTTTGCGCCATTAAGCTACAGGTGATAAAATTGATCTATGTCATGATATGGCATTCGTTGGTGATTATCTCACCTGTAGTGACTCTGGCATTCTTCCCTGCATCTCTGAAACAGGGGAGTTTACACTTTCTATTAATCATATATTTTGTATTATTGTTGACACCATGGCTGGAGTTTTGGAAAAGTGGAACTCATCTTCCTAGCAACACAGAAAATAATTCCAGCATGGTGGGTAAGTATGGATGCTTATCTTAATCATGCTAGTATATGCTGCCATCAATTCTCCTGCTGGTCAGCAGTGAAACTGCAGCTGTCAAATGAGGAATTGATAAGAGACAGAGGTGGGACATACAATCCTACACTACAGATTTCAGTTTTTAGAAAATGTGATAATAATATTGATATTTAGGTTCTTTGGAGGGAACGTTTTACCGAAGTCTTGTGACTCAATAATTGCCATGTAGTTCATCAAAACCTACATATTAGCCTTTGGCTTTAAGCTCCTCTTCTGTCAGTATTTGCAACCAAGGTGGTCAGGCAAAGTATTGCCAGGAGATACTGAAAATCATCCAGAAGCACTGTGATATTGTGTAAGCATCTGGAGAAAATTCAGTTAAAAGAATAAAAGTAAGCAGCTGAGGAATTACTATCACTCATGGAGAAGGGTAGGATATTTTCAATAAATGAGTATGCAATATCCATATATAATTTCACAGAACAAAGAGTAAAGAGGCTGAGTGTGACTTTATAAAGATACTCATAAAAAATATAAACAACAAAATCTTGGAAGTAGTTTCTAATAAAATTGATTTTTCTAATGTGACTATGCATTAATAATTTTTGTTTTCTTAAATATAATTGTACAGCTTATTAAACAAAACAAAATGAAAAATCCATATGGCTACAAAAACTAAGCAGAAAAAATCACCATAATACATTTTTCACCTAGTACATTTTGGAACCTATACTTTTAATTTAATAAGTGCTTGTAATATAGCATATACACTATCAGTGAACATTTGCTTTTCACCCTTTTCCCTCTGTGGTACAGAAATATTTTAGTTTGATGTAATGCGATCCAATTGTTTTTTGTTGTGCTTTTGTAGTCTGTGCTTTTGGGGTCATAGAATTGAGTGTTCAAAAATACAGTTAAATTAAAAATAAGAATTACCACATAATCCAGCTACTCTACTTCCAAATATGTACTCAAAGGATATAAAATTAGCATGGCAATGAGATATCTGCACTTCTATATTCATCTCAGCATTATTCATAACAGCCAAGATACAGTAACAACCTAAGTGCACATCAAGAGATAAAGTGTGGCACATATACACAATGAGATATACTATACAGCCTTAAAAAAGGAGGAAGATCTTTTATTTGTGACAAAATGAATGGAATTGGAAGATATTATGCTCAGCGTAATAAGAGAGGCACAGAAAGACAAGTATAGAATGATCACAATTATATGTAAAATCTAAAAAAGTTGAACTCATTCAAACTGTGAATATGCCAGGTGTGGTGGCTCAATACTGTCACTCCAGCACTAAGGGAGGATGAGGTGGTTGGATCACTTGAGGTCAGAAGTTTGAAGCCACCGTGAGCCATAGTTGTGTCACTGTACTCCAGCCTGGGCAATGCAGCAAGGCCCTGACTCTTTCTAGAAACACACAAAAAGTAGTCAGAGATTGGAGTGTGGGGTGGTGATGGGAGTGGATAGAGAAAGGGGAGGTGTTCATCAAAGGGTAACAAATTTCAATGAGACAGGAAGAAGTTCTGGTGATCCTTTGCACAGAATGGTGATCACAGTTAATAAATGTCAACTTAAAAATTGTTTAATAAAAAAAAGGACAGGCATGGTGACTCATGTCTGAAATCCCTGCACTTTGGGTGGCCATGGAGGGAGGATCAGTAGAGGTCAGGAGTTCAAGACCAGCCTGGCCAACATGATGAAACACTGTCTCTACTGAAAATATAAGAATTAGCCAGGTTTGGTGGCATGCACATCTCACCCCAGCTACTCGAGTGGCTGAGGCAAGAGAAAAACTTGAACTCGGGAGGTGGCAGTTGAAATGAGCTGAGTTTGCACCAGTGCACTCAAGTCTGGGCAACAGGAGCAAAACTCTATCTCAAAAATAAGGATTGTTTAAAATGTAGAATTTATATATTCTTACCACAAAGAAAGAAATGGTATGTGTGTGAGGTAATGGATATGGTAACTAGCCCAATATAATTCTTTTGCAATATATACATGAATTATAAAATCACTTTGTGTCCCATAAATATTTATATTTGTTAATTTAAAATACAAATTTTAAAATAATGAATTGCAGTTAAAACAAACTTGACTTAATATATGTAGACAGTAATATATGCTAATGTTTCCTTCTATTTTGAATATTTGGCTTCTGTTATTTCTTGAGGAAACAAACACCATGGGAAGGGATGAAGAACACTAGAGCTTAACAATGTGTAATTTACATTATTTTGTTGGTGGTGGTTTTTCTCCCTTTTTTTCTACCAAGGCAATGGTGACAACTTTCTTATTCACACTTTCTTTTGTGTTTCTTTCTCCTGAGAAATCACCACCAAAAATAAAACTTGTGTAGATTTTTGTATATTTTTTACTGCTCCTTGTTATGACCCTCTTCGCCTTTGCTTTGGATTTCCCAGCTTCTTAAAACACTGATTTGCTTATTATTTGTTGTCTCCTTGTACCATTACTTCTTCACTCTACCTGCAGGATCATTTCTTTTTATTTTAGTTTAGTTTAATTTTTTTGAGAGAGAGTCTCTGGCACAATCTTGGCTCAATGCAACCTTGGCCTCTTGGATTCAGGTGATTCTCCTGCCTCAGTCTCCTGAGTATCTGATATTACAGGTATGCACTACCACGCTTGGCTAGTTTTAGAATTTATAATTGTGATGGGGTTTCACCGTGTTGTCAAGGCTGGTCTCAAACTGACCTCAAATGATCCGCCCCCTCATCCTCCCAAAGTGCTGCAATTACAGGAGTAAGATGCCACACCCCCTTTGATCATTTTCTTTACTAGATCTACATACTGCTTGTCTTAGTCCTAGATATGCCACTGTCAACTCATTTATTTATTTTCTATGATAGGAAGACTCATGGAAAGAGTTGCCTGTGACAAGGTTTAATTTTATTTTTCTTAACTCTCCTTTCTTCAGGCATTTACCCTGTTTTTGGAATCATATCTTATACTTGTCACTAAATCCCATGTATCACTTGTCTATTGCATATTACTCAAACCGTCATGTGTATCTGTAAAACTGATTCACACCCTCATTCTTGAAATACTATTTTGCTTTGGATTACATGACTCAACTTTTGTCTGATTTCTCTATTTAATTGTCAGTGTGTTTTGTTTCATTTTATCTCGTAGATGTCTGTTTGTTAGACCACTAATGTAACTACACAGAATACCTCTTTCTCCTTCCCTTTCTCCTTTCCCTTTTCCCTTCCCTTTTTCTTTTCTTTCCTTTCTTTTTTTTAAGAAAGTGTTCTGAAACGCAGTCTGCAGTGCAGTAGTGAGACCTTGACTGACTACAGCCTCAAATTGCTGGGCTTAAGCAATTTTCCTGCATTGGTCTCCTCAGTAGCTGAGACTACAGATGCACACTACCACACCTGGCTTTTTGTTGATGTTGTTTTGAGACAAGAGCCTCTTAAGTTTTAAACCTGTAGTACTAAGGAATTCAACCAGTGATATGATCTCTGAATTTCTAAACATTGTGCTTTCCTTTTTCTGATGAGTGACCCAAGATTAAGACAGCTAAATTTAAAACTTCCCCTGAACTTCTTTACACTTTCTACATGCCTCTCTCTTCCATCATTTTTTGTCCAAAACTACATCACCTATATAACATAAAAACTGGGGATATTCCAAGTCCAATTATTTTCCCTCATCTCTTTCATATTTTATCTATAACAACTTTTTTATTATCTACCACCTACAAATGTTTTTTTTTTTTCTTGTTGCTGTTTATGCATTAAAGGTGAGGTCATCATTTATTGTTCCCTAAATGATAGTATCAACATCTTAATTTACTTCCTTCTTCTGTGTTACGTTGTTCAATTCATTTTTCATTGAGGGTCTAGAATTATTCTACTTTTCAATGAATAAAACACATCTCTTGTCTTTTCCTTTCTATTCTTGATCCTTTCTGCTTTACTATTAACTGTTACTTTATGAAGTGAGGAGCCATTTCAGTGTAATTTACTATTATATCCACCATTTTAAGCTAAAATTCTGAGATATAATAACCTCTCTCTAAGTGTTTAATATTATAATAAATAATACAACTTTATAATTTCAGTATTGTTTTTGAATACTTAGTCTACATAGTATTTATGAAACAATATTTTAGTTGACTTGCAGATAAGCTTATGTTATTTTTTCACTCACTCCTTCCATTTGTATCCATCCTAGCTGTAAGACATTTAGAGGTGTGAACTTGACATATTCTTCTCTATACTTGAGAGCCTGTTGAAGTTATATGAATAAAGAAATGTACATTGACCATTTAATTCATATAAATAAATATAAATGTTTAATAGTTAAAATTTATTTAAATGTTTTTATTACTTAAATGTATTATTACAGTTATTATTTACATTTTTAATTATTCAAAACTCAATACAGGAAACAAACATGGAAAAATCTCAAGTAATTTATTATTTATCATTCCTTTTATTGTAGAGATCACAAGCTTTCTCCTTACTGGTTAGGGCCATATTTCCAGAACAGTCATAACATTTCACTTCTCATTTCCTAGTGAAATCTGAGGAGTGTCTGTTGAACTCTACGGTGATATGCCTACAACTACCTAGTGTAACTCTGTCTTCTCAGGAGGGTATGACTCTACAAGATGAATATGATAATGTCCTAAAATACCACCCTTACATTTAATTATATAAAACACCACTAATGTAATAGCTGCACATTATGTAGTCTATTTAGAGAGTTAATTTTTACGCTCAAATACTTTGGTTAGAGACTGTGAGATTAAACTGGCTCAAGATGGAACTTAATTTTTTGTAACAACTACCATGCTATGGTGAAATGAAAACTGAACTCTTAATAATTTGGAAAACAATAAAGTCATATCACTTATAAGTTGCTAACAAAAACATGTATTTCTTAACTATTACTTATTACACAAAAGACAGAATGGCTTTCATGATAATGATGGAAGCAGTGTCAAATAAAATCTTACAGAACAGTCTGGACACGATGGCTCATGACTGTAATCCCAGCACTTTGGGAGGCTGAGGCAGGTGGATGACTTGAGGTCAAGAGTTTGAGACAAGCCTGGCCATCATGGTGAAACGCCCTCTCTACTAAAAATAAGAACATTAGCTAGGCATGGGGGTGCATGCCTGTAATCCCAGCTACTCAGGAAGCTGAGACAAGAGAATCCCTTGAACCTGGAAGGCAGAGGCTGCAGGGAGCCAAGATCGCACCACTGCACTCTGGCCTGGGTGAGAGAGTGAGACTCCATCTCAAAAAAAACCTCTCCGAACATTAAAAAGCAAGGTAGATTTAATCAACTTTCTATTTTATGCTGTAATTAAAGTTAATTGGGTTAAAAGTGAAGAGATATAAGGAAGAGAAAACAACCTCAGACTTGATTTTTTGAGCTCTGGAATCTAATAACATCACTCAAGGGTGCGTTTAATGAAGAAAGACCTGACCTCTAAGTTTGGGCAAGACAGTATGTGGCATTTTAACTTCCCATCATCACCCACTCCATGGCTTCATGGAAACCGTGAAGAAGATTAAATTCTAGATGCAGATTGTGATGCATGTGTGGAAATACAGAGCTTATTTCAAATAATTGCGGTTGTGTGATTTAAAATGTCTGAGGTTCCCTTGGAGATTTTCAGTTCAGAGTCTTTTCTTTAGCCCACCTCAGAGCTTTCTTGGGTGCAGAAGTTAACTCCCAGGAGGCATTTGTGGAAAGGAAATCCACTAGTCAGAGCCACCTATAGCAAGGAATAAGAGTCAGGTCAAGTAGTACACAAACAAAATGCCTGGAAAGAAGTGGCTGGTGAAGAAAAGTGATGTGGAAAATCAGCTTTGAAAAACTCTCACAGTTTGTTGCTGTTTATATTGGACTGGGTTTTAAATAGAGACAGAACTTGCCCTGTGGCCCACAGTGGAGTCCTGTGGCAGGATCATGGCCTACTGCAGCGGCAACCTCCTTGGGTTCAAATGATCTTGCCACCTCAGCCTCCTGAGCATCTCACCTCTCTGGACTCCACCAATCCTCCCCGCTCAGCATTTCACAATACAGGCATGGGCCTCCAAAACTAGCTTATTTTTGTATTTTTTTTATACAGAAGAGTCTTTCCATGTTGTCAAGGCTGGTCTCGTACTTCTGGGCTCAAGTGATTTGTTCTCCAAGACTTCCAAATTGGTGGGATTACAGATATGAACCACCACACCCAGACTCCTACTGGTATATTTAGAAGGATATAAATATGTCCATTTTTGGATGCATGCATGGCGAAGACCCCAAAACTTTTCACTTTTCCCTGACTTTTGACTAAACACTAGAGTTCCTGAAAAGTCCATATTCAAATTCTGAATAGTTTTTCTTTTCTTTCTTTTCCTTTTTTTCTTCTTTCCTATGATTTTTTTTAATGTGTCAAAGATAGTAGATGACCAAAAGGATGACAGAACACAGGTTAAGTGGCTATACAAGACAAAGAATACAGACTACAAAACTAGCTTTAAGGAGTTGTTAAACAAGTACACAACCCACAAGCTAAGCAATTGTGGAGGTCAAGAATTTGTTATCTGAATATGCTGAATAATATGCAAAGTGTTCAGCATTCAACAATAAAATAAAAGGCATTCAAAGATAAATGCAAAAAAAGCACATTCAGAGAAAACATAATTAAAAGAAACTATTTCAGAAAGCCCAGGCGTGGTACTAACTAGGGAAATATTTCAATTATCTTCAAAGAGAAGAGAATTAAGACCTCCAAAGGTCTGTTCTCAAAGACCTAAGGGAACCCAGTAGAACAGTGATTCAAAATTGAAAATACCAATAAAGACATACACATTATTTAAAAAATGAAATCAATAATCTGTAACTAGAAAGATTGAATAGCTTGTGTGAGCATGCAAAAAGCGTAATGAGGCAACTTGAAGATGGATTGTTTGATATTATTCAGTGTATGAAACAAAAACAGAAACAAGAATAATGAACAAAACTAAGGTTGCCATGGGATTCTATCAAGAATATCAACATATTCATAATGGGAGTTTCACTGAAAAAAGAGAAATACAGGGGAAAAAAAGAATATTTGAATGAACAGTGGCTGAAACTTCACAAATGTGTTGATAGATGGAAATCTACTGATCCAAATATCTCCAAAGAATAAAAAATACTCCAGGAAGAATAAAATCAAAGATATCCACACTGAAACACATGCACTGAAACTGACAGAAGACAAATAAATAGAGAACTTTAAAAGAAGCAAGACAGAAGTAACTGATCACATGCAAGTTATCATCTATGACATTAACAGCCAATTTCTCATTAAAAATTATGGAGGAAATAAGTCACTGTGTTGAGATCTTCAAAGTGCTGAAATAAAAAAAAATTAAGTCAATCATAAACTCAATATCTGTCCAAACCAAAATTTAAATTTATGAGCAAGTAAGTCATTTACAAGCAAACAGAATTAAAGAGAGTACGTTACTACTAGATCAGCCTTACAAAACATGATGAAAACATGTAAGGAATGAAAGTAAAATAGCACCTCGTGCAAATAAAGAAATAAAGAACATCAATGAAGTAATTACACCAAGAAATAGGAAAGCCAATATTATTGTATATGGGGTTTCTGTGACTTTATTTTTCTACTAGATTTAAATGACAAGAGGAAAGATACAGTATCTCACAACTGTAATCCCAACCAAGGATCGGGATTTCCTTGAGCTGAGGAGTATGAGACCAGTCAAGGCAACAAAGTGTGACCCTGTCTCTACAGAAAATGAACAAAATTATCCAGCTGTGGTGGCATACACTTCTGTCCTAGGTACATGAGGGGCTGAGGTGGAAGGATCCCTTGATCCCAGGAGCTCGAGGCTGTAGTGAACCATATTTAGCCTATGTGACTGAAACCCTGTCTCAATGAAGTAAAATAAAATTCAATAATAAAATAAAGAAATGACAAAGAATAAAACAATAATTACATATCTGGGTTGTTAGTACATGTTGTATAAAAAACAAATTTTGACAAAAAAACATAAAAAGGTAGGGAGAGCAATATGGGAAAATGATTTTTGTATAATGTCAATACTAAGTTATTGTAATTCACACTATATTATTATGAATTTAAGATATTAATTATAATACCATTAATAGCCAATATGAAAATAACTGTTCAAATATACTGAAGAGAAATGAAGGAGTCTAAATTGTACCCTAGAAAAACAAATGCAAAGATGAGCAGTTTTGGAGGAATGATATATAACAACAACAATAACAAAACTTGTAGAAAAAAAGAACAAAAATAGGAAAATAAATTCTTGTCAGCAATTAATTTCAGTCCAAGTAAACTCCAGTTAAATGTCAAAGACTAGCAGAATAACTTTTTAAATGTTTTAAAAGTGGGGAAAAAATAACGCAAACGGTAACCAAAATAGAGTTAGAATTATTAGACAAATATCAAAATTGTTTAATTGATCAAGAAGATGTAACACTTACATATATACCTAATAAAAGATCCTCAGGATATATGAAGCAAAAAATGAATAGATTTGAGGAGCTACACAGTTCTGCAATAATAATAATAGTTGGAGATTTCAACACCCCACTTTCAACAATGTGTGAAATGACCAAATCCAAGTTCAATAAGAAAACAAAGGTCTTGAAAGGCAGTATAAACCAAATAAATCTCTCAGACATATACAAAACACTCCACAAGCTGACTACACATTCTTCTAAAGTGTATATGTGTTATTGTCTGTGCTATCTTCAGAATAGACTCTATGGTAGGCCACAAAGCAAGTTCTAATTATATCTAACATTATTGAAATCACATATAACGCTTTCTTCAACCACAATGGAATAAAACTAGAGGCCCGTTTTCTTTTTTTTCTTTATTTCTTTTTTCTTTATTTAGTTAAAGAAAAATAGATAAATAAGTTGGAGTCTCACTCTGTCACCCAGACTGGAATTCAGTGGTGTGATCTCAACTCGCCACAACCTTTCATGGTCAAGCAATTCTCCTGCCTCATACTCCTGAGTAGCTGGGACTACAGGCACACACCACCGTGCTAGGCTAATTTTTGTAGTTTCAGTGGAGACAGTTTCACTGTATTGATGAGGCTAGTCTCAAACTACTGACCTCAGGTGATACACCCACATCGGCCTCTCAAAGTGCTCGGATTATACGCATGACCACCATGCCTGACTGAGATTCATTTTCTAAGGACTGAAAAACGTATATTGTTTGGAAAATAATAAATACACTCTTCAACAACCTATGGTTAACTGAAGAATCTGCAAGGAATTAAATAATTTTTACAAATAAAAGAAAAACTAAAACATACTAAAGCTTCTGAAATGCGCTAAATCAATGTTGAGAAATATATATGTGTAAACATACAGATAAAAAAGAAGAAATATAAAATTTGTAACATAAATGTACACACAAGGAAGCAGAAAAAGTGTAAATTAGAGGAGAGTACTTTTGTAAAAAATATGGCAAAGTAAAGGAAGCTGCCATCAATTGCCCCCAACCCTAACCCCCCAAGAACACCCACAGGAAAACCAAAACTGAGTATACAGTGCTGAGATTATCACCATCAATAACACAGAGCTCAGAAGTGAGAATGAGGCTGCTCCTAGGGTGACAGAGAACTGAAGAAACCAGGCAGAGGGTAAAAAAGTTGGCCTTTTATATTCATGACACTTGTCCCCTAGTCTGCTGACAACCAAGTGTGAACAAAACAAACAAACAAAAAAACTCCTCTGACTCTTGGTTACTACACTTACTAAAATAAAGTTGAAAGTGGATGGCCAGCTTCCCCATGATTTTGGATTCCCTGGCAGGAGAACTATTCCTGTCTTTACCCAAGGAAGTCTTGTGAGTGCCTGAAAAGAGAAAAAAAAACCTGAGGAAAACCAGGGATGAAGTAGAAAGGAAGGACTACCATCTCCAGCCTGCATAGCTCAGTCACAGGAGATGCCAAACCTGAGTGCCTGCACAGCATTACCATAAGGTAGGAGGTATATTGCATAATTTCCTTAATCACAAACCTATAGAGAGCCTTCCCACACAGGATATCCCCTTCAAAATGTCTCAGATAGGAGACTGGCAGTGTTTCAAAGTTTGTTTGTTAGAGCTGAAATAAACCTGGGCTTAAGGCACCATCTACTGCCAAAACAGAGGCACTGACCTAGCCAAAATCAAGCAAACAATACCCCACAATACTTATGTCTTAAAGAAAACTCAAAGCAATTATATACAACAAAATGTAAAATAAGACAGAGAAAATAATAAACTAAATAACTAGTCCTTCAATGAAAAGATACAGATGTATAACCACAAGCAATAATACCAAACAGGAAATTATAACCTCCCTTAATGGACGAAGCATAAACCATTGACCAATGCTAATTAATGAGATGGCTATCAGTGATTATTGGATCAAAAATTCAAAATATCAGTTTTCAGGAAACTCAGATCTCTAAAACAACACAGAAAAGGAACTGATACGCTTCTGAAAGAAACTTTAAAAAATGTACTGAAATTATTTAACAATTAAAAAAAGTCCTGGAACTGAGAAATATACTGGTTAAAGTGAAAAATTCAGAAGGCTTTCAATAGAAGAATATATCAAACAGAATAAACAATCAGTGAGCTCTAAAATGAGTTATCAGGACCAGGTGTGCAGGCTCAGGCCTGTAATCACAGCACTTTGGGAGGCTGCGATGGGTTGATCACTTGAGTTTGGCAGTTTAAGACCAGTCTGGACATCATGGTGAAACCCTGTCTCTACTAAGAGTACAAAAAATTACCTGGGCATAGTGGTGCACACCTGTAATCCCAGCTATTCAGGAGGCTAAGAGAGGAGAATCACCCAAACCTCGGAGGCAGAGGTTGCAGTGAGTCAGTGTCGTGCCATTGAAGTCCAGCCTGGGCAACACAGAGAGACTTTGTCTAAACAAAACAAAACAAAACAAAACAAAAAAGTAAAAGAAAAAAAGAAAAGAAAAGAAAATTAACATAGGTTATTCAGAAATGCACAAAGAACAAAACAGAAAAACAATCAAAAAGAATAAAGAACATTTACCAGATATACAAAAATACCTTAAATAAGCAAATCTAAGATTTAGCAATATTCATGAAAGAGTTCAGCAAAAGGAAGGTATATACAGCATATTCAAATGAATAATAACAACTTTCAAAAATTTGAGAGGGAGATAAATATACAGGTTCAGAAAAATCGGCAACTACAAAAAAGATTAATACCCCATAAAACTACCCCTCAACAAACAAGAATCAAACTCTGGCTCTCAGTCGCCACTGCCAGCTCGCCTACCTTGTTCTTCTGCCGCTCCTCTGTCCCACTCCTCTGTCCATCGCAGTAGAAGAAGAGATTGCTGCGCTCGTCATTGACAATGGCTCTTGCATGTGCAAAGCTGGCTTTGCAGGGGACGATGCTCCCCAAGCCATGCTTCCCTCCACCGTTGGGTTCCCCTGACACCAGGGCGTGATGGTGGACATGGGCCAGAAGGACTCCTACGTGGGCAGTGAAGCCCAGAGCAAGCGCAGCATTCTGGCGCTGAAGTACCCCATCAAGCATGGCATCATCACCAACTGGAACAACATGGAGAAGATCTGGCACCACTTCTACAATGAGCTGCATGGGGCCCCGGAGTAGCAGCCAGTGCTGCTGACCGAGGACCCACTGAACCCCAAGGACAACAGAGAGAAGATGACTCAGATTATGTTTGAGACCTTCAATACCCCGGCCACGTACGTGGCCATCCGGGATGTGTTGTCCCTCTATGCCTTTGGGCGCACCACTGGCATTGTCATGGACTCTGGACACAGGGTCACCCACACGGTGCCCATCTACGAGGGCTACTCCCTTCCCCATGCCATCCTGCATCTGGACCTGACTGGCTGGGACTTGACTGAGTACCTCAAGAAGATCCTCAAGGAGAGAGGCTACAGCTTCACCCACACAGCCCAGCGGGAAATCATGCGCGATATCAAGGAGAAGCTGTGCTAGGTCTCCCTGGACTTCAAGCAGGAGATGGCCACCCCTGCATCCTCCTCTTCTCTGGAGAAGAGCTATGAACTGCCCGATGGCCAGGTCACCACCATTGGCAATGAGTGGTTCCGGTGTCCGGAGGTGCTGTTCCAGCCTTCCTTCCCGTGCATGGAATCTTGCGGCATCCACCAGACCACCATCAACTCCATCAAGAAGTGTGACGTGGACATCTGCAAAGACCTATACACCAATACGGTACTATCCGGTGGCACCACCATGTACCCAGGCATTGCTGACAGGATGCAGAAGGAGATCACTGTGTTGGCGCCCAGCACCATGAAGATTAAGATCATTGCACCCCCAGAGCGCAAGTTCTCAGTGTGGATTGGTTGCTCCATCCTGAACTCACTGTTCACCTTCCAGCAGATGTGGATTAGCAAGCAGGAGTATGATGAGTCAGGCCCCTACATCATCCACCACAAATGCTTCTAAATGGAATGAGCAGATGTGTAGCATTTGCTGCATGGGTTAATTCAGAAGCATAAATTTGCCCTTGGCAAATGCATACACCTCATGCTAGCCTCATGAAACTGGAATAAGCCTTTGAAAAGAAATTGTCCTTGAAGCTTATAGCTGACATCAGCACTGGATTGTAGAACTTGTTGCTGATTTTGACCTTGTATTCAAGTTAACTGTTCCCCTCGGTATTCGTTTAATACTGTGTACATATCTTTGAGTTCAATCTTTAGTGCACGTGGCTTGGTCACTTCGTGACTGAGGTAAGAACGTGCTTGTGGAAGACAAGTCTGTGGCTTGGTGAGTGTGCATGGCCAGCAGTCTCTGATCTGTGCAGGGTATTAATGTGTCAGGGCTGACTGTGCTGGGATTTCTCTAGAGGCTGGCAAGTGCTCCTGAACCGGTTGCGTCTGCCCTGCCTCTCTGTTAGGGCTGGAAAGTCCAAGCCACAGGACACAGTTTCCTTTCTTAGCTGATGTTTTTTGCCAGAACACCGTAGGCTGTCACTTGCCTTGAGTTGGAAGCAGTTTGCATTTACACCTGTAAATGTATTCATCCTTTTAATTTATGTGAGGTTTTTTGTATGAAATTCTTGATTCTTTAAAGAAATGACAACAAATTTTTGTTTTCTACTGTTACGTGAGAACATTAGGCCTCAGCAACATATCATTGTGTAAGGAAAAATAAAAGTGCTCCCAAAAAACAAACAAAAAAAAAGAATCAAACTCTCAAAGGTTGAGAAATAAAGAAAATTCTAAAAGCACTAAGGGAAAATAAACAAAAAATGGAGGAGCTTGAAATCATTTGGCAAAAGACTTGTCAACAATAGGTTTTTAAGGAAGACACAGTATTAGAAGATATAAATTGTGACGTCAAAAACGTAATTGGAACAGAGGGTAAATGTCTAGAGTTTTTATGTGACAAATGTTGTCAGCTTAAACTAGTTGATTATTAACTATAAGATGTTTTCTCTGAGCCTTTGATGACCATCAAAAACGACAGCAGCAACACTAATGATAAAAACAAATGAATCAAAGCTTATCACTACTGAAAATATTTAAATGCTAAACATTTAAAAGCATTCATGGGAGGAAGAAAGGAAAAAATGATGTATGACTCAATCAGAAACAACTAACAAGATAACAGTAGTAAGAACTTATCAATAATTATCTTGAATGTAAATGAATTAAATTATGCAATTAAAAGACGTGGAGTGACCAAATGGATTTTAAAAATGGGATTCAACTACATGTTACCTATGAGACCCACCTAATCTTTAAGGACAAACAGGCTGAAAGTGAAGGAATAGAAGAAGATACTTCTATGCAAATGGTAATAAAAAATTAGGAGTGGCTATACTCCTATCTATAAAAGAGATTTCAATTCAAAACCTGTCATAAGACCAAGAAGGTCATCATTTAGTAATAAAGCAATCAATTCATCAACAGGATATAACAATTATATATATACATCTGCACTCAACATTGGAGCACCTAAATATTTAAAGCAAATATAAATAGAAATGAAGAAAAAAATGGCAATAAAATACTTGTAGGAAATTTCAGTACCTCAATTACAACAAGGAATAGATAAACTCGACAGAAACTTAATAAGAAAATGCCAGACTTGAATTCTAGTTTTAACTAAATGAACCCAACAGACATATACAGAACTTTTCATAGTGTACAGCCGAATATATATTTTGCTGTAACACACATGGAAGATTCTCTAAAATAGACCACATACTAGGCCATAAACAAGTCTTAACAAAGTAAGATTGCTAAAAGCATATTTAATATTTTTTCAGACCATCATGGTAGCAAACCAAAAATCAGTAAGAGGAGAAATCTTGAAAAAAAAGTCACAAATACTGAACTTTTTTTTTTTTTTTTTTGAGACAGAGTCTCGCTCTGTTGCCCAGGATGCAGCACAGTGGCACAATCTCGGCTCACCGCAAGCTCCGCCTCCCAGGTTCATGACATTCTCCTCCCCCAGCCTCCTAAGTAGCTGGCACTGGAGGTGCCCATCACCACGCCTAGCTAAGTTTTCATATTTTTAGTAGAGACGGGTTTTCACCGTGTTAGTCACGATGGTCTCGATCTCCTGACCTCATGATCCGCCCGCCTCGGCCTCCCAAAGTGCTGAGATTACAGGCGTGAGCCACCGCCCCTCAGCCTATATGAACATTTTTAAAACACTGCTCTTAAGTAATGAATTGATGAAACGAAATATAAAAAGAAAAATTCATAAATATCTTCAGATAAATAATAGTGGAAACACAACACACCTAAACCTATAGTGTGCAGTGAAGCAGCATTATGATGCAAGATTACAGCAATAAATCCACACATTAAAAAAAAAAAGATACCAAATAAGCAACATCTCATTGTATCTAAGAAACTGGAAGGAAAAACAATTAAATTCAAAGTTAGCACAATGAATAAAATAAGAATTAAAACAGAAACAAATCAAATAGGGAACATAAACATCCGATGACAAAACATAAAAAATAAAAGGCAGCCAAATTTTATAGCAATAAGTAAAGTATTCTCTCTTTGCAGATGACAATCTCCTATATGTAAAAACAGCTCAAATATTCTATTCAAGTGTTAGAACCAATGAACAAATTTGGTAATGTCATTGTACAAATAATTACCTAACTGAAAAAGAATTCAAGAAACTCGTCTGACTTATAAGCATATCAAAGAAATTAAATACTTAAAAAAAAGGTAACCAGAAAGTAACAGATCTCTCCATTGAAAACTATGAGACATTGATAAAATCAATTTAAGAAGACAAAAATAATTGGAAAGATTGTCTATGCTTATGGATTGGGAGAATTAATACTGTTAAAGTATTTATAGCATCAAAAGCAATACACAGATTCAATGCTATCCAATCAAAATTTCAATAGCATTCTTCACAGAAATAGAAAACAAAATATAAAACGTGTATAGCTATATAGAGAGCCATAAATTGTGAAAACATTCTTGAGAAAGAAAAAAGAAGTAGGAAGAACCACACCACCTTATTTGAAATTGGCATGAACACAGAAACATAGCCAAATGAACAGAACAGAGAATCGAGAAATACATCTAAGCATATATAGTCAATTAGTTTTTGAAATCTGCAGCAAAATGATAACATGAGAAGAAGATCATCTTTACTATGAGTAGTGCTGGGAAAACTAGATTTCCACATGCAAAAGAACAAAATTGGATTCACATTTTACATCATACACAAAAATCAACTGAAGATGAGTTGAAAAATCCTAAATGTAAGACTGCAACCTCTAAAACATCTAGAAGAGAACATAGAAAAAAGCTCATGAGTGATGGCCTTGGTAATAATTATTTTGAATATCGTATTAAAAACTCAGTCCACATAAACAAAAACAAATGAGCAAGACTACATCAAATGAAAAACTTTTGCACAGTAAAGGAACCAATCGACCAAATACATTAGCCAAAATATTGGGGAAAGTATTTTCAAGCTATGTATCTGATGATGGGTTAAGATCTAAAATTTATGAAGGACTTGTATGTGGGAAAGAAAGTTTCTGGGGTGCCAGTTGATTTTGTCTCCCCCGTGTGAGACACCCATGGGGAGCCATGGGCGGCTTCTGAGGAGCAAATCTCCTTATTGCCTTCATGTCTTTATTGCTGAGAGCACAACGGCGCAGTGCATTCCACTGGTTGCTCAGGGAGATAAAACTCCCTTGAAGCAGTGGAGTATAATCAAACTTCTTGGCTTTTCATGAAACCTGCTCCCACCCGTTTCAGTCCTAATAAATTAGAGATCCTAAGTAGTTTAGACACACGCCTTTGCTCAAGGGAATTCACAGAAACCGCCAGTGCCATAAGAATTCAATGACTCACGAGTTCTCCTTCACTGATTAATCCTTTTCCTCATTCCTTCCTCCCCCTCCCATCTACCCTAAGAACAAAGAGCTTGTAAACCCTTTAATTAGGTGGAGCCTGACAACTGTGGGCCGTGAGCAACCCTCCGATGCTCGGGCCCCCTGGACCCGCCTTTTAAATGCTTATTCTCTCTCTTTGTAACTCCTTTGTCTCCCCCAGACTCAAAGTACCTGCCGGGTGTTGTGCGACTGTTTTCCCCAACATTGTACAACTCAACGGCAGCAAAACAGATAAACATATTAAAAGCTGAGCAAAAGCTCTGAATTGACATTTCTCCAAGGAACATATAAAAATGGGCAACAGGTATTTGAAACATTCAAAATCATTAATCATCAGAAAAAATTTAAATCAAAGGTACTTTGAGACGTTACATAACTCACATCAGGAAAGCTATTATTAAAAACTCAAAAGATCACAAAGGTTGGCTAGGATGTACAGAAAATGAAACTCATGTAGAGTGTTGCTGGTAATGTGTAGCAATTATAAAAATCGGTATGGAGGTTTCTGCAAAATTAAAAATAAAACTACCTTATGTCTCAACAACTCTTCCTTTCGACATATAACCAAAGGAAATCCCTAACTCATGGAGATATTTGCACTCTCATGTTCATCGCAGCATTATTAATAATAGATGAAATATGGAAAAAGCCTTATTGTCCAGTACAAAGAAATATTACTTAGCCCTAAACAAGAATGAGATCTTGCCATTTGCCAAACCATGGAGGAGCTTGGAGGAAACTATGCTAAGTGAAATAAACCAGACACGGAAAGAAAAATATTTATAATCACATATATGCAACAGAAGGGAGGGTGGTGCCAGGCTTTTTTTTTTAATGAGTTCTCAAAAGCTAATAAAAAAAAAAAGATCTCCCTCCTTATCACAAGAATGACACCAAGCTTTTCACAAAGTATCCACCCCCATGACCCGAGCATCTCCCACTCAACCTCACCTCCAACACTGGGGATCAAATTTCAGCATAAAGTTTGTAAAGGCAAATATCCAAACTATAGCAGTAACTATGTGAGATTAGAAATATGTTAATTTGTTCCAGTACAGTAGCCTTGAAATATCAATATGTATCCCATAGCATATGTCGTACACATGAAATGAACATAATAGGATGCATTTTTATTTATTTATTTTAAAATTTTTATTATATTTAAAGTTCTAGGGTACATGTGTACAGTGTACAGTTTTGATACATACGTATTCATGTGCCATGTTGGTTTGCTGTACCCATCAACTCATCATTTACAGTAGGTATTTCTCCTAATGCTATCCACCCCCCCAAATCCCTACCCCCCACTCCCTGACAGGCCCTGGTGTGTGATTTTCTTTGCTCTGTGTCCAGCTGATCTCATTGTTCAATTCCCACCTATGAGTGCGAACATGTGGTGTTTGGTTTTATGTCCTTGTGATAGTTTGCTGAGAATGATGGTTTCTAGCTCATCCATGTCCCTGCAAAGGACACAAACTCATCCTTTTTTATGGCTGCATAGTATTCCATGGTGTATATTTGCCACATTTTCTTAATCCAGTCTCTCATTGATGGACATTTGGGTTGTTTCCAACTCTTTGCTATTGTAAATAGTGCCATAATAAACAAACGTATGCATGTGTCTTTACAGTAGCATGATTTATAATCCTTTGGGTATATATCCAGTAATGGGTTTGCTGGGTCAAATGGTAATTCTAGTTTTAGATCCTTGAGGAATTACCACACTGTCTCCTACAGTGGTTGAACTAATTTACACTCCCACCAACAGTGTAAAAGCATTCCTATTTCTCCACATCCACTATAGCATCTGACTTTTTAATGATCACCATTCTAAGTGGCATGAGATGGTATCTCATTTTGGTTTTCATTTGCATTTCTGTGATGACCAATGATGATGAGCATTTTTCCCTGCATCTGTTGGCAGCATAGATGTCTTCTTTTGAGAAGTGTCTGTTCTTATCCTTTGCCCACCTTTTGACGACTTTTTTTCATGTAAATTTGTTTGTGTTCTTTGTTGATTCTGGACATTAGTTCTTTGTCAGATGGGTAGATTGCAAAAATTTTCTCCCATTCTGTAGTTTGCCTATTTACTCTGATGGTAGTTTCTTTCACTGTGCAGAAGCTCTTCAGTTTCATTAGATCCTGCTTGTCTATTTTCACTTTTATTGCCGTTGCTTTTGGTGTTTTAGTCATAAAGTGCTTGCCCAAGCCTATGTTCTGAATGGCATTGCCTAGGTTTTCTTGTAGGGTTTTTATGGTTTTAAGTTTAATATTTAAGTGTTTAATCCATTTTGAATTAATTTTTATGCCACATGTAAGAAAGGGATCCAGTTTCAGCTTTCTACAAATGGCTAGCCACTTTTCCCAGCACCATTTGCTAAATAGGGAATCCTTTCCCCATTTCTTCTTTTTGTCAGTTTTGTCAAAAATGAGATGATTGCAGATGCATGGTGTTATTTCTGAGGCTTGTCTTCTGTTCCATTGGTCAATATATCTGTTTTGGTACCAGTACCAGGCTGTTTTGTTTACTATAGGCTTGTAGTATAGTTTCAAGTCAGGTAGCATGATGCCTCCAGGTTTGTTGTTTTTGTTTAGGATTGTATCGGCAATGCGGCCTCTTTTTTGGTTCCATATAAACTTTAAAGTAGTTTTTTTCCAATTCTCTGAAGAAAGTCATTGGTAGCTTGATCGGAATGGCATTGCGTGTATAAATTACTTTGGGCACTATGGCCATTTTCAAGATATTGATTCTTCCTATCCATGATCATAGAATATTCTCCCATTTGTTTGCGTCCTTTTTTATTTGTTGAGCAGTGTTTTTTAGTTGTCCCTGAAGAGGTCTCTCACATCCCCTGTAAGTTGGATTCCTAGGTATTTTATTCTCTTTGAAGCAATTCTGAATGGGAATTCACTCATGATTTGGCTCTCTGTTATTCGTGTATAGGAATGCTTGTGATTTTTTGCACACTGATTTTCTATGCTGAGATTTTGCTGAAGTTTCTTATCAGGTTAAGTAGATTTTGGGCTGAGACAATGGGGGTTTTCTCAATATACAATCATGTCATCAGAAAACAGGGACAATTTGACTTCCTCATTTCCTAATTGAATACTCTTTATTTCTTTCTCTTCCCTGATTGCCCTGGGTAGAACTTCCAACACTATGTTGAATAAGAGTGGTGAGAGAGGGCATCCTTGTTTTGTGCTGGTTTTCAAAGGGAATGCTTCCAGTATTTGCCCACTCAGTATGATACTGGCTGCGCGTTTGTCATAAGTAGCTTTTATTATTTTGAGATACATTCCATGAATGCCTAGTTTATTGAGAGTTTCTCACATGAAGGACTATTGAATTTTGTCAGAGGACATTTTGTATCTATTGAGATAATCATGTGGCTTTTGTCATTGCTTCTGTTTATGTGATTGATTAAATTTATTGACTTGCATAAGTTGAACCACATTTGCATCTCAGCGATGAAGATGATGTGATAGTGGTGGATAAGCTTTTTGATGTGCTGCTTGATTCAGTTTACCAGTATTGTACTCAGGATTTTCACCTCGATGTTCATCAGGGCTATTGGTCTAAAATTATCTTTTTTTGTTGTGTCTTTGCCAGGCCCTAGTATCAGGATGATGGTGGCCTTATAAAATGAGTTAGGGAAGATTATTTCTTTTTTATATTGATTGGAATAATTTCAGAAGGAATGATACCAGCTCCTCTTTGTACCTCCAGTAGAATTCAGCTGTGAATCCTTCTGGTCCTGGACTTTTTTTGATTGGTAGGCTATTAATTATTATCTCAATTTCAGAGCCAGTTTTTGGTCTATTCAGAAAACCAAATCCTTCCTGGTTTAGCTTTTGTAGGGTGTACATGTCCAGGAATTTATCCATTTATTCTATATTTGCTAGTTTATTTGCATAGAGGTGTTTATGGTATTCTCTGATGGTAGTTTGTATGTCTGTGGGGCTGGTGGTGATATCCCCTTTATCATTTTTATTGCTTCTACTTGATTCTTCTCTCTTTTCTTCCTTATTAGTCTTGCTAGGGATCTATCAATTTTGTTGATCTTTAAAAAAAAAAAACAAAAACCAGTTCCTGGAATCATTGATTTTTTTTGAAAGGTTTTTTTGTGTCTCTATCTCTTTCAGTTCTGTTCTGATCTTTGTTATTTTTTGCCTTCTGCGAGCTTTTGGATTTGTTTACTCTTGCTTCTCTATTTCTTTTCATTGTGATGTTAGGGTGTCAATTTTAGATCTTTCCTGCTTTCTCTTGTGGGCTTTTAGTACTATAAATATCCCTCTACACACTGCTTTAAATGCATCCAGAGATTATGGTACGTTGTGTCTTTGTTCTCATTGGCCTCAAAGAACATCTGTTTTTCTGCCTTGGTTTTGTTATTTATCCAGCAGTCATTCAGGAGCAAGTGGTTCAGTTTCCATGTAGTTGTCTACTTTTGAGTGAGTTTCTTACTGCTGGGTTGTAATTTGATTGCAGTGTGGTCTGCGAGACAGTTTGTTGTGATTTCTGCTCTTTTACATTTGCTGAGTAGTGCTTTATTTCCAATTATGTGGTCAATTTTAGAATAAGTGTGATGTGGTGCTGAGAAGAATGCATATTGATTCATAATGCATAATGCAGTTGATTTGGTGTGGAGAGTTCCATACATGTCTATTAGGCCTGTTTGTTGCTGAGCTGAGTTCAGGTCCTGGATATCCCTGTTAACTTTCTGCCTCATTGATATGTCTAATATTGACAGTGCAGTGTTAAATTCTCCCATTATTATTGTGTGGTAGTGTAAGTCTCTTTGTAGGTCTATAAGGACTTGCTTTATGAATCTGGGTGCTCCTGTATTGGGTGCATATATATTTAGAATACTTAGCTCTTCTTCTTGAATTGATCCCTTTACCATATGTAATGGCCTTCTTTTTCTCTTTTGATCTTTATTGGTTTAAAGTCTGTTTTATCACAGACTAGGATTGCACCCCTGCTTTTTTTTCTTTCCATTTGCTTGATAGATCTTCTTCCATCCCTTTATTTTGAGCCTATGTGAGTCTTTGAATGAGAGATGGGTCTCCTGAATACAGCACTGACAGGTCACAACTCTTTATCCAATTTGCCAGTCTGTGTCCTTTAATTGGGGCACTTAGCCCATTTACATTTAAGGTTAATATTGTTACGTGTGAATATGATTCTGTCATTATGATGTTCGCTGGATAATTTGCCCATTAATTGATGCAGTCTCTTCATAGCATTGAAGGTCTTTACAATTTTTCATGTTTTTGCAGTGGCTGGTACTGGTTGTTTCTTTCCATGCATAGTGTTTCCTTCAGGAGCTCTTTAAAGGCAGGCCTGGTGGTGACAAAATCTCTCAGCATTTGCTTAACTCTAAAGGATTTTATTTCTCCTTCACTTATAAAGATTAGTTTGACTGGATATGAAATTCTGGGTTGAAATTCTTTTCTTTAAGAATGTTGAATATTGGCCCCACTCTCTTCTGACTTGTACAGTTTCTGCTAAGAGATCCACTGTTGGTCTGATAGGCTTCGCTTTGTGGGTAATTCAACCTTTCTCTTTGGTTGCCGTTAACACTTTTTTCTTCATTTCAACCTTGGTGAACCTGACAGTTATGTGTCTTGCGGTTGCTCTTCTCAAGGAGTATCTTTGCGATGTTATCTATATTTTCTGAATTTGAATGTTGGTCTGCCTTGCTAAGTTGGGGAAGTTATCCTGGATAATATCCCGAAGAATGTTTTCCAACTTGGTTCCATTCTTTCCATCACTTTCAGGTACTCCAGTCAAATGTAGATTTGGTCTTTTCATTTAGTCACACATTTCTCAGAGGCTTTGTTTGTTTCTTTTTACTCTTTTTTTCTCTAACCCTGTCTTCTCACTTTATTTTATTAATACGACCTTCAATCACTGACACCCTTTCTTCCATTTGATCATATCGTCTATTGAAGCTTATGCATGTGTCATGAAGTTCTCGTGCCATGGTTTTCAGCTCCATCAGGTCATTTAAGGTCTTCTCTACACTGTTTATTCTAGTTAGCCATTCATTTAATCACTTTTTGAGGTTTTTAGCTTCCATGTGATGGGTTCGAACATGTGATTTTAGCTCAAAGAGATTTGTTATCACCGACCTTCTGAAGCCTACCTCTGTCAACTCATCAAAGTCATTCTCTATCCAGTTTTGTTCCATTGATTGTGAGGAGTTGTGATAATGTGAAGGAGTAGATGTGCTCAATTTTCAGAATTTTCAGCTTTTCTACTCTGGTTTCTCCCCACCTTTGTGCTTTTATCTACCTTGAGTCTTTGATGTTGTTGACCTACACATAGGGTTTTGGTGTAAATGAACTTTTTTTTGATGTTGAAGCTATTACTTTCTGTTTGTTAGTTTTCCTTCTAACAGTGAGGTCCCTCAGCTGCAGGTCTTTTGTAATTTGGTGGAGTTCCACTCCAGGTTCTCTCTGTCTGGTTGTCATGAGCAGAGGATGCAGATGCAGAAGAGTAAATATTGCAGAACAGCAAATATTGCTGCCTCATCCTTCCTCTGGAAGCTTCGTCCCAGAGGGGCAGTTGCCTATATGAGGTCAGCCCCTATTGGGAGGTGTCTCCCAGATAGGCTACACAAGGGTCAGGGACCCATGTGAGGAGGGAGTCTGTCCATTCTCAGAGCTCAAATGGCATGCTAGTATAACCACTACTCTCTTCAGAGCTGTCAGACAGGGATGTTTAAGTCTGCCAAAGTTGTCTGCTGCCTTTTGTTCAGCTATGCCCTGCCCACAGTGGTGGAGTCTAGAGGCAGTAGGCCTTGTTGAGCTGTGGTGGGCTTTGCCCAGTTTTAGCTTCCTGGGTGCTTTGTTTACCTACTCAAGACTTAGCAACGGGGGACACCCCTTTACCAGCCAGGCTGCCACCTTTGGGGTTGAATTCAAACTGCTGCATTAGCAGTGAGCAAGGCTCTGGGGGCATGGGACCCACCAAACCAGGCATGGGAGAGAATGACTTGTTCTGCCAGACGCCGTGACCTTGGGAAAAGTGCAGTATTTGCACAGGAGTACCCCCATTTTTTCCAGGTAGTCTGTCATGGCTTCCCTTGGCTAGGAAAGGGAAATCAACCAATGCCTTGCACTTCCCAGTAGAGGTGATGCCCAGCCCTACTTCAGCTCACCCTCTGTGGGCTGCACCTACTGTCCAACCAGTCCGAAAGGGATGAATCAGGTACCTCTGTGGGAAATGCCAAACTCACTGATCTGCCTTGATCATGCTGGGAGCTGCAGACCAGAGCTGTTCCTATTTGGCCATCTTGGAACACCTCCAGGAAAAAATAGGATGCATTTTTAAAGGTAATTTTTTTTTTTTCTTTTTTGTGATGGAGACTTATTCTGTCACCCAGGCTGGAGTGCAGTGGTGTGGAGAGTGCTTCCTCCACACACTTCCCTGTCCCTTTCAATCAGCTGGCTGTGAGATCATTGAAACCAGAGATCTGAGGCACAGGACAGACCCAAGCAGGGTTGTGGCTGCCTGTCTGCATTTCAAGGTCACTGTATGGTAGGGTCAGTTCTTTGGTTAGAGAAAAGGCTATTGTGTCATCAGAGGAGGGCTTGTTGAGTTGATTCGAGAGACAATACAAGCATCAATATTTGGAATGTCCCAGGTTAGTGTTGAGGACCAGTTGCACACCACCCGGTGGGTACCCTGAGTCTGGAGGAGACAAAGGAATTAGAAAGAGAGAGAATAAACATTTAAAAGGTGCATCCAGGGGACCAGAGCATTGAAGGATTGCTCATGGCCCATTGCTCTTGGGCTTCACCCAATTTATTGGTTTACATGCTCTTTGTTCTCAGGGCAGCTGGGAGGGGGAGGAAGGGATGAGGAAAAGGATTAATCAGTGAAGGAGAACTCCTGAGCCATTCAATAAGATGTTTGGCACTGGCGGTTTCTGTGAATTTCCTTGAGCAAAGGTGTGTGTCTAACCTAGTTAAGATCTGTAACTTATTGGGACTGAAACGGGTGGGAGCTGGTTTCAGGAGGAGCCAAGATGTTTGATTATACTCCATTGCTTCAAGGGAGTGTTGTCTCCCTGAGCAACCCATGGAATACTGCTGAGCAGTTATGCACTCAGGGCATAAATACGTGAAGGCAATAAGGAGACTTTTCTACTCAGAGGCTGCCCATGGCTCCCCATGGGTTTCTCACACAGGGGAGACCAACTCAATTGGCACCCCAGAAATTCTCTTTTCCACAGTTAGTAATTATGGGTATTTGGTTTGGTCTTATCCTGGACCAAAGACAGGATAAGAGATAAACAAAGAATATTGGGGCGGCCCTGTGGTGACAGCATTTTCCAGCCAGCAGGCCTGCTTTACCTGCTGGGAAGAAGGCTGGGCCACAAAACTTCTTCATCCGTCTGATCTCTTTAGAGGGACATGAATAAAATGGGCCTCCACAGTCCCAAGACAACACTCAAGGACTTGGACTTGGACTTTCCTGGAGACAAGACAATTTGAATGGCACTGACTGCCACGTACTGTCATCCCATGGGCCACGAGACCATTTCGCCTGTTCAGTTCCCCTCTACTCTTTATGGGTGACTAGGGCATGGAATGGGTGTCGAGATGACAGGGCTCTGTCTCTGGGATAAGGACAGACCCCAGGGAAGGGGAAGCCACCAGCCAGGAGCCCAGGTCAGGGGCCAGGTTTGGGGAGCATTTTCCTCTGACCCTACGCTTACTCCTGCAGCGTGACTCATCACCTGAATTTATGTCTATTTTGGAGAATGGAGAAAACAGACTTAGAAAAAGACACTTGCAGGCCTGTCACCTAAAGACAAACCCAGCTGTAATTCTGGTGTGTTTATTTTTAGTATTTTGTTTGTTTCTCTTTTCTCATGTTTCTGCTACATGTCAGTACTTTTTTGAGCACACGCCCTGCACTCTGTGATCTTCCTTTGATGAGGAGGATCCTTTAAGATAAGAAAAGTACAGGCTGGCCATCTGTGGATCTGTTCTACATTTGGGGCTGGCCTATGTCTTGTCTGGCCTTCACACCGTGTGTACTTATTCTCCTCCTTTCCACATACCATTAGGATATTATCATCTTTCTTGGCACCTCTTTTGCCTGCTTATATTTAGATCCTGCACTGCCCAGGTGTGTGACCCTTGGCTGGTTCATGTGACTTCTCGCCTCTAAAATAGGGATGGTGCCAGGACCTGCCACGGAGATTGTTGCAAAGATCAAGTGGGGGCGGTTATCAAAAGCCTAAGAGTACCATTGAGACACAGTGAGCATACATGAAATACCAACTGTTTATTATCAAGTGCTTCCTAATTGTTCTTTAGGATCAACCATCATTTATTCACATAATTATCAAGCTCTTGTTAATCGTTTTCCTATTTCCAACACTGGAGAACAATACTTCATTGAAAGTCATAGTAAATAAAGTATTAACGTATTATCTGTTTCAAGTAATAGGCTTTATTAAGTGCCTCAAGGGTGCCAGGTCAATCAGAGCCTGACCCAAGTGTTTGCAGCCATAGAGAAAATGGGAAAGGCATTGCAATTTGTGATATCCTGGGACCCACAGCCATGAGTGGCCAAATTGAAACAGGAAACCGTGTTCCTCAGCTTGGCTTCAGTTTCTTTCCAAGTCCTATTGCTCTGGCCTGAAAGAGCCTCTGCCCACCAAAATATGGGGTTCTTTGTGTCCCCCAGGCCACTGCAGGGTAGTGAGATGTACCAGTAGGGGCCCACCCATGATGTTGCCACCCTCCCTCTCATCTTTCTTGCTCCTTTCCTCTGCCCTCTGGCTGCTTACAGTAACATGCTGCACCACTCTATGGCTGCACCTGAGTAGTGGCTGATGCCACTAGCAGTGGCATCCTCTAAGGAAATTTCCTTCCAGACTGGGAAGTTGGTCTAAAGTTAGGGGCTGGACTTCATGATGCACACTGCAGACACCTCTGTGGTTGTGTCTATTGATACCCTTGGTGATGTCTACATGTGGATCTGCTTTGGACAGATCTTGAGTTTTTCAGCTGTATCTGGTGATTACTTGGGTCTCGTTTGAGGGAGTGGAAGTGTGGGTAGAGCCAGGATTTTCTGCTGGAATCTGTGATGCTTCATTAGACTTGGAACCAGGACAGTTGGAACAGAGACTCTTCCTAGAGTCTCTGACACCATATATTATTTCTCATATATTTTATTTTGAAAATAAAAATATACGCACATGACTGAAAAATACAGAGGTGAGGCAAGAGTTACACAAAAGGAGCTGCCACCATGTGCACCTCACCCTAGTCCCCTGAACTACATGTTAACAACCAGGTACAACAGAGGAAGACTGAGTTTCTTAGACTCCCACTTTTCCTCCACCCTCAGCCAATGGTAGGAATATGATGATTTTAGTTTCTTTCTTAGTTATCATTGAAGCTGTAAGTAACTGTAGAGTATAAATATTTAGATATACATCTTGTTGATCCAATAAAATAGAATCTTGTGACTTTCCTCTTGTAGGAAGTATATTAGTACTGTGAATTCCCATACATGTCTTGGTATTCTATGGGTATATACTATTTTTTCTTTAGCTTTGTATTTTCTTGGAGTTTCTGTTGCCTTTTCTTCTTTCTTTCTATTCAAAATTAAATTGTCTCCTTTTATCACATCCTTAATATCTTCCCTCATTTCTAACCTCCCATCTGAAAAGTCACTGCTGGATGCCTTCCTTTTTCCTGTTCCCACCCAACCAATCTCTCTCTAGGCCTGGGATTGAGCTGTCATTCCAAGGGCTTTCATAACTGCCCCCCTGGGTTTTTACATGTCAAATGCTATTTCACTACTGCAAATATGGGACTAATCTCCCAGAGAGCTAACCACTTTTCTTTTTTTTTTTTTTTTTTTTTTTTTTTTTTGAGACGGAGTCTCGCTCTGTCGCCCAGGCTGGAGTGCAGTGGCGCGATCTCGGCTCACTGCAAGCTCCGCCTCCCGGGTTCACGCCATTCTCCTGCCTCAGCCTCCCGAGTAGCTGGGACTACAGGCGCCCGCTACCACGCCCGGCTAATTTTTTTTTGTATTTTTAGTAGAGACGGGGTTTCACCGTGTTAGCCAGGATGGTCTCGATCTCCTGACCTCGTGATCCGCCCGCCTCGGCCTCCCAAAGTGCTGGGATTACAGGCGTGAGCCACCGCGCCCGGCCACCACTTTTCTTATGGTTTATTTTTTTTAATTGTATGTGGTTTTGAAATATTTTTTAGATTCTGTCTTACATTTTTTTGAGACTTACACATTTTAAGAGAATTTCGAACTGTTTTTCCTAATTTCTGAATTTTCTTATTAACTTCCTAAATTTTGTTACTTTCTATGGATGCAATATTTTCTACTTCTCTGAGACTATAGGGAACATGCATTCTGAACTCTGCTTGAACAGAGGTCATGGGGCCAGAAGGAAAAAGGAACTTAGAGACTCATTTCTCTGGAGGTGAGTTGTCTGTTTGATCATATTTGTCTTTTTTTTTTTTTTTTTTTTTGCATTTTTTAAAACTGTCGAACACTCATGTTTGCCTGTGCAATTAGTAATAAGGCTGAAATGGGGATGGTCACAGGCTCATTTCACACTGGACAAGAGGAACTGGCCTTCAAACCCTTCAAACCAGGGTTCTACACATGGGAAGGATTATTTCCACTGGGAATCCCTAAGCTTCCTTGTGTCCTCTGCAGAAACCTTCACTTCAGTTGTCCTTCTGCTGTCTTGGCATGGCAATGCTCTTCCTCCACTTGCAACCTGAACACACAACTTTGGACATTGTGCTCATGGCTTTTCCCTTCTTTTTGTCTTGAAGAGAGACAATGCAACCCATTTCTCTACTGTGATGGAACCAGAATGTTCATATTAGAACTGGAAGATGATGTCGTCTACAGCAGAGGGCACGTAAACTTCTGCATGAAAGAGGAAATACCAGAAAATAGACACAAGGACAGGAAGGTCACTTTGAACTATAAAGGTCCTCAGGGGCAACTGGGTACTGTGTTAGGTGGTCACTCTTCTGTGCAGAAGGAAGGACTGTGTGAGCCTTTCCCTCAGGCCTGTTCTGTGTCTGAGCTCAGGGCCAACTTAATTCTCATTATAGAGCCTCATAGATTAGGAAAAGAAAAGAATCTGCCTTCTCAGGCCTCCTGCCCATTCATATTCTGAGCTGCAGATCGTGATTCCTTATTTAAAAACAGCTTCATTGAAGTGTGATCAGCATTTGGTAAACTGCACATGTGCAGAAAGAAGAACTGATGGTTTTCTCCATGTGAGTATTTCATTCACCACAAGGCCAGATATGCTATGAAGGTCATGAAAACGTACTTTCCTCCTGGCAATAAAGATCTCTCCCTGGCCAATCTAGTACCACAGATCTGCTTCTTTCACTAAAATTTAGTGGTATTTTATAGAATTACATGTAAATACAGTATGTACTTGGATCTTTGTGCATCGTTCTGATCTGGGTTCTTTTATTCAGCAGAACTACTTTCAGAGTCACTCTGTTCTGATTGCATCAACAGTCCATTCCTTTTTATGCCGAGCCATACACCATGGTGTGGATGTGCCACAGATTGTTCACCCTTCTTTTGTGTATGGGCATTTGGGGTTCCTGGTTTGGCAACATTGTGTATAAGGATGTCATGAATATTTATTTATGTATATAGCCTGTAAACTTGCCTTCATTTCTCATCATTCATTCCTAGGAGGGCAGTGGCCACCTCATGTCATGGTAGGTCTGCTTCGACCTTGCTAAGGAACCACTGTGCCTTGTGCTAAGTGTTTTGTCCATTCCCCGCTTTCTGTCTTGCTCCGTCTGATTTAGTCATACTAACCTCTTGTCTCCTTCATCCTCAAGGGCAATAACTTCTTAGCATACCACCCTTCCTTTGCACTTGGAATCACCAGCTCCTTCTCTATGTGCTGGCTTTGATTCCCTCACTAAAGTTGCCTTCTGTGACCCATGTGTAACACACTGCCCTCAAAACATCCTATGTATGAGAAGGTTTTGGGATAAGAGACTGTTCCTGATGAGTATCAAGTACCTACAATGGCTCTGAATGGAAGAAAGATGACTGGTTGTGTCTTGTCACCCATTGTCCCTAGAGCTCATCTTGGTTGATAGAAAGAAGACTGGGTGTGGCCTGGACATACATTCAAGTGACTCACAAACTATTTCTAAATGACAACTGGAGACCTGGCCGGTGGCTGGAACCTGAAGTTACTTGGAAGTGATGTGATTGAAAGTGAGTCACTCAGTCACCTGATCTTGGCCCTTTTCTCTACATGTGGGATTACCCATACCTGGCAGAGTCACTGTGAGTTCACCTGAGCAAGTCACGTGCACGTGGTGGTGCTCAGAAAATGTTAATTTCCCTTTACTTAAGTGGAATGACACATGGATATTATATGCTGAGGTCTGGATTACAATAGAGCAAGATGCAGAAGACCTTGTAAACCCTGAGGAGACATCAATGATCACTGGGTGTCTGGATAGGCAGCATAGAAAAAGTGACCTGGAGCTGGAAATGGCCAGATGGTGTCTTACAGTTATCTGAACAGGCATGAGTGGGGCAGGAGAGGGATTACCACTTTATACCCACTAGAATGTCTTTTTTGTTTTTTGTTTTTGAAAAATGGAAAGTTGGAGAGTTTCTGCAGCAAATGGAGCACTTGTGCATTGCTGGTGAGAATGTGAAGTGGTGGTGAGGGTTGCACAATAACATAAACATACTTACAAATATTTAGATACATGCACAAATGTTTAGATTGGTAAATTTTATGTTATATTACTTTTACCACATACAATAAAGGCTTCCTGAGAACTGATCCTGAAATAGTTCCACGTGGAACAAAACAAGATCCTTCTTTCCCAGAGTGAGTAGGAGCCTTTTATTTTCTTGAAATGGAGTCTTGCTCTGTGGCACAGGCTGGAGTGCAGTGGTGTGGTCTCTGCTCACTGCAGAGCTTTGACTGTGGCCCCAACCAGCTAGTGAGACTCGCATGTATTTGGTAAAGAATAATTGACCAAGGCTCGAGTCAACACCACTAAAGGGTAATTGACAGTGTGGAATTCCCAATTAGAAAGCAATTTAGCACTGTACTAAGACCAACATTAATCTTAGGACCGTATGAGTAAGCAAGCTAGTTAGATAAACACCCCACTTTAGTTTGTTTCTACTCTAACTTACTTAACTAAAGGGAAAAGGCCATTTTCAGCCAAATTTATTACTGGAGCTTATGTCAGCTCCCTAGGCCTTGCAAGAAGGTTTGTATCTGCTAATTTTCCCCACCATCTTGACTGAACCCCAACAGATATCAAAGCAATAACAGGAATTTCTAGAGTACAAATGACTTTCTGTGAAAATTGAAAAAATCATTGATTTCCATTTCAGTACATACTTTGCAATGCTTAATACTTGATACAGATTAGAAATCTGGAGGTTTACCTTCTTAAACCTGCTTTTTCAAAAGTGAATCAAAATGTCAATTCACTTGTTTTTGGTCTGTTCATTTTTCTTCACCTTTTGCAACATGGCACTGCTTTTGATTGACATTTGAATACAGAGATTAATTTATTAAAACATTTCTCACTGTTCTTTTCCTTTTTGCTTTTAGACATTACAAGTGAAACTTCTGGTAATTTCAACAGTGCACACTGCAAATAAGAATAAAAACTGGTCGGCATCTGGCAATATGGTAGAAAAGTAACAACTCTGATCTGCAGCTCCCAGTGAGACAAACACAAAGGAAAGCTGATTTCTGCATTTCCACCTGAGTTACCCAGTTCATCTCACTGGAAGTGGTTAGACATTGAGTGCATCCCACAAAAGGCAAGCAGAAGTAGGGTGAGTGTTGCCTCACTCAGGAAGTGTAAGTGGCTGAAAACTTCCTCCTTTAACCATGGAAAGCAATCGGGGGCTGTGCTATCAAGCCCATAACCTGCAGTTTTCCCATGGTTCTTACGATGCACAGACCAGGAGATTCCCTAGTGTGCCTGTACAACCACAGAACTGGGTTTCAAGCACAAAACTGGGTGGCTGCTTTCACAGAGGCTGAGCTAGCTGCAAAATAATTTTCGTACCCTAGTGGCACCTGGAACACCAGTGAGACATAACCATTCACCCCCCTGGAAAGGGGCTGAAGCCAGGGAGCCAAGTGGTCCCACTGAGCAGGCCCCACTCCCATGGAGCACAGCAAGCTGAGATCCACTGGCTTCAAGTTCTCACTACCTACATAGAAGCCTGAAGTCAACCTAGAATGATAAAGCTTGGTGGGGAGAGGTTCGACCACAATTACTGAGACTTGAGTGTAAGGTTTTCCCCTCAGAGTGTTAAGAAAACTGCCAGGAAATTTGGGCTGCATGGAACTCACAGAAGCATGCAAAGCAGCTGTGGCCACATTGGCTCTCTAGATTCCTCCTCACTGGGTAGGGCATCTCTAAAAGAAAGGCAGCAGCCTGAGTCAGAGACTTATATGTAAAACTCCCAACTCCCTGGGACAGAACACCTGGGAAAAGGGATGGCTGTGACTGCAACTTCAGCAAACTTAAAGACTCCTGCCTGCTTGCACTGAAGAGAGCAGTGTATCTCCCAGGACAGTGCGCAAGCTCTGCTCAGGGCAGACTGGCTTTTCAAGTTTGCCCCTGACACCTGTGCTTCCTGACTAGGAGACCTTTTCCAGCAGGGGTCAACAGACACTTCATAGAGAAAAGCTCTGGCTGGCACCAGCCAGGTATCACTCTGAGTCAAAACTTCCAATCATTGCTGTTGTGCAACTTCATATGGTGATACCCAGGCAAACAGCAACTGAAGTAGACCAGCAAACTGTAGCAGACCTGCAGAAGAGATGCCTGACTGTTAGAAGAAAAACTAACAAACAGGAAACAGTGACATCAACATCAACATCAACAAAAAGGACTCTCACACAAAATCCCAGTCCAAAGACATTCAGTATCAAAGATCCCAGGTAGATAAATCCATGAAAAATGAGGAATAGCCAGCACAAAACAGCTGAAAATTCAAAAAATTAGAATGCCTCTTCAACTCCAAATGATCGCAATTCCTCTCCAGCAAGGGCACAAAGGTGGATGGAGAATGAGGTTGATGAGTTGGCAGAAGTAGGCTTCAGAAGGTCAGTAATAACAAAATTCTCTAAGCTAAAGGAGTATGTTCTAAACCAATGCAAGTAAGGTAAAAGCCTTGATAAAACGTTACAGGAGCTGCTAACTAAAATAACCAGTTTACAGAAGAACGTATATGACCGCATAGAGCTGAAAAACACAGTGCAAGAAACATTGTGAAGCAAAAACAAGTATTAATAGCTGAATCAATGAAGAGGAAGAAAGATTATCAAAGATGGAAGATCGACTTAATGAGATAAAGCATGAAGACAAGATTAGAGAAAAATGAATGAAAAGCAACAAACAAAGCCTCCAAGAAATATGGGAGTATGTCAAAAGACCAAACCTATAACTGATTGGTGTACCTGAAAGAGATGGGGAAAAATGGAACCAAGTTTGAAAACACACTTCAAGACATCATCCAGGAGAACTTCCCAATGGAACAAGACAGGCCAACATTCAAATTCAGGAAGTACAGATAACACCACTAAGATACTCGCTGAGAAGAGCAACAGACATATGACTGTCAGATTCTCCAAGGTTGAACAAAAAGAAAAAATGTTAAGGACAGCCAGAGAGACAGGTCAGGTTACCTACAAAGGGAAGCCCATCAGACTAACAGAGGATCTCTCTGCAGAAACCCTACAAGCCAGAAGAGAGTGGAGTCAATATAAAACAAACCTAAAGAAAACAATTTCAACCTAGAATTTTATATTAAGCCAAACTAAGCTTTATAAGCAAAATAAAAATAAAATTGTTACAGATAACAAAATGTAGATGGTTTTGTCAACACCATGCCTGCCTTAGAAGAGCTCCTAAAGAAAGCACTAAATATGGAAAGAAAATACCGGTACTCACCTGGTGCAGTGGCTCACGCATGTAATCTCAGCACTTCGGGAGGCGTAGGTGGGCAGATCATGAGGTCAGAAGATGGAGACCATCCTGGCTAGCACAGTGAAACCCTGTCACTACTAAAAATACAAAAAAAATTGGCCGGCTGTGTTGGTGAGTGCCTGTAGTCCCAGCTACTCAGACTCACGGGAGGCTGAGGCAGAATGGCAGAAACACAGGAGGCGGAGCTTGCAGTGAGCCAAGGTCATGCTACTGCACTCCAGCCTGGCCAACAGAGTGAGACTCTGTCTCAAAAAACAAAAAACAAAACAAAAAAAAATCGGTACTCACCACTGAAAAAAATAGCAAAATATAAAGACCAACAACTCTATGAAGAAAGTGGATCAACTAATGTCCAAAACAACCACCTAACATTCCCATGCCAGGATCAAATTGACACATAAGAATATTAACCCTAAATGTAAATGAAATAAATTTGCCAATTAAAGTACACAGATTGGCAAATTGGATAAAGAGTCAAGACCCTTCGGTGTGCTATATTGAGGAGAACCATCTCATGGGTGAAGACACACATAGGCTCAAAATAAAAGGATGGAGGAATATTTACCAAGCAAATGGAAAGTTACCAAAAAAAAAAAAAAAAAAAAAAAAAAAAAAGCGGGCTTGAAATCGTAGTCTATCCTAAGGCAAACTTTAAGCCATCATACATCATAAAAGACAAAGTAGGGAGTTGCATAATGGTAAGGAATCAGTGCAACCAGAACAGCTAACAATCCTAAATGTATATGAACCTAATACAGGAGCATTCAGATTAAAAAGCAAGTTCTTAGAGACTTACACAGACTTAGACTCACACACAATTATAACAGGAGACTTTAACACCCTACTATCGATATTACGCTGATAAATGAGACAGAACTTTAACAAGAATACTCAGGACGTGAACTCAGCCCTTGACCAAGCAGAGCTAATAGACAGCTACAGACGTCTCCACCCCAAATCAACAGAATATACATTCTTCTCATCACCACGTAGCACTTATTGTAAAATTGACCACATAACTGGAGGCAAAACACTCCTCAGCAAATGCAAAAGAATGGAAATCAAAACAAACAGTCTCTCGCACCAGAGTGGAATAAAATTAGAACTCAGGATTAAGAAACTTATTCAAAACTGCAAAATTACATGCGAACTGTAAAACCTGCTCCTGATTGACCACTGGGTAAATAACAAAATTAAGAAAGAAAGAAAGAAGCTGTTTAAAATCAATGAGAACAAAGACACAACCTACCACAATCTCTAGGACACAGCTAACGCAGTGTTAAGAGAGAAATTTATAGCACTAAATGCCCACATCAAAAGTGGGAAAGATCTAAAATCAACACCATAAAATCACAATGAAAAAAACTAGAGGGACAGACATAGTGGCTCATGCCTGATATTTCAGCACTTTGGGAAGTTGTGCCAGGCAGGTCACCTGAGTTCAAGAGTTCAAGACTAGCCTAGCCAACAAACATGATGAAACTCCATCTCCACAGAAAATACAAATAAAAAAGAAAGCCTGGCATGGGGGCTCACACCTGTAATCCAGGATACTCAGGAAGCTGAGTTGAGATAATCTCTTGAACAGAAAAGATAAAAACCACAGTGAGCTGAGGTAGCACCACTCCACTCCAGTGTGCACGACAGAGCAAGACACCTTCTCAAAAAAAAAATTTTTTAAAAAGGAAGAAAGAAAGCAAAAGAGCTGGAGAAGCAAGAACAAACATATCCAAAAACTGAGACAAAAAAAGAAATAACTGAGATAAGAACGTAACTGAAGGTGATAGAGTCAGGAAAATCCCTCATGAATCCAGGAGCATTTTTGTTTGTTTGTTTGTTTTTTGTAAAGATTAACAAAATAGATACACTGCTAGCCAGACTAATAAAGAAAAAAAAAGAAAATAATCAATTAGACATATTAAAAAAGGATAATGGGGATGTGAAAACTGATCCCACATAAATACAAACTACCATCAGAGAATACTGTAAACACCTCTATGTAAATAAAGCAAAAAATCTATAAGAAATAAATAAATTCCTGGACACATACACTTCTGCAAGACTAAACCAGGAAAAAGTAGAATCCCTGAAGAGACCAACAAATTCTAAAGTTGAGGCAGTAATAGCCTACCAACCAAAAAATGCCCAGACCAGACAGATTCACAGACTACTTCTACCAGAGGTACAAAGAAAAGCTGGTGTCATTTCCTTCTAATACCAAAACCTGTCAGAAACCAAAAAAAAAAAAAAAAAAAAAAAAAAAAAAATTGGCCAGTATTCCCGATGACCATCAATGTGAATATTCACAATAAAATACTGGCAAACTGAATCCAGCAACACATCAAAAAGCTTATCCATCACGATCAGATCAGCTCCAACCAGCAAGGCTGGTTTTAACATATACAAATCAACAAACGTAATTCATCACATAAAGAGAACCAAAGACAAAAACCACATAATTTTCTCTATCGATGCAGAAAAGGCCTTTGATAAAATTCAACATCCCTTCCCACTAAAAACACTCAATATACCAGGTATCGATGGAATGTATCAGAAACTAACGAGAATTATTTGTGACAAACCCATAGGCAATATTATACTGAATGGGCAAAAGCTGGAAACGTTTTCTTTGAAAACACAGAACACAAGGCACAAGAAAAGGATGGCTTCTCTCACCACTCGTATTCAACATAGAGTGGAAAGTTCCACCCAGGGCAATCAGACAAGAGAAACAAATAAAGGGTATTCAAATAAAAATAAAGGAAATCAAATTTTCCCTGTTTTTAGAGGACATAGTTGTATATTTAGAATACCCCAGTATCTCACCTCTAAAACTACTTAACAGTAGACAAGAAACTTGTCTTTTGTATGAGTTTGCTTAAGCTTATCAGCAACTCCAGCAATCTCAGGCTACAAAATCAATGTGCAAAAATCACAAGTATTTCTATACACCAATAATAGAAAAACAGGGAATCAAATCATGACTGAACTCAAATTCACAATTTCTCCAAAGGAAAAAATAACTAAGAATAAAAATTACAAGAAATATGAAGGACTTCTTTATGGAGAACTACAAACCACTGCTCAAAGAGAGGACACAAAAATACCATGTTCATGAATAAGAAGAATCAATATCATGAAAATGACCATGCTGCTTAGAGTAATTCACACATCTACAATGATCTGATCTTTGACAAGCCTGAAAAAACAAGCAACTGGGGAAGAATTCCCTGGTATGGGAAAACTGGCTAGCCATATGGAGAAACCTGAAACTAGATCCCTTTCTCACACCACATAATTAACTCAAGATGAACTAAAAGACTTAAACGTAAAACCTAAAACCCTAAACACCCTAGAAGAAAATCTACACAATACCATTCAGGATATAGGCATGGACAAAAACTTCATGGCAAAAAGACCAAAAAACAATTGCAACACCATCCAAAATTGACAAATGGGACCTAATTAATCTAAAGAGCTTCTCCACAGCAAAAGAAAATATCATCAGAGTGAACAGGCAACATACAAAATGTGAGAACATTTTTTCAACCTATCTATCTGAAAAAAGTCTAATATCAAAAACCTACAAGAAATTAAAAAAAACTTACAACAAAATAAAAAACAAATCCCATCAAAAAGTGGGCAAAGGATATGAAGAGACATTTCCCAAAGGAAGATATTTAATCAGCAAACAAACATATATTAAAAAAAAAGCTTAGCATCACTGGTCATTAGAGAAATGCACATCAAAACCACAATGAGATACAATCTCACACCGGTCAGAATGGTGACCATTAAAAAGTCAGGAAACAACACGTTCTGGTGAAGATGTGGAGAAAGAGGAATGCTCTATACTGCTGGTGTTAGTACAAATTAGTTAAATCATTGTGGAAGACGGTATGGTGATTCTTCAGAGATCTATAACCAGAAATACCATTTGACCCAGCAATTCCATTATGTGGTGTGCCTCCAGAGGATTATAAATCATTCTACATAAGGAAACATGCACATTTACATTTACCGCAGCACTATTGAGACACAAAAAAGACATGGAACAAACCCAAATGCCCATCAATTATGGATTGGATAAAGAAAATGTGGAACATATACACCATGGGATACTATGCAGCCATGAAAAAGAATAATTTCATGTCCGTTTCAGGGACACGAATGGAGCTGGAAACAATTATTCTCAGCAAGCTAACACAGGAACAGAAAAGCAAACACTACCTATTCTCATGCATAAGTGGGAATGGAACAATGAGGACACAATGGGGCCTGTCAGGGAGTAGGGGGTAAGTGGAAGGAGATCATCAGGACAAATACCTAATGCATGCAGGGCTTAAAACTTAGATGATGGGTTGATGGGTGCAGCAAACCACGGTGGCACATGTACACCAATGTAACAAATCTGCCTGTTCTGCACATGTATCCCAGAAGTTAAATTATAATAAAAAATAGTCAAGTTAAATGACCAACTAAATAGTATCCATGAATTTATGATTATTCCGTATTTGATTTTTACTTAATACTTTGTCTGTGCTTTGTGTCTCTAGGAAAGCAAAATAAAAATATGTTGTACCAAACATTTTAAAAGAATTTACTAGAAAGCAATTGGAGCCTTTTTTTTATCTGTTGATGAAGACAAATGTAGATTAAAAACCAACTCTCCTAATGCTTGTCAGTACCGCAAGGTGCTTAGGATCAAAATAAAACTTTCAACCTAAGGATATCTGGCAGCCTCCAGAACTTTAAGGAAAGTCAAGAAACAAAGTATCCAGCTTCAGGCTCTTTCTGGGAGAGCATGCCCAGTGCCTTGGGGATCCTTGGACCCTGGAAGAAGGGCGGAAGTGGGGTAGGTGGGGGCGGTATTTGGAGCCACTGCCCCTCTGGCAGCCACTGCTGCTCCCTATGGATGGCTTGGAGTCTCAGCCTTCAGCAGAATCAGCAGGCTTTCCGCAAACAGTGTTTGGTGTGCCTGCCTGTTTTCCATCTCTGTATCTTCCTTAGTGATGTATCTACTCAGGTTTTCACCTTGAAATTGGGTTGCTTATCTTTTTGAGTTTTAGGGTATCCTCGTATATTGTACATACAAGTCACTTTTCAGATTAGTTTGCTAAATTTTTCTATCTGTGGCTGGCTTTTTGGTTCTCTTTACCGGATTTCAGTTATTTTTTTTGAGGTGATGTCTCATTTTGTCACCCAGCCTGGAGTGCAATGACCCAAACCAGCCTCACCGCAATCCCCACCTCCCAAGTTCAAAGGATTCTCCTTGCTCAGACTCCTAAGCATCTAGGATTACCGGCACACACCAGAAATTCCAGTTAAATTTTTTTATTTTTAGTACAGACGTGACTTCACCATGTATACGATGCTGACCTGCAACTCCTATCCTCAGGTGATCTGTCCGCTTTGACCTTCAAAAGTAACAGGGTGTTTTACAGAGAAGACATTTCATCTTTTAATAAAGTTCATATTATCCATTTTTTTCTTTCATGGACTTGCTAATAAATAATTACCAAAACCAGGCCCATGAAGATATTTTCCAATTACAACTTTGCAGTGAAAAGATTTGAAGTATGGGTATTTTTGACCAATTTTTTAACTATAAAATTTTTGTCTATGTTCATTTGTTTCCATATAGTTTCCAGCAGTTTTCTTGACACTTGTGAAACAGCTTTATCTTTTCCAAAGAATATTCTTCGCATTTTTGACAAAATCAGTTGACTTGGGACAGTTTGGGGGCTATTCTCTTCCACTTATCTGCTTGTCTATTAAATTATGAATGCCACACTCTTCTTTATTACATTAGCTTTAGTGTAAATATTCATATCCAGATGTGTAATTCCTTTAGCTTTGTTCTTCTTTAGTCTTATTTCATCTATTCTAGGTTTAGGAAGAGTTTGTTGATATATTTACCTGGAATTTGATTGGGATATGTCTGAAATAACCATAAATGTACTTCTCCAGAACAAGAAACGTCTCTTTATTTATTTATTTATTTATTTATTTATGTATTTATTGAAAAAGAGTTGTGTCACCCATGCTGGAGTGCAGTAGCACCATCTCAACTCACTGAGATTCTCCCACTTCAATGACCCAGGTAGCTGGGAACACAGGCGTGCCCACCAAGCTCAGCTTATTTTATTTTATTTTATTTTTTTGTATTTTTGGTAGAGTTGGAGTTTCACCCTGTTCCCCAGGCTGGTCTCCGACTCATTGGCTCAAGTGATCTGCCTGTGGCAGCCTCCCAAAGCGCTGGGATTACAGGCGTCTGCCAACATGCCAGGACTCTCTGCATTTACCAATATTTCTGTTGATTTCTCTCAAAGGTGACTCATTGTTTACTGAATGAATTTTGCATATTTTGTTACATTTATACTTAAAGGATTCAATTTTTTGGGTAGTATTGCAAGTGGTGTTTTGATATTTCAAATTCCAATGATTTCTATTCATGATTGCTGATATACAAAAAATCAGTTGAGTTTTATCTATTGATCGTCTCCTTTGCTTCTTTTTAATCCCCATTCAAGGTTTGGGAAGGTTGGCCCTATTTCACTTCCGCTTCCTGAGATTGTCGCCTGGATTAACCCACCCCGAATTTCAGAAATTTTCCCAGGCTACCACCAGAGGGTGCGCGGAGCCTACGCACTGAGCACGCAGAGCCCGTAAACAAACTCTCTGAGGAGCAGGGTGTCCTCACAGTGCCTCGGATAGCACTTCCTTCTCCTCGAGACACACCGGAGAGAGGCCGTGGTTTCAGGGTGCCCGGGGACACCTGAGGCACGTTCGTAGTGAAGACTAAGCCTACTTCATCTCAGGACCCGCCCAAGAGTGGCCGCAGCTTTGGCCCACCTGGGGTCGCGTCCACCATGAAGATGAAGTCTCTTTCTCTTCTGGACATGTCCAGGAGTGGCCGTTGCTATAAGACATCTGGTGCCACGTCCAGGTGAGAATAAAGACGTCTCCTCAGGACCCTCCCAGGAGAGGACATGGCATTCAGACATCTGGTGGACAGGTGAGGAAAAGACCCCCTGTCTGCAGCACCCAGAACTGAGGAGGGTCACTGCTCTGAGCCTTACTTCCCAGCCCTGGCCTCCAATTCTGACTTTACGAAAGTGTCCCTTGAGCGAGGCAGTGACCACGCATTGTCACAGCTACCAAAGTGTGGTTTGCAGATGATCTGAGCTTGTTTCTGGCGGAGATTCTGGTACAGAGAAAGGAGAGGTGCTGAGTGGAACTACTATGACAGGCTGAGGTCAGGGGAGACATCACAACCTCCAACAACACTTTTTTTATGCTTTAATGACTCATTTTTCTTAGAGAACTAAAGTAGTTGAAACAGTATTGAAAAAATTTTAAGTAGGCATATTAGAAGTTGAATTATTATTTAAGTTTAAATATATGGTATATGCCCGGTTAACAACATTTTTTCTTTTCCTGAGACAATCACAGTTTAATTGAGAGTGGATTTGTAATGGTGATGAAAATGTCTACTTTATAAAGGTTGACATCCTACATTAGCTGAGATATACTAACAGTATCAAACTTTGATATTAAAACATAAAATTAATTGAAGAATTCTGAGCCAAATATCAGTGACAAATGGTCCATGACACAGCCATACTCAGGAGATCTTGAGAACATGTGCCCCAGGTGGTGTGTGCACAGTCTATATTTATGCATTTTCAGGAGACATGAGACATCAGTTAAACACATGTAAGATGTAAATTAGTTTGGTCAAGAAAGGATGGACAACTTGAAAATAGCGATGGGGCTGCACTTTCAAGTTACAGGTAGATTTAAATATGTTTTCATTGGCAGTTGGCTGAAAGAGTTAAGTTATTATCTAAAAACATAAAATCAACAGATAGGGATGACTGGGTTACAATAAATAGTAAGGACTGTAGAGACCAAAGTTTTATCATGATGATGAAGCCTCCATGTAGCAGGCTTGAGAGAATAGAAGGTAAATATTCCTTATCAGACTTAAGGTATGCATTGCTGTTAGTGATGGTCAGCTTTTTCTAAAGTTCAAAAGGGAGGAGCGTGTAATGAATCTTGTGTGTCCCTCTTTCTTGTCGGGAACTGAACCACTTTTGGAATGCCTTTGGTCAAAAGGAGGGGTCCATTCAGATGACTGTGGTGGGTGGGGGGACGTGAGAGTTATTTTTTTTTTACAAGTGTTTCACTTCTATTTAAAAAACTATAACCTATTAAATTATTATAAATTATAATTAGCCTAAGAGTAAAAAGGGATTTCTTAAATTAAAAAAAAAAATTGAACACTAAAAATCCTAAGCCACCACACTTTGCCAGATTTTTTATTCTTTCTCTTTTTAAAGTTGTCAGGGATGCTTTGCTTGTAAGTCATATAGTTGACTCATTGACCATCGGGGTATAGTTCTGTTGCTTCTTCAAATATTGTACCTAGTAACCTTCCCAAATTGTTTTTAAGTAAACTTCTTAAATTGTAGCAGTAAACAAAATGAAAAGACAATGTTACACAATACTGAGGTTTATCACAGGACATAAAAAAATTCAACTCTTATTCCTTTTCTTCTTCTTCTCCTTCTTTTTTTTTTTTTTTTTTTTTTTTTTTTTCGAGACAGGGTCTTATTCTTTTTCCCAGCCTGAAGTGCAGAATTGCCATCCTGGCTCACTGTAGCCTCTAACTGCCAAGCTCAACTGATCCTCCACCTTAGACTCAGCTATCATCTCTGGCTAACTTTTTGTATTTTTTGGTAGAGACAAAGGTTTGCCATGTTGCCTGGACATGTCTCAAATGTCTGAACTCAAGTGGTCTGCCTGCCTTGGCCTCAAGAAGTGCTGAGATTATAGGCATCAATAAAACATTTATGTTAGGGTTAGAAAAAAATCAATCTTTAGGCTAAGTTGTGAACATGTATATAATGCAATTTTTTATTTGTGCCTAATTTTCATCATTTTCTGTGTTGACATTACTCATTTTAAAGTCACATTCAAGGGATAAGGCAAAATCACCTATGAATTGGCATATTTGTTTATTTCTCTGTTTGTGAAAATGTCCTTAGTTTTTTCACGATGCAAAAAAATTTCAATTCTGTTATGCAAAAAACAGAAGAGAATCTTCTTTGCAATTAATTTTATAGGCCCCTTCACACAGGGAATGTGCTATTTATAAAAAAAACTAACTGAACTACAGATCTTAAACACTGAAAAAAATTAACAGTTTATTATAATTTATTTTATCCTATCAATTAATTGTATTTATATACAATCTTGAAAGTTTACAGTCATCAACAGTTCTACTGCAGTTTCAGGTGAAATGGGAATTTAGAAATTTCTATGGAGCTGTAGGCGTAGTGAAACATTTTGTTAAAATATGTCCGTGCTTTTGGCAGCACTTGTGAAGGGATGCCTCCAAATTAACCTCAATGCTTTTCTTCTCAGCAAAATGACCTGGGCCACTCAGTATGACTTTCTTTGTTGCTGATGTTCATGCATGTTCTCTTTTTACCATAAATTTATGACTCTGAAGATATCCATTTGACATGGTGGCATTAGGGCTTTCAAAATGACTAGATTTTCTACTCATCATCCATTAGGTACTTACATGTTTCTACTTCGACTCCCCCAGAACATGAGTAGTTTCTGGTTAGCCCCACGGAGAGTGCAGCACAGGTCCCAATATAGCAATGCAGACTCCACCCCAAGGCCACCCTTCACCCCTAGCTGCATGATGCTGTGCATTCCAGGGAAGTTGGATGACACACAGCTTGTTGTTTTTACAAACAAAATTATTGTGTTAATTTCATTTTCATATGGTTTATTGCTAGTGTGTAGAAATAGATTTTAGTGTATCGATATTTTATACGGTATGTTTGTTTAATTTGTTTACTAGATTTTATTATTTCTTGCTGTTTTCTTATTTTCTGTATATGAGATCATGAGATCCATGAGTAGGTAGTTTTACTTTTATTTTTCCACATACCAATAGCTTCGTATATATTTTTCTTTTCCAATTATTTTGGATGGAACTTCTAGTACTGTATCAAATACAATGATGAAAGTGTGCATCAGTGCTGTGCTCCTCATCTTAAAGTTTTTGTTCCCAACAATTCAGATGCTGATTGTTACAGGTTTTGCATAAAGATGTTTTATCATATGAAAGAAATTTGAAACACGGTTTATTGGATGTTGTTAACATTAAATATGTTGACTAACTTTAAGTATTTTCTGTAACAGTTGAGATAAACATGTACTGTTTTCCCATCATTTAGTTTACATGGTAGATTGAAAAACGATGGCTTCAGAATGTTAAAGACAAACAAACAAACCCTAAATTTTCTAAAAAATGAACATAATTATTGAGGTGCATAATGTCTTCCCCATGTAGCAAATTTCATGTACTATTATTTGGTTAAACATTATAATGTATCTAATTATCATATTTATTAACATTTAGAGTTTTGTCCTAGTTATATCATCTGCTTAATTCAATTTTCAATTGGAGTTAATAATAGTTAAGGTTTAGTATACTCTTATGGGCATTAGGGGTTAGAGATGAGAGTCACAGACAATATATTTAAAATTATTTTGAGGGGTGATAGGATGACATTAAGAATGGGATAGAAGTTTGGGATTAGGGATAGGGGTTTACAATTGCAGAAATAAGTTTAGATTGAGGGTTAGGTCTGGGGTTGGATTGGAGGTTAATGTTGTGGTAGGATTAGGCTTATGGTTAGGATTAGGATTAGGGACAGGGGTAAAAGTTAGTGTTATGTTTAAGGCTAGGGTTAGAATCAGAATTAGATGTTAATTTTAAGGTCCGGTTATGTTTAGGTTTAGGGTAAGAAATAGGCTTACAGTTAGAGATTGGGGTTAGTGTAGGGTTAGGTTCTGGGTTAACATCATGGTGAGGATTAGGATTAGTGCCAAAGGTGAAAGTTGAGGTGACAGTGAGGGTTAAGGTAAGAGGGTTAGTGCATTAGTGTTAGGGTTTGGGTTTAGGGTTAGTGTTAGGATAAGAATAAAGATTTGGTTTAGCATTTAGGGTTCATGTCCTGGTGAGGGTTTCAGTTTAGCCTTACAGTTAGTGTTTAAGGTTCAGTTTTATTTTTAGGGTTATTGTTTAGCAATTAGGCTTAGGGTCAGCTTAGGGTTAGGAGAAGGGGTTAGGGTTTGGCCTGGTGTCAGGGTTTAGATTTAGTGTTACAGTGGGGTTAGGTTTAGGGTTAAATTTGGGATTGGGCTTATTGTATAGGATTATAGTTAGAGTTTAGGTTTCAGTGTTAGAGCTATGGTTGCAGTTGCATTTGAGGTTGTGGGTTAGAGTTAGGAGTAGTGTTAGTGTCAGGGTTTTAAGGTTAGGGGTATGGTCAATGTATGGTTAGAATTAGGGTTAGGGTAGATTTGATTAGGGATATTGGTTAGGTGTTAGCTTACATTTTTAAGGTTCAAGTTTTCGTATTATGGTTACAGTCAAGGTTGTATTTAGGATGAGGTACGAAGTTAGCTTTAGGGATTAGAGTTAGAGTTAGGGGTTAGGGTTCATTGTCTAAAATTAGTGTTAGAGTTAGGTTTGGTTTAGTATTTAGGTTAGGGTTTTGGTGAGTGTTAGGGTTTAGGGTAGATTTAGGGTTAGGGGTAGGTTTAGGGTTAGGGGTTGGTGTAGGGATATGTACAGCGTTATGGGTTGGGGTAGGGTTACATTTATGGCTAGGGATATGTTTTGTTAATGGTTCAGGTTGAGTTTATATGAGGATTAGGGTTAGGGCTTCAGGGTTATTGTTAGTGTTTCAGCATTAGTATTAGGGGATATATTTAGGGTTAGATGTCTTTTTCACCCATCTGAACCCATGGAAGAATCAGCACACTCTTTCTGCCTTCTGAAGCTCATATGTACTCCATACGAATTTAGATTATTTATTTATTTATTTATTTGTTTATTCATTTTATGTATGTATGTATTTATTTATTTATTTATTTTTGGAGACAGTGTTTCGCTCTTGTTGCCATGACTGGAGTACTATGGTGTGAACTCACCTTACCACAACCTCCACTTCCCACTTTCAAGTGATTGTCTTGCCTCAGCTCCTGAGTAGCTGGGATTAAAGGCATACACCATCACACTTAACTAATTTTGTATTTTTATTAGAGATGGGGTTTCTCTATGTTTGTCAGGCTGGCCTTGAATTTGAACCTCAAGTGATTCATCGGCCTTGGCCTCCCGAAGTGCTGGGAACACACAAGTGAGCCACCATGCCCAGCATCAGATTGTGAAATAACTTGACTTAAAGTGGAGCTACCAACTATATGCCACTTCTCTGCTGTGGGTTGTACACTTCTTGGGATTGCACGGCTGCAAATAGATAAGTCTCCTCCACACTTAAAGCTGCAGATACATCTCAACAAACTTCCTGCAGATAGAAGCTACCCACTCTGAAGCTTCTCTCCACTGAGGCCTTCAGAGATGTTTTAAAAACCTGCTTTTCCACTGAAACTGTTCACTCTCGGTCCTGTCTTCACTGAGTCTTGCACAGATGTAGATATGTCCTGTTTTTGAAATGCAGTTACCCATTTTCTCTCTTGAGAGCTGTACCTTCATCCAATAAAGCATCTATTTACCTTGATTATTCTCCTGTTGTCCAAATACCTCATTCTCCCTGGATATGCATCAAGAACTCACGACCCACTTAATGGTGCACAAGGCTGAAACACAGAAACCCACACTTACACCATTGTTGGTTACAGGAAAAAAAAAAAAGATAGAAGAGGTTCAGCCCTTAAAGAACCCAGGCTGAAACCTTTTCTAAGCCAGGTCTGTAACACAATCTTTGGGTCTTTGCAGTTTCTGGAATTTCTAAGCTTCTGGATGCCACGGCATTCCTGAGTGCCTCTGGAGGAAACAGGTTATAGTATGCCTGATCCAGCCAAAAATAAGTAGGGACCTGGCTCCTGATCTGGCACCTGGAACTTCTCACCTTATCACAGCTGACATGCTTAGAGGTGGCAAGTGGCTGGACTCAACAGTTGCTCATTCAAAGATCTCTCTCTACCCTGTGCCTGGCTCACCCATAGCAGGAATGAGTGATATTGTTTAGGGCTATTAAAATAAATTAATCAATCTTGCAGCTAATGATGTATTTTGCTCAGCTCAGTTTTTGTGTCCTGAGCAGACAGACTGACTATTAAAACTTATCAATTTTCCTTTGCATATACTTGAACATAGATTCTATTCCTAGTGCTCAGATTCAGATTTGTTTGGCACATCACTCTCTCTCATTGGCCTGTTTCAACTTCATCTTAATGTTACAGTAAATAAGGGCATTATTTTTCTCTATCACAACTGAATTATATGAAGCAAGTCCCTTAATTTGCATCATAACCACTTGGGGGAAAAGTTGCAGTCCAAGACACCTGAGAGACCAGGTCTTTGGCACATGCCTCGCATGCTTTCAGCTTTCTCCCACCAATCAACATTACCTTGGCCGATGCTTCATCCATCATCTTGTGAAATTTAATGGTAAACAAGCCACCTGGGGTCGGTCCAAAAGTCACAGAAGGGGTTTAAAACCAAGCCTTTTAACCAAATCACAAAGAGGCAGTATGGATGCAGCTAGTCAAATGGCTGGGCTATTGGCTGATACAATTGGCTTCTCAAACTGAATGAAATTATTCACAGTGTTCTTTATGGTATCCACTATTTCAATGCTTGCTCTGTTTCTGTCATTTCTTAAATACACATAAAATCAAGACCTCAGCAAAGGACACAACCAGCTGCAGTGGGCAGCATAAACTTCCTGTCATCTGCAGCAGCCCTATGCAGAACATTCTCGATTTTTTTCATTACTTCTATATTTAGTGAGTTATTCTCTGTCAATCTTGTTGATAGTTTCTGGGTAAAGCCATCATTTTCCCTCACCAAAATGTCTCCGAGTCTACTGGCATTTTCTGTTAGCCTTATGGTAAAATACATGCTTTTGACAAAAGGCTGGTCTTTTTCATCATCAATAATCTTTCTTTGCCCCCCTCTCACACTTGGAACAAATATATGCAAGTTTTTTGTTCTGTTGGCTGTTCATAGAATTGCTTATACCAATGTACCTTCTTTGCTGGCTAGGCCTGTAACCATGGAAGCAGTAACCAAGCCAGACCCCTGAGACATTAGTGGGTGTATCTTGCACCTGTTTTCTCCTCCAGTCTGTTCTGCACCAGGACATAATACAGCCCTGAAGGGGTTCTCAGCTGCCACCTTGAGCACCATGGTGTCCTGCTGATCCAGCAAAATAGGATCCAGTTTCCCGAGTTATTGAAATCCACTATGTTCTTGCTGTTAAAAGTGCAAGTGTCTTGATAGTTTAATTTCCTAGCTCCATATTCCTTGGGTCAAAGAGAGGTGAAGCTGTGTTTCTCCTAGCGTTGTGGTTGGTAGCAAACAACTGGCAGTTTTTGGATGTGTGTTTGCAAGTCACTAGCGTTTTAGGAAGGTTCTTAAAAAAGTTGGAGTTGGTAGATCTGGAAGTTCCTTTTATGGCCTTGCTTGACAATGTTCTGCTTGTTTCCAGTCCGTGTCCTTCTTTGTCTGTTTTTTAATCTGTCATCTGTTAAAGTCATAAATACATTTTTCGCAGTTTATGAAGTGCTGCTCCACTCCCCAAGTGTTATTCTGTTTGTCACAGCCTTTCCACTGAATGAAATACTCTGCCTTCCCATTTTTGTCTTGTCTTTTGTCAACAACAGTTTCAATCTCAAACTCCTGGGATGCCATGAAGGAAGAGATAGAATTGGAGCCATTATTGTGTCATTTTTCTTTCTGTTGAGTCTCCACATAGTCACTGCTTTCTGCCTCCATTTCTGCACCAGCCCTGGGTGTGGATGAGCCTGTTCCACTTTGTGGCCACTGGTGTAGTAAAAGTTGTGTGAAGAAGAGCTATGCTATTTGCCTTAGTATCTCCTCACTTATTCCATGTTGGGACAGCTCAGGGTACTGTTTATCATGCCAAGGTGTCTGACAAGGTAGCCTCAGGTACTCCTACTTTCTGGTGTAGTGCAGAGAGCTTTCTACCTGGCTATAACTCTTTGCTTTGTAGTTGCTCCAGTGATTATATTGAATATTCTAAAAGTAAAACACTGAAATCACATTAGTTTATTCTCAGTTAACATAAAAAACCCTTACTCCTTTATAGCATGGCCTGCTTTATTTCAATTACTGAGTTCTCAAAATGATAACAATATGCATTCTATCTCAAAAACACAAGCTAGTGAGTTTTTTAAAATAAAATAGTGTATTAAATTATGTGGAGAACATATTGTGAAGGTACACTATTTTTTTATCTTTTGTAATTGTTCATATATTTATCTGTACTTTATTCTTTGTTTATTAATATTTCTGTTCAGTGTCCTTTCATTTTACCCTGGAATAATCCATAAGGCATTTCTTAAATGGTTGTCTACTGGCAAAAGAATGTGGCTTTTATTTGGGAATTTCATAACTTCTCACTCACTTTTGATGGACACTTTGTTTAAACATAACATTTCTCTTTGAAAGTTTTTTCTTACTGCACTTGGAATATATGAGGCTACTCTGAATTTTCAGATAAGAAATTCCCCTATTATTTATGAGGGTTTTTTGTACAATACTAGTCAAGATTTCTCTTGCTGCTTTCAAGATTCTCTTTGTCTTTGTTTTAGACAGTTTAACTATCATGTATGTTTGAGTGTGTTTCTTTGAGTTTATTTTACTTGGAGTTTGTGGAGTTTCTTAGATATTTATTACCTTAAATTTGTGACATTTTTGACCACTTTTTTTTAGTCTCCCTATTTCTTTGTCTCTTCTCCTTGAATTTCTAAGAGGCATAAGTAGGTCTGCTTGATGGTGTCACACTGGTTTCTAGATGTTTTCATATTTCTTTATTTTTTCTCCTCTTGAATTAATAATTTCAATTGCCTCTTTTATTCAATTTGCTGACATTTTGTTCTATATGCTCAAGTCTCCTTTTAAATGTCTGTAGTAATTATTTATTTATTTATTTATTTGGGATGGAGTCTTGCTCTGTCATCAGGCTGGAGTGCAGTGGCACAAACTTGGCTCACTCCAACCTCTGCATCCTGGGTTCAAATGATTCTCCTGCCTCAGCCTCTTGAGTAGCTGGGACTACAGATATGTGTCACCATGCCCAGCTAATTTGTGTATTTTTAGTACAGATGGGGTTTCATCATGTTCCTCAGCATAGTCATGACTTCTTGACCTTATGATCTGCCACCTAGGCCTCCCAAAGTGCTGGGATTGCAGGCCTCTAGTGAATTTGTGTGTGTGTGTGTGTGTTTAGTAGAGTTGGGGTTTCACCATGTTAGCCAGGATGGTTTCAATCTCCTGACCTCTTGATTCACCCAACTCAGGCTCCCAAAGTGCTGGGATTACAGGAGTGAGGCACCATGCCCGGCCATGAATTTTAATGTCAGTTGTTTTATTTTCATCTCCAAATTTTTTTTTTTCCTGAGAGACACTGAACCTGGCTCAGAATTTTTTTTTCTAAGTTTGAAAATAATTTGTCATGCTTTCCCAAGAACCTGTATTATTTTAGTTTCAATCTCTGTTTCTTTGAACCTAAAGTAAGACGTGCATAGACATCACGTTTGTGAATTTTTTTTAAAGGTGCATTTGTGCCAGTCTGTGTGTTTTTATGTAAGAGCTCACATTTACAGTTATTACAAGCAAAAAAATTACTTACTGTGACATTTATTTACTTTTTTTATGTTCTTTTTCTTATTTGATCCTCAATTAATCCTTTGTCCATGAAAAAAAATGTTAACTTTTTAAAACTTTTTTATTATTTTCATGTCATTATTAGTTATATTTGGGATTTTAATTATATTCTAAACATAATATAATCTTCTTTGAAAAATATTAACTTGTTTGAATAATCAAAATTTTAATTTCAACACTATAAATATATGCTGCTCCTGTACTTTTCTATCTTTCTCAATATAAATTGAGTCAGATTATATCTGTACACCCTGAGTGTCCATTAATGTAAATTTGTAAATTTTTATGTAATAGCTGCTTATGAGATCTGTAATAGTAATAGCTAACTTTGCGAGGATTGCAATAGTAATAGCATTTTTTTTTTTTAGGGAATGGTTAATCACACATTCTTTTAGTTTTTCTGTATCTAGACATTTTTTGCTTGAGTATTATTTTTACAAGATATAGATTTTCTTGATTTCTCTAAGGTTTTTTTTTTTGGTTATTGATAGCTTAGAATGCATTCCATTAGCATTATGAATAACAGCAATATAAAAACTATTATTTTTAAAAAACTGGATCTGTATTAACAAATCTGTTGTATTATCTATTGTATGAAATAACTGTATTATTGCTTTCAACAACTTAACATTTTGTTTGTGACCAATTCCTGGTATTTTCAACCAAGAGTGACTTCTGAGTTTGACAAAACAGAAATAAATACGTTTCATCAATTCTTTATTTTTCTTCTAGAAAGACTATAACAAACACAATAAATTAGCACACAAGTGCTTCTTCACTCCTCCCAGAATTAGGAACCAGGGCCTGAAATGGAAAATGCAGATTTCAATTTTGAAGCCTTCATCTGTGCCTGGGAGGTAGTATGGCAATCCAAAAAAATATTTACTACTTTAAAATTGTCTCTTTTGATGGTTTCTTGATTGATACAAACTACTGATTTACAGGGTTCAGACAGTTTTTGATTGGTTTGATGTTTCTTTGAACGGTTTGAAGCTGCCAGCCCTGCAGTTTTGCCCTCATTTTTATGTGGGAAGCACTGATTGTTTTGTAATGTCAGAGTTTATTTTTATTTAGGAGATCTATTATTTGTCCCATGAAAATATTGTTTAAAATGCTTAAATTGAATTTTACACTTTTAATTGGTGTTTCTAATTGTTAGGTTTTTGTTTTAGTGGTTACAGTATGAAGTTTGTTGTTTGCTTTTTATTAATTGATGTTATCAATTTCATATAAAGGCAAGGACAATATTCAGTATTATGAATTACAACTTGGTTTTATGTAAAACATGTATACAATTATTTGTTTACAAAGTGACTTTCAAGTACCTATCTAAATAAAACAATAAGGGAATAATTATGTAGGCATGCAGCAAGATTTACAAGTGTGATGATCTCTGGCAGAAGCCTGCATAAATTGTTTGAAAAACAACCAGGTCACTGTGGATGGAGCAGACTATGGAAGGAAAATGACTGTAGACAATGAGATTATAGGGGAAACACACAGTCGATGTGATTGTCTAGGGTTTCCATAGGTCAGCAGATTTTACTTTAGTTTTACTCTAAGCCAAGTTCATGACTGGAAGTGGAATTGGTAAGATTGTTACTAGCCTCTAGTGCCAAGAGGCTAGAAATGCTGTTGAATATCTTAAAATCTAGTCTCAGGCACCTTTCAGCAATTAACAATATTGAACTATCTCTCCAGAAAATTGTAAAAAGAAGCACACTTTTAGAAAACATTGATTTTATATTTTCAAGGTTACTTAACTCAATCTTTGGTTTCTGTAAATCAGAAGGATTTTTTTTTTTTTTTTTTTTGAGACGGAGTCTTGCTCTTTCGCCCAGGCTGGAGTGCAGTGGCCCGATCTCAGCTCACTGCAAGCTCCGCCTCCTGGGTTCACGCCATTCTCCTGCCTCAGCCTCCCGAGTAGCTGGGACTACAGGCGCCCGCCGCCACGCCTGGCTAATTTTTTCTATTTTTAGTAGAGACGGGGTTTCACCGTGTTAGCTAGGATGGTCTCGATCTCCTGACCTCGTGATCCGCCCGCCTCGGCCTCCCAAAGTGCTGGGATTACAGGCGTGAGCCACCGCGCCCGGCCAAATCAGAAGGATTTTAAGAAGCTCCTGTAAAGTTCATTTGATTCAAGTTAGGGTAACTGTTAGTAAAGTGAAGTCAGTTCAGTTAATCAAGAATTAGAAAGTAAACTGTAGGCCAGGTGTGGTGGCTATAATCCCAGCACTTTAGGAAGCCAAGGTGGACTGATCACAAGGTCAGGACATCAAGACCATCCTGGCTAACACGGTGAAACCCCATCTCTACTAAAAATACAAAAAAAAAAAAAAAATTAGCTGGGCATGGTGGCGGGTGCCTGTAATCCCAGCTACTCAGGAGGCTGAGGCAGGAGAATGGCATGAATCCAGGAGGTGGTGCCACAGTGCTCCAGCCTGGGTGAGAGTGTGAGACTCCATCTCCAAAAAAAAAAAAAAAAAAAAAAGAAAGTAAACTATCTATTTCCTTTTTTCTCCACCTTTCTTTTCCATTAATTTTAAATATTTCTATAAAACACTAATATAGCAAAATAAAACCCTAGGCACACTCTATTTTTGGGATACCATGGAGAACACTCAAAGGCTTTTGGGATAGAACTAATCTTGAATACAACTGGAAGTCATATAGAATACAGATACGTATACGTGCATTAGTGCAATTCATTATGCATACACACTAGGCATAATGATTGTCATAAGACAAATATTAAATGTGTCTTATGACATAAACTTTGCTAAGATTTTACAATAACCAAGCCAAATGGAAACCAAGATTTCAAGGATTATAGCCAGGGTCAGAGAATTCTACGTGATGAGTAGAATGAAAACTCAAGCATCTTCTAGGGGAGGTCATGACTGTTGCCATAACCAGCACAGGGATTATCTCTACAGAAACAAGTGAAAGGGCTGATGGCAGCATGAACCACATTCTTCCTGGATGCAGAAACATAATTTGAGATTATCTGAATGGCAGGGCTGAATGACCTGGAACACAAACAGGGATAAAAGTTTCCCCTTGCTTATCACATTGTGGTAAGACAAAAATAAAACAAGAGCTGTGGCCCTTCAGTGTTCACAGACCTAGGAGCTCTCAAAGCCAGGGAGAGCCATCAAACCCTTTGGGGCTTTACTTTTTCTGGCATCTGCAAGATTCTGGGTATCACTCCATTCCCCAGTATCAGCTGTGGAAGCTGCTTGCAGTAGGCCTGGTCCAGCTGCAGTTTTTCAATGATCTAGCAGTTATCTTGGCACCTAAAACTTCCTGGTCTGATACAGCTGGCATGACTGATCATGTTTAGCAGCTGGAGTCCACACTTGCTCATACACCACTCACCACTCATCCATGTTTGCCCTTGGCAGGTGATAACTCCTGGCTGTTAACACCAGCTGAGTGCAGCATGTCAGGTAGTGTGGGTAGAACAACTTTGCAGGCCTGATTAAAGTTCAGGGAAAGGCACCACTGGCCACAGAGGTTTTCATCTAGCAAAGTGACTCCCATAAAATCCCATAGCAATAGAAGCATAGCTGGTTATGTTTAAATGGCTTACTTTTTTTGTTTCTTGAAATAATGATTATTCAGTGTCCTATATTTTGGTATTTTTTTAACCTCATTTGCAAATGATTATCTTTCAAAATTTTTACAGAATCAAATTTGAAAGATTATTATTTGCATTGAACCACCTGATCCGTCTTATGTACGCTGCATTTTTTTTTTAGGATGGAGTTTCACTTTTGTCATCCAAGCTGGAGTGCAATGGCATTTTCTCAGCTCACTGTACCTCCTGCCTCTGCTTCCCACAGAGCTGGAATTACAGGAACCCACCATGGTGTGCAGCATGGCATTGGAGTTCAGATCAGCATTCTCCTAGTAGATTATGAAGCTTACTTTTGAAAGAGTATTTCTAATTCCTGGGCTTTGATGTTGTGTACTTATATAATTTCTGTTTGAGAGTCACTTTTGCTCGGGATTGTAATATGATGAGCAGCATTTCTGGCATTTTCTGCTACATGCAATACTAAAAACCATTTTCTGTGGTTGAAATACCCTAATATATTTGTGTCTCATGGAATCTAAATTGTTGGCATTTACTATTCTAGAGAGTTCTGAAGAAGAAATTAAAAGCCACTTTTTAAAATTTTGCAGAGGCCAGGAGAGGTGGTTCACACCCGTAATCCCAGAAACTTTGGAGACTGAGGCAGGAGGATCACCTGAGTTTAGGAGTTTTAGACCAACCTGGTCAATAGAGTAAAACCTCGTCTTCACTAAAATTACACACACACACACACAAAGAAAAATCAGCTGGGTGTGGTGGTGGACAGCTGTAATCCCAACTACTCAGAAGGCTGAGGCAGGAAAATCACTTAAATCTGGGAGGTGGAAGTTGCAGTGAGCTGAGATCACACCATTGCACTCCAGCCTGTATGACAAGAGCAAACCTCTGTCTTAAAAAAATTTTGCATAAATTTTATATGAGATGTCATTTTTCTCTAATTTTTGACTATTCTAAAATCCTGATATTTTCTCTAACTTGCTGCTATTCTAACATTCTGTCATTTGTGAAATATACCAGGGTGTCCTGCAGGTACCGTGGAACTTAATATAAAACAATATTAAATTAATTAAATATAAATAAAAAGCTTTTTTTTCCAGATGTGAGGTTATAGTAGCTTTAAAACGTGTGCCACACTTTATTTAAAACATTTTGTAATTACAAATCAGCACCATCACAAACTGCACTGAAAAGCAAATAAATAGTATATCTCAATTTTTAGCTGATTGAATTTCTTTTCTTTTATTTTTAGAATGAAATCTCACACTATCTCTTTGGCTGGAGTGCAGTGGTGCAATCATAGCACACTGCAACCCCCTGCCTCCCAGGTTCAAGTGTTTATTCTTCCGCAGCTTCTTGAATAGCTGAGAATACAGATGCACACCACCACACCTGATGGATTTTTAGCATATTGGCCACACTTGTCTCAAGCTCCAGACCTCAAGTACTCTGCCTGCCTTGGCCTCCAAAAGTACTGGAATTACATGTGTGAATCACCATGCTTGGCCCCTGATTGAAATTCTAATTCAAAAAAAATCCCTCTTGCAAAACCTTATTTTCTATATTATATTTTTGATGAGTTTCTTTATATGTCTCATAATTAAAGAAAATGGTATAATTTTAATGTATTTTCTTATAATTGAAAATGAATTTATTTTTATTAATCTGTAATTAAAATAGTAGGTATATTTAGAATGTTATTTTGGTGTGTGTAAACATGATTAGAAATTTCTTTAAAAAACTAATTTGGATAATTAATTACATTAGTTGATTGTACTTGTGTTATTTTCCTCAGGATTTTATTTTCTTTTCTTTTATTATTATTATAATTTAAGCTTTAGGGTACATGTGCACAATGTGCAGGTTAGTTACATATGTATACATGTGCCAAGCTGGTGTGCTGCACCTATTAACTCGTCATTTAACATTAGATGTATCTCCTAATGCTATCCCTCCCCACTGCCCCCACCCCACAACATTCCCCAGAGTGTGATGTTCTCCTTCCTGTGTCCATGTGTTCTCATTGTTCAATTCCCACCTATGAGTGAGAACATGCAGTGTTTGCTTTTTTGTCCTTGCGATAGTTTACTGAGAATGCTGATTTCCCATTTCATTCATGTCCCTACAAAGGACATGAACTCATTATTTTTTATGGCTGCATAGTATTCCATGGTGTATATGTGCCACATTTTCTTAATCCAGTCTATCGTTGTTGGACATTTGGGTTGGTTCCAAGTCTTTGCTATTGTGAATAGTGCCACAATAAACATACATGTGCATGTGTCTTTATAGCAGCATGATTTATATTCCTTTGGGTATATACTCAGTAATGGGATGGCTGGGTCAAATGGTATTTCTAGATCTAGATCCCTGAGGAATCGCCACACTGACCTCCACAATGGTTGAACTAGTTTACAGTCCCACCAACAGTGTAAAAGTTTTCATATTTCTCCACATCCTCTCCAGCACCTGTTGTTTCCTGACTTTTTAATGATTGCCATTCTAACTGGTATGAGATGGTATCTCATGGTGGTTTTGATTTGCATTTCTCTGATGGCCAGTGATGGTGAGCATTTTTTCATGTGATTTTTGGCTGCATAAATGTCTTGTTTTGAGAAGTGTCTGTTCATGTCCTTTGCCCACTTTTTGATGGGGTTGTTTGTTTTTTTCTTGTAAATTTGTTTGAGTTCATTGTAGATTCTGGATATTAGCCCTTTGTCAGATGAGTAGGTTGTGAAAATTTTCTCTCATTTTGTAGGTTGCCTGTTCACTCTGATGGTAGTTTCTTTTGCTGGGCAGAAGCTCTTTAGTTTAATTAGATCCCATTTGTCAGTTTTGGCTTTTGTTGCCATTGCTTTTGGTGTTTCAGACATGAAGTCCTTGCTCATGCCTATGTCCTGAATGGTAATGCCTAGGTTTTCTTCTAGGTTTTTATGGTTTTAGGTGTAACGTTTAAGTCTTTATTCCATTTTGAATTAATTTTTGTATAAGGTGTAAAGAAGGGATCCAATTTCAGTTTTCTACATATGATAGCCAGTTTTCCCAGCACCATTTATTACTAGGGAATCCTCTCCCCATTGCTTGTTTTTCTCAGGTTTGTCAAAGATCAGATAGTTGTAGATATGCGGCATTATATCTGAGGGCTTTGTTCTGTTCCATTGATCTATATCTCTGTTTTGGTACCAGTACCGTGCTCTTTTGGTTACTGTGGCCTTGTAGTATAGTTCGAAGTCAGGTAGCGTGATGCCTCCAGCTTTGTTCTTTTGGCGATGCAGGCTCTTGTTTGGTTCCAAATGAACTTTAAAGTAGTTTTGTCCAATTCTGTGAAGAAAGTCATTGGTAGTTCAATGGGAATGGCATTGAATCAATAAATTACCTTGGGCAGTGTGGCCATTTTCACGATATTGATTCTTCCTACCCATGACTATGGAATGTTCTTCCATTTCTTTGTATTCTATTATTTCATTGAGCAGTGGTTTGTAGTTCTCCTTGAAGAGGTCCTTCACATCCCTTGTAAGTTGGATTCCTAGGTATTTTAATCTCTTTGAAGCAATTGTGAATGGGAGTTCATTCATCATTTGGCTCTCTGTTTGTCTGTTATTGGTGTATAAGAATGTTTGTGATTTTTGTACATTGATTTTGTATCCTGGGACTTTGCTGAAGTTGCTTATCTGCTTAAGGAAATTTTGGGCTGAGACAATGGGGTTTTCTAGATATACAATCATGTCATGTGCAAACAGGGACAATTTAACTTCCTCTTTTCCTAATTGAATACGTTTTACTTCCTTCTCCTGCCTAATTGCCCTGGCCAGAACTTCCAACACTATGTTGAATAGGAGTGGTGAGAGAGGGCATTCCTGTCTTGTGCCAGTTTTCAAAGGGAATGCTTCCAGTTTTTGCCCATTCAGTATGATATTGGCTGTGGGTTTGTCATAGAGAGCTCTTATTATTTTGAAATATGTCACATCAATACCTAATTTATTGAGAGTTTTTAGCATGAAGGGCTGTTTAATTTTGTCAAAGGCCTTTTCTGCATCTATTGAGATAATCATGTGGTTTTTGTCTTTGGTTCTGATTATATGCTGGATTACATTTATTGATTTGTGTATATTGAACCAGTCTTGCATCCCAGGGATGAAGCCCACTTGATCATGATGGATAAGCTTTTTGACGTGCTGCTGCATTCACTTTGCCAGTATTTTATTGAGGATTTTTGCATCAATGTTCATCAAGGATATTGGTCTAAAATTCTCTTTTTTGGTTGTGTCTCTGCCCGGCTTTGGTACCAGGATGATGCTGGCCTCATAAAATGATTTAGGGAGGATTCCCTCTTTTTCTATTGATTGGAATAGTTTCAGAAGGAATGATACCAGTTCCTCCTTGTACCTCTAGTAGAATTCGTCTGTGAATCCATCTGGTCCTGGACTCTTTATGGTTGGTAAGCTATTGATTATTGCCACAATTTCAGAGCCTGTTATTGGTCTATTCAGAGATTCAACTTCTTCCTGGTTTAGTCTTGTGAGGGTGTATGTGTCAAGGAATTTATCCATTTCTTCTAGATTTTCTAGTTCATTTTCATAGAGGTGTTTGTAGTATTCTCTGATGGTAGTTTGTATTTCTATGGGATCGGTGGTGATATCTCCTTTATCATTTTTTATTGTGTCTATTTGATTCTTCTGTCTTTTCTTCATTAGTCTTGCTAATGGTCTATCAATTTTGTTGATCTTTTCAGAAAACCAGCTCCTGGATTCATTGATTTTTTGAAGGATTTTTTGTGTCTCTATTTCCTTCAGTTCTGCTCTGATTTTAGTTATTTCTTGCCTTCTGCTAGCTTTTGAATGTGTTTGCTCTTGCTTTTCTAGTTCTTTTAATTGTGATGTTAGGGTGTCAATTTTGGATCTTTCCTGCTTTCTCTTGTGGGCATTTAGTGCTATAAATTTCCCTCTACATTCTGCTTTGAATGTGTCCCAGAGATTCTGGTATTTTGTGTCTTTGTTCTCATTAGTTTCAAAGAACATCTTTATTTCTGCCTTCATTTTATTATGTACCCAGTAGTCATTCAGAAGCAGGTTGTTCTATTTCCATGTAGTTGAGCAGTTTTCAGTGAGTTTCTTAATCCTGAGTTCTAGTTTGATTGCACTGTGGTCTGAGAGACAGTTCGTTATAATTTTTGTTCTTTTACATTTGCTGAGGAGAGCTCTACTTCCAACTATTCAATTTTGGAATAGGTGTTGTGTGGTGCTGAAAAAGTGTATATTCTGTTGACTTGGGGGGGGAGAGTTCTGTAGATATCTATTAGGTCCACTTGGTGCAGAGCTGAGTTCAATTCCTGGATATCCTTGTTAACTTTCTGTCTCATTGATCTGTCTAATGTTGACAGTGGGGTGTTAAAGTCTCCCATTATTATTGTGTGGGGGTCTCAGTCTCTTTGTAGGTCACTGAGGACTTGCTTTATGACTCTTGCTGCTCCTGTATTGGGAGCATATATATTTAGGATAGGTAGCTCTTCTTGTTGAATTGATCTCTTTACCATTATGTAATGGTCTTCTTTGTCTCTTTTGATCTTTGTTGGTTTAAAGTCTGTTTTATCAGAGACTAGGATTGCAACCCCTGCCTTTTTTTGTTTTCCATTTGCTTGATAGATCTTCCTCCATCCTTTTATTTTGAGCCTATGTGTATCTCTGCACGTGAGATGGGTTTCCTGAATACAGCACACTGATGGGTTTTGACTCTTTATCCAATTTGCCAATCTGTGTCTTTTAATTGGATCATTTAGTCCACTTATATTTAAAGTTAATATTGTTATGTATGAATTTGATCCTGTCATTATGATGTGAGCTGGTTATGTTGCTCATTAGTTGATGCAGTTTCTTCCTAGCCTAATGGTCTTTGCAATTTGGCATGATTTTGCTGTGGCTGGTACCGGTTGTTCCTTTCCATGTTTAGTGCTTCCTTCAGGAGCCTTACAAGGTAGGCCTTGTGGTGACAAAATCTCTCAGCATTTGCTTGTCCGTAAAGTATTTTATTTCTCCTTCACTTATGAAGCTTAGTTTAGCTGGTTATGAAATTCTGGGTTGAAAATTCTTTTCTTTAAGAATGTTGAATATTGGCCCCCACCCTCTTCTGGCTTGTAGAGTTTCTGCCGAGAGATCTGCTATTAGTCTGATGGGCTTCCCTTTGTGGGTAATCTGACCTTTCTCTCTGGCTGCCCTTAATATTTTTTCCTTCATTTCAACTTTGATGAATCTGACAATTATGTGTCTTGGAGTTGCTCTTCTCGAGGAGTATCTTTGTGGTGTTCTCTGTATTTCCTGAATCTGAATGCTGGCCTGCCTTGCTAGATTGGGGAAGTTCTCCTGGATAATATCCTGCAGAGTGTTTTCCAACTTGGTTCCATTCTCCCCATCATTTTCAGGTACACCAATCAGATGTAGATTTGGTCTTTTCACGTAGTCCCATATTTCTTGGAGGCTTTGTTCATTTCTTTTTATTCTTTTTTCTCTAAACTTCTCTTCTCCCTTCATTTCACTCATTTCATCTTCCATCACTGATACCCTTTCTTCCAGTTGATCACATTGGCTCCTGAGGCTTCTGCATTCTTCACGTAGTTTTCCAGCCTTGGCTTTCAGCTTCATCAGCTCCTTTAAGCACTTCTCTGTGTTGGTTATTCTAGTTATAGATTCGTCTAAATTTTTTTCAAAGTTTTTAACTTCTTTGCCTTTGGTTTGAATTTCCTCCTGTAGCTTGGAGTAGTTTGATTGTCTGAAGCCTTCTTCTCTCAACTCGTCGAAGTCATTGTCCATCCAGCTTTGTTCCATTGCTGGTGAGGAACCGCATTCCTTTGGAGGAGGAGAGGTGCTCTGCTTTTTAGAGTTCCCAGTTTTTCTGCTCTGTTTTTTTCCCATTTTTGTGGTTTTATCAACTTTTGGTCTTTGATAATGGTGATGTGCAGATGGGTTTTTGGTGTGGATATCCTTTCTGTTTGTTAGTTTTCCTTCTAACAGACAGGACCCTCAGCTGCAGGTCTGTTGGAATTTGCTAGAGGTTCACTCCAGACCCTGTTTGCCTGGGTATCAGCAGCGGTGGCTGCAGAACAGCAGATTTTCGTGAACCGCAAATGCTGCTGTCTGATCGTTCCTCTAGAAGTTTTGTCTCAGAGGAGTACCTGGCCATGTGAGGTGTCAGTCTGCCCCTACTGAGGAGTGCCTCCCAGTTAGGCTGCTTGGGCATCAGGGGTCAGAGACCCACTTGAGGAGGCAGTCTGCCCACTCTCAGATCTCCAGTGGCGTGCTGGGAGAACCATTGCTCTCTTCAAAGCTGTCCGACAGGGACATTTAAGTCTGCAGAGATTACTGCTGTCTTTATGTTTGTCTGTGCCCTGCCCCCAGAGGTGGAGCATACAGAGGCAGGCAGGCCTCGAGCTGTGGTGGGCTCCAACCAGTTTGAGCTTCCCAGCTGCTTTGTTAACCTAAGCAAGCTTCAGCAATGGCGGGCGCCCCTCCACCAGGCTTGCTGCAGCCTTGCAGTTTGATCTCAGGCTGCTGTGCTAGCAATCAGCAAGACTCTGTGGGCGTAGGATCCTCTGAGCCATGTGTGGGATATAATCTCCTGGTGTGCCATTTTTTAAGCCCACTGGAAAAGTGCAGTATTAGGGTGGCAGTAACCCGATTTTCCAGGTGCCGTCTGTCACCCCTTTCTTTGACTAGGGAAGGGAACTCCCTGACCCCTTGAAATTCCTGAGTGAGGCAATGCCTCGCCCTGCTTCAGCTTGTGCACGGTGCACTGTACCCACTGACGTGTGCCCACTATCTGGCACTCCCTCGTGAGATGAACTGGGTACCTCAGATGGAAATGCAGAAATCACCCGTCTTCTCCATGACTCATGCTGGGAGCTGTAGACCGGAGCTGTTCCTTTTCAGCCATTTGGCTGCCCTCCAGGATTTTCTTTTGTAAGAAAACTCAAAATTGCTTCAAGATACATTGAGATGTTCAATTATGTGAAATAAACTTAAAGGTATTTTCTTTGAAAAGGAAGTTTTTATAACCTATCTTTTCTACTAATAATATGTGATTATTTTTTCTAACATATGAGAAATTAATTTTTTTCATCTTCCCTGCACCTAAAGTTCAACTGCAATATATGACAAGCAAAGAACTGCTAACAGAGAAGGCTGTTCTAGTCTGTAAGTCACCCATTACCATAAACTCTGGTTTTGAGCTACTTGCAGCAGCAGCTATTGGCTGTGTAAAAAATCTCACATTGATGCTACACTGTTTGACTGAAACATATTACATAGACAAAGCAAAAACTGTGAGTATTTTAAATTATAAAGCAGTTTTGTTCATTAATCACACTTTTGTTTCAAATTCTATTATTTCATTTAGAAAAATTAACTCTTTTTTTTGTTTGTTTTTGGTCAACTAATTTAACTATTTTGGAGTCATCAGGTATATAATTAAAACCATTTAAGTAAGAGAACATTAATTTTTTAATAAGCATGTATTTCTTAACTTCTCTTCTATACTTGGTTTTAGTACTTTACCACAGTGGGTTTTATTTAGTCATATGTGAAAAAAAAAATTAACCCTTTAGAATAACAAGAAACCAAATGTAATGCTACAAAAAGTTTATATTTAAAATGTATTCATTAAAAAGATTTTCATAACCCAAACTTTATAGTTGCTCAATTTATTTTACTTATTTTCCGGGTGGTGTTTTTTTAAACATCATAATGTGAGAAGAGAACATTTGAGTGCATTTTATTACTTTTAAATGTCCATATTAATTAAACAAAATGGGTAGCAATGTTGAAATCTTACACAAAACTGAAATTCAGAGTGGGAACCAATGTAAGTAAGTTAACAAACGATAACCTGAAATTTAGTTTATTTCAAGAGAAACCTGAGAGTTAAGAATATAATTAACAAAGCATTCTGTACAGATATTTAATTGGAAATGTGAAATTATATTTCTTTATATTTTTTCTCTGTGAGTATATTTTTTAATACATTGTAGGAGTTTCTAGCTAAACTCACTCAAAATTTCAGATGTTTATGTGTTCTGTAGGATCTACGTAGAGAGAAGAATTTCCTTTTTGAAAACACTTCTTTTTGTTTAACTATTGTATTGGAATAGTAAATATATATTTTCAAATGAGTTTTTTAAACAAACAAAAAAATAGTGTTTGTTTAAACTATTTAGCCACTGTTTTCCTGTGATTAATATATATTTTCAAATATATAAGAGGACATGCAGTAAAAACTATGAACTTGTCACCAATAATATATTTCTGGTCCAGAGATTTTCTTTTAGGTATATGCACATCTTCAAATGCTTAGCTATTTTTTTTTATGGAAATGAGCATAAGCAATATACAATATGGTTAACCTTGTTTTGTACTTAGTCACACACCTGTCAATACATGAAGATCTGTTTAATTCTGTTTTGAAGCTACATAACTTGAAATTCAATATGCTCTAATTTATGCAATCCACCTGTAAGATGGAGTGATGTGTAAGTTGTATTCTGTTTTACAAAAAGTAGCATTTACAATTTTCACAGGTATTTTAAAGACACCATCTAATTGACTTCTTCTCACAATAAAATTGTGAAGATATATAAAGCAGTTATCACTATCAGCTGAGGAAGAAAGTGATATTTATGTGAAGGTTATAGTTTTTATGAGTCAGAACAATAATTTAAATGAAGTGCTCCATTAAAACTGAGAAAACGCTAATGTTCTATTTATATAAAGTTCTGATGGAAGTGTATTGGATACACTTATTTTAAGTGCAGAAGTTTTTTAATATGTAAAGTCATAACAATTAATGCTAAGTCTCTGTTTAACACATGATAATTTAATATTATATCATCGTGTATGACTCTTTCTAAGAAAATTGTTGCAAAAACAATGCCACTAAAAATGTGGATTTAAAAAGTCTGTATGCAATAGTCTTTATGGTGGCTCACATTGCTGATGTAAAAGTTTAAAGTACTCTTTCAAAATGGCTGTGTTAGCCTCATAGAATAAATTTCACAGCCTGATTAAGAGAACAATGGGTAAAATCATTATTTTTGTTGCATAAGCATTATTTTTTCTTAGCTTGTGAAGCACTCAGTGAGCAGGAATATCTGCCCTCTGTTGGATCCTGCCCACTAAAAAATTGGTGGGACTCAGAGAAGCTGGTGCTACTTTTCACATAAATTCTGTGATCCAGCAACTATATATAATCCTAGTCATCAGAAACAGTATTTCTACAATTGAAAAAACAGTGATAAAGATGATGATTGTTCAAAGATGAGGAACAAAATTGTGAGGTAAGTTTTAAGTATATTTTTTTAATAGTCTGATAGTAAATACTGTTATTCTTCCTGAAATTAGTGTACTTTCATGAGATTTTTATCAGGACTGCTTTTGATGATACGGCTAGAATATGTGAGATACTATGACTGGCATGTTTACTGTGCTTGCTATCTAGTAACTTGAAATTTTAGTTAATAATATTTATTACTTTTTGTTTGTTTGTTTTCAAACCATGGTAGATATAATCACATTTGTATGACACGGAAATGCAATTCAGTCTTTGAATAATGAGAATTTTTTTTTTTTTTGAGATAGAGTCTCGTTCTGTCACCCAGGCTGGAGTGCAGTGATGTAGTCTCAGCTAACTGCAAGCTCTGCCTCCTGGGTTCACGCCATTCTCCTGCCTCAGCTTCCTGAGTAGCTGGGACTACAGGTGCCCACCATCACACCCGGCTATTTTGTTTTTGTATTTTTAGTAGGGATGGGGTTTCACTGTTAGCCAGGGTGATCTGCTGACCTCATGATCCACCCATCTCAGCCTCCCAAAGCACTGGGATTGCAGGCATGAGCCACCATGCCAGGCCTTTTATTTTTAATAATTATATTTTCATTTTGTTTTTTAAAGTAGGCTTTTTTTTTTTACTGTTGTTCTGTCTGTGTTATATAAGCTGTGCTTATTTTTATGATTCTCTGCATATTTTTCTCAAATTCAGGTTTTTTCTGCTAAGAAAAAAATCTTTTAAAAGAATCTGTGTAGTAACATTTTGGAACTCATTGAGGCCTATGGGGGAAAAAACAGAATAACCCTAGAGAAAAACTAGAAAGATGCTGTCTATGAAACTGCTTTGTGATGTGTGGATTCAACTTACAGAGTTAAACTTTTCTTTTGATTCAGCAAGTTGGAAACACTCTTTTTGGAAAATCTGCAAAGGGACATTTTGCAGCTCATTGTTGCCTATGTGGCAAAAGAGAATCCCCAGATAAGAACTAGAAAGAAGCTATTTGTTAAACTGCTTTGAGGTATGTGGGTTCATCTCACAGAAGTAAACTTTTCTTTTGATTCAGCAGGTGGAAAACACTCTTTTTGGAGAATCTTCAAAGGGACATTTGGGAGTCCATTAAGGCCAATGGAAACAAACAAACAAACAAATAAACAAATATCTCCAGATAAAAACTAGAAAGAAGCTATGTGTGAAACTGCTTTTTGACATGTGGATTCATCTTGCAGTGTTAAATCTATTTTTTTTTATTCAGCAGCCTGTAAACACTTCTTAGACAGTCTGTGAAGTGACATTTTGAGGACCATTCATGCCTATGGTGAAAAAAACAAGATAGCCCTGAATAAAAATTAGAAAGAACCTATGTGTGAAACTGCTTTGTGATGTGTGGATTCACCTCATAGGCTTAAACCTTTCTTTTGATTCAGCAGGTTGGAAACACTTATTTTGGAGAAGCCTGCAAAGGACATTTGGGAGACATTGAGGTCTATTGGAAAGAACCAAATATCCCAAGATGAAAACTAGAAAGAAGCAGTCTGTGAAACTGCCTTGTGATGTATGGATTTATCTCATAGAGTTAAACATTTCTTTCGATCTAGCAGGTTGGATAGACTCTAATTAAGAATCTGTTTAGGGACATTTGGAAGCCTATTGAGGCCTATGCGGAAAAACTGAATATACCCAAATAAAAAGTCAAAAGAAGCTATCTCTTAAACCTCTTTCCGATGTGTGGATTCCTCTCACAGACTTAAAGCTTTCCTTTGATTCATCAAAGTGTAAACACTGTTTTTAGAAAACCTGCAGAGAAACATTTGGGAGCCCATTGAGGCCTATTGGGAAAAAATGAATATACCCAAATAAAAATTAGGCAAAAGCTATATATGAAACTGCTTTGTGATGTGTGGAGTCCTCTCAAAGAGAAAAAGCTTTCTTATGATTCAGCAGTTTGGAAACACTCTTTCTGTAGAATCTGCAAAGAGAAACCTGGGAGCCAATTGCAGCATAAGGGGAAAACCTGAATAAACCCAGATAAAAACTAGAATAAAGCTCTGCGAAGATGCTTTGTGATTTGTGGATTCATCTTACAGAGTAAAAGCTTTTGTTTTATTCAGTAGGTTGAAAACACTCCTTTTCCAGAATCTATGAAGGGACATTTTAACTCCCCTAGAAGCCTATGGGAAAAAAAAAAATGAATATCCTTAGATAAACTAGAAAGAAGCTATCTGTGAAACTGATTGTGACATGTGGATTCATGTTACAGAAGGAAATTTTTCTTTTTTGATTCAGCAGTTTGGAATCATCTTTTTTTTTTTTTTTTAATGTGCAAAAGGATGTTTGAGGGCTTGCTTATGCCTATGGAGAAAAAAACTGGATATTCCCAGATAAAAACTTGAAGGAAGCTATCTGTGAAATTGCCTTTTGATGTGTGGATTCATCTCACAGAGTTAATTCTTTTCTTTCAGCAGGAGGGAAACACTCGTTTTGGAGAATCTGTGAATTTGGGAGCCCAGTGATGCTACCAGGGAAAAATCAAATACACACAGTTAAAAATTTACAAGAAGTGATCTGTGAAACTGCTTTGTGATCCATGGATTCTTCTCACCAACTTGAAACTTTCTTTTCTTTCAGCATGTTGGAAACACTGTTTTTGGAGAATCTGTGAAGGGACGTTTGGAAGCCCATGGAGGCCTATGGAACAAAACTGAATATCCCCAGATAAAACCTAGAAGGAATCTACCTGTGAAACTTCTTTGTGATGTGTGGATTCATCTCACAGTGTTAAGCCATTCTTTTGATTCAGCTGGTTATAAACACTCATTTTGGAGAATATGTGATGGGACATTTCAGAGCACACTGGGGACTGTGGGGAAAAATGGAATATACTCAGATAAAAACTAGAAAAAATATATTCCTGAAATGGCTTCATGATATGTGGATTCATCTCACAATACTCAATCTTTCTTTTGATTTGGCAAGTTGGAAACACTCTTTTTGAAAATCTATGAAGTGACAATTTGTAACCCATTGAGGCCTATGGGGAAATACTGAATATCCCCAGATAAAAACTAGAAAGAAACTCTGTGAAACAGCTTTGTGATGTTTGCATTCAGCTCACAGCATTAAAACTTTCCTTTGATTCAGCAGATTGTGAACAGTCTTTTTGGATAATTGGCAAAGGGACATTTTGGAGCCCATTAAGGCCTACAGGGTAAAACGGAAAATCCCCAGATAAAAAACTAGAAAGAAGGTATCAGAGTAACTGCTTTGTGATGTATAGATTAATCTCACAGAGTTAAATTTTTCTTCTTATTCAGCAGGTTGGAAACATTTTCTTTGTAGAATCTGCAAAGGGACATTTTGGAGCCCATTGAGGCCTATAGGGAAAAAAAGAATATACCCAGATAAAAACTACAAAGAAGCTCTGTGTGATACTTTGTGGTGTGGGGATACGTCTCACAGAGTTAACGTTTTCTTATTCAGCAGGTTGGAATTACTCTTTTTGGAGAATCTGTGAAGGGATATTTGGAAGTCTTTTGATGTCTAAAGGCAGAAAGAGAATATCCCCAGATAAAGACTAAAAAGCAGCTATGTGTGAAACAGCTTTGTGATGTATCGATTCGTCTCACAGAGTTAAACCTTTCTTACAATTCAGCAGTTTGGAAACACTCTTTTTGCGGTATCTGCAAAGGGACATTTGGCACCCATTGACGATTATGTAGAAAGGCAGAATATCCCAGAAAAATACTAGAAAGAAGCTCTCTGTGAAAGTGCTTCATGATGTGTGGACTCACCTGACAGAGTTAAATATTTCTTTTGATTCAGCAGGTTGAAAATACTCTTTTTGTATAGTCTGTGCGGAGAAATTTCGGAGCCCATTGAGGATCAATATAAAAAAAAACAGAATATCTTCAGATAAAAACTACAGAGAAGCCATCTGTGAAACTGCTTTGTGATGTGCGGATTCATTTCACAGATTTAAAACATTCTTTTGATTCAGCAGGTTGGAAACACTTTTTGGAGCATTTGAGAAGGGACATTTCTGAGCTCCTTGTAGACTACAAGAAAAAAATGAATATCCCCATATGAAAACCAAAAACAAGTTGTCTGTGAAACTCCTTTGTGATGTATGGATTCATCTGAAAAATTTAAACCTTTCCTTTGATTCAGCAGGTTGGAAACACTGTTTTTGGAGAATCTGCGAAGGGCCATTTCGGAGGCCATTGAAGCTTGTGTTGCAAAGTTCAATATCCTCAGATTAAAAAAACAGAAAAGAAGCTATCTGTGCAACTGCTTTGTGATGTGTGGATTCATCTCACAAAGATAAATATTTCTTTTGATTCATCAGGTTGGAAACGCTTTTTTTGGAGAATCTGTGAAAAGATATTTAGAAGCCCATAGAGGCCTATGGTAAATCATTAATAATAATAATAATAATAAATATTCACCAATAAAAACCAGAAAGACACTATCTTTGAAACAGCTTTGTGATGTGTAGATTCATCTTACAGAGTTAAACCTTTATTTTGATTTAGGAGGTTGATAACACTTTTTTTGTAGAATCTCTGAAAAGACATTTGGGAGCCATTGAAGTCTATGGGGGAAAACTGAATATCCCAGATAAAAACCAGAAGGAAGCTAACTGTGAAACTTCTTTGTGATGTGTGGATTCATCTCAAAGAGTTAAAACTTTCTTTGCATACAGCAGGTTGGAAACACCCTTTTTATAAAATCTGTGAAGGGATATATGGGAGCTTATTGGGGGAGAAACAGAATAACCAAATAAAAACAAGAATGAAGCTATCTGCGAAACAACTTTGTGATGTGTGGATTCAACTCTCAAAGCAAAGCCTTCCTTTTGGTTCAGTAGCTTGGAAACACTCTTTTTGTATCATCTGTGAGATGACATTTGGGAGCCCACTTATACTTACAGGGAAAATAGAACATCCCCAGATAAAAACTAGAAAGAAGGTATTTGTGGGACGTTTTTGTGATGTGTGGATTTGCCTCACAGAGTTAAACATTTCTTTTGATTCAGCAGGTTGGAAACACTCTTTTTGGAGAATCTATGAAGGGACATTTTGGAGCACATTGACACCAATAAAAAAAAAATACCCTCAGATAAATGCTAGAAAGAAGCTATCTGTGAAACTGCTTTGTAATGTGTGTATTAATCTCATATGGTTAAACTTTTCTTTTGATTCAGCAGGTTGGACCCACTCTTTTTGGATAATCTGCAAAGGGATATTTCAATGTTCATTGAAGCCTGTGGGAAAAAATTAAAAAGTGAATATCCCCAGATAAATACTAGAAAGAAGGTATCTGTGAAAGTGCTTTGTGATGTGTGTATTTATCTCATAATTTAAAACTTTATTTTCATTTGGCAGGTTGGCCACACTCTTTTTGGAGAATACATGGAGGGATATTTTTGAACTCATTGAGGCTTATGGGGAAAAACTGAATATCCCCAGATAAAAAATTGAAAGAAGCTGTCTGTGAAACTGCTTTGTAATGTGTGGATTTATTTCATAATGTGAAACTTTTCTTTTCATTCAGCAGGTTGGAAACCCTCATTTTGGTGAATCTGCCAAGGGATATTTTATTGACCATTGAATCCTACTGGAAAAACTAAATAACCCCAGATAAAATATTTTAAAAAAAGCGCTCTGTGAAACAGCTTTGTGATGTGTGGGTTCATCTCACAGAGTTAACATTTTCTTCTTCTTCAACTGGTTGGAAACACTCTTTTTGTAGAATTTGTAAAGAGACAAGTGGGAGTCCCTTGAGGCCTACAGGGAAATACTTAGTATCCCAAGATAAAAACTGTAAAGAAGAAATCTGTGAAACTGCTTTGTGATGGGAAGATTCATCTCACAGTGTTAAACCTTTGTTTTCATTCAGCAAGATGGAAACACTCTTTTTGTGTGTCTGCAAAGACACATTTGGGAGCCCATAGATGCCTACAGGGAAAATCAGAATATCCCTCAAAAAAAAAAAAAAAAGAAAGAAGCTATCTGTGAAACTGTTTTCACAGTTTTCTTCTTATTCAGAAGGTTGGAAAGGGGTTTTTATTTTTTTATATTTATTTATTTATTTATTTATTTATTTATTTATTTATTTTTTAGAATCTGTGAAGGGACGTTTGGGAGCACTTGGAGGCCTGTGAAGAAAAATGGTATATACCCAGATAAAAACAGGAAAGAAGATATCTGTGAAACTGCTTTGTGATATGTGGATTCATCTCACAGAGTTAAACTTTCTTTTGATTCAGCAGGTTGGAAACACTTTTTGGAAAATATGTGATGGGACATTTGGGAGCCCGTTGGCCTTATCAATGGGGAAAAACCAAATATCTCCAGATGAAAATTAGAAACAAGCTACCTGTGAAACTACTTTGTGATGTGCGGATTCATATCCCAGAGTTAAATATTTGTTCTGATTCAGAAGGTTGGAAACACTCTTTTTGGAGATTTTGTGAAGGCACATTTTAATGATCAATTAGGCCTATGGGAAAAATTGAATATTCCCAGATAAGAATTAGAAAGAAGCTCTATATGAAAGTGTTTTTTGATGTGTGGATTTATCTAAGGAGTTAAAATTTATTTTGATTCAGCAGGTTGGAAACACTTTTGGAGAATCTGTGAATAGACATTTGGGAGCCTATTGAGGTGAATGGGGAAAAAGCAAATATCCCCAGATAAAAACTATAAAGTATCTGTGAAACAGCTTTGTGATGTGTGGATTCATCTCGGAGAGTTAAACATTTCTTTTGATTCAGCAGGTGGGAAAAACTCTTTTGTAGAATCTGCTAATGGACATTTTGGATCCCTTTGAGGTCTGTGGGGAATAATCAAACATCCCCAGATAAAAAATATAAAGAAGATATCTGTGAAACTTGCTGTGTGATGTGTAATTTCATCTCACAGTGTTAAACCTTTCTTTTGATTCAGCAGGGTGGAAACACTTTTCAGAGAATCTGTGAAGAAACATTTGGGAGCCCATTGAGGCCTATGGGGAAAAACTGAATATACCCAACATAAAAACTAGAAAGAACCTATCTATGAAATTACTTTCTCATGGATTCTTCTGACAGAGAAAAAGTTTCTTTTGATTCAGCCGTTCAGAGAACAATTTCTGTAGAATCTGCAAAGAGAAATTTGGCAGTCTATTGGGGCCTAAGTGGAAAAATGGAATATTCCCAGAAAAAAACTAGACTGAAGCTATCTGTGAAACTGCTTTGTGATGGGTGGATTCATATCACAGAGTTAACCCTTTTTTTTGATTCAGCCATTTGGACACGCTCTTTTGGTAGGGTCTGCAAAGGAAGATTTTGGAGCTCATTGAGGTCTGTGGTTTAAAACCGGATATCCTGCTATAAAACCTAGAAATATCTCTCTGTGAAACTCCTTTGTGATTTGTCGATTCATCTCACAGAGGTAAACATTCCATTTCACTTAGCAGGTGGAAAGAGTCTTTTTGGAGAATTGGTGAAAAGACATTTCAGAGTCCATTGAGGCCTATGGTGAAAAACCAAGTATTCCCAGATAAAAACTAGAAAGAAGCTATCTGTGAAACTGCTTTGTGATGTGTGGACTCATCTGATAGAGTTCACGTTTTCTTTTGACTCAGGAGGTTGGAAAGACGTTGTTATAGAATCTGTAAAGGGACATTTGGGAACCCATTCAGGCCTAAGAAAGAAAAATGAATAGCCCAAGATAAAAACTAGAAATAAGCTATGTGTGAAACTGCTTTGTGATGTGTGGATTCATCTCAGAAAGTTAAACCCTCTTTTTGATTCAGCAGATTGGAAACACTCCTTTTGGAGAATATGTGAAGAAACATTTGGGAGCCCATTGAAGCTTATGGGGAAAAAGCTGAATATCCCCAGATAAAAACTAGAAAGAAGTAATCTGTGAAAAGGCTTTGTGATGTGTGAGTTTATCTCACAGAGTTAATCCTTTCTGTTCATACAGCAGGTTAGAAACACTTATTTTGGAAACCTATAAAGGGCCATTTAGGAGCCCATAGAGGCCTATGGAGAAAAACATAATATTCACAGAAAAAACTAGAAAGAAACTATCTGTGAAATGGCTTTGTGATGTGTGGATTCATCTCACAGTCAAAACTTTCTTTTGAGTCAGCATATTGGAAATGCTCTTTTTGGAGAATCTGCAAAGGGACATTTAGGAGCCCATTGAAGAATAAGGGGAAAAACCAAATATCCTCAGACAAAAACTGGAAAGAAGCTATCTGTGAAACTGTTTTTTGATGTTTGGATTCATCTCACAGAGAGGATACCTTCTTTAGATTCAGCAAGTTGGAAACACTCTTTTTGGAGAAACTGAAAAAGCACATTTTAGATCTTATTGTGGCCTATCAGAAAAACTGAATATATCCATATAAACACTAGAAAGAAGCTCTCTGTGAAACTGCTTTGTGATGTGTGGATTCATCTCAAAAAATTAAAGCCTTGTTTTTATTCAGCAGGTTAGAAACAGCCTTTTGATGAATCTGCAAATGGATATTTGGAGTCCACTGAGGCTAATGGGGAAAAACTGAATACCCACAGATAAAAACTAGAAAGAAACTATCAGTGAAACTGCTTTGTGATATGTGGATTAATCTCAGAGCATTAATCCTTTCTTTTATTCAGCAGATGGGAAATACTCTTTTTGTGAAATATGCAAAGGGACATTTCAGAACACATTGAGGCCTATGGTGAAAAACCGAATATCCCCAGAAAAAAAAAAAAAAAAACACACACACACACACAAAGGAGCCATCTGTGAAACTGTTTTGTGATGTGTAAATTCATATCAAAATGTTAAAATTGGCAGAGGAACATTTTGTAGCAAATTCAGGCCTATGGGGAAAACCCGAATATACCCAAATATAAACTAGAAAAAACCTAACTATGAAACTGCTTTGTCATGAGTGGATTCTTCTCACAGGGAAAAAGAGTGTTTTGATTCCACAGTTTGGAACCACTCTTTCTGTAGACTCTGTGAAGAGAAATTTAAAAGCCCATTGTGGCAGAAGGGGAAAAATTGAATATTAAGAGATAAAAACCACAATGAAGCTATCTGTGAAACTGCTTTGTGATGTGTGGATTCATCTCAGAGAGGTAAAACTTTCTTTTGATTCAGCAGGTTGGAAACACTCTTTGTGTAGAGTCTCTGAACGGATATTTGGGAGTTCATTGAGGCCTGGGGGAGAAAGAGAATAGCCCCAGATAAAACCTCGAAATAAAGTATTTGTAAAACTGCTTAGTGATGTGCAGATTCATTGAACAGAGTTAAATCTTTCTTTTCATTTAGCTCGTTTACAACACTCTTTTTGGAGAATCTGCAAAGGGACATTTGAACACCCATTGAGGTCTATGGGGACAAATCGAATATCCCCAGGTAAAACTAGAAAGAACCTATCTGTGAAACTTTCAGACGTGTAGATTCATCTTAAAACAGTAATTTTTTCTTTTCATTCAGCAGATTGGGAAACACCCTTTTTGTAGGATCTGCAAAGGAACACTTTGGAGCCCATTGAGAATTACTGGGAAAGAACAAATATCCACAGATAAAAACTAGAAGAAAGCTATTTGTGCTTTTTGATGTATGGATTCATCTGACAGAATTAATTTTTTTCTTTTGATTCAGCAGGTGGAAAACACTGCTTTTGGAGGATCTGCAAAGGGACATTTATGAGCCAATTGATGCTGTCGAGGAAAACCCAAATATATTCAGATAAAAACTAAAAACAAACGATCTGTGAAAATGATTTGAGATGTGCGCATTCATCTCACAGAGCTGAACCTTTCTTTCAGTTCAGCAGGTTGGAAACAGTCTTTTTGTAGAATCTGCAAAGGGACATTTGGGAGCTCATGGAGGTCTGTGGGGCAAAACTGAATATCCTCAGATAAAAACTAGAAAGAAGATAGTCTTTCAAACTTTTTTGTGATATGTGGATTCATCTTACAAAGGCAAACATTTCTTTTGATTCAGCAAGTTGAAAGCACTCTTTTCAGAAAATATGCGATTGAATATTTGGGAGCCCTTTCAGGCCAAAGGGGAATAACCACATATACCCAGATAAAAACAACAAAGAAGTTATCTGAGGAACTTTCTGTGATGTATATTTTCATCTCTCAGTGTTAAACTTTTCTCCTGATTCCACAGGTTTTGAAACACTCTTTATGCATAATCTACAAAGGGACATTTTGGAGACCCTTGAGGTCTATGGGGTGAAACCAAATATCCCCAGATAAAACTAGAAAGAAGGTATCTGTGAAACTTCTTTGTGATATATGGATTCATGTCACAGAGATAAACCTTTCTTTTTATTCAGGAGATTGAAAATACTCTTTTTGAAATTTCTACAAAATGACATTTGGGATCCCATGGACAATTATTGGAAAAGAATGAATATCCCAAGACAAAAACCAGATGGAAGCTATCTGTGAAAATGCTTTGTGATGGGTAGATTCTTCTCACAGAATTATACTTTTCTTTTTATTCATCAGGTGGAAACATTCTTTTTGGAGAATCTGTGAAGGGACATTTCTGTGCTCCAACTGGACTATGCAGAAAAACCAAGTATTTTCAGTTAAAAACTAGAATGAAGCCATCTGTGAAATTACTTTGTGATGTGTGGATTCACCTCACAGAGGTAAATTTTTCTTTTGATACAGCAGGTTGCAACACTTTTTGTAGAATCTGCAAAGGGACATTTTGGAGCTCATTGATGACTGTGGGGAAAAACAGAGTATTCCCAGGTAAAAACAAGAAAGAATCTATCTGTGAAATGGATTTGTGATGTGTGGATTTATCTCACAAAGTTAAACCTTCCTTTTTATTCAACTGGTTGGAAACACTCTTTTGGGAGAATCTGTGAAGGGATATTTGGGAGCCCTTTGAGACTATGGGGAAAAACAGAATATGCCCTGATAAAAATTAAAAAGAAGCTATCTTTGAAATGGCTTTGTGATGTGTGAATTCATCTTGCAGGATTAAACATTTCTTTTGATTCAGCTGGTTGGAAACACTTCGTTTGGAGAATCTGTGAAGAGACATTTGGGAGCCCATTGAGACCTATAAGGAAAAAAACAGAATATCCCAAGGCAAAAACTATAAGGAAGACGCCTGTGGAACAGCTTTGTGATGTGTGGATTCACCTAACAGAGTTAAATCTTTCTTTTGATTCAGCAGGTTGGAAACACTCTTTTTGGAGAATCTGCAAAGGCATATTTGGGAGCCTAGTGAGGTCCAAGGAAAAACAACTAATATCCCCAGGTAAAAACTAGAAAGAATCTGTGAAACTTATTTGTGATGCATGGATTTATCTCATAGAGTTAAACCTTTTTTTTTTTTTTTTTTTTTTTTTTGATTCAAGCATTTGGAAACACTTTCTCTGGAATATCTGTGAAGGGGTATTTTGGATACCAATGAGGTCCATGGGGAAAAACCAAATATCCCTAGGTAAAAACTAGAAAGAAAGTATCTGTAAAACTGCTTTGTGCTGTGTAGATTCATCTCACAGACAAAAATCTTTCTTTTAATTGATCAGGTTGGAAACCTGTTTTTGTAGAATGTGTGAAGAGATATTTCAAAATGCAATGAGGCCTGGGGGGAAAAAAACAAATATCCACAGATAAAGAAGTAAAGAGTACCTATTGGTGAAACTGCTTTGGGATGTGTAGATTCATCTCAAAGTGTTAAAACTTTCTTTTGATTCAGCAGGTTGGGAACACTGTTTTTGGGGAATCTACAAAGGGACATTTCGGAGCCCATTGCATCATATGGCCATAAAATAGAATATCCCCAGGTAAAAAGTAGAAAGAAGCTGTCTGTGGCACTGTCTTGTGATGTGTGGATTCATCTCACCAAGTTAAACCTTTCTCTGCATTCCATAGGATGGAAATACTCTTTTTGGAGAATCAATGGGATAATTGGAAGACCATAGATCCCAAATTAAAATCAATGGAAAATTTCCAGATAAGAACTAGGAAGAAGCTATCTGTGAAACTGCTTTGTGATGTGCAGATTTAGTTCATGGAGTTAAACTTTCCTTTTGATTCAACAGTTTGAAAACTGTCTTTTTTGAGAATCTGTGAAAGGACATTTTAGAGTCCATTAAGGCCCATGGGGAAAAAAGTATCCGTATGTAAATAAGGGAAACAAAGTATCTGTGAAACTGCTTTGTGACGTGTAAATTCATCTAACAGAGTTAAAGCTTTCTTTTGATCCCACAAGTTGGAATCGCTCTTTTTGGAGAATCTGTGAATGGACAATTTGGAATCCATTCAGGCCCATGGGGAAAACCTGAATATCCCATAATAAAAACTAGAATGAAGCTATCTGTGAAAATGCTTTTTGATGTGTGGATTCATTACACAGAATTAAACATTTCTTTTGATTCACCAGGTTGGAAACACTCTTTTTGGAGAATCTGCCAAGGGCAGTTGAGGGCCTTTGAGGCCCATGGGGAAAAACAAATACAGATAAAAACTAGAAAGACGCTATCTCTAAAACTGTTTTGGGATGTGTGGATTCATCCCACAGAGTTAAACCTTTCTTTGGTTTAGCAGGTTGGAAACACTATTTTAGATAATCTGTGAAGGGACATCAGAGAGACCACTGAGGCCCATAAAAAAGAAAAAAACGAATATAGCCAGGTAAAAACCAGAAAGAAGCTGTCTGTGAAACTGCTTTTTATGTGTGGATTTATCTCAGAGTTAAACCTTTCTGTTATTCAGCAGGTTGAAAGCTCTTTCTTGACAATATTTGAAAGGACATGTGGAAGCTCATTGAGGCCCATGGGCAAAAACTGAGCATCACAGGGTAAAACAAAAAGCAAACTGTCTGTGAAACTCCTTTGTCATCTGTAAATTCATCTCACAGAGATAAAGTTTTCTGTTGATTCAGCATATTGCAAGCACTATTTTTGGAGAATCTGCAAAAAGATATCTGGTAACACATTGAGGCCCATGGTGAAAAACAGAATATTTCATGATAACAACTAGAAAAAAACTATCTGTGAAACTGCTTGGTGATGTGTGGATTCATCTCACAGAATTAAACCTCTCTTTTGACAGCCAATTGGAAACACTTTTATTGGATAAACTATGAAAGGCCATTTTGGAGAAAATTGAGGCCCATAGGGGAAAAAAAACTAATATCCCCAGTTAAAAACTAGATAGTAGCTCTCTCGGAAACTGCTTTGTGATACGGATTCATCTCACAGAGGTATACCTTTCTTTTGATTCAGCAGATTGGAAAAACTCTTTTGGAGATTCTGCCTGGGGACATTTTTGACCCCATTGAGGCCCACAAAAGAAAACCGAATATCCCCAAGTAAGAACTAGAGAGAAGCTATCTATGAAACTGCTTTGTCATGTGTGGATTCATCTCACCAAGTTAAAACTTATTTTTTATTTTTTTTTGATTCAGGAGGTTGGAAACACTCTTTTTTGGAGAATGTGCAAAGGAATATTTTGGATCCCATTGAGGCCCATGGGGAAAAACTGAATAGCCTTAGGTAAAAACTAGAAAGAAGCTATCTCTGAATCTGCTTTGTGATGTATAGATTCATCTCACAGATTTAAACTTTTATTTTGATTCAACAGATTGTAAACACCCTATTAGGAGAATCTGCAAAGGGACATTTGGGAGCCCATTGCAGCCTATGGGGATAAACAGAATAACCCCAGGTAAAAACCGGAAAGAAGCCATCTGTGGCACTGCCTTGTGATATGTGGATTCATCTCACTGAGTTAAATCTTTCTTTTGATACAGCAGGTTGGAAACACTCTTTTTGGAGAACATGTGAAGGGATATTTGGGAGCCCATTGAGGCCCATGAAAAAAAAAAATCTAGTTAAAAACTAGGAAGAGGCTCTCTGTGAAACTGCTTTGTGATGTGTGGAATAATCTCACAGAGTTAAACATTTCCTTTGATTCAGCAGTATCTGCAAAGAGACATTTTGGGTCCCATTAAGGCCTTTCAGGAAAATTCTAATACCCCCAGTTAAAAACTAGAAAGATGATATCTGGGAAACTACTTTGTGATTTGTGTTTTCATCTCACTGAGTTAAGCCTTTCTTTTGATTCAACAGGTTGGAAACACTCTTTTTGGAGAATCTGCAAAGGGACATTTTGGACCCCCATTGAGGCCTATTGGGAAAATCCTAATATCCACAGGTGAAAACCAGAAAGATGGTATCTGGGAAACTACTTTGGGATTTGTGCTTTCATCTCACTGAGTTAAGCCTTTCTTTTGATTCAGCAGGTTGGAAACGCGGTTTTTGGAAAATCTGACAGTGGACATTTGAGAGACCTTTGAGAACCATGGAGAACAATGTAATAGCCCCAGGTAAAAGCTAGAAAGAAGCTATTTGTCAAACTGCTCAATGATTTCTGGATTCATCTCAAAGATTTACACCATTCTTTTGAGTCAGCAGGTTAAAAACAGTCTTTTTGGATAATCTGTGAAGGGACATTTGGGAGCCCCTTTGAGGCCCAATGGAAAAAAAAAAATATGCCCAGATAAAAACTAGAAAGAAGCTATCTATGTAACTCCTGGCTGATGAAGACGAATATGCCCAGGTAAAAACTAGAAAGTAGTTATCTTGGAAAGTACTCTATGATGTGTGGATTCATCTCAGAGGTAAACCCTTCCTTTGATTCAGCAGGTTGGAAACATTCTATTTCTAGAATCAGCAAAGGGACTTTTGGGAGCCCATTCAGGCCTAAAGGAAACATTGAATACCCCTACATAAAAACTGAAAGAAGCTGTCTGTGTAACTGCTTTGTGATGTAAAGATTAATGAAAGAGTTAAACCTTTCATTTGATTCATCAGGTTGACAGAACTCTTTTTGGAAAATCTGTGAAGGTACATTCAGGGCCCATTGTGGCCTATGAGGAGAAAGCAAATATCCCCTGATAAAAATAAGAAAGAGGGGTGCAGCCAAGATGGTCAAATAGGAACAGCTCCACTCTACAGCTTCCACCATGACCAATGCAGAAGATGGGTGATTTCTGCATTTCTAACTGAGGTACTGGGTTCATCTCACTGTGGAGTGCCAGACAGTGGGTGCAGGACAGTGGGTGGAGCACACTGTGCATGAGCTGAAGCAGGGTGAGGCATCACCTCACCCAGGAAGCTCAAGAGGTCAGGGAATTCCCTTTCCTAGTCAAAGAAATGGGCAACAGATGGCACCTCAAAAATCAGGTCACTCCCACATTAATACTGTGCTTTTCCAATGGGCTTCACAAATGGCACGCCAGGAGATTATATCCCACACATGGCTCAGAGGGTTCTATGCCCACTGAGCCTCACTCATTGCTAGAACAGCAGTCTGAGATCAAACTGCAAGGCGGCAGTGAGGCTGGGGGAGGGACATCCGCCATTGCTCAGGCTTGAGTAGGTAAACAAAGTGGCTGGGAAGCTTGAACTGGGTGGAGCCCACCACAGCTCAAGGAGGCCTGCCTGCTTCTGTAGGCTCCACCTCTCGGGGCAGGGCACAGACAAACAAAAGACAGCAGTAACCTCTGCAGACTTAAATGTCCCTGTCTGACAGTTTGGAAGACTAGTGGTTCTCCCAGCACACAGCTTGAGATATGAAAATGGGCAAACTGCCTCCTCAAGTAGGTCACTGACTCCTGAGTAGCCTAACTGGGAGGCACCCATCAGTACAGGCAGACTGACACCTTACAGGGCCGGGTACGCCTCTGAGACAAAACATCCAGAGGAATGATCAGGCAGCAGCATTTGCGGTTCACCAATATCCACTGTTTTGCAGCCACCACTGCTGACACCCAGGCAAACAGGGTCTGGAGTGGACCTTCAGTAAACTCCAACAGACCTGCAGCTGAGGGTCCTGACTGCTAGAATGAAAACTAACTAACAGAAAGGACATCCACACCAGAAACCCATCTGTACATCACCATCATCAAAGACTAAAGGTAGATAAAACCACAAAGATGGGGAAAAAACAGAGGAGAAAAATGGGAAACTCTAAAAATCAGAGCACCTCTCCTCCTTCAAAGGAATGCAGCTCCTCACCAGCAATGGTACAAAGATGGACAGAGAATGACTTTCACGAATTGTGAGAGGAAGACTTCAGAAGGTCAAACTACCCTGAGCTAAAGGAGGAAGTTTGAACAAATGGCAAAGAAGTTAAAAACTTTGAAAAAAATTAGATCAATGGATAACTAGAATAACCAATGAAGAGAAGTCCTTAAAGAACCTGATGGAGTTGAAAAACATGGCACAAGAACAACGTGCTGAATGCACAAGCCTCAGTAACTAATGCAATCAACTGGAAGAAAGGGTATCAGCAACAGAAGATGAAATGAAGTGTGAAGATCAGTTTACAGAAAAAAGAATAAAAAGAAATGAACAAAACTTCCAAAAATATGGGACTATGTGAAAAGACCAAATCTATGTCTAATTGGTGTACCTGAAAGTGACAGGGAGAATGGAACCAAGTTGGAAAACATTCTGCAGGATATTATCCTGGACAACTTCCCCAATCTAGCAATGCAGGCCAACATTCAAATTCACGAAATACAGAGAATGCCACAAAGACACTCATCAAGAAGAGCAACTCCAAGACATATAATTGTCAGATTCACCAAAGTTGAAAAGAGGAAAAAATGTTAAGGGCAGCCAGAGAGAAAGATCGGGTTACCCACAAACAGAAACCCATCAGACTAACAGCTGATCTCTCAGCAGAAACTCTACAAGCCAGAAGAGAGTGGGGGCCAATATTCGACATTCTTAAAGGAAAGAATTTTCTACCTAGAATTTCATATCAAGCCAAACTATGCTTCGTAAGTGAAGAAGAAATAAAATACTTTACAGACAAGCAAATGCTGAGAGATTTTGTCACCACCATGTCTGCCCTAAAAGAGCTCCTGAAGGAAGCACTAAATGTGGAAAGGAATGACCAGTAGCAGCCACTGCAAAAACATGCAAATTATAAAGACCATCAAGGTTAGGAAGAAACTCCATCAACTAACTAGTTAATATCATAATGACAGGATAAAATTCACACATAACAATACTAACCTAAAATGCAAATGGGTTAAATGCTCAAATTAAAAGGCACAGACTGGTAAATTGGATAAAGAGTCAAGACCCATCAGTGTGCTGTATTCAGGAAACCCATCTCACATGCAGAGACACACATAGGCTCAAAATAAAGGGATAGAGGAAGATCTACCAAGCAAATGGAAAACAAAAAAAGCAGGGGTTGCAATCCTAGTCTCTGATAAAACAGACTTTAAATGAAACAACATCGAAAGAGGCAAAGAAGGCCATTACATAATGGTAAAGGGATCAATTCAACAAGAAGACCTAACTACCCTAAATATATATGCACCCAATATGGGAGCACCCAGATTCATAAAGCAAGTCCTTAGTGGCCTATAATGAGACTTAGACTTCCACACAACAATAATGGGAGATGTTAACACCCCACTGTCAACATTAGACAGATCAACAAGACAGAAAGCTAAAAAGGATATCCAGGAATTCAAATCAGCTCTGCACCCAGCGAACCTAATAGACATCTACAGAACTCTTCACCCAAATCAAAAGAATGCACATTCTTTTTAGCACCATGCCGTTCTTATTCCAAAATTGACCACATAGCTGTAAGTAAAGCACTCCTCAGCAAATGTAAAAGAATAGAAATTATAACAAATTGTCTCTCAGACCACAGTGCAATCAAACTACAACTCAGGATTAAGAAACTCACTCAAATCCGCTCATTTACATGGAAACTGAACAACCTGCTCTGGAATGACTACTGGGTACATAACGAAGTGAAGGCAGAAATAAAGATGTTATTTGAAACCAATGAGAACAAAGAAACAACATACCAGAATCTCTGAGACACATTCAGAGCAGTGTGTAGCGGGAAATTTGTAACGCTAAATGCCCACAGGAGAAAGCAGGAATGATATAAAATTGATATCCTAACATCACAATTAAAAGAACCAGAGAAGCAAGAGCAAACATATTCAAAGGCTAGCAGAAGGCAAGAAAAAACTAAGATCACAGCAGAACTGAAGGAAATAGAGACACAAAAAACTCTACAAAAAATCAATGAATCCAGAAGCTGGTTTTCTGAAAAGATCAACAAAATTGACAGACCACTAGCAAGACAAATAAAGAAGAAAAGAGAGAAGAATATAATAGAAACAATAAAAAATGACAAAGAGGATATCACCACCAATCCCACAGAAATACAAACTACCATCAGAGAATACTATAAACACCTCTATGCTAATGAACTGGAAAATCTAGAAGAAATGGATAAATTCCTGGACACATCCACTCTCCCAAGACTAAACCAGGAAAAATTTGAATCTCTGAATAGATCAATAACAGGCTCTGAAATTGTGGCAATAATAAATAGCTTACCAACAAAAAAGAAGCCCAGGACCAGATGGATTCACAGCCAAATTCTACAGAGGTACAAGGAGGAGCTGGTACCATTCCTTCTGAAACTATTCCAATCAATAGAAAAAGAAGGAATCCTCCATAACTCTTTTTATGAGGCCAGCATCATCCTGATACCAAAGCCTGGCAGAGACACAACAAAAAAAGAGAATTTTAGACCCATATCCTTGATGAACATTGTTGCAAAAATCCTCAATAAAATACTAGCAAACTGGATCCAGCAATATATCAAAAAGCTTATCCACCATGATGAAGTGGGCTTCATCTCTGGGATGCAAGGCTGGTTCATCATATGAAAATCAATAAACATAATCCAGCATATAAACAGAACCAAAGACAAACAACACATGATTATCTTAATAGATGCAGAGAAGGCCTTTGACAAAATTCAACAATGCTTCTTCTTAAAAACTCTCAATATCATTGTTCAATTCCCACCTATGAGTGAGAATACGCGGTGTTTGGTTTTTTGTTCTTGCGATAGTTTACTGAGAATGATGATTTCCAATTTCATCCATGTCCCTACAAAGGACATGAACTCATCATTTTTTATGGCTGCATAGTATTCCATGGTGTATATGTGCCACATTTTCTTAATCCAGTCTATCATTGTTGGACATTTGGGTTGGTTCCAAGTCTTTGCTATTGTGAATAATGCCACAATAAACATACGTGTGCATGTGTCTTTATAGCAGCATGATTTATAGTCATTTGGGTATATACCCAGTAATGGGATTGCTGGGTCAAATGGTATTTCTAGTTCTAGATCCCTGAGGAATCGCCACACTGACTTCCACAATGGTTGAACTAGTTTACAGTCCCACCAACAGTGTAAAAGTGTTCCTATTTCTCCACATCCTCTCCAGCAACTGTTGTTTCCTGACTTTTTAATGATTGCCATTCTAACTGGTGTGAGATGGTATCTCATAGTGGTTTTGATTTGCAGGAAGGGGAATATCACACTCTGGGGACTGTTGTGGGGTGGGGGGAGGGGGGAGGGATAGCATTGCGAGATATACCTAATGCTAGATGACGAGTTAGTGGGTGCAGCGCACCAGCATGGCACATGTAAACATATGTAACTAACCTGCACAATGTGCACATGTACCCTAAAATTTAAAGTATAATAATTAAAAAAAAACTCTCAATAAATTAGGTATTGATGGGACGTATTTCAAAATAATAAAAGCTATCTATGACAAACTGACAGCCAAAATCATACTGAATGGGCAAAAATTGGAAATAATCCCTTTGAAAGCTGGCAAAAGATAGAGATGACCTCTCTCACCAATCCTATTCAACATAGTGTTGGAAGTTCTGGCCAGGACAATCAGGTAGGAGAAGAAGGCAAAGGGTATTCAATTAGGAAAAGAGGAAGCCAAATTGTCCCTTTTAGCAGATGACATGGTTGTATATTTAGAAAACCCCATTGTCTCAGCCAAAAGTCTCCTTAAGCTGATAGGCAACTTCCGCAACATATCATGATACAAAATCAATGCGCAAATATCACAAGCATTCTTATACACCAATAACAGAAAAACAGACAGCCAAACCATGAATGAACTCCCATTCACAATTTCTTCAAAGATAATAAAACACCTAGGAATCCAACTTACAAGGGATGTGAAGAACCTCTTCAAGGAGAAATACAAACCACTGCTCAATGAAATAAAAGAGGATACAAACAAATGGAAGAACATTCCATGCTCATGGGTAGGAGGAATCAATATCATGAAATGACCATACTGCCCAAGGTAATTTATAGATTCAATGCCATCCCCATCAAGCTACCAGTGACTTTCTTCACAGAATTGGAAAAAACTACTTTAAATTTCATACAGAACCAAAAAGGAGCCCACATTGCCAAGACAATCCTAAGTGAAAAGAACAAAGCTGGAGGCAACACACTACCTGACTTCAAACTATACTACAAGGCTACAGTAACCAAAACAGCTTGGTACTGGTATAAAACAGAGATATAGACCAATGCAACAGAACAGAGCTTTCAGTAATAATGCCACATATCTACAACTATCTGATCTTTGAAAAACCTGACAAAAAGAAGCCCTGGGGAAAGGATTCCCTATTTAATGAATGGTGCTGTGAAAACTGGCTAGCCATATGTAGAAAGCTGAAACTGGATCCCTTCTTTACACCTTATACAAAAATTAATTCAAGATGGATTAAAGACTTACATGTTAGACTTAAAACCAGAAAAACCCTAGAAGAAAACCTAGGCATTACCTTTCAGGATATAGGCATGGACAAGGACTTCATGTCTAAAACACCAAAAGTAATGGAAACAAAAGCCAAAATTGACAAATGGGATCTAATGAAACTAAAGAACTTCTGCACAGCAAAAGACACTACCATCAGAGTGAACAGGCAACATACAGAATGCGAGAAAATTTTTGCAACCTACTCATCTCACAAAGGGCTAATATCCAGAATCTGCAATGAAATCAAACAAATTTACAAGAAAAAAAACAAACAACCCCATCCAAAAGTGGGCAAAGGATATGAACAGACAGTTCTCAAAAGAAGACATTTAGGCAGCCAAGAAAACACATGAAAATATGCTCATCATCACTGGCCATCCAAGAAATGCAAATCAAAACCACAATGAGATACCATCTTACACCAGTTAGAATGGTGATTATTAAAAAGTCAGGAAACAACAGATGCTGGAGAGGATGTGGAGAAATAGAAACACTTTTAGAGTGTTTGTGGCACTGTAAACTAGTTCAACCAATGTGGAAGTCAGTGTGGCGATTCCTCAGGGATCTAGATCTAGAAATACCATTTGCCCAGCCATCCCATTACTGGGTATATACCCAAAGGAATATAAATCATGCTGCTGTAAAGACACAGGCACATATATGTTTATTGCAACGTTATTCACAATAGCAAAGACTTGGAACCAACCCAAATGTCCAACAATGGTAGACTGGATTAAGAAAATGTGGCACATATATGCCATGGAATACTATGCAGCCATAAAAAATGATGAGTTTATGTCCTTTGTAGGGACATGGATGAAGCTGGAAACCATCATTCTCAGCAATCTATTGCAAGGACAAAAAACCAAACAGCACATGTTCTCAGTCATAAGTAGGAATTGAACAATGAGAACACATGGACACAGGAAGGGGAACATCACACACTGGGGACTGTTGTGCGGTAGGGGGATGGGGGAGGGATAGCATTAGGAGATATACCTAATGCTAAATGATGAGTTAATGGGTGCAGCACACCAACATGACACATGTATACATATGTAACAAACCTGCACATTGTACACACGTACCTTAAAACTTAAAGTATAATAACAATAATAATAATAATAAAATTGTGATGGGGTTAGACATTTTAAAAAAATGAAAATAAGTAAGAAGCTATCTGTGAAACTACTTTTGATGCCTGGATTCCTCTCATATGGTTGAACATTTTTGGAGAACGTGTGATAGGACAATGGGGAGCCCACCAATGGCAATGAGGAAAATTCGAATAACCCCAGATAAAAACTAGAAAGAAGCTATCTGTGAAACTGTTTTGTGGTATGTAGATTCATCTCAAATAATTAAACCTTTCTTTTGATACTGCAGGTTGGAAACACATTTTCTGAGAATCTGCAAGGGGACATTTTGGAGCCCATTGAGGCCTGTGGGGAAAAATATGGTATACCTAGGTAAAAACTAGAAAGAACATATCTGTGAAACTGCTTTGTGTTGTGTAGATTCATCTCACAGAGTTAACCCTTTCTTTTATTCAGCAGGTTTGAAATCCTCTTTTTAAAGGATCTATGAAGAAATATTTTGAAGTTAATTGAGGCCCATGGAAAAAATAAATGAATATCTTCAGGTAAAATCTAGAAAGAAGCTATCTGTGAAATTGCTTTGTGATGTATGGATTTGTCTCACAGAGTTAAATCTTTCTTTGGATTCAGCAGATTGGAAAAACTCTTTTTGGAGAATTTGTGAAGGGACTTTTTGGAGTCCACTGAGCTGTTGAATAACTGAATGTCCCCAGAAAAACAGTGGAATCTGTCTGTGAAACTGCTTTGTGATGTGTGGATTCATCTCACAGAGTTAATCCTTTCGTTTGATTCAGCACGTTTGGAGCACTCCTTTTGGACAATCTGGAACAATATATTTTGGTCCATTGAAGCCAATGAAGGAAAAAAAGGAGTATCCCTAGGCAAAACCTAAAAAGAAGCTATCTGTGAAAATGCTTTGTGATGTTTGGATTCATGTCCCAGAGTTAAACTTTTCTTTTTATTCAGCAGGTTGGAAACACTCTTTTTGAACAATCTGCAAAGGGAAACTGGGGAGGCCATGGAAACCCATAAGGAAAAACAGAATATTACCAGATAAAAATCAGTAAAAACTATCTGTGAAACTGCTTTATGATGTGTGAATTCAACTGACAGAGTCAAACCTTTCTTTTGATTCAGCAGGTTGGAAAACCTCTCTTTGGAGAATCTGTGAAGGGATATTTGGGAGCACATTGAAGCCCACATGGGAAAACAGAATATACCCAAATAAAAAGTAGAAATAAACTATTTTTTGAAACTGTTTTTGTGTTGTATGAATTCATTTTACATAGTTAAACCATTCTTTTATACAGATGGTTGGAAAAATCTTTTTGAAGAATTTGCAAAGTGACATTTGGGAGCCAATTGAGGTCCATGTGGAAAAACCTGATATCCCAAGATAAAAACAAGATGGAAGCTATCTGTTATCAGGGGAAACCAGCCCCCAATGTTTCAATGTAGATTTTTTCTATTTTCCCCAAGTGTAGTCTGGCCTGAGAAATAAAGGGAAAGAGTACAGAAGAGAGAAATTTTAAAGCTGGGTGTCCAGGGGAGACATCATATGTCAGCAGGTTCTGTGATGTCCCCCAAGCCACAAAACCTGCAAGTTTTATTAGTGATTTTCAAAGGGGAGAGAGAGTATGAAAGGGTTTGGGTCATAGATATCACATACTTCACAAGGAAATAAAATATGACAAGGCAAATGGGGGCAGAGTGAGATCACAGGACTGTGGTGAAATCAAAATCACTAATGGAGTTTCATGTCCCACTAAGCATACATTGTCATTGATAACATCTTATCAGGAGACAGTGTTTGAGAGCAGACAACCAGTCTGACTAAAATTTACTAGGCAGTAACTTCCTCATTTTAATAGGCCTGGGAGCACAATGGGAGGCCAGGGCTTATTTCATCCCTTACCTGCAATCCTATAAGACAGAAACTCCCAGACCGCCCATTTTAGAGACATATCCCTGGGAATGCGTTCCCTTTCTCAGGGCTGTTTCTTGCTGAGAAAAAGAACTCAGCAATATTTCTCCTATTCACTTTTGTAAGAGGAGAAATATGGCTGTTCCACACAGCTCCCAGTCCGTCAGACCTAATGGTTTTCTCCCTTGATCCCTGAACATCACTGTTATCCTGTTCTTTTTTCAAAGTGCCCAGATTTCATATTGTTTAAACACACATGCTCTACAAACAATTTGTGCAGTTAATGAAATCATCACAGGGTCCTGAGGCAATGTACCTCCTCAGCTTAGAAAGATGACAGGGTTAAAAGACTAAAGTAAAGACAGGCATAGGAAATCACAAGAGTATTGATTGGGGAAGTGATAAATGTCCATGAAATCTTCACAATTTATGTTCAGAGGTTGCCCTAAAGACAGGCATAAGAAACTATAAAAGTATTAATTTGGGGAAATAATAAATGTCCATGAAATCTTCACAATTTATGTTCTTCTGCCATGGTTTCAGCCAGTCCCCCGAATTGGGGTCCCTGACTTCCCGCAGCATCTCTCCCTTTCTTTTATGTAAATGTGCCATGGTGTTAAAGGCTTGTTTGTTCTCTCAATTTTGAGGCAGGAGTCTTTGACTGGTCCAGCACACTAAAGACAAGCTTATTAAACAGAGAAACATAATTCCAAAATTTACTACAGTGGAGCCCCCACAGACTTAATTCAAGTTGTGAGGTTTAGCCCAGAAAGATTTTCTGCCACCTGATCTAATGCCCCAGCTCCAGGCACAATGGACAAATGAGATTGAGAGATTTCAAAAATTTATTTCTTTAATTTACTTATGTCCAGTGATAAATTATCTTCCTGACCTAGAAGATGTCCTTTGACCACTTCTCATGAATGATCTATCTCATTGCAGGAATACAGTGTAGTACGGAAATCAGAACTGTTCCAATTGCACTGCAATTGCATGTGATGTTTGAGACTCACTACCTGATGTCCAAGCAAATAACAGACTGTCTTAAATCATTAATTTGATTAGCCAATTTTTGATCAATGCCTTCTTGAGAATTCCACATTTGGGTGAAATTGGCTTGCCAATCATTAAAAAAATCAGCTGTTTGAATAGATTGATGTAACACCATTCCGGCAGTGGTCACCAGTGCAGTGACTAATTAGGCCCATGATTACTGTGATTAACATGAAAACAAATCTCTTAGATCTTTTTATAATTCACTGTAACAATTCATTAATTAAATGTATTGAGGGGGAAGATTCCCAAGGTCTGGGCAAAATTACTGGAATCCAGATTCCTTCTTGAGTTCTAACCACAATACACATTTCCTGGAGTGAAAATGGGAGTTAATGCCAGTGTATAATGACAGATGATGCATTGAACAGTTTGATTGTTCGTTCAAATTTTGATATTTCCCACTAAGAGCATGTAAGGAGGCTTAACATAACTCTGTATGGGAACAGTCGGGTTAGAGGTAAGTAAAACATATGTCTGGATCTAAGTCAATACTGAGAGAGAGGGATGGTAGTGGGGACAACAGACAGAATAGTTTCCCCTTTCCATGCTCACAGTCCAGACATGGCAATTGCCAATTTTCAAAGTTCTGGGTATTCTGAGCTCAGGATGGGGAATATTATATGATGCCTCAGTGGGGTGGGGTAATGCTTTTCTCTTCCCATTTCAAGGGAAAGAATGAGCTCAACCTCCTATGTAAAGTAAAATGATGATTCTCGTTCTCCAGATAAGAAATAAAATAAGCAGCCTCCAGGCATTTCCTTCCACCAGAGGAGCAATAGTTTTTTTAAATAACACTTTGGTGCCCAGTCTATTACTAAACCATATGAGTCATTTTAAATATTACTGCATGTGAGTTAACACTGTCTTCCAAAATTAAGGTTTTACATGGGCCATCAAAATTTTTAGGGCATGGTTTTCCTGCAGGTTTATATTGAAAGTATGGGGTATCTCCCATTACTCCCTCTTTCATTTCCTTTAAAGAAGAAAGGGAAAGGCCAGAGACCAAATGTCCCAGTTCCTCTGTGGCTGATCTCTCTGGAAGACAATTAGCCCAGAATTGAGTTTCTAGATGGATACAATCAGGTGCATGTTGGAGGCACAGAGGTGGGTATTTATAACCCATGGTAACATTAAATGCAGTGCCTTCTTCCCTTGGTTGAGTGGAGCAATTGTCATCTGTAGCTGCAGTCATCCACACACTATCATTAGTGTAGATTTCTGCAGGAGCATCCGTCCAGGTGAGAGGTCAAACAAGTGGAGGAAAAGGCACATAAGCCCAGTAAGAATAATTTTGTGTAGCAGGTAAATCAGTGTGTGAGGAAACTAGTGAGACAGAAAGTATAAGGAGGAGAATGATTCAGTAAAACCTACTGTAAGCAAGATTTAGTGCTGAAGGAGGAAGAAAAGAACAGAGGGATGTTATTTTTAGGCCAACAGAAATGGTAAGACTTTTAGGTTTGTAAGGAGACAAATAAGGGTAATTAGAAGTGTAATTAGTTAGATGGGTCTCCATTGTCATTGGGGGGATTGAATCAGACCCATCGTGATTTAGTGTGCCAGCTTCTAAGGAGTTGACACAGATCTTACCACATCTAAGTGTGGTCTCTGACACTGACGTCTTTTCCCTGTGGTTTTCTTTGATGATCTCCTGGTGAAACACAAGCATATCCTCTTTCCCACGTTAAATAGAATCAGAGACAATATTTAAAGGCTTGGGGAAATCCTATAAGGCAACAATTACAGCAATTAACTCTGCCTCTCCAGGAGTGGTATAGGGGTAGGAATAAGCTTGTCTGTAGGACCTATATAACCAGCATTTGCATTGCTGGAGCCATTAGTGAACACTATGATGGCCCCAGGAATGGGCTGATTTTTGCTTAATCAAGGGACCACTGAAGACATAAGTTTTATAAAATCAAACAATTTGTTCTTTGGATAATGATTGTCAATAATACCAATGAAATCAACCAAGTGAATTTTCCACAGAATGGAATGTTGAAAGGTGGCTTGAACTTCAAATCAGTTTAAAGGAACTACAATTAAATTTGGATCAAATCTGGAAATTTTAAATATTTTGTACCATGTCTATCCAATTGGATTGGCCAACTGATTTGTGATGTATCAATTAATCTCACAGAGCTAAATCTTTGTTTTGATTCAGCAGGTTGGAAACACTCCTTTTGGATAATCTGTGAATTTATATTTGGGACCCCATTGAGGCCTTTGGGGGAAAACCAAATATTCCCAGGTAAAAATCAGGAAAAAAAAAAGTATATGTGAAACTGATTTCTGATGTGTGGATTCATCTTACAGAGATAAAACTTTCCTTTAATACAGCAAGTTGGAAACAATCTTTTTTGAGCATCTGCAAAGGACATTTTGATGCCTCTTGAGGCACATGGAGAAAAACTGAATATCTCCAGGCAAAAACTAGAAACAGTATATCGGTTAAACTGCTTTGTGATGTGTGGATTCATCTCACAGTGTTGAATATTTATTTTGTTTCAGCAGGTTGCAAACATTCTTTTTGGACAATCTACCAACAAACATTTGGTAGCCCATTGTGGCCCATGGGAAAAAAGAAATATCCCCATGTACAAATAAGAAGCTATCTGTGAAACTGCTTTGTGATGGGTGGATTCATCTCACAGAGTTATATTTTTCTTTTGATTCAGCAGAATTCAATACTCTTTGGAAAATCTGGAAGGGACATTTGAGAGCTCATTGAGGCCCACTGGGAAAAAAACAAAAATCTCAAGTAAAAACTAGAAAGAAGCTATCTGTGAAACTGCTTTGCAATGTATGGATTCATCTCACAGAATTAAACCTTTCTTTTGATTCAGCAGGTTGGAAAAACTCTTTTTGGAGAATCTGTGAAGGGACTGTTGGGAACCCATTGAGGCCCACAGGGAAAAACCCAGTAAACTTGTGTAAAAAACAGGAAAAAATCTGTGAAATTGTTTTTGAAGTGAGGATTAAACTCACAGAGTTAAACATTACTTTTGATTCATCAGGTTGGAAACACTTTTTTTTGGAGAATCTGCAAAGGGACATTTTGGATTCCATTGAGGCCCATGGGAAAAAAACGGAATACATTTAGATCAAAACTAGAAACAAGCTATCCGGAAAAATGCTTTGCAATGTGTGGATCCATCTAAAAGCTTTGAACCTTGTTTTGATGCAGCAGGTTAGAAACACTCTTTTTGGTGAATCTGCAACTGGACATTTGGTAGCCCATTGAGGCCCATGAGGAAAAACTGAATAACTGCATGTAAAACCTAGAAAGTAGCTATCTGTGAAACAGCTTTGGGAAGTCCCGATTTATCTCACAGAGTTCAATGTTGTTGTTGTTTTTTTAATTTACCAGGTGGGAAAGACTCTTCTTTAAGAATGCATGAAGAGACATTTGGAAGTTCATCAAGGCCCGGGGGGAAAATTCAATATCCCCAGAAAAATACTAGAAAGAAGCTATATGTGAAACTGCTTTGTGAGCTGTGGATTCATCTCATAGTGTTATATTTCTCTTTTGATACAGCACTTTGGAAACACTTTTTTTTGGAGAATCTGTGAAGGGAAATTTGGGAGCCCATTGAGGCCTATGGGGAAAAATTAAATATTTCACAGTAAAAACTAGAAAGATGCTATCTGTGAAACTGCTTTGTGATGTGTGGATTCATCTTACAGTGTTAACCCTTTCTTTTGATTCGGTAGATTGGAAACACCCTTTTTGGAGAATCTGCAAAGGGACATTTGGAAGCCCAGTGGGACCCATGCAAAAAAAACTGAATATTTCCTGTAAAACCCACAAATAAACTATCTGTAAAACTGGTTTGTGATGTATGGATTTATCTCACAGAGTTAAATCTTTCTTTTGATTCAGCAGGTTCAAGACATTTTTTTTGGAGAATCTCCAAAGGGACATTCAAGAACCCATTGATGCCCATGGAAAATTTCAAATACTTAGATTAAAACTAGAAACAGGCTATGTGTAAAACTTCTTTGCAATTTGTGGATTCATCTCAAAGGTTTGAACTTTTTTTTCTATTTAGCAGGTTAGAAACACTTTTTGATGAATATGCAAAGGGAAATTTGGGAGCTAAGTGAGGCCCATGAGGAAAAACAGAATATCCACAGACAAAAACTAGGAAGAAGGTTACTGTAAAACTGCTTTGTGATTGTGGATTCATCTCAAAGGAATAAACCTTTCCTTTTATTCAGCATGTAGAATCTGAGAAGGGACATTTTGGAACCTATTGATGCTCTATCAAAGAAACTGAATATTTCCAGATAAAAACTAGAAAGACGCTATCTGTGAAATGCCTTTGAGATGTATGGATTCATCTCACAGAGTTAAACCTTTCTTTTGATTCAGCAGGTTGGAAACACTCTTCTTGGAAAATTTACAAAGAGAAATTTTGGAAACCATTGAGGCCCATGGGGAAAAAACTAAATATCTCAAGGTAAAAACTAGAATATATCCGTAAAACTGCTTTGTGATGCATGGATTCACCTCACAAAGTGAAATCTTTCTTTTGATTCAGTATCTTGGAAATACTCTTTTTGAAGAATCTGCCAGGGCATATTTGTGAGCCCATTGAGGCATATCAGAAAAAAAATGAATATCCCCAAGTAAAATTAGAAAGAAGCTGTCTGTGAAACTGCTTTGTGATGTGTGGATTCATCTGACAAACTTAAACCTTCCTTTTGTTTCAACAGGTTGAAACATTCTTTTTGGAGAATAGGTGAAGGGACATTTTGGACCTCATTGTGGGCTATGGGGAAAAAACAGAATGTCCCCAGGAAAAAACCATATAGAAACTATGTGTGAAACTGCTCAGTGTCATATGCATTCATCTCACAGAGTTGAACATTTCTTTTGATTCAGCATGTTGAAAAAACTCTTTAAGAAGAATCTTCAAGGTGATATTTGAAAGTCCATCGAGGCCCATTGGGAAAAACAGAATATCTCATGATAAAAACTAGAAAAATGCTGTCCATAAAACTGCTTTGTTATGTGTGGGTTCATCTCACGGAGTTTAACCCTTTTTTTATTTCTGCTGGCTGGAAACACTGTTTTTGTAGAATCTGCCAAGGCATAATTGGGAGTCCATTGATGCTCATGAAAAAAATTATCCCTAAATAAAACTAGAAAAAAGCTACCTGTGATACTGCTTTGTGATGTGTGGATTCATCTCACAGAGTTAAATATTTCTTTATATTCAGTAGGTTGAAAACACTCTTTAGAAGAATCAGTGAAAGGACATTTGGGAGCCCACTGTGGCCCATGGGAAAATATGGAATATCCCCAGATAAAAAATAGAAAGAAGCTAGCTGTCTGTGAAACACTTTGTGTTGTCTGGATTCATCTCACAGAGGTAAACTTTCCTTTTGATTCAGCCAGTTGGAACAACTCTTTTTGGAGAATCTGCCAAGGGACTTTTGACAGCCAGTTGTGGCCCATGCAAAAAAACTGAATATCCCCAGAAAAAAAAAAAAAAAAAAAAAAAAAAAAAAACTAGAAAGAAGCTATGTGTGAAACTTCTTTGTGATGCCTGTATTCATCTCACAGAGTTAAACATTGCTTTTGATTCAGCAGGTTGGAAACTCTCTTTTTGGGGAATCTGCCAAAAAATATTTGGGATCTCGTTGAAGCCCATGGGAGTGGAATGTTCCTTGGTGAAAACTAGAAAGAAAATGTCCATGAAACAGCTATGTGATTTATGGATTCATCTCACAGAGTTAACCCTTTCTTTAGATTCAGCAGTTTGGAAACACTTCTTTTGGAGGATTTGTGAAGTGACATTCAGGAGCCCATTGAGGACAATGAGAAAAAAAAAAGCAAAGGAATATCCCCCTAGTAAAATCTAGAAAGATGCTATCTGTATAACAGCCTTGTATTTTGTGGATTCATCTCACAGAGGCAAACGCTTCATTTGATTCAGCAGGTTAAAGACACTCTTCTTGGAGTATCTCTGAAGGGACATTTGGGAGCCCATTGAGGTCTGTAAGAAAAAAAACAATATCTCCATGTAAAAACTAGAAGGAAGCTATCTGTGAAATTGCTTTGTGATGTGTGGATTCATCTAAGAGAGGTAAACGTTTCCTTTGATTCAGCAGGTTGGAAACTGTCTTTCTGGAGAATCTGCAAAGGAAATTTGTGATCTCAGTGGGTCCCAAGGGGAAAAAATACATATCCCCAGATAAAAACTAGAAAGAAGCTATCTGTGAAACTGCCTTGTGACTTGTGGATTCATCTCACAGAGTTAAACCTTTCTTTTGATTCAACAGCTTGGAAACATTCTTATTGGAGAATCTACAAAGGGACATTTGGGAGTTCATTGAGGTCTATGGGGAAAAAACAAATAATCCCAGGTAAAAACTAGAAAGAAGCTATCTGTGAAACTGCTTTATGATGTGTGGATTCATCTCACAGAGTTTAAATATTCTTTTGATTCAGCAGGTTGGGAACTCTCCTTCTGGAGTATGTGTGAAGGGTCATTTGGGATCTCTTTGAGGCATAGGCAGAAAAAAAACAAATATCCTTAGATAAAAACTGGAAGGGAGCTATCTGTGAGACTGCTTTGTGATGTTTGGATTCAACTCACAGTGGTAAACCTTTCTTGTGATGCAGCAGGTTGGAAACACTCTTTTTAGAGAATCTGCTAAGGGACATTTGGGAGCCTATTGAGGCCTAGGGAAAAAATCAAATACCCAGAATAAATACTGGGAAGAAACTGTATGTGAAACTGCTTTCTGATGTGTGGATTCTTCTCACAGGGTTAAACTTTCTTAGATTCAGCAGGTTCAAAACTTTCTTTTTGGACAATCTGCAAAGGGACTTTAGGAAGCCTATTGAGGCCCATGGAGATACACCAAATATCTCTTGATAAAAACTCAAAATAAGCTATCTGTGAAACTGCTTTGTGATATGTGGGTTCATCTTACAGAGTTAAACGATTCTTTTGATTCAACAGGATGGAAACACTCTTCTTGGAGACCTACAAAGGGATATTTGGGAGTCCATTGATGCCAAAGGGATAAAAACAAAATATCCACAGGCGAAAACTAGAAAGAAGCTATTTGTGCAACCGCTTGGTGATGTGGTTTCATCTCACAGAGTTAAACATTTTGTTTTGATTCAGCAGGTTGGAAACACATTTTGGGAGAATCTACAAAGGGACATTTGGGAGACGACTGTGGCCTAGGGGAAAAACAGAATATCCCCACGTAAAAACTAGAAAGAAGCTATCTGGGGAACTGTTTTGTGTTGTGTGGCATTCGTCTCACAAAGGTAAACTTTTCTTTTGATTCAGCGGGTTGCAATCACTCTTTTTGGTGAATCTGCAAAGGGACATTTGTGATCCCCTTCATGCATATGAAGAGAAAAGATTATTTCCAGACAAAAATTAGGAAGAAGATATCTGTGAAAATGCTCTGTGTTGCAAGGATTCATCTCGCAGAGTTAAACCTTTCTTTTGATTCAGCAGGTTGAAAACACTTTTTGGAGAATCTGCAAGAGACATTTGGGAGCCCATTCAGGCTCCTATGGAAAACCTGAATATTTCCAGGTAAAAACTAGAGAGAGGCTTTCTGTGTAACTGCTTTGTGATATGTGGATTCATATCACAGATTCAAACGTTTCTTTTGATTCCACAGGTTGGAAAAACTGTTTTTGTAGAATGTCTGAACCAACATTTGGGAGCCCATTTTAGCCCAAGGGAACAAATCAAATATTCCCAGATAAAAAATGTAAAGAAGCTATCCGTGAAACTGCTTTGTGATGTGTGGATTCATCTTACAGTGATAAACCTTCCTTTGATTCAGCACGTTGGAAACTTTTTTTTTTAAGAATCTGTGACAGGATATTTGGAAACCCATTGAGGCCTATGCAGAATAACTGAATATCCCCAGGTAAAAAGTAGAAAGAAGCTATCTGTGAAACTACTTTGTGATGTCTCAATTAATCTCACTGAGATAAACCTTTCTTTTGATTTTAAAGGTTGGAAACACTCATTTTGGAAAATTTGCCAAGAGACATTTGAGATCCTATTGAGACCAATGTGGAAAAACAGAATACCTCCAGGGAAAAACTAGAAAGAAGCTATCTGTGAAACTGCTTTGTGATGTGCGGATTGATCTCACAGTGATGAAACTTTCTTTTGCCTCAGCAGTTTGGAAACATTCTTTTTGGAGAATCTGCATAGGGACATTTGGGAGCCAATTGTGGACTAAGGGAAAAAATGAATATCGCTAGGGGAAAACTGGAAAGAAGCTATCTGGGAAACTGCTTTTGGGTGTGTGCATTCATCTCCCATAGTTAAACCTTTTTATTGTTCATTTCACAGGTTGCAATCAGTCTTTTTGTAAAATCTGTGAAGGGACATTTTGGATCCCATTCAGGCCTATGAAGAAAATGGAATACATCCAGATGAAAACTAGAAAGAATCTATCTGTGAAACTACTCTGTGATGCATGAGTTAATATTGCAGAGACAAACCTTTCTTTTGAATCAGCAGGTTGGAAATACCCTTTTTCTAGAACCTGCAAAGGGACATTTGGGAGAACACTGCAGCCATGTTAAAGAAATGAATATGGCCAAGTAAAAACTAAAAAGAAGCAATGTGTGAAACTGCTTTTTGATATTTGCATTCATCTCAAAGAGTTAAACCTTTCTTTTGATTCAGCAGATTGGAAACACTCTTTTTGGGCAGTCTGTGAAAGGTCATTCGGGAGGCCCTTGAGGCCTATGAAGAAAAACCTAATATCCTCAGGTAAAAACTAGAAATAAACTATCTGTGAAACTGCTTTGTGATGTATGGATTCATCTCACAGAGTTAAACTTTCCTTTTGATTCAGCAGGTTGGAAACCCTCCTTTTGGAGAATCTGCAGAGGGACATTTGGGAGCCCAATGAAGCACATAGGAAAAAATATCCACAGGTAAAACTAAAGAGAAGCTATCTGTGTAACTGCTTTATCATGTGTGGATTCATCTCACAGGGATAAGCCATTCTTTTCATTCAGCAATTGGAAACAGTCTCTTTGTTGAATATGCAAAGGGACATTTGAGATCTCATTGAGGACTATGGTGAAAAAGCAAATATCACCAGATAAAAACTAGAAAGAAGCAATCTGTGAAACTGCTTTGTGAAATGTGCATTCACCTCACTGAGTTAAAACTTTTGTTTGTTTGTTTTTGATTAAGCAGGTTGGAAACGCTCTTTTGGGGGTTCTGCAAAGAAACTTTTAGGAGCCCATTGAGGCCAATGTGAAAAGTACAACATCTCAAGGTAAAACCTAGAAAGAATCTATATGTATAACAGCTTTGTAGTTTTTGGATTCACCTCACAAAGTTAAACGTTTCCCTTTATTCAGCAGGTTGGAAACACTTTTTTGGTAGAATCTCAAAGGGATATTTTGGAGCCAATTGAGACCAATAAAAAAACATTCCCAGTTAAAAACTAGAAAGAAGCTATCTATGAAACTGCTTTGTGATATGTGGATTCATCTCACAGAGTTAAACCTTTATTTTGATTCAGTAGGTTGGAAACTCTCTTTGTGAAGAATCTGCTGAGGGACATTTGGGAGCCCTTTGGGGCCTATGGAAAATAACTGAATATTGCCAGAAAAAGAAAGAATCTATCTGTGAAATTTCTTTTTGATGTGTGGATTCATCTCACAGAGTTTAATCTTTCTTTTGATTCAGCAGTTGAAAGCAGTCTTTCTGGAGAATCAGTGAAGGGACATTTTGGAGCCCATTGCTTCCCATGTGGAAATAAGGAGTACCCCCAGTAAAATACTAGAAGGAGTACCCCCAGTAAAATACTAGAAAGAAGCTATCTGTGAAACTGCTTTTTGATGTGTGGATTATCTCACAGAGTTAAACTTTTCTTTTGATTCAGCAGGTTGAAATCACTGTTTTTGAAGAATATACAAAGAGACATTTGGGAGCCCATTGAGGCCCAAGAATAAAACTGAACGTATCCAGGTAAAAACTGGAAAGAAGCTATCTGTATAACGCTTTGTAGTTTGTTGATTCATCTCGCAGTGTTAAATGTTTCCTTTGATTCAGGCGGTTGGAAACACTCTGTTTGGAGGATCTGTGAAGGGATATTTGGGAGCCGTTTCAGACCTATAAGGAAAAAAAACAGTATTTCTAGGTAAAATTTGAAAGAAACTTCCTGTAAAGATTTTTTTTTTTCTGACATTAGGATTCATTGCACAGAATTAAACATTTCTTCTGATCCAGCAGGTTGGAAAAACTCTTTTGGGAGAATCTGCAAAAGGACATTTGGGAGACCATTGTGACCCATGGGGATAAATTGAATGTCACCATGTAAAAACTAAAAAGAAGCTATCTGTGTACTGCTTTGTAATATGTGGTTTCATCTCACAGAATTAAATATTTCTTTTGATTGAGCAGGTTGGAAACACTCTTTTTGGGGAATGTGCAATGGAACACTTGGAAGCTCATCTAGGCCTGTGGGGACCAAATGAATATGTCCCATTAGAGGACTAGAAAGTAGCTGTCTGTGAAACTGTTTTGTGATGTGTAGACTCATCTCACAGTGTTAAACCTTACTTTGATACAGCAGGTTCGAAACATTCTTTTTGGAGAATCAGTGAAGGGACATTTTGGAGTCCTTTGAGGTCTATGGGGAAAAACTGAATATCTTCAGAAAAAAAAAAACTGGAAAGAAGCTATCTGTGAAACTGCTTTGTGATGTGTGGGTTCAACTAAACAGTTAAATCTTCCTTTTGATTCATAGGATTGGAAACAATCTTTTTGGAGGATCTGTGAAGCAACATTTGGTAGCCCATTGAGGCCTAGGTGAAAAACTACGTATCCCCAGATAAAAATTGGAAAAGAAATGTAGGTGAAACTGCTTTGTGATGTGCAGATTGATCTCACAGAGTTAAACCTTTCTTTTGATTCAGCAGTTAAAAAACACTGTATTTGGAGAATCTGTGATGGGATATTTGAAAGCCCATTGAGGCCTAGAGTAAAAGCAAAATATCCCCATATCAAAATTGGAAAGAAGCTATATATGAGACTGTTGTGATGTGTGGATTCATCTCACAGAGGTAAATCTTTCTTTAACTCTGCAGGTTGAAAACGCTCTTTCAGGAGACCTGTGAGGGGACATTTGGGAACCCTTTGAGGCTTAAGATAAATAAACGAATATCCGCAGATATAAGCTAGAAAGAATCTACCTGTGAAATTGCTTTATGATGTGTGGATTCATCTCACAGTGTTAAATTTTGCTTTGATTCAATAGGTGGGAAACATTCTTTTTGGAGAATCTGCAAAGGAACATTTTGGAGACTTTTGAGGCCAATGGGGAAAAACAGAATATCCCCAGGAAAAAACTAGAAAGAAGCTATCTGTGAAACTGCTTTGTGATGTCTGGATTCATCTCACAGAATTAAATATTTCTTTTGATTCAGCAGGTTGGACACCCATTTTTTGGAAAATTCCCAAAGGGACATTTGGAAGACCATTGAGGCCAATGGGGAAAAACTTAATATCTGTAGGTAAAAACTAGAAAGAAGCTATCTGTGAAACTGCTTTATGATGTGTGGATTCATCTCACAGAGTGAAACATTTCTTTTGATTCAAATGATTGGAAATGCTCTTTTTGAGCAATCTGTGAAGGGAAAAACTGCATATCCTTAGGTAAAAACTAGAAAGAAAGTATCTGTGAAACTTCCTTATTTGATGTGGATTCATTTCACAGAGTTAAACATTTCTTTTGATTCAGGATGTTGGAATCATGCTTTCTGGAGAATCTGTGAAAAGACATTTGGGAGCCGATAGAGGCCTATAAGGAAAACCCCAATGTCTCCCCAAACCTAGAAATAATATATCTGTGAAACTGCTTTGTGATGTGTGGAGTCATCTTGCAGAGTTAGACGTTTCTTCTGATTCAGCAGGTTGGAAGCAGTTTTTTTTTTTTGGAGAATGTGTAAAAGAAAATTTAGAAGCACAGTGAGGCCCATGGGGAAAAACAAAATATACCCAGGTAACAACTAGAAAGAAGCTATCAGTATAACTGCTTTGTGATGTGTGCTTCATTTCTCAGTGTTAAACACTTCTTTCAATTCAGCAATTTGGAAACACTCTTTTTGAGAATCTGAGAAGAGACTTTGGGAACCCATTGAAGATTATGGGGAAAAACACAATATCCCCAGGTAAAAAATAGAAAAAAGCTATCAAAGAACCTGCTTTGTGATGTGTGGACTCATCTCAGAGAGATAAACATTTCTTTTGAGTCAGCAGGTAAAAGATACTCTTTCTGGAGAATCTACAATGGAACATTCGGGAGCCCATTGAATCTTATGGGGAAAAACTGAATATCCCTAGGTAAATACTAGGAAGAATATCTGTAAAACTACTTTGTGATGTGTGGGTTCATTTAACAGAGGTAAAACGTCCTTTCTATTCAGCAGGTTGGAAACACTCTTTTTGGGAAATCTGTTTAGGGACATTTGGAACCCCATTGAAGCCTAGAGGAAAAACTGAATATCACAGATAAAAATTGGAAATAAGATGTATGAGAAACAGCTTCATGAGGTGTGGATCATCTCACAGAGTTAAATCTTTCTTTTGATTCAGCAGGTTGGAAACATGTTTTTTGGAGAATCTACGAAGGGATATTTGGGAGCTCATTCAGGCCCATGGAGAAAAACAAAATATCCCCAGGCAAAAACTCGAAGGAAGGTATCTATGAAACTGCTTTGTGATGTGTGGATTCACCTAACAGAGTTAAAACTTTCTTTTGATTCAGCAGGATGGAAACACTCTTTCTGGGGAATCCACAAAGGGACACTTAGGAGCCCTAGGGGCCCATGTGGAAAAACAGAATGTACCCAGGTAGAAACAAAACAAGCTGTCTGTCAAACAACCTTGTGATATGTGGATTCATCTCACAGAGTTAAAACTTTCTTTGGATTCAGCAGGTTGGAAACACTCTTTTTGGAGTATCTGTGAAGGGACATTTGGAAGTCCATTGAGGCCAATGGGGAAAAATGGAATATCCAATGTTAAAAACTAGAAAGAAGCTATCTGTGAAACTGCTTTGTGATTTGCAGATTCAGCAAACAGAGTTAATCCTTTCTTTTGATTGGACAGGTTAAAACACTTTTTTTTTTTTCTTTTTGGAGAATCTGTGAAGCGACATTTTAGATCCCATTAAAGATCATGGGGAAAGTCACAATGTTCTCAGGTAAAAACTTGAAAGAAGCTATGTGTGAAACTGCTTTGTGATTTGTGGATTCATCTCAGAATTAAACCTTTCTTTTGATTCAGCAAGTTAGAAAATCTCAGCCAGGTGGGGTGGCTCATGACTCTAATCCCAGGACTTTGGGAGGCTGAGGCAAGTGGATCACAAGGTCAGGAGATCGACACAGTCCTGGATAACATGGTGACACCCCATCTCTAATAAAAATACAAAAATTGTAGCCAGACATAGTGGTGGGTGCCTGTAGTTCCAGCTACTTGGGAGTCTGAGGCAGGAGAATGGCATGTAACCAGGAGGTGGAGCTTGCAGTGAGTGGGAAATTGCACCACTACACTCCAGCCTGGGTGACAGAGCAAGACTCCACCTCCAAAAAGAAAAGAAAAGAAAAGAAAAGAAAATGTCTTGTTGGAGTATATGCAAAGGGATATTTAGGAACCCATTGAGGCCCATGTGGAAAAACTGAATATTCCCAGGTAAAAACAAGAAAAAAGCTGTCTGTGAAACTCATTTGTGATGTGTAGATTCATCTCACAGGGTTAAAAGTTTCTTTTGATTCAGCAGCTTGGAAACACTCTTTTCTAAAGATTCTGCTAAGGGATATTTGTGAGCCCATTGAAGCCTATGGGGAAAATCCAAAAATCCCTAGGTAAAAAACTAGAAAGAAGGTATCTGTGAAACTGCTTTGCCATGTGTGGATTCATCTCATAGAGATAAACCTGTTTTTTGACTCAGCAGGTTGAAACACTCTTTATGGAGGATCTGCAAAGGGACGTTTGGAAGCCCATTGAGGCCAATGTGAAAAACCAAATATTGTCAGGTAAAAACCAGAAAGAAGATATCTGTAAAACTACTTTGTGGTTTGTTGATTCTTCTCACAGAGGTAGACATTTTCTTTGATTCAACAGGTTGGAAAAAATCTTTTTGGAAAATTTGCAAAGGGACATTTGGAGCCCATTGAGGCATACAGGGAAAAACCCAATATCCCCAGGTAAAAACTAGAAAAAACTTTCTATGAAACTTCTTTATGATGTGTGGATTCATCTTACTGAATTAAACGTTTTTTTAGATTTAGCAGGTTGGAAACACTCTTTTTGGAGAATCTGCAAAGGGATTTTGGGAGCCCATTGAGGCCCATGAGAAGAAACTGAATTTCCACAGGAAAAACTAGAAAGAATCTGTGCAACAGCTTTGTGATGTGTGGATTCATCTCATAGAGTCAAATCTTTCTTTGGATTCAGCAGGTTAAAAACACTCTTTTTGGAGAATCTATGAAGGGATTTTTGGCAGCCCATTAAGGCCTACTGAGAAAAAACAAATATCCTCAGGTAAAAACTAGAAAGAAGCTATCTGTGAAACTGCTTTTGTCCATGTGTGGATTTATCTCACAGAGTTAAACCTTTCTTTGGATTCAGCAGATTAAAAACACTCTTTTTGGAGAATCTGCATAGGGACATTTGGGAGTCCATTCAGGCCTATGTGGAAAAACCCAACATCCCCAGCAAAAAAATTAGAAAGAAACTGTCTGTGAAATTGCTTTGTGATGTGTGGATTTGTCTCACAAAGTTAAAACTTTCTTTTGATTTATCTGGTTGGAAATGTGGGAAAGAGAGTTTCTGGGGTGCCAGTTGTGTTGGTCTTCCCTGTGTGAGACACACATGGAAAGCCATGGGTGGCCTCTGAGGAAAAAAGTCTCCTTATTACCTTCAGGTTTTTATGCCTCTAGAGCATAACCACTCAGCAGCATTCCACAGTTTTCTCAGGGAGATAATACTCCCTTGAAGCAGTGGAGTATAGTCAAACATCTGGGCTTCTCCTAAAACCTGCTCCCACCTGTTTCAGTCCCAATAAGTTAAAGATCTTAAGTAGTTTAGACACACGCCTCTCCTCAAGGAAATTCACAGAAATCACCACTGCTGTAGTCTTATCAAATGACTCACAAGATCTCTTTCACTGATTAATCCTTTTCTTCATTCCTTGCTCTCCCTCTCATCTGCTGTAAGTACAGCCTGTATATCAATAAATTGTGTGGAGCCTGAGAGCTCTGGGCTGTGAGCAAGCCTTCAATGCTCCAGTCCCCTAGACCCACATTTTAAACACTTATTCTGTCTAACTCTTTTTTCTCCACCAGAGTCAGTGTACCAACTGGGTAGTGTGGGGCTGGTTTCCCCAATATCTGGCACCCAACGCAGGTAACCCTGTAATATGTACAAATAATCCAGTGAAGAAATGCCAGAGCATGGAAAGTGGAGCATGACTGACAAAGGACACCCACGTACGTTTTTACTTCAGGATCTATGGAGAATTCCATGGTAACCTCAGGAAAATATGGATCAGACTGAAAGTAAGTTTGCTAATTACATAAGCCTGGTGCCACAGTTATTGTGTCAGAGTGGGACAATTGTGAGTACCTGAAATCTCACATCTTTGTTCCATCTCATAGAAGAGTATTCTCCTTGGTTCCCAGAATATGGCACCAGAAATATAAAAGATTGGTATAAGGTTGGTTCAGACTTAAAACCAGCACAGCAAGAGAGCCACAACATTCCTTTCTCCACTTGGTCTGTGTGGTTGGCAACTAAAGCAGCACTGAAGTGCTTCCTCACTGAGGAGGAAGGAGTAGGAGTTTCAGGATGACATAGAAAAGTTTAATAATCAGAAGTCTGATGATCAGCAAAGTGAACCATCATGGTCTAGGTTTAAAAAGGGGGAGAAATGGGAAGCTATATATGCTAACCTCCAAAAAATTAAGAAAGGAACAGTTCCAACTACTGCAGAAACAGTACCACCTACTGTGCCTTTAAGGGAAGGCCTGGAATGGCCACCCCTGCCTCAGCCTTATGAATTTTTGGAAAGGGAGCCTGAGATGTGGCTTACTACTCTAAATGTTGCATGTCCCACCATTAACTATGGTGAAGGGAAGCTTCAGGCTTGCCCAACAGCCAATTACAGTGAGAGAATGATCGTGGCTTGTCCACCAGTTAATTATGGTAAAGGAATGCTCCAAGCCAACCCAAATACAAATTATGATTCAGGGAGGAGGCCAGAGAACATGCTCAAGCACACTGGGAGCTGTTTCCTCTTAAAATATTAAAAGACTTAAAGCAATCAATTGGATGATATGGACCAAATTCTCCTATGTTCATTCCTTATTACAATCTGTGACTTATAACCAACATCTAATATGGATTAGAAGTCATTAGCCTGATCAACCCTGTCCCTCTCTCAATTTCTGTAATTTAAAACCTGGTGGATGGATGAAGCAACAAATCAGGCACGCAGAAATGCTCAAGCCCAACCTCCCATTAATATCACATCTGATCAATTGCTTGGAATTGGACAGGCATGAGGTACTGGAAATCAACCAATGGTAATGGGTGTTGAAGCTGTTGATCATCTCAGAAGTATATGCCTAAGAGCCTCAAAAAACTTCATGACCCTGGTACTATGTAACCTTCTTTTAACTCAGTTCAACAGGCTCCAAGAGAGCTTTATCCGGATTTTGTCACCCTTTTGCAAGACACAGCTCAAAAGGCCACTTTGTATTATCATGTCAAGAAAGTGATCCATGAAGGAAAATTTTGGAGTCTACTGAAACCTATGGGGAAAAACATTATATTCATAGGTAAAAAGTAGAAAGAAGCTATCCGTGGAACTGTTTTATGATGTGTGGATTCACCCCACAGAGATAAAACTTTCTTTTGATTCAGCAGGTTTGAAACACTCTTTTTGGAGAATCTGCAATGAAACATTTGAGAGTGCACTGAGGCCTATGAGGAAAAACTGAATATCTCCAGAAAAAAACTGGAAAGTAGCTACCTGTGAAACTGCCTTGTGATATCGGGATTTATCTCACAGGGTTAATGCTGCCTTTTGATTCAGAAGTTAGAAACACTGTTTTTGGAAAATCTGCAAAAAGGCATTTGGAAGGCCATTGAAGCCTCTGGGGAAAAAAACAAATATCTTCAGAAAAAACTAGAATCTCTCCGTAAAACTACTTTCTGATGTGTAGATTCATCTAACAGAGTTAAACCTTTCTTTTCATTCAGCAGGTTGTAAACACTCTTTTTGTGGAATCTGCAAAGGCACATATTGGAGCTCACTGAAGCATAAGTGAAAAACAAAGTATCCTCAGATAGAAACTAGAAAGAAGCTATCTGTGAAACTGCTTTGTAATATTTGGATTGATCTCAAAGAGTTAAACCTTCCTTTTGATTCAGTAAGTTGTAAACACTCTTTTTAATGAATCTCCAAAGGGACTTTTTGAGCCCATTGAGTCCTTGGGGATAAACTGAATATCCCCAAGTGAAAATTATAAAGAAGCTATCTGTGAAACTGCTTTCTGATATTTGGATTCATGTCACAGAATTAAAATTTCCTTTTTATTCAGCAGGTTGGAAACACTGTTTTTGGAGAATCTGTGAAGGCATATTTGGGAGACCTTTGAGTTTTATGCAGAAAAACATAATTTCAAGAGATAAAAACTAGAAAGAAGCTATTTGTGAAAGTGCTTTGTGACTTGTGGATTCATTCCACAGAGTGAAAGCTTTCTGTTGATTCAGCAGGTTGAAAACACTCTTTTAGGAGAATGTGCAATAAAACATTTGGGAGCCCTTTGAGGCATATGGGGAGAAACGAAATATCTCCATTTAAAAACTAGAAAGAAGTGAGGGAGTGATCCAAGATGGCCGAATAGGAACAGGTCCAGTCTACAGTTCCCAGAGTGACACAGAAGACAGGTAATATCTACATTTCCATCTGAGGTACTGGGTTCATCTCTCTGGGCCCTTTTGGACAGTGGGTGCAGCCCATGGAGTGTGAGCTGAAGAAGGGTGGGCCATTGCCTCACCTGGGAAGCACAGGGGGTCAGAAAATTCCCTTTCCTAGCCAAGGGAAGACATGACAGATGGTACTGAAAAATCAGGACACTCCCATCCTAATACTGCACTTTTCCAACAGTCTTAGCAAATGGCACAACAGGAAATTACATTCCATTCCTGGCTCAGAGGGTCTGACACCCACAGAGCTTTGCTCACTGCTAACACAGCAGTCCAAGATCAAGCTGCAAGGCAACTGCAAGGCTGAGGGAGTGGTATACACCATTGCTGAGGCTTAAGTAGGTAAACAAAGCAGCTGGGAACTTCAAACTGGGTGGGGCCCATCGCAGCTCAATGAGGCCTGCCTGCTACTGTGGACTCCACCACTGGGGGCAGGATATAGCTGAACAAAAGGCAGCAGAAACTTCTGCAGACATAAGTCCCTGTGTGACAGCTTTGAAGAGAGTAGTGGTTCTTCCAGCATGAAGTTTGGGATCTGAGAATGGACAGACTACCTCCTCAAGTTGTTCCCTGACCCCCAGGTAGCCTAACTGAGAGACACCTCCCAGTAGGGGCTGACTGACACCTCATACAGCTGGGTGCCCCTCTAAGACGAAGCTTCCAGAGGAAAGATCAGGCAGCAACATTTCTTTTTGTGCAGTATTTGCTCTTCTACAGCTGCCACTGGTGATACCCAGGCAAAGAGGACCTGGAGTAGACTTCCAGCAAAGGCCAACAGAGCTGAAGCTGAGGGCCCTGGCTTTTAGAAGGAAAACTTACAAACAGAAAGGAATAGCATCAACATCAACAAAAAGAACATCCATGCCAAAGCCCCATCTGAAGTTCACCATCATCAAAAACCAAAGGTAGATAAAACCACAAAGATGGGCAGAAACCAGAGCAAAAAAAGCTGAAAATTCTAAAAATCAGGGTCTTTTCTCCTCCAAAGGAAAACAAGCTCCTCCTCAGCAACAGAACAAAGCTGGAGGGAGAATGACTTTGATGAGTTGACAGAAGTAGCCTTCAGAAGACTGGTAATAACAAATTTTCCGAGCTAAAGAAGGATGTTTGAACACATTGCAATGAAGTTAAAACTTTGAATAAAGATTAGACGATTGGCTAACTACAATAAACAGCATAGAGAAGACCTTAAATGACCTGATGGAGCTGAAAACCATGGCACGAGAACTATGTGATTCGTGCACAAGCTTCAAAAGCTGATTCAATCAAATGGAAGGAAGCGTATCAGTGATAGAAGATAAAATTAATGAAATGATGCAAGAACAGAAGTTTAGAGAATAAAGAGTAAAAATAAACAAATAAAGCCTCCAAGAAATACGGGAGTATGAAAAAAGACCAAATCTACATCGGATTAGTGTACCTGAAAGTGACAGGGAGAATGGAACCAAGTTTGAAAACACTAGGCAGGATATTTTCTGGGACAACTTCCCCAATCTAGCAAGGCAGACCAACATTCAAATTCAGGAAATAGGGAGAATGCTGTAAAGATATTCCTCAAGAAGTGCAAACACAAGACACATAATTGTCAGATTCACCAAGGTTGAAATGAAGGAAAAAATGTTAAGGGAAGCCAGAGAGAAAAGTTGAGTTTCCCACAAAGGGAAGTCCATCAGACCAACAGCTGATCTCTTGGCAGAAACTCTACAAGCCAAAGAGAATGGGGGCCTATATTCAACATTCCTAAAGAAAAGAATTTTCAATCCAGAATTTCATATCCAGCCAAACTAAGCTTCATAAGTGAAGGAGAAATAAAATCCTTTACAGACAAGCAAATGCGAAGAGATTTTGTCACCACCAGGCCTGCCCTACAAGAGCTCCTGAAGGAAGCACTAATAATGAAAAGGAACAAACAGTAACAGCCACTGCAAAATCATGCTAAACTGTAAAGACCATTAATACTAAGAAGAGACTACATCAACTAACGAGCAAAAATAACCAGCTAACATACTAATGACAGGATCAAATTCAGACATAACAATATTAACCATCAATATAAATGGGCTAAATGCCCCAATTAAAAGACAGACTGGCAAATTGAATAGTGTCAAGACCCATCAGTGTGTTGTATTCAGGAGACCCATCTCATATGCAGAGACACACATTGGCTCAAAATAACCGGATGGAGGAAGACCTACCAAGCAAATGGAAAACAAACAAACAAAAAGCAGGGTTTTCAATCTTAGTCTCTGATAAAACAGACTTTAAGCCAACAAAGATCAAAAGGGACAAAGAAGGCCATTACATAATGGTAAAGTGATCAATTCATCAAGAAGAGCTAACTATCCTAAATACATATGCATCCAATACAGAAGCAACCAGATCCATAAGGCAAGTTCTTAGAGACCTACAAAGAGACTTAGAATCCCACACAATAATAACGTGAGACAGTAACACCCCACTGTCAAAAATAAACAGAGCAACAAGACAGAAAGTTAACAAGGATAACCAGGACTTCAACTCAGCTGTGGACCAAGTGGACCTAGTAGACATCTACAGAACTCTCCACCCCAAATCAAAACAATATACATTCTTCTCAGCACCACATCACACTTACTCCAAAATTGACCACATAGTTGGAAGTAAAGCACTCCTAAGCAAATGTAAAAGAACAGAAATTATAACAATCTCTCTCTCTGATGAAAATGCAATCAAATTAGAACTCAGGATTAAGAAATACACTCAAAACCACACAACTACATGGAAATTGAACAACCTGCTCCTGAATGACTGCTGGGTAAATAATGAAATGAAGGCAGAGATAAAGATGTTCTTTGAAACCAAACAGAACAAAGACTAAACATACTAGAACCTCTGGGACACATTTAAAGCAGTGTGCAGAGGGAAATTTATAGCACCAAATCCCACAAGAGAAAACAGGAAAGACCTAAAATTGACAGCCTAACATCACAATTAAAAGAACTAGAGAATCAAGAACAAACACTTTCAAAAGCTAGCAGAAGTTGAGAAATAACTAAGATCAGAACAGAACTGAAGGAGATAGAGACATTAAAAAAAAACCCTTCAAAAATAAATGAATCCAGGAGCTGGTTTTTTTGGAAAGATCAACAAAATTGATAGACCACTAGCAAGACTAATACAGACGAAAAGAGAAGAATCGAATATAGGCAATAAACCTTCCCAAGACTAAACCAGGGAGACGTTGAATCCCTGAATAGACCAATAAGAGGCTCTGAAATGGAGGCAATAATTAGTAGCCTACTAACAAAAAAAGTGCAGGACCAGACGGATTCACAGCTGAATTCTACCAAAGGTACAAAGAGGAGCTGATACCATTCCTTCTGAAACTATTCCAATCAATACGAAAAGAGGGAATCCTCTCTAACTCATTTTATGAAGCCAGCATCATCCTGATACCAAAGCCTGGCAGAGACATAACAAAAAAAGAGAATTTTAGACCAATATCCCTGATGAATATTGAAGCAATAATCCTCAATAAAATACTGCCAAACCGAATCCAGCAGCACATCAAAAAGCTTATCCTGCACAATTCAGTTGGCTTCATCCCTGGGATGCAAGGCTGTTCATCATATGCAAATCAATAAACGTAATCCATCATATAAACAGAACCAAAGACAAAAACCACATTATTGTCTCAATATATGCAGAATAGACTTTTCACAAATTTCAACAGCCTTTCATGCTAAAAACCCTCAATAAACTAGGTATTGATGGGACATATCTCAAAATAATAAGAGCTATTTATGACAAACCCACAGCTAATATCCTATTGAGTGGGCAAAAACTGGAAGCATTCACTTTGAAAACTGGCCCAAGACAGGGATACCCTCTTACCACTCCTATTCAATATAGTGTTGGAAGTTCTGGCCAGAACAATCAGGCAGGGGAAAGAAATAAAGGGTATTCAATTAGGAAATGAGGAAGTCAAATTGTCCCTCTTTGCAGATCACATTATTTTATACTTAGAAATCTCCACTGTCCCAACCCAAAATCTCCTTAAGCAGATAAGCAACTTCAGCAAAGTCTCAGGATACAAAATCAAAGGGCAAAAATCACAAGCATTCCTATACACCAATAACAGAAAAACAGAGAGGAAAAACATGAGTGAACCCCCATTCACAATTGCTTCAAGGAGGATAAAATACCTAGGAATCCAACTTACAGGGGACATGAAGGACCTCTTCAAGGAGAACAACAAAGCACTGCTCAAAGAAATGAAAGAGGACACAAACAAATGGAAGAACATTTCATGCTCATGGTGCAGCAAGTTGGAAACAATCTCCTTGGAGAATCTGCAAAGGAACTTTTGTAAGTCCAGTGAGGCCTTTTGGGAAAAACTCAATATCCCTAGATAAAAAGAAGAAAGAAGCTGCCTGTGTAACTACTTTGTGATGTGTGTATTCAACTCACAAAGTTAAAACTTTATGTGGATTCAGCAGGTTGGAAATGCTCTTTGTGGAGAATCTGCAAATGGACATTTGGCAGTCCATTGAGGCCTAAGGGGAAAATCAGAATATCCCCAGAAAAACTAGAAAGTAGCTTTCTGTGAAACTGCTGTGTGATGTTTTAATTAATCTCACAGGGTTAAAAATTTATTTTGATTCGGCAGTTTGAAAACACTCAGTTTGAGGAATCTGCTAAGGGGCATTTGGGATTCCATTCAGGCCTATCGGGAAAAGTCAAATATCCCGGGGTAAAAACTGGAAAGGATCTCTCTGTGAAACTGCTTTGTGATGAGTGAATTTATCCCACAGAGGTAAAACTTCCTTTTGTTTCAGCAGGTTGGAAACAACTCTTTTTGAAGAAATTGCAAAAGGGCATTTGGAAGCCCACTGTGGCTCATGGGGAAAAACTGAATATCCCGAGACAAAAACTAGAGAGAAGCTATCCTTGAAACTGCTATGTGATGTATGGATTCATCTCACAGAGTTAAACCTTTTTCTGATTCAGCAGGTTGGAAACACTCTGGAAAATTTGCAAAGGGACATTTGAGAGCCACTGAGGCCTAAGGGGAAAAACAGCTACTTGGGAGATTGAGGGAGGAGAATGGCATGAACCTGTGAAGCAGAGCTTGTGGTGAGCCGAGATTGCACCACTGCACTCCAGCCTGGATGACAGAGCAATAATCCATCTCAAAAAAAAGAAAAAAAAAAGACTTTCTATTGATTCAGCAGATGGAAAAACTCTTTTTGTAGATTATGCAAAGAGATATTTTAGAGCACAGTTAAGACCTATGATGGTAACAGAATATCCCACAATAAAAACTAAAAAAAAAAGCTGTCAGTGTAACTTCTTTGTATTGTGTGCATTTAGCTCACAGAGTTAAACCTTTCTTTTGATTCAGCAGTTTGGAATTACTCTTTTTGTGGATTGTATGAAGGGATATTTCAGAGCCTGCTATGCCCTATAGTGAAAAACAAAATATCTTGTGACAAAGTCCAGAAAGAAGCTATCTGTGAAACTGCTTTGTGGTGTCTGCATTCAGCTCACAGAGTTAAACCTTTCTTTTTATTCCACAGTAGGGTAACACTCTTTTATAGAATCTAGAACAGACATTTCAGAGCCCACCATGCAAATAGGAAAAATTTTGACTATCTTGTGATAAAATCTAGAAAGTAGCTATCTGTGAAATTGAATTATGAAGTGTCGATTCAGCTCACAAAATTAAACTGTTTTTTTGATTCAGCAGTTTCGAAACACTCTTTCTGTAGAATCAGTGAAGGGACATTTCAGTGCACAGTAAGTCCTATAGTGAAAAGCTGAATATTCTGTGATAAAAACTACGAAGAAGAAATCTGTGTAATTGTTTTGTGATATGTGCATTCAACTCACAGAGTTAAACCTATCTTTTGATTCTGCAGGTTGGAAACACTCTTTTTGTAGAATCTGTGAGGGACAATTCGGAGAACAGCAAGGCCCATAATGAAACACCAAATATGCCCAGATAAAAACTAGAAAGAAGTTATCTGTAAAACTGCTTTGTGATGTATGCATTCAGCTCAGAGTTAAACCTTCCTGTTGATTCAGCTGTTTGGAAACACTCTTTCTGTAGAATCTGCAAAGGTACCTTTCAAAGTGCATTAAGGCCTATAGCAAAAAAATGAATATCCCTAAACAAAAAGTAGAAAGAAGTTGTCATAGAACTTCTTTCTGATATGTGCATTCAGCTCACAGGGTTAAACCTTACCATTGATTCAGCAGTTTGGAAACACTCCTTTTGTAGATTCAGCAAAGGGACATTTGGGAGGGCATTGAAGTCTATAGTGAAGCATCAAATATTCTTTGATAAACAATTGAAAGAAACTCTCTGTAAAACTGCTTTGTGAGGTATGGATTCAGTTTACAGATTCAAACCTTTTTTTTCATTCAGCAGTTTGGAAACACTCTTTTTGTAGAATCTGCAGGAGACATTTCAGAGTGCAGTAAAGCCTATAGTGAAAAACCAATTATCTCACAATAAAAACTATTAAGAAGTTATCTCTGAATCTGATTTTTGATGTGTGCATTCAACTCACAGAGCTAAACCATTGTTTTCATTCAGCAGTTTGGAAACACTGATTTTTAAACTCTACCAAGAGACATTTCAGAGTCTATTGAGATCCACAGTGAAAAACTGAAAAGCCCGGGATAAAAACTAGTAACAAGCTATCTGTGAAACTGCTTTGTGATGTGTGCATTCAGCTCACAGAGTTAAGCCTTTGTTTTGATTCAGCAGATTGGAAACATTCTTTTTGTAGAATCTACAAAGTGATATTTTGGGGCGCAGTAAGGCCTACAGTGAAAAACAGAATATCTCAAAATAAAAACTAGTAAGAGGTTACTTGTGAAATTGCTTTGTGATGTGTGCATCCAGCTCACAGAGTTAAATTTAACTTTTGATTCAAAAGTTTGGGAACACTCTTTGTCTAGAATCGGTGAAGGGATATTTCAAAGGGCATTGAGGTCTATACTGAAAAAATGAATATGCCACTATTAAAACTAGAAAAATAATTGACTGTGCATCATGGCTTATGCCCATAGTCCTAGCATTGTGGGATGCTGTGTGGGTGGATCACGAGGTCAGGAGTACAAGACCAGCCTGGCCAAGATGGTGAAACCCCATCACTAGTATAAAAACAAAAATTAGCTGGGCACAGTGACAGGAGCCTAAATCTCAGCTACTTGGTAGGTTGAGGCTGGAGAATCACTTGAACCAGGGTGGCAGAAGTTGCAGTGTGCCAAGATCCAGCCTCTGCACCCCAGCCTGGTTGACAGAGTGAGACTCCATCTCATAAAAAAAAATCTAGAAAGAATCTATCTGTGAAGCTCCTTTGTGATGTGTGCATTCAGCCCACAGAGTGAAACCTTTATTTTGATTCAGCAGATTGGAAATCCTCTTTTTACAGTACCTATAAAATGACATTTTGAGGCATAGTAAGGCCTACAGTGAAAAACAGAATATCCCAAAATAACTAGTAAGAAGCTACTTGTGAAACTGCTTTGTGATGTATAAATTCTGCTCAGATATTAAACCTGACTTCTGATTCAGCAGTTTGGAAACACTCTTTTGGTAGAATCTGTGAAGCGACACTTAGGAGCCCACTGAGGCAAATAGTGAGAAATGGAATATCCCAAAATAAAAATTGGAAAGAAACTATCTGTGAAACTCCTTTGTGTTGTGTGCTTTCAGTTCGTGGTGTACAGCATTACATTTGATTCAACAATTTGAAAACACACTTTTTGTAGGATCTGTGAAAGGGTATTTCAAGGCCCAGAAGGCCTGTACTGAAAAACACTATATCCCATGATAAAAACTAGAAAGAAGCTGTCAATGAAACTGTTTTGTGATTTGTGCATTAAACTCATAGAGTGAAACATTTCTTGTTTTTTAATTCAGAAGTTTGGAAGCACTCTTTTTGTAGAATCTGAGAAGGCACATTTATGAGGGTATTGAGGCCTATAGTGAAAAACCAAAAATCTTCTGATAAAAACTAGAAAGAAGCTATCTGTGAAACTGCTTTGTGATGTGTGGATTCAGCTCATAGAGTTAAACCTTTCTTTTAATTCAGCAGTTTGGAAACCCTCATTGTGTAGAATCTGCAAAGGGACATTTGGGAATGCACTGAGGCATATAGTGAAAAACTGAATATCCCATGACAAAAACTACAGAAAAACCTATCCATGAAACTACCTTGTGATGTGTGAATTCAGATCACAGAGGTAATCCTGTCCTTTGATTCAGCAAGTTGGAAACACTATTTTTTGTAGTATTTGCAAAGGGACATTTTGGAGGGCATTGAGGCCTATAGTGAAAAACCAAATATACCATGATGAAAACCTAGAAGAAGCTATCTTTGAAACTTCTTTGTGATGCATGCATTCAGCTCATAGAGTGAAATCTTTTGTTTGATTCAGCAGGTTGGAAGCACACTTTTTGTAGAATCTGCAAAGGGTTTTGGAGCTCTTTGGGGCATATAGTGAAAACCTGAATATCTCTGGATAAAACCTAGAAAGAAGATATTTGTGAAACTGCTTTTGATGTGTGCATTCAGTTCACAAAGTTGAATCTTCCTTTTGAATCAGATGTTTTTAAACAGTTTCTTTCTAGAGTCTGTGAAGAAACAATTTAGAGACCACAGAGCCCTGTAGTGAAAAACCAAGTATCCTGAAATAAAAACAAGAAAGAAGATATTTGTGAACGTGTTTTGTGACATGTGCATGCAGTTCACAGAGTTAAACCTTACTTTTGATTCAGTAGTTTTGAAACACTCTTTTTGTAGAATCTGCAAAGGGACATTTGAGAGCCCACTGAGTCCTAAAAGTGAAAAACTGAATATCACAAAATAAAATATCCTAGAAAGAATCTACCCGCCAAACTGCTTTGTGATGTGTGCATTCAGTTCACAGAGTGAAACCTTTCTTTTGATTCAGCAGATTGGAAACACTTTTTCTAGAATCTACAAAGTGACATTTTGGGGTACAGTAAGTCCTACAGTGAAAAACAGATCACAAAATAAAAACTGGCAAGAAGCTATTTGTGAAACTGCTTTGTGATGTGTACATTAATGTCAAAGATTTCAACCTTAATTTTGATTCAGCAGTTTGGAAACACTCTTTTTGTAGAATCTGCAAAGTGACATTGCAGACCTCACTGAGGCCTATAGTGAAAAACTGAATATCCCAAAATAACATCTAGAAAGAAGCTATCTGTGAAACTGCTTTGTGACATACACATTCAGTTCACATTTTTCAGTGTAACATTTGACTCAACAGTTTCAAAATATTCCTCTTATAGTATCTGCAAAGAAACATTTTGGTGCCCACTGACGCCTATAGTGAAAAAAATATATATCCTAAAATGAAAGTGAGAAACTGTGAAACTGTGAATCTGTGAAACTGCTTTCTCATGTGTGGATTCAGCTTTCAGGATTGAACCTTTCTTTTGATTAAGCAGTTTGGAAACACCCTTATTGTGGAATCAGCCAGGGGACATTTCAGCCCACTGAGACCTGTAGTGAAAAACAGAATATCCCATGATAAAAATAGAAAGAAGCTATCTGTGAAACTGCTTTCTGATGTGTACCTTCAGCTCACAGAGTTAAAACTTACTTTTGATTCAGCAGATTGGAATGGCTTTTTGTAGAATATGCAAATGGAAATTTTGGAGGGCATTGAGGCTTACAGTAAAAAACCGAATATCTCATGATAAAAACTAGAAAGAAAGTATCTGTGAAACTGATATGTGGTGTGTGGATTCAGCTCACAGAATGAAACCTTTCTTGATTCATCAGTTTGGAAATATCCCATGATAAAAACTCAAAAAAAGCTATCTGTGAAACTGCTTTGTGATGTCTGCATTTGGCTTACAGAGTTAATCCTTTCTTTTGATTCAACAGTTTAAAAGCACCCTTTTTGCAGAATCTCTGAAGGGAGAATTTAAAGGGCACTGAGGGCTTAAGTGAAAAACAAAATATCCTGAAATAAAAACAAGAAAGGAGCTAGCTGTGAACCTGTTTTGTGACGTGTGTATGCACTTCACAGAGTTAAACCTTACTTTGGATTCAGCAGTTTGGAAACACTCTTTTTGTAGAATCTGTGAAGGGACATTTCTGAGCCCACTGAGGCCTGTAGTGAAAAACTGAGTATCTTGAAATAAAAACTAGAAAGAAGCTGTTTGTGAAACTGTTTTGTGATGTATGCATTCAGCTTACAGAGTTAAGCCTTACTTTTGATTCAGCAGTTTGGAAACGTTCTTTTTGTAGATTGTGTGTCAGAACATTTCAAAGGGCATTGAGGCCTATAATGAAAAACTGAATATCCTTTGATAAAGACTAGAAAGAAGCTATGTAGAAAACTGATTTGTGATGTGTGGATTCAGCTCAGAGACTGAAACCTTTCTTTTGATTAGGCATGTTGGAAACACTATTTTTGTAGAATCTATTAAGGAATTTTCTCAGCCCACTGAGGCCTATAGTGAAACACAGAATATCAAGCCATAAAAATGGGAAAGATACTGTCTGTGAATTTGCTTTTTGAGTTGTGAATTCAGCTGACAAAGTTAAACCTGTCTTTGATTCAGTAGGCTAGAAACAGTTTTTTGTGGAATCAACCAAGGGACATATCACACCTCACTGAGACCTATAGTAAAATGTCAAATATCTCACAATACAATTTAGAAAGAAGCTGTCTGTGAAACCGCTTTGTGATTTGTGGATTCACCTCACACACTTAAACTTTTTTATTTGATTCAATAGTTTTGAAGCACTCTTTATGTAGAATATGTGAAGAAACATTTCAGAAGCCCCTGAGGTCTTTATTGAATAACCTAATATCCTGTGATAAAAACTAGAAAAAGCTATCTGGGAAACTGCTTTATGATGTGTACGTTCAGCTCACAGATTTAAACTTTTCTTTTACTAAGAAGTTTGGAAACACACTTTTTGTACAATCAGCAAAGGGGGATTCTGCAGTTCAGTGAGGCCTATGGTGAAAAAACTGCATATCCCATGATAAATCTACAAAAATCTATCTGTGAAACTGCTTTGTGATGAGTCCATTCAGCTTTCTTTTGATTCAGCTTTTTTAGATTCCATGGGATGGAAACTCTTTTTGTAGAATCTGTAAAGAGACAGTACAAAGTTAACTGAGTTCTATAGGGAAAAACTAATTATCCTGTAATAAAAACTAGAAAGAAGCTATCTGTGAAGCTTTTTTGCTCTGTGTGTATTCAGCTTACCGTGCTAACCTTACTTTTGATTCAGTTATTTGGAAACAGTCTGAAGAATCTACAAAGGGACATTTTGGAACACAGTGAGGTCTACAGTGAAAATCAGAATATCCCACAATAAAAACTGGAATAAAGGTATCTGTAGAACTGCTTTGTGATGTGTGGTTTCATCTTGCAGTATGAAACCTTTCTTTAGATTAAGCAGATTAGAAATACTGTTTTTGTAGAATTGGCAAAGCGGCATTTTGAAGGTCATTAAGACCCATAGTGAAAAACAGAATATCCCTTGATAAAAACTAGCAAGAAACATCTGTGAAACTGCCTTGTGAAGTGGGCATTCAGCTCACAGGGTTAAACCTTTCTTTTGATTTGGGAGTTTGAAAACACTCTTTTGTAGGATCCATGAAGCTACATTTCAGAGATCATTTTGACCTATAGTGAAAAACCAAATATTTCTTGATTTAAAACTAGAAAGAAACTATATGTGAAACTGCTTTGTGATGTGTGGATTCATCTCACAGATCCAAATGTTTCTTCTGATTCAGCAGTTTGGAAACACTCTTTATGTAGAATCTGCAAAGGGACATTTCCTAGTACAGTAAGGCCTATAGTGAAACATGGAATTTTAATAGATAAAAATTAGAAAGAATCTATCTGTGAAAATGCTTTGTCATATGTGCAAACAGCTCACAGAGTTAAGCTTTACTTTTGAATCAGCAGTTTGCAAATTCTCTTTTTGTAGAATCTGTGAAGGGACATTTTGAGCACAGTGAGACTTACAATGAGAAAAAAATTTCCAGCAATAAAAAAGAGAAAGGAGCTCTCTGTCAAACTGCTTTCCTATTTCTCTGTTGAGCTCAGAGTTTAACTTACTTTTTATTAACCATGTTTGAAACATTTGGTTTGTAGAATCTGTGAAGGGAAAATTTGAAGCCCACTGAGGCTTATTGTGCAAAACCCAATATTCAGTCACAAAAACTAGAAAGAAGTATCTGAAATTGTTTTGTGATTTGTGGATTCAGCTCACATAATTAAACCTTTCTTTTGTTTCAGCAGGTTGGAACACTATTTTTGTAGAATCTGCAATGGGACATTTCTCAGCCCACTGAAACTTACAGTAAAACCTCAAATGTCCAGCCATAATAATGGGAAAGATACTATGTGTGAATCCGCTTTGTGAGATGTGGATTCAGCTGACAAAGTTAAACTTATCTTTTGATTCAGCAGGTTAGAAACTCCTTTTTTTGTAGAATCTGGGAAGGGATATTTCACACCTCTCTGAGGCCTATAGTAAAAAATCTAATATCCCACCATAAAACCTAGAAAGAAGCCATCTGTGACCATGCTTTGTGACATGTGTATTCTGCTCACAGAATTAAACCTTACGTTTCGTTCAGCAGTTTTTGAAACACTTGTTTTGTACAGTCTCCAAAGGGACATTTCGGAGGGTCTTGACACTTATAGTGAAAAATTGAATATCGTGCTATAAAAACTAGAAAAAATAACTATCTGTGAAACTGCTTTGTAATGTGTGGTTTCAGCTCAGAGAGTTAAACCTTTCTTTTGAATCAGCAGTTTGTAAACACTCTTTTCATAGAATCTGCCAAGACATATTTCAAGGTGCAGTAAGGCCTCTGGTGAAAAACTGAATATCCCACAATACAAACTAGAAAGAAGCTATCTGTGAAACTGCTTTGCAATCTGTGATTTCATCTCCAAGAGAGAAATCCTGCTTTTGATTCAGCAGCTTGGTAACATTCTTTTTCTAGAGCCTATGAGAGCCATTTTGCAGCCCACTAAGGCCTATATTAAAAAAACAAATATACTGCAATGAAAACTAGAAAGTTATTATCTGTTAAACTACTTTGGAAGGGGTGGCTTCAAAAAATTAAACTTTTCTTTTGATTCAGCAGGTGGAAAAGACTCTTTTTCTAGAATCTTCTAAGGAACATTTCAGAGCCCACTGATGCCTATATTGAAATATCCCACGATAAAAACTAGAAAGAAGCTCTCTGCTTTCTGATGTGTCCTTTCATTTTAAAGGGCTAAAACTTTCCTTTGATTCAGCATATTGGAAACCCTCTTTCTGAAGAATCTACAAAGGGACATTTCGGATCCCATTGAGGCCTATAGAGAAAAATGGAATATCCTTCGAAAAAAAACTAGAAAGAATCCAACTGTAAAACCACTTTGTGATGTGCAGATTCATTTCACTGAGGTAAACATCTATTTTGTTTCAGCAGGTTGAAACCATTCTATGTATAGAATTTATGAACGGACATTTCAGAGCTTTATGAGGCCTATAGTGAAACACCGAATATCCTGTGGTACAAACTACAAAGAAGTCATTTGTGAAACTGCCTTGTGTGTGTGTATTTGGCTCACGGAGTTGAACTTTCTTCTGATTCAGCTGGGTGGAAAAAATCTTTTCGTAGAATCTTTGAAAGAAAATATTGGAGCCCATAAGGCCTACAGTGAAAAACCGAATATCCCACAATAAAAACTAGAAAGAAGCTATCTGTGAAACCACTTTGTGGTGTGTAGATTCAGCTCACAGAGTTAAAGCTTTCTTTTGATTCATCTGGTTGGAAACCCTCATTGTGTAGAATCTGCAAAGGGGCATTTCAATTCCCAGTGAGGCCTATAGTGAAAAAACAAATATTCTGTGACAAAAACAAGAAACAAACTTTATGTTGAATTGTTTTATGTTGTATGCTATTATTGCACAGAGTTAAAACTTACTTTTGATTCAACATGTTGGAAACACTCTTTCTCGGATCTACAATGGGACATTTTGGAGCCCATTGAGGCATATAGTGAAAAACTAAATGATAAAAACTGGAAACAAGGTGTCTCTAAAACTGCTTTTCTATGTGTGGATTCATGTTATGGAGTTAAAAATTTATTTTGATTCTGCAAGCACTCCTCTTGTGGAATGTACAAAGGACATTTCTGGGCCCATCAAGGACTATAGTGAAAAACAGAATATCACGTGATAAAAACTAGAAACAACTTATCTGGGAAACCACTTGGCATTCTGTTAAGCCGTTCTTTGATTCAGCAGGTTAGAAACCCTCCTTTTTTTACAATCTATTAAGGGACAGCTAGGCATGCTCTCACCTGTAACTACAGCACTTTGGGATGCTGAGGAAAGTGGATCATGAGGTCAGGATCTCGAGACCATCCTGGCTAACATGGTGAAACCTCATCTCTACTAAAAATTAAAAAAAAAAAAAAAGCCAGGCATGGTGGTGAGCATTTGTAGTACCAGCTACTCAGGAGGCTGAAGCAGGAGAATGGTGTGAACCTGGGAGCTGGAGTATGCAGTGAGCCGAGACCATGCAACTGCACTCCAACCTGGGTGACAGAGTGAGACTCCATCTCAAAAAAAAAAAAAAAAAAAAAAAAAGCATCTACTAAGAGACATCTTGGAGCCCAATGAAGCCTACAGTGAAAAATTGAATATCCCACAATAAAGACTAGCAAGCAGATATCTGTGAAACTGCTTTATGATGTGTGACATGTATGATTCATGTCACACAGTTAAGCCTTTCTTTTGATTCAGCCAGTTCAAAACACTCTTTTTGTAGAATCTGCAAAGGGACATCTCAGAGCCAATTAAGACCTACAGTGAAAAACGGAATATCCTGCTATGAAAACTAGAGCAAACTATCTGCGAAATACCTATATCATATTTGGATTGATATCACAGAGTTAAACTTCTCTTTTGATTCCACAGGTTGGAAAAACCCTTTAAGTAGAATCTCTGAAGGGACATATTGAAACCCACTGAGATCTATTATGAAAAACTGAATATCTCACAATAAAAACTAGAAGCAAGGGCAGGCACTGGGCTAAAACCTGTAATCCCAGCAGTTTATGAGGGTAACTCACCTGAGGTCGGGAGTTTGAGACTACCCTGACACATGAAGAAACCTTGTCTCTGCTAAAGATACAAATTGCTCTGGGCATTGTGGTGCATATTTCTAATCCCAGCTATTCGGGAGGCTGAGGCAGGAGAATTGCTTAAACCTCCTGTAGGTGAAGGTTTCAGTGAGCAGAGATCGCACCATTACACTTTAACCTAGTCAATAAGAGCAAAACTACGTCTCAAAAAAAAAAATCTAGAAACAAGCTATCTGTGAAACCTTTGTGTGATGTGTGCATTCATCTCACAGAGATGGACCTTTCTTTTGATTCAGCAGGTTGGAAACCTCTTTTAGCAGAGCCTAAGAAAGGACATTTTAGAGCCCATGAAGTCTATTGAAAAAAAATGAATATCCCTCAATAAAAATGAGAAACAATCTACCTGTGAAGCCTCATTGTGATATGTGGATTCATTTAACAGAGATAAACCTTTCTTTAGATTTAGCACACTGGAAACACCCTTTTTGTAGAATATATAATGGGACATTTCAGAGCCCATTAAGGCCTATTGTGAAAAACTGAATATCTGGAGATAAAAAACAGATACAAGCTATCTGTGAAGCAACTTTGGGATGTGTGGATTTATTTCACAGAGTTGAACTTTTCTTTTGATTCAGCAGGTTGGAAACACATCTTTTTTAGAATCTATGAAGGGGACATTTTGGTAACCATTGAGGCTTATAATGAAAAATCGAATATTCCATGACAGTAACTAGAAACAAGGTATCTGTGAAATTATTTTATGAGGTGTCCATTCATCTCACAGAGGTAAGCCTTCCTTTTGATTCAGCACGTTGGAAACACTATTTCTTTGTAGAATCCATGAAGGGACATTTTGGAGCCCATTAGAGCCTATAGGGAAAAACTGAGTATCCCGCAATAAAAACAAGAAACAAGCTATCTGTGAAAGCACTTAACAATGTGTGGATTCATCTCACAGAGGTAAACCTTTCCTTTGATTCAGTACATTTGAAAAATTCTTCTTGTAGTATCTACAATGGGACATTCCAGAGCCCATCAAGGCCTATAGGGAAAAACAGAATTTCCCATGATAAAAAATATAAACGAAGTATCTGGGAAACGGCTTTGTGATGCATAGATTCATATCACAGAGTTAAACTTTTCTGTTGATTCAGCAGGTTGGAAACACTCTTATTGTAGAATCTATGAGGGAACATTTCGGAGCCCATTGCCGCCTGTAGTGAAAAACTGAATATCCCACGATATTAGTCTGATGGGCTTCCCTTTGTGGGTGACCCGACTTTTCTCTCTGGTTGTCTTTAACATTTTTTTCTTCATTTTACCTTTGGTGACTCTGATAATTATGTATATTTTTCGGGATTCCTCTTCTCAAGGAGTATCTCTCTGTTGTTCTCTGTATTTCCTGAATTTGAAGATTGGCCTGTCTTGCTAGGTTGGGGAAGTTCTCCTGGATAATATCCTGAGCAGTGTTTTCCAGCTTGGTCCCATTGTCCTTGTCACTTTTAGATTACCAATCAAGTGTAGATTTGGTGTTTTCACATAGTCCTATATTTCCTGGAGGCTTTGTTCTTTCCTTTTTAGTCTTCTTTCTATAATCTTGCCTTCTCACTTTATTTCATTAAGTTGATTTTTAATCTCTGATTTTTTTCTGCTTAATTTATTCAGCTATTGATTCTTGTGTATGCTTCACAAAATTATTGTGCTTTGTTTTTCAGCTCCATCGGGTCATTTATGTTCTTCTTTAAATGGGTTATTCTATTTATCCATTTCTCTAAACTTTTTCAAGTTTCTTAGATTCCTTAGATTGGGTTAGAACAAAGTTTTTTAGCTCAGAGGAGTTTCTCATTCTGCACCTTCTGGAGCCTTATTTCTGTCAGTTCATCAAACTCATCCTCCATCCAGTTTTGTTGCCTTCCTGGTGAGGTGTGATTTTTTATTTTTTCCTGAAATGTAGTCTCACTGTATCACACAGGCTGAAGTGCAGTGGTGTGATCTCGGCTCACTGCAACCTCTGCTGCCTGGGTTCAAGCAATGTTCCTATCTCAGCTTCCCAAGTAGCTGGGATTACAGATGTACACCACCATGCCCAGGTAATTTATTGTATTTTTAGTAGAAACAGGGTTTCACCATGCTGGCCAGGCTGGTCTTGAAGGGCCTGACCTCATGTTCCACCCACATCAGCCTCCCAAAGTGCTGGGATCACAGGCATGGACCACAATGTCTGGCCTATATTTTTTATATGTGAACAAAGAACAATCAGTCCCAGTCGTCAGTGTGGCAAATTGCTAGGCAACAATGGAGGGAGGAACTTGGAAGTTGGGGCATGCCAGGGGCAATGAAGAAGACATAGTTGCCCCAGGCTGTGTGCAGGCAGCCTGAGCGGCCCTCCTCCTTGAGGCCTCAGTTTTCAGAGTAAGTGTCTGCTAGGTGATATCCAATAGCAGTAATCTCCTAGGTGGTCCCCACAACAAATCAGCCAGTGTCCCTGGAAGACATAGCTTAAGTCCCTAACCATCAGATCATCTGGAATTTCCAATCAGAAATGAGAGACCAACTGGAAATTCTCAGTCAAGGTCCAAACTAAAAGAATCACTGGCACACCCATCAAGGCTAAGACAATTTTTAAAAGAATCATTTGGGTGCAACCGTGTATTTCTGTAAAACAAAATTACTTATTGTAAATGTTACTGTTTTTACTCATTATGTGTACGGTCCTATGATAGACAGACCAGGGGGATTGTCACCTCAGAGTCCAAAACACCAGATGCTGATATCTTCAATTTCTATTTAGATTGAATTTAAACAAGCCAGCCAAACACTCTGCAGTGAAACTCTCATAAAGACAAGCGATTGAAAAAGGGAAAAAACAAAACAAAACAAACAAACAAACAAACAAACAAAACAGTGTGTTCAGGGGAACTGGTTCATGCCTGTCATCCCTGCACTTTGGGATCCTGAGGGCACATGGATCCCTTGATCCCAGGCAATCCAGAACAGCCTTAGCAACACGGTGAAACCTCCTCTGTACAAAAATACAAAAATAGCTGGTTTCATAACCTTGACTCAAAATTAATAAATAAATAGATTAAAATTTAAAATAAAAACTTAAATGCTGTATTATCTTATTTTTGCTTCCTACCCTGAGAAGAACATAATACAGCTGTTCTCCGTCCGGCTGTCTGTTTGTGACAGAGTCGCACTCTGTCACCCAGGCTGCAGTGCAGTGACACCATTATGGCTGACTGCAGCACTAACCTCCCCAGGCTTAAGTGAGTCTTCCACTTTGGCCTCCTGAGTAGCTGGGACCACACAGGAATGCACTTCAGGTTTTGGCTGTGTTTTCCAAGACTTGACTTGAGCTCCTGCGCTAAAGCATTCCTACCTCCTCAGCCTCCCAAAGTGCTAAGGTTGCAGGTGTTACCCACTGCATCCGGCCTGACTTAATACATCTGGTCTTATTACAACTTGACCACATGCCCACAAAGAACTCAAATCAAGGGAGAATCAACAAGAGACTTTCAGCATTCTTTCCCTAAAGCGGGGAGGTGGATGGTGGCCGAATGTCCTGCACTTCTGTGGTTTTAGGTGGCCACGTTTAGAGGATAGATTTCAAATGTTTCTGTAGAGGCACAAGCCACAGTCATTTGGAGCAATGTTTCTGACAGTGTCTTAAGGGCCAGGAAGGGCCAGGATCTGCCAAGGCCTGTGTTCCAGGGTGGGGTCGATGGAATCCAGGGTAGAAGGAGCCATCGGTCCTCACTGAGTTCTAGCCCTAGGCCCCACTGTGCAGACCAAGTCAGAAGGAACAATCCCTCGTCCTACATGCCACATCCATCTACTGAACTTGAAAGTGGATCCATTTTCCAAACATGAGGTGACTCTTTGTTGGAAATGGATGACAAGGGGCCGGCCTTTCCGGAGTTGGTATGATAAAGAACTCATTCTGCGGCATAGAATGAGGTGTGGCTTGAATCTTGAATCTCTATTTAAAACCAATGAAGGTGGCCAGGGACTGTGGCTCATGCCTGTCATCCCAGCACTTTGGGAGGCTAAGGCAGGCAGATCACGAGGTCAGGATTGTGAGACCCGCCTAGCCAACATGGTGAAACCCCATCTCTACTAAAATTACAAAAATTAGTTGGGTGTGGTGGTGCATGCCTGTAATCCTAGCTACTCAGGAGGCTGAGGCAGGAGAATCACTTGAACCTGAAAGGTGGAGCCACTGTGACTCCAGCCTGGGGGACAGAGTGAGACTCCATCTCAGAAACAAACAAACAAACAAAGCCAATGAATGCATTTAACTCAAAGTGTCACGCCCGGGTCTATTGACAGGATATATTGAGCACGCAGGGAAATGTTGGGGGGTGGGGTTGAAAATATTTTATGGCCTCAAGGAAGGGTTTGAGAGCTAGTCACACAAACCTGACAGCCTAAGGAATCCCCTGCACTTAAGAAGCGATATGCACTTCTAGCCTGTAGCCACGCATGCGGGATAATTAGGCTCTCTGCAGAACTCCTCCTGAAATGGGCTCTTGCTCCATTCAATAAAAATGTGAGAATCTGTTTCCTAGCATGCAGCCGCAGATGAACGATGCTCCAGAGACTCACATAAGGAGCGTGTCAGGCTCTACTCATACCATGTGGTTTTGTAACCTCCAGCGTGTATGCTGGTGGGGGGTACTGTGGACAGAGGAGGGGAGAGAGTGGCGGTGTCTGGCATGTGCTGGAGACATGGGACGTGGTTGGGTTGGTCAAAGTCTAGGGAACTCATCACCTGCCAGGACGTCTCACCTCCTGCTGTCCTCTCTACCCTACTCTCCACATCTTCACAGTGCAGTGGAGATTATGTAAGTGGAGTTTGCCATCACGCTGGACTTAAGCAGAGGAAGGCCACCCTCCCAGGGGTTTCCCTGTAGTGGGTGCCTTGGGCAGGCTCACAAGGATGCTGATGGTGACAGTGAGAGGGAGGTATGGTGGAGACAGCAGGCCAATGTAGAGGTATCCATTTGAGCTATTTGGGGGTGGTCAGCTTTGTGGACTCCCATGCATCCTTCCAGAGAATCATTCGGCACTAGCAAGCATGCTCTCCAGGATCACAGCTCCCAGCAGAGGCACTTTTGTTCACACAGAATCCTGGGAAGGAAAGTTCTCAGCAGGCTTACACCTCCTATCCGAGAAGCTGAAACCACTTCTGGGAGGTTTTCCAAAGAGCCAGTGGTTCCACAAGGGGCCGTGGGACTTCTGGAAATTGAGAGAAGTATTTGGAGATATATATTTTAGAAAGAATGGACAGAGCTTGGTCACAAGTTGTTTAGGACACAGGGGATACAGATTGAGAAAACCCTCCTAGCATCCTAGGTGAACAGAGGTACGATTTATTGAGACAGTAAGTCTGGGTCACAGCCGAGGCAAGGGAAAAGCAAACCCAGATTTTAAGGTTGCCTTTTTATTAGTGTGTAATATCCATGAGATATCCGAGCCCAGAAATGAACTCCAGTTCTGTAGTTTCTGTATGGAAATCAGATCTGGGAGTTCTAAAGTTAATAATTCAGCCTTGATAATAGATTAGATCTACCCGAGCCTATAGTAGAAAAAAGACAGGGAGGGAAGAATAGGACAGAGAAAGAAAGTTACAGAGAGAGAGAGAAAGAGAGAGAGGCAGACAGAGACAGACAGAGAGAGACAGACACACAAAGAAAAAGAAAAAGGAAAGACATAGAGAAAGAAAGAGAGAGACAGATGGACAGACAGGGAAAGAGACTGACAGAGAGAGACACAGACAGAAAGAGAGACAGAGAGAGAGACATGGATAAAGAAAGAATGACAGAGGACAGAGAGACAGACTGAGAGAAACAGAGACAGGAAGAGAGAGACAGAGAAACAGAGAGAGACGGAGAGATAGATGGAGAGAAAGATAGACAAGGAAAGAGACAGAGTGAGAGAGACAGAGAGAGAGACAGAGAGGGAGAGAGAGAGGAAGAGGAATGGTGTACTCAAGAAATAATTACATGTATTGTATAATGCTCTGATGCCATAAACAAATATGCCGGAATATGATTGAAAACAAGAACATCAAAAAGAACAGCAGCAGCAGCAACACTCACTTACAGATTTTTAGAAAGTAAGATGTTATGAACTATAGTTTCCATCAACTGGCTCTCAGTATACGTTGAGAGATTCGCAAAAGTGCTAGTTAACAACAGAAGAAAACAGCGGCTAATATGTCCTGGGGAAAATAGACATCTTCCTAAAAATTGGTGAATTCTACTTCAGCTGAAAATAAATAAATAAATATGAAAAAGAAAAACAAAAACAAAACAAACAAACAAAAAAAACAACAAGCAAACAAACACGGACCAAAGCATTGTCTCTGGAAATCTTAAACCAGCAAAATGCTTTGTAGAAAGCGTTTGTATTTTGGGCACATACTAATAAGGCCCAGGGTAGAGCGGTGACGTCCTTCCCATTTTGAAAATATGCTGGCCTGAGGGAGGAGAAAATTAAAAAAATAAATAAATAAATCTTGATAAAAGGTGATTAAGACCCAGCCAGGATGGAACTTTCCTAGGAAGAGAGGCCTGAGGAGCCAAGGGGGAAAAAAACTCACAACTGCAGTCTGTCCCGCCTGCCTGTCCGCTTGTCCACACGGGTCAAGCTCTATCCCATAGGCCCAAGCTGCCTCTCGGGAAGTGGGACAGTGCCGCCCCCATCTTCAAAAACTGTGGCCAATGAGTGAGGCCTGACGACCACCAATGCAAATGTCAGCCTGGTGGGAATGAGATCACCAGCGAGCGGTGGGGGAAGGGGAGAGAAGACGGAGGCACACCCTGGTGACTCTCGAACGTTTCCAAGCACAGTGGTAGGAGATGAGGGGGTTGGGGAAAACCCACCTAACTAACACTAAATTAAGGTAAAAGGGCTTGGGGGTCCGGGCGGCGACTTAAAAATTAAAGTGACCGTACATAAAGCCAAAGTGGAAGAGCCTATGAGCATTAAAGAAACCAACAGGTGAAGCAAAATAATATGCTGAGAAAAGAACAACAGGGGCCCCCGCCAGGGCGGAGGTTCCCTAGGAACGAGGGAGAGAGTGAGGGGCCTCCAGAAGGGAGGGAGAGAAGCCAGTGGCCCCAGGCTCTGTGAAGTCGGCCAGATCTCCCTCCGTGCCACCTCGACTTTCAATAACAGAGGCCGCTAGGTGATGCCCGAAGACAACCGATGCTTGCAAGTGTCAGTCGGCACTGAAAAGAAAGGAATGATGCATCGTTCTGGGTCAGGGTGGAGGTTGCGGATGGGGTGCGGAAGAGGCACACCCCAGTCACTGGCCTCTTCCAGATCCCTCTCACATCAGGTCGTTTCCGGGCCCAGGGAGAACTCCCAGGCAATTCCCACGACTAGGCGACCAGAGCCCCACAGAGGACACAGCCTACGTTTCTGCCCATGGGATCTTCTGGAACTTCCATTCCCCCAGAGAGAAAAGAGGACCACGGGGGCACGGGTGTGCGGATGGAGGCTAGGGCTGGAGGTGGGACCTATCTAAGGCAGAAGTCCAGTCCATAGCGTTTCAGGGTATACTCCAGACCCACGACCTCAGAGTGGCAAATACCTGTCACAATGGAACAAAGTCCATTAAATCCATGCTCCGTCACAGCATGGATTTCCCGGAGAGGACAGCTTACACCAAATTCCCTCCTGTCCTCAGGCCAGTTTTCACTCCTGAAGTACCCTTTTCTCAATCGTGTTCCCCAAAGTCCTCTCTGTCGTGAGTCAGTCAAAAATTTAGTTCAGTGAATCCCAGAGCATCCACATCCGACCTCTAAGATCGGAGTCGCACCCTACACATCACTCCCCACAGTGTCTCTCCACGAGAACATCACCGCCGTATTAGCCTGGCGGCGATACAGTGCCATTTACTAGAAATCACTCAAGAGTTTCGCTCTTGTTGCCCAGGCTACAGTGTGGTGGCACAACCTGGGCTCACTGCAACCTCTGCCTCCCAGGTTCAACCGATTTTCCTGCCTCAGCCTCCTGAGTTCCTGGGATTATAGGCATATGCCACCACCCGCCGTTAATTTTTTATTTTTAGTACAAGCAAGTTTTCTCCATGTGGGTCTGGCTGGTTTCGAACTCCGACCTCAGGTGATCCGCCCACCTCGGCCTCCCTACGTGCTAGGATTACAGGCATCAGCCACCGTGCCCCACCATGTGTATAGAATTTTATGCCACAGTAATGAGCTTTCTTTCTCATTGCCTTCACAGGTGGTTTCACTAGGTCAGATTTTGTTTAACCGTTAATTTTTAAATTGAGGAGTTTGTCAGGGAAATACGAGATGTAGACTCCACAAGAGACAGGGGGAAAAGCCTGAACATGCCCCTTCCATCCAAGTGCAGACCTGGCCTCTACCTCCCAAAATCATACACCGAGTGGGGAAGCCCAGCAGTGCCTGTCTGTCTAGATTTCTCTCATCCTTTCTAAATATGGCACTCCTTCCTTTCGTGGAAGGTGCAGGGCCCTCCCCAGAACGGGGGTCTCAGGACCTACAGTCAAACAAAACACACCCTGTGGAATTCAAGCATATACACGGACAATTTCCCCATCCTCTCGGGGCCTTCGTTCTGTAGACTCCCATGAAGACAGGTCCCAGAAACATGTCTGCCTATTCTTTTATTCCTCTGCCTCTGACGAGTTGAGGTTTCAGATGAAACTTCAGAGGGTGGAAGGCAAAGCACTCTCCCTGCTCCCATGTTTTTGTGAGCGGTGAAAAATGACAGTCTCCCAAGGCAAAAGTCTCCAGATACCCCTATCCTTTTCTCCCCTCCCAGTGGGATTCCGTGCATCTGACTTGGCATGACACACAGTCTGCTAGCCACCGACAACAGCTGTGGTGAGAGCACCATCTAAAAGCCAAGAAGACAAAAAACAAAACTAACTTACTTAACTGAGTAATAACGGGGAGAGGGGACTAAGGGAGTCAACCTATAGCAGAAATGACACACCATTCAGAACATAAGGGCTGCAGTGAAAGGCGGCAGAACATATACTTTTAAAGGCTGAAATCTCGGTGGCTCACGCCTGTCATGCCAGCACTCTGGGAGGGCCAGGAGACTTGAAGTTAGGAGTTCGAGACCAGCTTAGCCACCATGGTAAAACCCCGTCTCTACTAAAAATACAAAAATTAGCCTGTCGTGGCTGTGTGCATCTGTAATCCCAGCTCCTGACGGCTGAAGCATGGGAATTGCTGGAACCCAGGAGGCAGAGGTTGCAGTGAGCCAAGATAGTGCCAATGCACCCCAGATTGGGCAGCAGAGCAAGAGACTCAGTCTCAGAAAAGAAGACTGAAGTAATCCCCTGCCTTCCTTCCCTTTTCCCCTTTAGAACCTACAGTTGTTTGCAGTTTCTGATCCCTTAAGTGACAGAATATATTCCATGGGGCTAACTGTGGCTTTCTTGCATTGCCACTGAATGTCCCCTATAAGGCCGGTACCCCCTGCCTCAGGTCAAGAAGGTGGTGTTTCGTTTTGTTTCTCTCTCTCTCTTTTTCAAATTTTATTTCTTGTTCAAGCATACATGTGCAAGATTGTCATATAGGTAACTTCTGACTGGGGGGTTCAGAGTGCAGACTATTTCATCACCTGGGTACTCAGCGCAATACCTGACAGTTTTTGTGTTTTAATCTGAAACTATGTCTCCTACCATTCCTCCTCCCTCAAGTAAGTTCCCGTGTCTGTGGTCGCCCTCTTTCTGCCCACATGCTCTCATTATGTAGTTCCCACTTACAGATGAGAACACACCGTGTTTAGTTTATTGTTGGTTTCATCTACGGTGATGGTGATAAAAGAAGCATGAGAGTAAATCGACCCTTAGGACACTCCCCTATGTCCTCATCACACACATCCCTCCCCTCACACACTCTCACCTCTACACCCCCTACTCAAGCCCAAGAAAGGAAGAAAGACATAAAGTAAAGTAAGAGGTCAGCCTCCAAGGTGATGGAGGCCGGGGATCTCAAAGGGTGAGCAAGCGGTGGGGGACACAGGATGTTGTGGCCAAGCTAGAAAAGGTGGGAGACTGACTTTCTAGCTCCATCCCACACCCCAGGCTTTGGGTGGGGTGGCTCCTGCAAAAGCTTCTGAATGGAGAGAAGCCTGAAGCCATAGAAGTCACCAGCTAGGAATTCAGGAAGGGAATAAAGCTTTGTGCATGTGAATGGGGCTTTGTAATGCGGTGCTGTGGCTTCCAAGGTGATGCTCCTCGCCTGGCACAGAGCAAGACTCCATCCAAAAAAGAAGAAAGAGAAGAAAGGAAGAAAGAAAGAGAGAGAGAGAGAGAGAGAGAGAGAGAGAGAAAGGAAGGAAGGAAGGAAGGGAGAAAGAGAAAGAAAGAAAGAAAGAAAGAGAGGAAGAAAGGAAGGAAGGAAGGAAGGAAAGAAAGAAAGAAAGAAAGAAAGAAAGAAAGAAAGAAAGAAAGAAAGAAAGAGAAAGAAAAGAAAAGAAAGAAAAAAAATCAGAACACATGTCGTGGTTGTGAGTGATTACCAGGAGGCCAGGCAAATTGGCTCATGACCATCATTCCCGCACTCTGAGACGCTGGGACAGGAGGATTGCACTGAAGTGATGAGACTCTGTCTGTAGAACAAATTTAAAAATAATCTGGGCACAGTGGCGCGTGCCTGTGGTCCAAGTTACTCTACTCTGGAGGCTGAGGAGGAAGGATCACTTGAAATAAGGTGTGTCCAGGCTGCAGTGCATGAGCTATGATGGCACAACTGCACTCCAGCCAGGGTGACAGAATGAGACACTGTCTCTGAATCAATCAATAAATCACATGACTGAAAGGACCTCTCTATTTCTTACTTTCAATGGATATGTCTTTAGGATAGATGGGCATGGTGGCTCACCCCCGTAATCCCAGCACTTAGGGAGGCCAAGGCAGGAGGATTAAAATAAAGAAAGAAACAAATAAAAGAAAAAGGTGGGGGAAGGTGTATCTCCTTGACTGGTGACCAAAATTACACAAACCCAACAAGGAAGGAACGTGCGTAGGATTCGGTAAGTGCACCCTGTTTTCTGAAACTACTGTACAGTATTGTCATCTTAAAGATGAGTGGGGCTGGTGGTGGGGGTGGCTCATGCCTTTAATCCCAGAACTTTGGGAGGCTGAAGTGGGTGGATCATGAGGCTAGGAGTTCAAGACCAGCCTGTCTTGAACAGGTGGTGAAACCTTGAAAGATGGTGAAACCATGTCTTTATTTTACTTAAAATACAAAATTAGCAGGGTGTGGTGGTGGGAGCCTATAATCCCTGCTATTGGGGAGGCTGAGGCAGGAGAATCACTTGAACCTGGGAGGTGGAGGTTGCAGTGTGCCAAGATCAGGACACTGCCCTCTTGCTCCGGGTGACAGAGCAAGAATCCATCTCAAAAAAAAAAAAAAAAGAATTAAAAAAAAAAAAAAACCAGGATGAGTGGACAAGCCTGGCCAACATGGCTAAACCCCATTCATCTCTACTAAAAATGCAAATATCAGCCAGAAATGGTGGCATGCATCTGTGATCCCAGACACTCAGGGAAGCTGAGGCACAAGAATCACTTGAGCCTGGGAGGTGGAGGTAGCAGCGAGCCTAATTCGAGCCACAGCCCTCTGGCCTGGATGACAGAGTGATACCCTGTCTCAAAAAAAAAAAAAAAAAAAAAAAAAAAAGATGAGGCCAGGCATGGTGGCTCACTCCTGTAATCCCAGCACTTTTGGAGGCTGAGGCATGTAGATCTTATAGTCAGGTGTTTGAGACTAGCCTGACCAATATGGTGAAACCTCGTCTTTACCAAAAATACAAAATTAGCTAGGCTTGGTGGCACACTCCTGTAGTCCCACATGCTCAGGTGGTTGAAGCAGGAAAATCACTTGAACTTGTGAGGCAGAGGAGCTTGCACCAATGCACTCCAGCCTGGGTGACACAGGGAGACTCAATCTCAAAAAAAAAAAAAAAAAAAAAGATGGAAAATATAGAATTCAGAGTTAACAAATGGGCAGATCCAATATGAGATGCACATGGGATGGTGGCCAAGCTTGAAGTGCAGTTTTCTTTTTTTTATTTTTTATTTCTATTTCTATTTTATTTTATTTTATTTTTAGCCCTGTCACCAGGCTGGAGTGCTGTGGTATGATGTCAGCTCACTGCAATCTTCGTATCCCTGGTTCAAGTGATTTTCCTACCTCAGCCCCCTGAGTAGCTGAATTTACAGGCACGCGCCACCACACCCAGCTAATTTTGTATTTTTAGTAGAGACAGAGTTTCACTATGTTGTTCCAGATGATCCTGATCTCCTGACGTCGTGATCTGCCCACATTTCTTTCTTTCTTTCTCTGTTTCTCTCTTCTTTCTTTCTTTCTCTTTCCTTCTTTCCTTCTTTCTTTTCTCTCTTTCTCACAGGATTGCCCAGGTTAGAGTGGGTCATGACTGACTGCTGCCTCAATGTTTCAGGCTTCAAGTGATCTTCTCCTTATCTCAGACTCCTGAGTAGCTGGGAGTACTGGCATGTACCACCACACCTAGCTAATCTTTTTATCATGTTTATTATTATTATTGTTATTTTGACACAGGATCTTGCTCTATCACCTAGGCTGGAGTGCTGTGGCACATTCTCAGCTTACTGCAACCTCTGCCTCTCCGGTTGAAGCGACTCACTGACCCCAGCCTCCTGAATTTTTGCCATGTTTGCCAAGGCTTGTCTCGAACTCTTGGCCTTAAGTCAATCCACCTGCCTTGGCCTCCTAATGTGCTGGGATTACAGGCATGAGCCCTGCACCTAACTGAATTTTATTCACTCTATCTCATATATATTCAAAGAAATTGCTTGGAAGCTGATGCTAGCAGAATCCCCAATGTGCATATATTTCAGGGCTGGGGAGACTTGAAACACAGTGATTTTTTTATGGTCACAGAAATGAGAAGAAAAAGAATGTTCTAATCCAGCTCTTTTCCCTCAAACCTGGGGCCCTGGCTGTATTTAGATGTTTTCATGGGGTAAGGGGCTTGTGTTTGCATAACTGTATACAGATGAAGAGTTGACATGGGATAGGAAGGTGAGTAAGCAGCTGTGCAGAGACTTTGCATACATTTATAGAAGAAAAGGGCTCAGGGGATGATGGAACCTTGAAGAACTAACACACTCCTCTTGTGACAGAACCTGATAGAATTTAGAACTTTGAAAACTAGACATCCACATTCTAGAGACAGCCCTGTACCTAGCTAATTTCATGGGATATGCTTAAGAGAACACTATGTTCTTATTTCGTGGTGATATTCCTAAGCTGTTACCTTAGAAAGGTCCAAAGTGAGAGCCTTTTCAAATAATACAGACGTTGGCTGAGCCCACATCCTTGATACCTGTGCCCATTTGGCAAGAGGCACCCACAGGAAATGCAGTGTAGTCCAGGGCAGGTCTGTCCATGCCAGGCCTCTCTTGTCATCTAATCTGGGAAACCCCATCTGGCCCACCATAACCATGTGTTGCAGGGGGAACAGGAAAGGAGGTGGCTTTTCCTGACAGGTGCAGGTTGTCAGGCTTTGGAACTCTGGTGAGTCCGTCATGTTCAAACCCAGGTCATGGCTGGTTGAATAAATAGTTGAGTGTTGGGGAGCAAGTATGTCTATTCAGATGTGAATCTCAAGGTCTTCAGCTGTCCTCTGGTTTCTTCATGCACTGGGGGTCTATGAAGATGCTCCTATGTGTCTGATCTGGGGAGCATAATTTTTTTTTTTTTTTTTTTTGAGACAGAATCTCGCTCTGTCGCCCAGGCTGGAGTTCAGTGGCTCAATCTCCACTCACTGCAAGCTCCGCTTCCTGGGTTCATGGCATTCTTCTGCCTCAGCCTCCCAAGTAGCTGGGACTACAGGCTCCTGCCACCACATTCAGCTATTTTTTTTTTTTTTTTGTACTTTTAGTAGAGACGGAGTTTCACCATGTCAGCCAGGATGGTCTCGATCTCCTGACCTCGTGATCCAACTGCGTTGGCCTCCCAAACTGCTGGAATTACAGGCATGAGCCACCACACCCAGCTGGGAGCAGAATTTCTAATGGGGATGTCAACTTATGGTAAAAACAAGGGAGACCATTAACATTTTTTTTTTTTGGCTTGGCTTGGCTGCTGGGCATTCTCTTTACAGAGCTGTGTCAAAATCAATGAGCGGCTATTTGATGAGTTCAAGTCCCCATCTCCTTGGACAAGGGCAGGTTCACCATACCACCAAGCATGGGCCACAGTGAGCTATGGTGAGAGCAGGCACATGGGAGTCTCTACAGACAGGGACCTGACAAGACCAGGATGGGTCCAACACCCAGACCCAAATATGGACTCTCTCTGGGCTCTGTCTGGGAGCTTTTTTCTCAGAGTGACCCAAAGTTCTGCCGCCAAAAATTCTAGCCTTCATTAGTCCCAATGGCAACTTGGTTAGGAGTTAAATCCCAGTTCACATTCTTGTAGAAATACCAGAGGAGACCTTTGTGTTGTTTTTACTTTACACTAGGCTGTATTTATTCATGTTGCTACAGTTTGTATTGTTTTAACTATTTAGCCCTAGTATCTTCTGCAGCAGGCAGCTTCACTGTATTGCCAGACTTTCTCCAAGACTTAAAGCCACCACTATTACTATGGCGGTTTTTACACAAAAATAGGGAAGAGGTTACATGAAAAAGAGGTTACTTTTTTCCCTGCATTTGCCTGCAATGTGTCACCTCAGAGAACTCGTCCCTGTAGCCCATCAGGGTAGAAGCTCTGCCTTCACATGTCTTTGTAATTTTCTATAAAAGAAGGTCATTTCCCACAGTGGCTTAGCCTTTCAGTGCTGGTGGAGCCTACCATGATAACATTCTATTTTCATTTTAGCTGTAATGAAGAAAATTTATCTGTGTTATGATTGGCTGTAACAGTTTGCTTGGGCTTCCATAATCCAGTACCGTGTACTGAAGGTCTCAATGGAAACTGAGTTTTTCATAATTCTGGAGGCTAGAAATTGAACAACAAGCTATTGGCTGAAGTGGTTTCTCTAATGCCTCTTTCTACTTGAGATTAATTGACCACCTTCTATTTCTGTTTTCACAGGGTCTTCTCTTGAGCCTCTGTGTCTTTACTCTTTTTGAAAGGACTCCAGTCATGTTAGATTAGGGTTCACTTTACTGAACTTACTTAATCATAGTCACCTCTTTAAAAATGATATGTCCAAACACACAGTCACTCACAATTTGAGGCTAATTACCTTATATATGCCTTAGAATGTCAACATATTTATTTATATGTTTAGAATATCAACATAAAAATTTGGGAAAAGGGACACAATTTAGAACATGATATGTATTAATGGTCGATTGCCAGGAAAGTGATTACTGGGTAAAAGGATATACATATGTAAAATTTGTAAAGCTACAGCCAGATGACTTTCCACAAGGTCTATAGCAAGTACATTGTCATCAACAGTCCCTGAATAAAGCTGCTTCTCTGAAACAAGCCTCCCCTGGATATTAACATTCTTTTAATTTTCTGACAATCTCATGTCTGTGGGGCCAATAAAAACACGTTGTTCCTTTTATTTCCATTTTTCCAACTGATATGTTTAAGTCACTTGGTAGTTGTTATTTTAAATATAGATATGGGTTTTCTGTTCCTCAATTTATGTCCTCAGATCTTTGACTCTGTCATTAATCCTGGAGTCTCCCAGCATTTATCTTCTTACCTGGTCTGAAAATATTGTGTCTCTTTCTCAAGACTTTCTTTAATATTAAAGAAAGAAGAGCCGGGCACAGTGGCTCATGCCTATAATCCCAGCACTTTGGGAGGCCGATGCAGGTGAATCACGAGGTCAGCAGCTCAAGACCATCCTTGCTAACACGATGAAACCCCATCTCTAATAAAAATACAAAAAAATTACCTGAGAGTGGTGGCAGGCGCCTGTAGTCCCTGCTACTCAGGAAGCTGAGGCAGAAAAATGGCGTGAACCCAGGAGGCTGAGCTTGCAGTGAGCCGAGATCCTGCCACTGCACCCCAGCCTGAGCGACAGTGCAAGATTCTGTCTCAAAAAAAAAAAAAAACGAAAAAAAAAAATGTAGCTTTAATTCTTTCTAAGCTGTCTCGCCCTGTTCACTGTCTCCAAAATGCAGAGGAAATATGGCTTCTCCAGGTTCTTGCCCTCAGTGTCAGAAGCTGCTGTGTTTCAGGTAATTTAGAGGAAATTTCATGCAGCCCTCTCTGGAAGGTTCTTAGGTCTGACCCATGTGCTGTTCAGCAGCCATTTGAAATTGCATAGCCTGTGTTTTCTCATCTCTACACTGAGGACATTTTTGGAGAACTCAGTGGGAAAATACACTTCATACAGGCTATTAATACTGATGGATGTTGTTGCTTCACAGTTGACAAAATTACATGAGGATTTCTTGTAGCTATAGTAGTGGTTAGATTACCCCCAAACCCATATCAAATTTTTAAAAAAGTCTAAAACTTTTTTTGTCAGAGACATGCATGTCCTCCACATTCACAAAAACAAACGTTTGTGGCGAGGTGCGGTGGCTTATGCCTGTCATCACAGCATTGTGGGGGGCCAAGTCAGGTGGAGCACTTGAGGTCGGGAGTTCAAGCGCAGTCTGAACAACATGGAGATACCCCATTTCTACCAAAAATGCAAAATTAGTCGGGCATGGAGGCGCATGCCTGTAATCCAAGCTACTCGGGAGGCTGAGGCAGGAGAATCACTTGAACCTGGGAGGCAGAGTTTGTAGTGAGCCAAGATAGTGCCATTGCACTCCAGCCTGGGCAACGAAAGTGAAACCACATCCACCACCCCCACCTCCAAAAAAAAGGAATGTTTGTTACATTTACACACGACAGTTCTTTCTCTTTCCCAATACAGCATAATGCATCTAGGAGTGGACTCCCAACCCCTAGCTTCAGAATGCTCAAAGACATGGTGGTGTACTTTGAATGACAGATTCGTTTGGCTGAGACCAAATGTAATAAAAGAAAATGAATCTTGAGAAAAGGTTTGAGAGAACTTCAGAATTTCTAGGCCAATCAGTTTGTGTCAGACTCTCTCAGAACAAAGCCTCTATGTAAAAACTGTGACCAGTGATGATTTTAAACGGCCAAGTTTAATGGACATATATAATGTAATATAATATAATCAGCTAAAAATTACAATATATACAAAGTATTAAGGTAATACGGAAAAATAATAAAAAAAGATAAATATCCAGAAATCTACCCTAAAGAAATAGAGAGGTATAAATTACCTAAAATTTTTTAAAATAATTATCTAAATGGTGCTCAGTGAGCAAAATGTGAACACAGACAACGAAATAAAATCAGGAAAATGAGAACATACACAATAACATTAAAATATTAAAGGGTAAATTATGGAGTTGAAGAATATAAAAAGAAAAAATGCCTGAGAAATTATCAAGCTTAAGAAAAAAACATAAAAATTAAAATGTTCAACAAATTTTAACTAGGATAAACACAAAAAGATTCATAATGAGAAAAATTATAAGCAAAGTTTTGGAAGTCACAGACTAGTAGATAACCTTGAAAGCCAAAAAAGAAAAGCTGGGTGTCATTTATATGAGTGCTTCTATGAGATAATCAGTGAAACTAGCTGCAGGAATCTTGCTGGCCAGAAGGGACATGGGTAATATTGTCAATGTGCTGAAAGAACAAAAAAATTTAAGCAATAATACTATATCCAGATATACTATTTATCAAAATTAAGAAAAAGTAAAGTCTTTTCATGATGACCACATACTGCAATAGCATATCACCACTAGGACTGCACTACAAGAAATGCTAAGGAGAGATTTTCTCATGATAAAAATAAAGTGATGCTAAATAGCATTGCAAAATTAGAAGAAAGTACATAACTCTCTGGAAAAGAAATATGCAGGCACAAAAATAAAATTCTGATATATTCAAATGATGGTTCATAAAACATATGTAATTATGTAATATAATTAAAAAACAAAAGCCTAAAAATATGCAAAAACATTTGTTAATGATATATAATATCAAAAGATATTAGTGACATCAATAATATTAAGTTGAGGCAGATGGAAAGAGAAAGAATGTTTGTATGCAATTAAAATTAATTTGTTACTGGCTGGGCATGGTGGCTCACACCTGTAATCATAGCACTTTAGGAGGCTGAGACAGGCATATCATGAAGTCAGGAGATTGACACTAGCCTGGTCAACATGGTGAAACACCCCATCTCTACTAAAAGTACAAAAAATTAGTTGGGCATGGTGGTGGTCCCCTGTAATCCCAGCTGCTGGGGAGGCTGAGGCAGGAGAATCATTTGAACTCAGGAAGCAGAGGTTGCTGTGAGCTGAGATCACACCATTGCACTCCAACCTGAGCGACAGTGTCAGACTCCATCTCAAAAAAAAAAAAAAAAAAAAGGTTTTATGAAATCCCCATGGTAACCGCAAGAAAAATATTTACAGAGATACACACACACACACAAATACATTGAAGCATGTCACTACAAAAATCAACACAAAAGGGAAGATTAAAAGGAGTGGGTAAAGGGGACAACATAGCTATAAAAATCAGAGAAAACAATGACAAAATTAAGTTCTTCAATTTGAAAAACAGATCTTAATATTTATGAACTAAACTTTTCAATCAAAGCATGTAAATTGAATAGAGGGATTAATAAACAACAACAACAACAACTTTATCCTCTCCATAAATGACTCACTTTAGATTTAATGACAAGACTAGACTGAAAGTAGTAATACCAAAATCAACTTTTGATGTAAATGAAAATCGAATGAGAGCAGTTCTGGTCACAGTTGTGTTACACAAAACACATTTTAGTCACAGTTCATAAAACAAACTTTAAGTCGGCCGGGCGTGCTGGCTCACGCCTGTAATACCAACACTTTGAAAGGCCAAGGTGGGTGGATCTCGAGGTCAGGAGACGGAAACCATCCTGGCTAACACGGTGAAACCCCAAATCTACTAAAAATACAAAAAGGTAGCTAGGAGTGATGGCAGGTGCCTGTAGTCCCAGCTACTCCAGAGGCAAGGCAGGAGAATGGCGTGAACCCAGGAGGCGGAGCTTGCAGTGATCTGAGATGCTGCGACTGCACTTCCGCCTGGGCAACAGAGTGAGACTCCTCAAAAATAAAAATAAACTTTTAGTCTAAACTGTCACAGGAGACAAAGAAGGCCATAAAATAATAATAAAAGGGCTCATTCACTTAGAACTTATGAAATTTTATTATATGTGTGTGTGTATATATATACACACATAAATTTTTCACACCAGTATTTCCAAATGTACAAAGCAAACATTGAAATAATTATTACAATAGGCAGAAAAATAATAATAGTAGAATACTTTAATTCAAACTTTTAATAATAAATAGTAAATCTAGCCTAAATATTAATACAGAAACAGAAATTTTGAAAAAACTAGAGAAAAATTAGACCTAATGAGAATATACAGAATACACAACAACAGAACAACACAATTTTTTCAATACTTCATAAAAGATTCTCCTAGATACATCAACTATTAGGCCACAAAACAAGACTTAACAATTTTTTAAGAATATAAATCTTAAGGAGTATTATTTCTGATCAATATGGAATAAAACTAGAAATCAATAACAGAAGAAAAAATATCAGCACATACGGAAATTAAACAACTCACTTTTGAGCATGCTTGTGTTCAAGGGTTGTAAGGCTTAATATTGTGAAAATGTTAATACTTCCTAGTGAACTACAGATTCAGTGCAATCCCTTTTAAATCAACTTCTTGTTGTTGTTGTTGTTTTTTTTTTTTTTTTTTTTTTTTTTTAGAAATAGAAAAAGTACCCGACAAATTACATGGAATCTCAAGGGACAAAAAAGAACCCAAAAATGTTTAAAAAAAGAAATAATGTTATTGATGTCACCTTTTCTGATTTCAAAGCACATTACAAAGCTACAGTAATAAAAACAGTTTGGTTCTGGCATAAAGACAGACAAGTTTTCCAATAAAACACAATGTAGCACAGATGAAAACCTTGCACATATGGGCAAATAGTTATTGGAACACCTATACTCGTTGAAGCATTATTCACAAAGGCCAATATTTGAAAGCAAAACAAACTTTCCTCACAGAATAAATGAATAAATACAATTTGTAATATAAAAGTAATGCAAAACTACTCAGCCTTTAAAAGCAGAAAATCTTGTAACATTCACAATAAAGATAAACCTTGAGCACATGAAGCCAGTAAATTTAGCCACAATAAAACAGATTCCACTTACATGTAATATCTAAAGTATTGAAACTCTTAGAAACAGAAAATGGAATGGTTTTCATCAGGAGCCAGGTGGTAAAAAAAAATGGGCATTATTAATTTATATTGAGTTTTAGTTTTGCAACAGAAAAAAGTTTTACAAATATGTTGCATAACAATATAAATACACTTAACACGGCTAAACTGTATAAGAAAAATTATATAAGATTCTCAATTTTATGTTACATATTTTTACCACAATTAAACTTAACAATGACACCTGAAGGCAGGTGACTCAGGCCTGTAATCCCAACACTCTGGGAGGCCAAGGTGTTCAGATAACTTGAGATTAAGAATTCAAGACCAGCCTGGCCCCATTTCTACTAAAAATACAAAACTTTGCCAGGCATGGTGGTGCATGACTTTACTCCCTGCTTTTCAGGAGGCTGAAACAGGAGAATTGCTTTAACCTGGGAGGTGGAGGTTGCAGTGAGCCAAGATTGTGCCACTGCACTTTGGGTAACAGAGCGAGACTCTGTCTTAAAAATAAATAAGACAGCTAACAGAGATAGAGTTACAAACTTTCTAAAAAATTACCTTCAAACCACAAAACAGTTTATTTCACACTAAGATATTATAAGATAAAGATGTTGAAATTAAGACAGTTTCCATGAATACTCACCTAGACAGAATCAATTATTGGCCACAAGCCAAGAAGAAAAATATACAAATAATAAACAAAATAGGGGTAATGTTTGTACAAGCAAACAATCACTTAGATAATTATATTGACAAAGGAAGTAGGGCTGATTTACAGTTGACTTTTGCCTCACACTGTATTAAGATGTACAGAGTTGACAATTGCCATACAAAATTATAATATATAAATTAAAACTAAAAACAGTAAATTGATGTAAGGTGGCCAACCCTAAAAAATGAAACAAACAGATACAAAATTGCAAATGAAGTAAAAGTTAACATTAACCCTCAAAATTCTGATTTGAATACTTCAATTCAAAACAATAATAAATAGGTAGAAACTAGAAACACAACTGATGTGAGGCAGCCTACTCTGAAAAATACAGAAATATAAAATAAAAAACTTAATGAAGAACAACTTTAATCCATAAAATCCTCCATAAACAGAGAAAAAATTCTAGATAACTACATTTTTCAACTCTAACTGTGCATCCACGAAAAGCACGAATTTTGAATTGTTTGATACAGTTAGAATAACATTTCAAAGAAAACACATTATAATTATTCATAAAGAGTTTTGATGAGAAAGTTTTAAAAAATTAGCATTTAATACCAGAGAAACTTTTAAATTATGCTACTGATACATTGATATATTGCTGCTTTGTTTTCTCATTTATTTATTTATTTATTTATTTATTTATTTATTTATTTATTTTTTTGAGACGGAGCTTCACTCTTGTTTCCCAGGCTGGAGGGCAATGACGCGATCTCAGCTCACCACAACCTCTGCGTCCCAGGTTCAAGCTATTCTCCTGCCTCAGCCTCCCGAGGAGCTGGAATTAGAGGCATGTGCCACCACGCTCAGCTAATTTTGTATTTTTAGTAGAGATGGGGTTTCTCCATGTTGGTCAGGCTGCTTGTTTCAAACTTCTGACCTCAGGTTGATCCACCCGGCTTGGCTTCCCAAAGTGCTGGGATTACAGGCATAAGCCACCATGCCCAGCCCATTGCCGCTTTTCTTACAAAATAGTAAATCTGTAATCTAGCCTTTAGAAGAAAAGTCTTACATTTCTAAATAAAATAACTATACATATTTTAAATACAGTATAAAAAATTGATATATAAAATAAAATTGGGAATAAGTTGTGCTATTATTCAGGTAAAAGTTGAGGAAACTGGAAGAAAATGCTAGTAATAACATTGTGCCGAAAGTCGATGAAACATACAAGACAAATATTTTAATAAATTATATAATTTATATATAACATATACATTTGACAATGTTATATTATTTTATTTATGTATTTATTTTTTGAGGCAGAGTCTCACTCTGCTGCCCAGGCTGGTGTGCAGTGGAAGGATTTTGGCTCACTGCAAACTCCTCCTCCCAGTTTCAAGTGATTCTCTTTCCTCAGCCTCCTGAGTAATTATGATTACAGGTGCATGCCACCACACCTGACTAATTTTTGTACTTTTAGTAGAGTTGGGGTTTCACTATGTTGACCAGACTGGTCTCAAACTCCGGGCCTCGTGATCTGCCCACCTCTGCTCCCAAAGTGCTGGGATTACATGTGTGAGCCACCATGCCAGGCCTTGAGCATGCTATTGTAGAACTTCTGAAACTAAGATTACAGACAAATTACAGACATATGACAATTCAGAAAGTGAAAACACAGTCATGATAATCTTCATGTTAAAGAAGACAGAATCACAAAATAATAAGTGAGAAATAAGGTAATAATTGGAAATTCAATGTATGTAGAGCAATGTTCTAATTTCCCCTATGGGAAAAGTTTTCGTAAGGAATCCATAAAATGAGTACATACAATAAACCACCCTACAGTAGATACTGTTGGCATACAGAGTTTAAATTTTTAGGATTAGGTCCTGATAAGAAAAAAGAATTCTCCATAAAATAATTTTTTTTATATTTAACAAGATACTTTTGCACATAAAGATTTTCCATCAAATTTTTTGTGGAATTATGTTTTAAACCTTCATAGGATGTGAAATTATAAAGCAGAAAACATGTGTCATCCCTCTCTGGTGTTCCTGGAATTTCTTTTTTTATTGTATAATCCCATTTATATGAAATATCCAGAACATGCAAATCCATAGAGACAGAAAGCAGACTAGTAACTGCAAAGGGATGAGGCGGAAAGAATAGAGAGTGACTGCTAAAGGGTATAGGATTTCCCTTTATCATCACTGCTTCCCCCACAGTGGTGATAGTCATAACCTTGTTAATAAGCTAAAAACCAATGGATTGTATATTTCATTTATGTTTGTTTTTAGAGTCTCACTATGTTACCTAGGCTGTTCTTGAACTCCTGCCTCAAGCAATTCCCACCTCAGCCTCCCCAGCAGCTGGTATTACAGGCATAAGCCACCACATCCAGTTCTGATTGTATACTTCAAAACTGTAAATTTTATTATATGATATGTTTATCTCAGCTAAAAAACAAAGGAACATGGAGTTCTGTACTGATATGATATAATCTCCAAATATATTAAGTAAAAAAAGAGAGGTACAGAATAGTGTGTGCAATATACTAATATATTCTTTAAAAAATTGTACACACATATATATACACTGTCCAGGCATAAAACCTCTCAAAACACATACGGAAAACCAGTAACATCATTTCCTAAAGTGAAGGATCCTGGAGTGCCTGTGGATATTGCGGTCTGGAAGGGAGACCTAACTTTTCAACATGCTCCTTTGTACCTTTTAAATTTTGTATAGAGTACAACACTTCCCTTATTTTCTAATTTAAAGAAAGAAAAAAGGAATACTCTGATGCTTTCTCTTTAGTCTTCAGTTTTATTTTAAGAGATTATCTGCATTTTTTTCTGTAATAAACTTAAAACATATCCACACATTTTGTCAGATTTATTTATTCCTTAGCAATTTGTTTTAAAATTACAGTTTTGTCTTAATCCTTAATAATACTATATTCATTATATTTCAGATGTTTAGGTTTCTCACAGAGAAAAAGAAACACAAGAATACAACTCTATACTATCCACCTGCTAATCCTGCAACATGATTTTAATAAAGTGTTACTGATACTTGAACAATTTCTATGATGTTGGCAGAGTAATATCAACAAGAGTGACTGTAAAGTAGCTGGCCTTATAAGTCAAGAGTTATGATATTTGATCCACTGTTCAATCCATTTCTAGATCTGATCTAGATTATTTTCCTATTTATTTATTTATTTATTTATTTTGAGAAGGAGTCTCGCTCTGTCGCCCAGGCTGGAGTGCAGTGGTGCAATCTCAGCTCACTGCAAGCTATGCATCCCAGGTTCACACCATTCTCCTGACTCAGCCTCCTGAGAAGCTAGGACTACAGGCACCCACCACCATGTCCCGGCTAATTTTTTTGTGTGTGTGTATTTTTACTAGAGTTGGGGTTACACCGTGTTAGCCAGGATAGTCTTGATCTCTTGACCTCTTGATCCACCCACCTTGGCCTCCCAAACTGCTGGGATTACAGGCGTGAGCCACTTTGCCCAGCCAATGTGATCTACATTATTTTCTAGCTCTTCTGGTATACTTCTGGGCAACTGATGCACAATTTCTTCCTTATGGGATGTTGTGGCTTCTTCATAAAGAACTTGAATAATCTCACACTGAATATTGTCTGTTAGAGTCTTCTCATTATAACCCCTTGTCTCAAGTCTTTCGCACAATACATTGGTATCTGTCCTCAGCACAAAAACTATATGAAACCAGCCTTTAGGGAGGAAACCAAAACCGTGGTAATCAACAATAACTCCACCTTCTCTCATTTGGTTATCTAACTCATGAACTACTCTGTCTTCATCTAAAACAGGACAATCATACTCTTCATCATAGCCATCAAACAATTGCTCTTCTCAAGATAAATCACCCACATCAATGTATTTCAGTCCTGATATTGACGCAAGTTCTTTGCCAAGTGTGATTCTTCCAACCCCTGGTGTACCGGTGAGCAGGATGTTCACAAGCAATGATGGCTTGCTGCAATGGCTCCGAGCGCCTTGCTCACATGACCTTTGCACCACTGTTCTTGGAATTTCTAAACCAAATCCCAATGCCTCTCAATGCCTCCACAACACCCTTCACACACTTTTGACTTGAGGCACCACATATTTATTAAAAAATTGCATAACATAGAGGTCTCCAGAAACGTGCACAGATTTCCCCAGATTCCCAAAACTAATGAACACTAGTCAGATCATGTAGGTTCTTACAGATTCTGGGAGGACTTTGGTTTTCAGTGTGAATGCACTGGAAGATTCTGGGAGGGAGAAAAGAAGCTGTAGATGATTGAAGAGCATAGTAAGCATGGGACAGGAACATGTTTCTCTGTGACAGCAAGAAAAATAAAATTAGACTTTTCTAAAACAATTTCCATTGGAACAGAGATGACCAAACCATATTTAAGCTCTGTCTTTCTCTGTGACCTTTGGACCTCTCCCATGTGTTACCTGCTCATTTATTTTCACCTTGCTTTGTATATGGCTGTTGCCTCCTCTCTTTTCACATTGCAGGAATTTTTTCTTTGCTACAGACTCTCCACCAGAGTTTCTTTTTTTTTTCCTTCCCCACAATAGTAACTGGGCTCACCAGAAAATGCCCAACTCCCAGCATCTTCCTCAGGAGAGAATTAAAGCTGTAGAGTATGTGTTGAAATGTTGTCTTTTTGAGAGATTGCCTAATGACTAGATTCTGTCTTTTCTGACATGGAATGCTGAAGGACATGATGGAGTCATAGAGATGACAGTTGTGTCTGATGAGAAGAAAGAAAATTGCAGCACTAGAGAAACTGCAATACCACAGACAGTCAATTGGGGAAGAAAATAGGTAATCAATTTAAAAACAATGAAACAAAGTCTCTTTAACTGAGAAATACACACAGATCCGGAGAAGACATATCTGAGAATACATCTGTGAAGCACCCAGGATCTATAGCCTGGCTGATTGCTGTCAATATCCCCTCTACTAAGCCAGTTTTTTTTTTTTTTTTTTGAGAAAGAGTTTTGCTTTGTCACCCAGGCTGGAGTGCAGTGGAGCGATCTCAGCTAACTGCAACTTCCATCTCCCGGGTTCAAGTGATTCTCTTGTCTCAGTCTCCTGAGTAGCTGGGATGAGAGGTGCACACCACAACACTCAGCTAATTTTTTTGTATTTTCAGTAAGGATGGGTTTTGCTATGTTAGCCAGGCTGGTCTCAAACTCCTGGCCTCCAGTAATCTACCCATCTCGGCCTCTCAAAGCACTGGGATTAGAGGCATGAGCCACCGTGCCCAGCCGTGCCAGGCTTTAAATGTTAGATTTGATGGATATTTTATAATTTTCCAGATCTTGTAAAAAATTACAAGGCATATGGAGAAGGTGGAAAATATATTTCATTGGAAGAAACAGAATAAATATGCAGAAGTTGAATCTTAAGAAATGAAGATTTTTGCATACCTGATAAAGAATTAAAAATAATTGTGTTCTCAGTGAACAAAAATAAAACAAAAATAGACAATTGAATAACATTTAAAAATAATAAATGACCAAAATGTGGTATCAACAAAGAGATGAAACCTTTTTCTAAAAACCCAACAGAAATTGTGACATTGAAGGATGCAATAACTGGCATTTACAAATTCACTGCAGAGACACAACAGCAAACAAAGGAGCAAAAAAACAATTAGGAAATTAAACATATATTACTCACAAACATTTAGGCCTGGAAACTAATTTTTGAAAAAAATTGAAAAAATAAGGGTTAAATATGAGACTTACTGGACACTATCAAGTAGACCAATATATTCAGAGAAAGAGTCTTATAAAAATATAGGAAGAAAATGACATAAATGTTATTTGGGAGAAGAAGAGGGGATGCTGAGAACCTTACACATATCAGTGATGAAACAAAAAATCCCAGCAACCAAGAATAATTGATGTGGAAAAAACTGTACTTCAAAAATTAGAAAAAATAAAGCCTTTCAAAGTTTAAAATAAAAAAATCTAAGGTTGCTTACTACTAGAATAACCCTAGGAAAAAATGCAAAAGACAGTCAATTATGTTGAAACATTAAATGATGCTGGACAGCATCATAAAACAATATGAAAATGTAAAGCTCTCTGTTAAATATAAATGTATACACAGATACAAAATTTGCTATTGTTATAATAATGGTGCATAAAATTCTTAAATCTCTGTGAAAATGCACACAATATATAGAGATATAATTTGTAACATTAATAATAGAGTGGGGGAAGTAAAAATGAACATATTTTGTATGCTGTTAACTTGAAGTTGAAGGCAAAAGCTGTCTGCCCTGGGGACCTTAGCAATGGGCAAGGGATGAGGTAAAGCTGCCATTTTGTCTCCCTTAGTGCTCCCACCTCCTCCTCCTCTGCATAGGGATTTTTCTTGGTCTGCAGGAATAGTCAGTGTGGCCAGGCTCTGTTCTGCACACACAGACAGCTGTAGGTAGGTGTGGCATGTATAGAGGGGGCCTGGGATTCTAAGATGAATTAAATATGCAAAAAGTGGAAAGCTGAATTTTGGGCATGATTCTCAGGGCTTTGGGCTGGGGAAACAGGAAGTCCTTGCTTCCAGCCATATGGTTTCTCATCAGAGTTGTCAGGGCCTTCTCCCTGCAGGTGTCCCGTAAGGAGATGTTGCAGGAGATTTAGCTGGTGCTGATGGTCCATGAAGAAATGTGTCACTGCACCTGCTTCTCACTGCACCTGGATAGCAACATGCCAAACCACTTCCCAGGGCGGCAAAAGAGTGAGGAGCTGCAGGAGGGCTCAGGGCTGTGTATGAGGGAAGGCTGGTTTGGAAGTTGGGTGGACTGCCTTGGGGAGGGCCCCCAAAAGAAGGGCCAGGCAGCACTTCCCCACTCTTTGGAGGTCTTTGTGTCACAGATACATGTGAATGTAGGATTGGAGCACAGGCCTCCTTCTCAGCCTGTCACACCAACACCCTGTAACTTCATAGCCCGCAAGTTAAAGAACGGAGTTGTCATTCTAAAAAAAATCAGGCAGTACAAAGCCAGGCTTGATATCAGCCCAATCAAATTCTATAAAGATAAATTATGTCTTGGAAAAAAAAAAAAACTTAAAAAGCTTCAAAGTATTTGAGTAGGGAAATCTGCCTGGTGCAGCACCAACTGCTGTGGTGAGATTCATCTGGTTGTAAAGCAAAATCTCTCATGTACTCATGTTCCTGAGGAAAAGCCACATATGTTCCCAGGGTCTACCTGCTTGCTAAGAGCAATTGTAGAAAAGATTTGTATCTCAATGGTGCCCATAGTTGATGACAGAAACTTTCCTCTTTCCCAAAACAGCCACCATTAAAATTCAGTGTAACACACACTGGAAGACATTCCTGAAGTTGGAGGCACAGGGCAGTCCTCAGCACACCCCTGCATGAGGGCTTCCCAAAAAGGCAGCTCTAAACACTTCTTCAACCCAAGACACTAGTGCACAAAAAGCAGTTAGACTTGTTGGCTCCTCAAGACCCACGTGTGCTTCAGAGGCATTTGGCAGAAGATTCTTTGTAAGAAATGATCCCTGACTATTAGCAGACAGGAGTGTGTGTTTGTGTAAGTGTGTGTGTGTGTTGAAATTATAACCCCACCTTATGTGTTCATTATGGAATTTGAAAATGGAAGCCTATAGTTGAAAATTAAAATCACCCATGAAAGCATCTTGCAAACTATTTTCTGTGCTAAATGTGATGTTTTAGGATACAGGGCCCTGGTAACATCCTACTTCCCTCTCCCTGAAGAGCTACACACACTATTCAAGGTCAGCTTCCACATGAACCACGTCCAAGAGCAGCTTAAGCACCTGGACCCATCGGCTGCCTTCAACAGGGCTGACAAAAGCTGTTTGTTCTTCCCGAGCATATTCTCTAATGACCTGCGAGGTGGGGGAGACATTGGGGCCAGGATTGAAAAGAAGGAAAGGGAGCACGGAGGCCAGAGGCTGAGGACCAGGTTTTCCCACCTGCAGGGGCCTGGCCTAGAGGCACTCAAACCAGGGTCAAATTTAGGTGGAGACAGCTGGCCTTGGGTGGCCCTGTGCTGACCACCAGCCTCGAGTCCCTCAAACAGTAGGAAGTGAAAAAATGGCTTGGAGATGAGCCTCATTGACTGTGTGCCACCTGAGTACATCTTGCCAGGGACCCAGGAGGGACCACTGTGTCTCCACAGCCATGACTGGAAGGTGGAACTCCCAAAGGAAGCAAAACAGAGGGTCCTCGGTGAGGTGAAGAGCTTATTTCTACCTGACTATTCCTGAAGTGCTTTAGTGCCTAAAAGTGCCTAGCATGAGCAGCTGGAACCCACTTCCTGGAAACTGCAAGATGGAAAGGGACTTCATGTACCTCTTTGTAATTACAGACGAGGACCAGAAGGGCCCCATCACTGCATGCACATGGGGCTTTTACTGGATCCAGTAAGTCTCTGCCAGCTCCCCACAGGCTCCTGGGATGTCACTTGTTCTGGGCCTGTGGACAGACAACCAGGACACTTGTTCAGTGCCCACTTCCTCCTTGTAGGCCTACAGCCTATTGCTCAACCCCAAGTTCACCAGCCCTTGCTTCCTAAGCCATTCCCCCCACTGGAGCTGCTCAAGCACCACAGCCTGAACTTCACAAAACACTTTGTCATGCCATGAAAGAAAAGGTAAGGCTGCTGGGTTTGGTGGCTCATGCCTGTAATCCCAACACTTTGGAAGGCCAAGGCTGGCAGATCACGAGGTCAGGAGTTTGAGACCAGCCTGGCTGATATGATGAAACTCCACCTCTACTAAAAATGCAAAAATTAGCTGGGCGTGGTGATGCACACCTGTAGACCCAGCTGCTTGGAGGCTGAGGCAGGAGAATTCCTTGAACCCAGGAGGTGAAGTTTGCAGTGAGCTGAGATCACGTTGATTCACTCCAGTCTGGGTGACAGAGTGAGACTTCTTCTCAAAAAATAAAATAAATTTTAAAAATGTAATGTCACTGTTTTATCTCCCCCTGGCTTGTGTCATGTTACAGGGGCTTATGGAATGAACCAGCCAGCATTCCAGAGCTTCTGCCCAAAGAATTTGCCCCCACTGCTTGAGTCCCCTCTAGGGAGCTGTCAGTGTGACAGGGGGCATCTCTGGAAGTGGTGGCCATTTGCTTCTATCTGACCTCAGGGCAGCTTCTCAGGGCAAGAAGATCCTAGAGCAGATGGAAGTCTCAGAGAAGAAGTCTATGGCCAGGTTCTTGGCTTGGTGGGCTCTGTATCTCCCTCTCCCCTGCTTGTGCCATGGACTGTGTGCACACAGAGAATGCCTACACCTTGAGGCTGAACTATGAGGAGAACATTCCTGAACAGGGGCAGGCAGACTTGTCCTGCCCTCAGTGGGAACCCCCTTCCTCCTGGGTACTAGACAGAATTCTGTGCACTTTCCTGGAGGGTCTATACTGGGTCTGTTCATTTGGAAGTTTGAGGCTGTCCATAGGGAGGTAACAAAAGAGACTTCTCCTCCAACTGGAAAAAAAAAAGAAAGAAAGAAAAGGGAGACTTCTCAGAGCATGTTGTGGGGCACAGGCTGAGCCCTTGCCTCCCCTCTGGTCCCTCTACGGTCCCAGTACTGAAACACGGAGCTGCAGACAATGAGGGAACTGCTCTTCAAGAACCGGCCTGAGTGGCTGCTTCAAGAAAGAACCACAGTGAAAGTGCCTACAGCCCCTAGTGACTGACTGGCAGCCTCAGGCCTGACTACCATCTGCAGGCAGGTTTTCTTGCTGACAGAATGAAAGCAAGGAAAGCAGGAATGAACCCAGCCCTCTCAGTCACCCTGAAGGCTGCCTGGGGTTCCCTGCAAGGCCTTCTAGACTTCTGCTTCTTGGCAAACGACCCAAGCGTCTTTTACTGGCCTTCGAGACTTTGATTCTCTGGAAGAAGACCCTACTTTTCACTAGGCTTAGTGTCCAGGGCCAGCCAGCTCTTCCTCTTCAATAACAACAAATGGGCTCTCACCTGGGCACACACTTTACAACCTTGGACCTTCTAATGCAGGAGCTCATTTGTCTTACAGGTTCAGATTGCTAGGGCTTAAAAGTTATCAGTGCTGTTATTAAGATAGATAAATTAGGGGGAAAGAGTTGCCTTAAAAATTTCCCCTAATCTTACCTTGGAGATCATCAGCACAGGTGATAGCATAGGCAGGGCTGCTGAGGATGTTGGGGGAGGTTGCCCAGTCTGTCCAGCCAGCTGGTCCTTGACAGAGGTGGCTCTTGACCCATCCCCTGAGAGAAGCAGGCAGACATCCCAGCAAGGAGCTGGGGTGTATAGATCAGGGCAGCCCAGGCACACTGATTGTGGCTTGGAACTACCTCCCATCAAGAGGTATCACCACAGCTGACCCTTGGAGCCAGGGGGTGATTTACAATGTGTGCAAGGCAGTCAGCTCCATCAGCTGTACAGCCTTCAACACTCACTTCACCTTGGACATCTCACCAGAAAATATTGAGGACTGACCAATGCAGAAGCTCTGCAAAGTGGGATGGAGTAACGTGGGGTTGAAGATGTGGGGCCTGTCTGCTCATCTGAGAATTGCTTCCTGAGGGTGTGCTCTGCAACCAAACAGTGACTGTTTTCATGTTTGTCTGTTTATTTATGGGTTTAAAATATACTAATATTTCATTTATAGTAGTTTCTGTCTTGTATTTGTGTATTGGTAAAAATTTTATCAGAAGAAAGAGGGCTTAAGACAACAATATTTTAGAAGGTCTTAAAGGGGCATAGACTTTCATGTCACAACAGCTACTGTTGACCTTTTTTGCTACCTTTGTGCAAAGTATACACAGAAAGTGCAGCCAGAGGTGATGAGGCCAAGTGTGTAGAGCAGAGGTGCCTGGGCTTGCTTGCTGATCGGCAGTCAGGTGGACTCTGGCTGTGAGGTGGTGCCCACCTGGATCTACACCCCCCACCCCCTCTCCTGAGAAACCAACACAAGGCAGTGCTAATTAGTGGGTGAGTGATAGGCATCGGGCACCCCAATACCATCTGGGAAGAATTGAATGCCATCTGGGCTGGGGCTGTGCGGGGGGGGGGGGGGGGGCAGGGGCTGTGGCTGCATTGGCTTGTTATGGCATCACCCACAGATGCATCTGCCCTGTGCTGCTTCTCCAGGAGTCAGCTGCCCATGGTCCTAAGCCTGTCATGCCATGCCTGCTATCTCATACTGCTTGTGTTTGAAAAAAACATCCTGAGATGGTGCTGCTGGATGTGAGCACTGGCAAGAGGACAGCACCTTTGTCCTGGGGAATTAGGAGCTGACCAGATAGCTCCAGACTGCCTCTAGAACAAGTGCGGGCTGGTGCTGCAATTAACGATGCCTCCCAAAAGATGTGTTTGCAATAGCTCAATGAATATTTGACGCAGAGGCCTAAATGAAGACACATGAATGGAGTGTGTGGACCTCAGTTAGCAGCTGGGAAACAGGTGCCTCTCAGGCCTCATCCTCTAGCAACTGTGGAACGTGCCCAAGCCATGAGTGTATACACCTGGAGTGTATACATCTGGCTGCTGCTTTTGCTGCCACTATCTCCAAGCTCAATATGGCTTAAAATCTGGATTTTAAATAGCAAAGATAAGAGGTTTTCTGTGTCCTGGAATAGGAAGCCAGAGATCTGTGTAGGGCTGGCACTGGGTGCACATTAGTTTTGTGACATGATGAGAGCTGCAGTGGTTTTGTTAATCGTGATAGGCCTGGCCTGGTTGCAGCTCTGAGTGATGGGGAGGGAGTCAGCAATGGTGGTCATGTAGACATCCAGGTGCCCAACTTTGGCCTGTCTGCCCTCAGACATAGCAAGAGGCACCACCACAGGCCCTGACTTGCCTCCCTACTCCTTGCATGCCAGATGGGAATACCCAGAAGCTACAATCTGAACTGATTCTTCTCTCATTTTGACCTGAGCTGCCTAACACACAGTGGGGGTGGGTGGGTGAAGGTCCTGGGGGAAAGCAGGGGTATCATGGATCCTGGTGGAAATTTAGAGATACAGGAGTGATTGTCACCTTTCTGTGGAGCCCAGCTCCCTACCTGAAGCCTGCCACACAGCCCCATCTACAGAGACCAGCTCTGGAAAGTTTGGGGATCCCTAAGGCCCTGGGCTACTCCCTGTCAGTCCTGTCTGTGCTCCTTCCCTTCCCTGCTGGCAGAGCTCAACATGGAGGAGGAGGTTGCTGCCCTGTGAGCCTGAGGGAACTGTGTCTGACTGGGGCTTCTGTCTTGTGTGTTGCAAAGAGCTACTTCTGAATATGGTCTGTCCAGATACCTTGTTTCAAAGGAAGTGAGCATGAACTAGCAAGTGCAGCAACTCCACACTTGATAAATAACTTTTTCTTGTCTCTAAGCCATCACATTTTCATTTCACATTGGAGTAAAGTAAGTGAAACCTGCCATACCAGCCTCGCCCATGTGTTCTGTAACCCAGACTCATTTGGTTGTGAGGGCTGTTGTCAGAAATGTTATGAAAAGAAGAATATGTATAAATTAGATCAAATGTAAAATTATGCTTATAATGTCATTTGTGTGGGTGATAAGATAAGAGGGTAGAGTAACAGGCACTCAGTTGGAGTTTACTCACCTGTCACTTACCAGGCTCATGAGTGTAGCTCTGGTGAACATCACCTGACATTGGTGCCAGAAGAGAAAAGGCCAGCATGAAGGCTAGGTGGGGGAGAGGTGCCAGGCTGTGGGGCTAGGTTTTAGAGTGATCTGGACTCTCTTGGAGAGCTAATGAGATGGGAGAAAGGCAGTCCCCCAGGTGCACCTGATGACTGGAGCCTGTGGTGCTTGGTTGGCGGGGAGGTGTGTGGGGGTGGCCCGTCCCTATGAGAGGAAGAGTTTACAGCTTTTATAGCTGGTGCCTGCTGCCCAGCAATCCCTCTGCAGAGCAGGCAGGTTGTCAGCCACGTGTATAGCTGAATGTCTTTTGAAGTGTTTAGAGAGTGCTGTATGTCTTAGAAATTCCTTTCCCTTGGCCTTGTCCAGTGAACACAGTTCACACGGCTAACACCACTTCTTGAGATGCCTTCACCATGCAAAGCTGAGAATGGATTGGGGTTAGTTACCATTGTGCCTCCTCCTCATTTGAGAGACCTATTTTCTTTGGTTGATTCCTTAAGTGTTTTACTGCTGCCAGTCACCTTTGGACAACTCAAACCACAAGTGGCTATTGTTTCATTAAAAAAACAAAAAACCAAAAAAACAACAACAAAAAAACATGAAGGCTTTGAATGTGAAACCCTCCTTTTCTCCTCTCCTTCTCTTAGGTGAAAGATTTTATTTTTTTTTTTAAAGAGTACATAGTCGTATCCCAGCAGGTTTAGTGTGAGAACTGGCTTGTGCTAGGGTATGGTTTCAGTGTGGATGGGCAATTCTTCAAGATGGAAAACCAAGTCTCACTGAGTTGCTGGAGCCATACCCGCCTATCTCCACATCCCCCACCATGGGCTTTCACTTACCTCACATGCTTGAATTTTTTAACATACATATTGGTGTATATATATATATATACACACACACACACACACACACACACACGTCTCACTCTGTCACCCAGGCTGCAGTACAGTGGCTGATTCATGGTACACTGCAGCCTCAAGCTCTTAGGCTCAAGTGATGCTTCCACCTCAACCTCTCAAGTAGCTAGGACTACAGGCAAGCAACGCTATGCCCAGACAATTTGTAAACGTTTTTCTAGAGACTGAGCCAACTTATGTTGCCCAGACTGGTCTTGAACTTCCAGGATCAAGCAATCATCCCATCTTGGCCTCCCAAAGTGTTTAGATTGCAGGTGTGAGCTACCAAACTCAGCCAAAAATATGTTTTTTTAAAGAACCATTACAACCAAATTATAAGTTATGATTGCACCACTGCTCTCCAGCATAGGCACCAGAGCAAGACCTTGTATCCAAAAACAAGCAAAATGAAACAAAATAATACTTACAACCAAATTAAACTTTGAAGATTGTGTCATCTGTGTCCAGCCCTGCCCTCCAAGCTATCATAGTTAAATATAATGGTTATTGAGAAAATGGTTAGATATTATTAAGAAATTTCTATATGTCATCTAGCTGAGAATGAGGTATTCTAAATGTGGCCTCAATATTTTCTCACCACTACCTTCAGAATCTAAACTAGCAAATCAAATCAAGACACCTGCAGAGGACAGTCGGTCATTTTCAAATAGAAAGAGAATTACCCCCGTTAATAAGAGTAATACAGTGATTTTCAAAAAAAGAAGTCAGACTGAGATGCAGCACAGTCAGGGCACAATTACCCTGGAATAACGTCCTCACACAGTATGGTTGAGGAGGCTTTCTTAGATGAGCAAATTTGGGCAATATAATTCTCGCTTATTTATTCCCAGCCCTGGTTTCCTGCCTGATTCCTAATGGCTACCTCACGATGTGGGCAGCAGTGGGGTGCAGTGCGGTGAGAGAGGGACTCAGGGATGGGATAAGGGTCTTTCCTGTGTTATCAAAATGCTTAAAAAGTTGTGAAAAAGTGGTCCAAATGTCCTAATTCCTACCTTTAAATAGCTGCAAAGATGCATTATACAATAGACTCAGGAAAGGGAAAGAACAAGTGCATTTCAAGTCTCAGCTCACTTCTTAATTAGCTGTGATACTCTGGGCATGTGACTCCAACTATTTGAGCCTGTTTGCCTGTTCACCCAAGACAATCTTCAGCAAAAATAGCAAAACTTGAGTCATCATGCTACCCAAATTCAAACTATATTACAAAGCTATAGAAGCCAAAACAACATGGTACTGGTACAAAACAGATATGTAGACCAATGGAACAGAACAGACACCTCAGGAATAACACCACACATCTACAACCATCTGATCTTTAATAAACCTGACCAAAACAAGAAAAGGGGGAATAAAATCCCTATTTAACAAATGGTGCTGAAAAAACTGGCTAGCCATATGCATAAAACAGAAGGTGAGGTGTTTCGGGCCTGTAATCCCAGCACTCTGGGAGGCTGAGGCAGGAGGATCATGAGACCAGCCTGGCCAACATGGTGAAACCTCGTCTGTACTAGAAATACAAAAAATTAGCTTGGCCCTTGGCTGGGCCCCTGTAATCCCAGCTTATCAGGAGGCTGAGGCAGGAGAACCACTTGAAGCTGGGAAGCAGATATGGCAGTGAGCTGAGATCCTACCACTGCACTGCGGCCTGGGTAACAGAGCAAGACTTCATCTCAATAAATAAATAAATAATAAAAAAGACATTTATGTGACCAAAAAACATAAATCTCATTTTCACTGGTCATTAGAGAAATTCAAATCAAAAGCACAATGAGATACTATCTCACGCCAGTTAGAATGGCAATTATTAAAAAGTCAGGAACCAACAGATGCTGGTGAGGCTGTGGAGAAATAGATACACTTTTACACTGTTGGTGAGAGTGTAAATTAGTTCAAACATTGTGGAAGACAGTGTTACAATTCCTCAGGGATCTAGAAACTGAAATATCGTTTGACCCAGCAATCCCATTACTGGGTATATACCCAAAGCATTATAAATCGTTCTACTATAAAGACACATGCACACGCATGTTTATTGCAGCATTGTTTACAATAGCAAAGACTTGGAACCAACCCTAATGCCCATCAATGATAGACAGGAGAAAGAAAATTAGGCACATATACACCATGGAATATTATGTAGCCATAAAAAGATGAGTTCATGTACTTTGCAGGGTCATGGATGAAACTGGAATTCATCGTCCTTAACAAACCAGCACAGGAACAGGAAATCCTACACCACATGTTCTCATTCATAAGTGGAAGTTGAACAATGAAAACACATGGACAAAAGGAGGGAAACATCACACGCTGCGGCCTGTCTGAGAACGGGCGTCAAGAAGAGGGAGAGCATTAGGAGAAATAGCTAAAGCATGTGGGGCTTAAAACATAGTTGGTGGTTTGATAGGTGCAGCAGAGGGGCACGGTGGCTCAAGCCTGCAATCCCAGCACTTTGGGAGGGGGAGGTGAGTGGATCACCTGAGGTCGGGAGTTTGAGATAGGTGCAGCAAACCACCGTGGCAAATGTAAACTTATGGAACAAACCTGCACGTTTTGCACATGTATCCCAGAACTTAATTAAAAAATAAAAAATAAAAGGCACTAAGGCTGAGGGGGAGTAGGGGTAGAGGCAGGAGTGGTGGTAGGGGCGGGAGTGGGTGGGCCCTGGAACTTTATCCAATCAGTGGCGGTGGCGTGGAAACCACCCAATCAGGCACGCAGTTGGCGAGGAAGGGAGGGCGTGGCTTCCAGAGTTCGGCGGGAACTTTTTCTCTCCCTTGCATCTCTCCTCTTCCGCCTTCTCCACGTTGGGAGCTCCAGGCGACTTCCTCACAGTCTCTGTTAATAGCCCTGTAATCTGCAGGTACTTGCCAATGCATAGCTAAGATACCAGGACATCCTGCAAGCTGTGAAATGGTGAGTATGGGGGTTCGGCATCCCGAGAGAAGAGAGCAGACTGTGAAACCAGCAGGACCGGCCTCTCCGCTGTCAGCCCCGAGTCTCCCGTGCAGCCTGGCGTCAGTCCCCTGTGGCCCCAAGATGGTGGCTGGGCCAGCAGCAGGGATCCCCGCATCCCATCTTGTGCGGTCCTGTCCTCTCCCTGAGCGGCCTTCTGCTGTGCACCCACAGCCCCGGGTATTCTCCAGGTTGTTCAGGGACGCCAGTGGGTCATAAGGGCAGAAACCCGACTCGCAGTGTGGGTGGGAGGAGCTGCTGCCGGAGGGGTCCCCATTCTCTCTTGTTAAAAATTAAAGGGAGTCCAGCCGGGCGTGGTGGCTCAAGCCTGTAATCCCAGCACTCTGGGGCAATGAAGCGGGAGGATCATGAGGTTGGGAGATCGAGAACATGCTGGCTAACACGCTGACACCCAGTCTCTACTAAAAATATTAAAAAATTACCCGGACGTGCGCCTGTATTCCCAGCTACTCTGGAGGCTGAGGCAGGAGAATGGCGTGAACCTGGGAGGCGAAGCTTGCAGTGAGCTGAGATCACGCCACTGCACTCCAGCCTGGACAACAGAGCAAGATTCCGTCTCAAAATAATATACTACTACTACTACTACTAATAATAATAAAATAAAATAAAAATAAAGGGAGTCCACGTTAAAACGTTAACCAGTTTATTTGAGCAAACAGTGATTAGTGAAATGGAAAGCAACCAGCCATGATTTGTAGTCCACCCGAGGGGCATGCAGGAAAGGCTTTTATAAGGTACATGAGAAAGCAAGCCAAGTTCAAGAATTGGTTAGAGTTGGCTGGGCACGGTTGCTCATGCCTGTAATCCCAGCACTTTGGGAGGCCGTGGCGTCCAGACCACCTGAGGTCAGGAGTTCAGACCAGCCTGACCAACATGGTGAAACCCTGTCTCTACTGAAAATACAAAATTAGCCGTGCCTGGTGGCACATGCCTGTAATCCCAGCTACTCGGGAGGCTGAGGCAGGAGAATCACTTGAACCCGGAAGGTGGAGGTTGCGGTGAGTTGATATCCCGCCATTGCACTCCAGCCTGGATAACGAAAGTGAAACTCCGTCTCAAGAAAAAAAACAAAACAAAACAAAACAAAAACACCACAGGGCTAAAATACATGAACTAAATGCTTTCCAATAGTTCCTGCAGCTTTGCCAAGTCCATGTTAAAAAAATTACGTGTATGGAGCCTGGCGCGGTGGCTAACGCCTGTAACCCCAGCACTTTGGAGGGCTGAGGCGGGCAGATAACAAGGTCAGGAGATCGAGACCATCCTGGCTAAGACGGTGAAATCCGGTCTCCAGTAAAAACAAAAAATTAGCCAGGCGTGGTGGCAGATGCCTGTAGCCCCAGCTACTAAGAAGGCTGAGGCAGAAGAATGATGTGAACACAGGATGCAGAGTTTGCAGTGAGCCGAGATCGCACCACTGCGCTCCAGCGTGGGCAACAGAGCGAGACTCCGTCTCAAAAAAAAAAATAAAAAATAAAATAAATAAAATAAATAAAAAAAAATACATGTATGGATATATTTCCTGACCCTTAATTCTATTCCATTAATGTGTATATATTGACCTCTTATTCTACAACTTTGCAGAATTTGATTATTAGTGTTAACAGTTTTATTATTAGGATTTTAATTATGTATATAAAATTATAACTATATTTAGAAATAAGCTTATTTCTTTTCCAATTGGAATGTTTCTTTTCTTGTATTGCTCAATTAGTCTGACCTGATTTGTATTACAATTTTGATCAGTAGTGATGAACGCAACTATCCTTGTCTTGTTCCTGGTCTTAAGGAGAAAGTTTTTAGTCTTTCACCATTGCATGTAATGGTAGTTTTGAGTTTTTTATAGGTACCTTTTTTTTTACGTTGAGGAAGTTTTAGTCTATATCTAGTTTACTAGGTGCTCTTATAAAAATGTTTTGGATTATTTCAAATTTTTTTTCCATCAATTGAGATGATCATTTTTTTTTTCTAAAATTCATTCTACTGAGTTGGTATATTGCATTGACTACTTGCAATTGTTAGAGTGAGAAAAATTGGACTTACGACTTTTAATGTTTAAAACAATTCATCAGTGAAGCCATCTGATTCTTGACTTTTCTTGTTAGTATGTTTTTGATAATTTATGCAGTCTTTTGCTAGTTACAGTTTGTATTAGACTTATTCAGAGGAATAGAAACAATAGAACAAATGTCTACCTCTATGTCAGTATCTATGTGTGTGTTAATATATGGGACAGAGCCCTTTTGGGTTGTCATGGCGGTGTCTGCACAGGGGGCCTTTCTCAGCCATCTCTGGGCTGGTTTAGAGAACCCTCTGTTCTTCCAGTCACCTCATTTCAATGCTGGCCCTTGTTGGCAACAGCAGGCTTCTGTCCTGCACCAGAAGAAACGGATGTGACCTGATTAAAAGGTTTTTGTCAATCTCCTGTGTGGAGCTCTGCAAAGACAGTAACTGGCAGCCAGATTTGGAAGACTCAGAGCTATTTCTGGCCATAACTGCTGCTCCTTATACCCCATGCAACTTGCTGCTCCCCAGATGAGGCATAGAAATATGTCTGCACAGAACTTCAGCCTTGGAAGGCACCAGATAACATCTCCAGGGCTCAGAACAATCAATTGAGGTGGATGGGTACCACAGCAGCATTTGCCTTCCTGCTTTTCCAACCATGACCTAGTTTGTAAACATGAGCCATCAGTATTCTAACATCCCAGCAGTCTGCTCCTCCTCAGAATGGGCCAACCTCATATGACATTCCCCTACACACAAAATTTGACATTAAATATTTATCCTTTTGTATTTGGCTTGTTTTACTTAGTATAATGTCTTCAAGTTTCATCCATGTTGTAGTGTGCATCAGCATTGCATTTTTTTTTTTTGAGATGGAGTCTCTTTTTTCACCCAGACTAGAGTGCACAGCAATGCAATCATGACGCACTGCTGCCTCAACCTCCCCGGGCTCAAGTGATCCTTCTGACTCACATGGACCTCCCCTGTTGCTGAGACTGTAGGCACACACGATCAAGGCCAGCAAATTTTTGTACTATTTGTAGAGATGGAATTTTGCTATGTTGCTCAGGCTGGTCTCAAATTCCCAGGCTCAAGACATCTTCTCATCTTTGCCTCCCAAAGTCCTGAGATAATAAGCATGAGCCATCATGCCCAGCAGCATTGCATTCATGTTTGGGCTAAATAATATTCTGTTGTGTATCTATACCACATTTTCTTTATCTGTTTCTCTCTTAGAAGATAACTGGATTTGTTTTTACATTTTGTACTGTAAATGATGTAGCTATAAAAATAGGTGTGGAAGTATCAGTGCATAAGTGAATAAAATTTAACAACCCAAACACATCTGTGCATGCAGTTCTTAAATTGAATAACAGAGGTGTTAGCATGGTGGCTCACACCTGTAATCCTGAAAGTCTGGGAGGTAGAGATGGGCATATCACTTAAACTCAGGAGTTTAAGACCAGTCTGGGCAACATGGCAAAACCCTGTCTCTACTAAAAATTTAAAAATTAGCTGGGCATGGTGGTGCATCCTTGTAGTTCCCAGCTATTCGGGAAACTGAGGGACGAGAATCACTTAAGTCCCAGAGGCAGAGGTTGCAGATTATGTCCTTGCATGTAATTATTTTGAATACACCTGTAGTTGAAACATATGGAAGTGTTCCACCTGTTGCTGAAACATACGATAATTCTATATAGAACTTTCTGATATACTGCCAAACTATTGGTCACAGTTGATAAACCACTGGTCACAGTTGATAAACCATTCTCACCAGCCATGCACCAGGGTTCCACTTCACCCACATCCTAGCCAGTACCTGTTCTTTTTCATTTTTGTTGTTTTGGTTTTTATATAGCCACCTTGATAGATGTAACGTGGTACCTTATTGTGGTTTTGATGTGCATGTCCTTCATGACTGGTGATGCTGAGCATTTTTCTGTAGGCTTATTGACCCAATATAGATTCAAGTCCTCTCCCTTTTTATAAATACTGTTGTTGTTTTGTTTTGTTGTTGAGTCTTAGAAGTTCTTTATATATTCTGCTCAATATATTATACCTTATGTACCTAGTCAGATATGTGATTTGCACATCTTTTCTCCTATTTGCTGATTGTCTTTTCACTTTGTTGTTCATGCTTTTTGTACCAAATTTTAGTAGAAGTGAGTTTTTTTGGTATCAAAAAATATGAACAACAGGGTGTTTTTCACATCAAAAAAATATAAAGGATTGACATTTTAATCAAGTCCAATTTATCTGTTTTTCATTTTGTGGCCTATGCTTTTGGTGTAACAGTCAAGAAACAATCAGCAAATTTCATGTTATAAGATTTTTGCATATGCTTTTTCCTAAGAGTTTTTTAAGTTTAACTTTTTAAAGCTTTTACAGTAGGTTTGGGGGTAGACGTGAAGGTTTGTTACATAGTAAACATATGTCACAGGGGTTCACTGTACATATGATTTCATCACCCAGGTATTAAGCCCAGTACCTTATAGCTCTCTTTTCTGCTTCTCACCCTCCTCCCACCCTCTAACTTCAAATGGACCCCAATGTCTGTTGTTTTCCTCTTTGAGTTCCTAAGTTCTTATTTAGTTCCCACTTACAACTGTGAACATGCGGTATTTGGTTTTCCGTTCCTGTGTTAGTTTGCTAAGGGTAATACCCTCCAGCTACATCCATGTTGCCACAAAAGACATAATCTCTTTATCTTATGGCTGCATAGTGTTCTATAATGTGTATGTGGCAAATTTTCTTAATGTAATCTGTTACTGATAGTATATAGATTGATTCCATGTCTTTGCTATTGTGAATAGGGCTGCAATGAACATTTGCATGTATGTGTCTTTATGGTAGAATGATTTCTATTTCTCTGGGAATATACGCAGTGATGGGATTGCAAGCAGAACTATTGAATAGTAGTTCTTATGTTAGCTCTTTGAGGAATTGCCAAACTGCTTTCCATAATAGTTGAACTAATTTACACTTGCACCAACAGTGTATAAGTTCCCTTTCCTCTACAACCTCGCCCACATTTATTGTTTGACTCTTTAACTATAGCCACTCTGACTAGGGTGAGATGACATCTCATTGTGGTTTCTTTCTTTCTTTCTTTTTTCTTTTATGGGATGGAGTCTCACTCTGTGACCAGGCTGGAGTGCAGTGGCATGATCTCAGCTCACTGCAACATCCATTTCCTAGGTTCAAGCGATTCTCTTGCATCAGCCTTCTGAACAGCTGGGACAACAGGAGCATGCCAACACACCCAACTAATTTTTGTATTTTTAGTAGAGACACGGATTCACCATGTTGGTCAAGATGGTCTCGATCTCTTGACCTTGTGATCTGCCTGACTCAGTCTTCCAAAGTGCTGGGATTACAGGTGTGAGCCACTGAACCTGGCTGTCTCATTGTGGTTTTAATTTTTCATTTCTTGAATGATCAGTGATGCTGAGGTTTTTTTCATACACTTTTTGGCGATATGTATGTCTTCTTTTGAAAAGTGTCTATTCATGTCCTTTGCCCACTTTTTAATGAGGTTTCTTTTATTGTAAATTTAAGTTCCTTATAGTTGCTGAGATAGTAGATCTTTTTCAGATGCGTAATTTGCAAATGTTTTCTTCCACTTACTAGGTTCTCTGTTTACTCCGTTGATAGTTTTATTTTCTGCTATGCAAAAGCTCTGTAGTTTAATTAGATCTTACTTGTCAATGTTTGCTTTTCTTACTATCGCTTTTGGTGTTTTTGTCATGAAATCTTCGCACATTCCTATATCCAGGATTGTATTGTCTGGATTGTCCTCTGGGGTTTTATACTTTTCGGTTTTATATTTAAGTCTTCAATCAATCTTGAATTTATTTATTTATTTACTTATTTATTGTATATGGTGTAAATAAGGGGTCTGGCTTCAGTCTTCCACATATGGCTAACCAGTTATCTAAGCACAATTTATTGAATACGAAATCTTTTCCTTATTGCTTGTTTTTGTCAGCTTTGTCGATTATCACATGGTCACAGATGTGCAGCCTTATTTCTGGGTTCTCTATTCAGTTCCATTTCTCTGTGTGCCTGTATTTGTATCAGTATCATGCTGTTTTGGTTACTGTAGCCTTGTAGAGTAGTTTGAAGTCAGGTAACATGATACCTCCAGCTTTGCTCTTTTTGCTTAAAATTGCCTCGTCTATTTGTGCTGGTTTATTTATTTTTTTATTTTTTAAAATTATTTATTTATTTATTTATTTCCACAGAGTGTTACTCCTAGGTTGGAGTGGAGCTGCAGGAACTAGGCTCACTGCAAGCTCCACCTCCTGGGTTCATGCCATTCTCCTGCCTCAGCCTCCCGAGTCACTGGGACTACAGGCACCTGCCACTATACCCAGTAATTTTTTGTATTTTTAGTAGAGACGGGGTTTCACTGTGTTAGCCAGGATGGTCTTGATCTGACGTCATGATCCACCTGCCTCGGCCTCCCAAAGTGTTGGGATTACAGGCGTGAGCCACCACTCCCAGCCTTTTGGTTTTATATGAATTTTAAAATAGTTTTGTCTAGCTCTGTAAATAATTTCATTGGTAATTTGAAAGGAATAGCATTGAATCTGTAAATTACTTTGTCCAGTATAGTCATATTGGATCTTCCTATCCATGAGCATGGGATGTTTTTCCATTTGTTTGTGTCTTCTCTGATTTCTCCAAGCAGTGTTTTGCAATTCTCATTGTAGAGCTCTTTCACCTCCCTGGTTAGTTGTATTCCTTAATATTTTATTATTTTTGTGGCATTTGTGAATGGGATGGCCTTTCTGATTTGGCTGTCAGTGTTGCTATCTTTGGTGGAGAGAAATGCTGGTGATTTTTGCACATTGATTTTGTGTCTTGAAACTGCTGAAGTTATTTATTGACTAAAGAAGTTTTAGAGTTGTAACTACAGGGTTTTCTAGATATAGAATCATGTTATCTGCAAACAGAGATAGTTAGACTTTCTCTTTTCCTATTTGGATGCTCTTTACTTTTTTTATGTTGCCTGATTGCTCTGGTCAGGACTTCCAATACTATGTTGAATAGAAATAGTGAGAGAGGGCATTCTTGCCTTATACTGGTTTTCAAGGGGAATGCTCCCAGCTTTTGCCCATTCAGCAGAATGTTGGCTGTGGGTTTGTTACAGATGGCTCTTATTATTTTCTGCATATATTGAGATAATCATGGTTTCTTTTAATTCTGTCTATGTGATGAATTACATTTACTGATTTGCATATGCTGAACCAACCTTGCATCTTAATAAGGAGGCAGCCTACTTGACCATGATGACTATCTTTTTGATGTGCTACTGGATTCGGTTTACAAATATTTTGTTCCGAACTTTTGTGTTGATGTTCATCAAGAACGTTAGCCTAAAGTTTTCTATACTTGTTGTGTCTCTGCCAGGTTTTCGTGTCAAGATAATGCTGGCCTCATAGAATGAGTTGGGGAGGAAGTTCTCCCCATTTTTTTGGGATGGTTCCTGTAGGAATTTCACCAGCTCTTCTTTGTACATTTGGTAGAATTTGGCTGTAAATTCACGAGGTCCAGGGCTCTTTTTGATATACAAGCTGTGTATTACTGATTCAATTTCAAAACTTGTTATTGGTCAGTTTAGGAAACCAATGTCTTCCTAGCTTAGTCTTGGGAGGGTGTGTGTGTGTCTAGGAATGCATCTGTCTCTTCAAAGTTTTATACATTGTGTGTATAAAGTTGTTCATGGTACTACTGACCCCATGTAAATAAAAAACAACCATCAGAAACCACTAAAGTTTTAACAGTTCTTTTTATGTCTTGAATCTATTTTTGTTTAATTTTTTTACATGGAATGTGGAAAATATTTAAACTTACTGGTTTAAATTTCAACTTGTTTTCCCAGCATCACTTGTTGAACAAACAGTCATTTCCTTTACATAATGGTTTAGGCACCCTTGTCAAAAGACAAGCAACAGTTTATGCAAGGTATTCTTTTTGGAGTTATCTATTTTATTAATTTTGTCTCTATCATTGCTTTTATGCCAGTATCAAACTTTTAATTACAGTAGCTTTTTATCTTCTGAAGTTTAAAATGTGAGCCACCTAGCTTTGTTCTTTTCTTCAAGATTATTTTGGATATTCAGAGCATCTTCAAATTTCATATGAATTTTAGAATGGGCTATTCTGTTTTTGCAGAAGTTGGAAAAAAATAAAAAATTGGGATTACAGTACCTCTGTACACTACTTTGGCTAATATTGTCATTTTAACTTTATTAAGCCTTCTAGTCCATGAACATGGAATTCCTTGCCACTTATTTAAGTATTTTTTAGTTTATTTCATAAATATTCTTATCTTGTAGTTTCCATTGTACAAGTTTTGTACCTCCTTATTAAATTTATTGCTAAGCATTATATCATTTCAATGTTGCTGCAAACAATTGTTTTCTTAATTTACTCTCAAATTTATTGTTGGTATGTGGAAATGCAGTTTATGTTTCTGTGTTGTAAAAATAATGATTTTATCTCTCAAAGCTAGATTAGCAATTCATTCACAATAAATATGCTATTTAAATTGGTAGTCATTTAGCTATTTCCAATAAGCCAACTAATTTCACTGTGTTCTAAATATGTTCAATTGTGTTTTATTTTCATTTCCTCTCACATGTCATTCTCCCAGCTAGAATTACATCACTTCACACATAGAACTTTTATTTCTGGTACCTGGCACGGTGGCTTTTGCCAGTAATCCCAGCATTTTGGGAGGCCAACGTGGGTGGATCACCTGATATCAGGAGTTTGAAATGAGGCTCGCCAATATGGTGAAACTCTGTCTTTACTGAAAAAAACAAAAATTATCTGAGCAGGGTGGCAGTAGCCTGTAGTCCCAGCTATGATGCAGGAGAATCAATGGAACCTGGGAGGTGGAAGTTGCAGTGAGCTGAGATCGTGCCATTGTGCTCCAGCCTGGGAGACAGAGAAACTCCACCTCAAAAAAAAAGAAAAAGAAAAAAAAAAAAGGAAAAAAAGATCAAACAACTTCCATTTCTCTAATGTCCCTAAAGTCGTTGGTAATTGTATTTGTTCCTGTCTCTTACAATATTTAACAATCTCACAACGCAAAACAACCAAAGTTAGTCTTCATGTCGAAAATCTTCAGTGGATCTTTTACATCAGAAGATTTCTTAGTGTAATATTTAATGGAAAGGATGAATGCAGCTGAGATATAATTCTCCAAAAGTCTTTTAGAGTGTGCTGTTTTGTTATTTTTTATGTCACCTATCTCTCCTTTTCCAGGTTATTTTTCAAAGATTTTTGTACAGAAATAACCTGGGAAAAGGGTACTAATTTTTCTTTTCCAGCGAATGGCAGATAAATTACTCAACCAATATAAAAAAGACAGTTTTTCTCTGTGAGGCAAATGTTGGGCAGGTTTACATGTAACCTACTTTTAAAAGGTTGAGGTTTCTTAATCTTGAGGTTTCTCAGTTGTGATACAAATCTTCCACATGTGCAATGTCCATCTGAGCCTTTTGAATTCCCTCCAAAAGACATAGTATGAACAAGGAGAACTAATAAAAATATGAAGATTTTGCCTCCAATTCTGCAGTCAATTGTAAGTATTTTTGTCATTGATACCATTTGTTTCTCAACTACCTGTGACCCAGAAGTCCTCTCCTCGCTTTGGGAATTCCCACTTTTGCTTCAAGTTGTCCTGCCTTTGCAGACCGAACCAATGTTAATCTAGCACACATTGATTGAAGTCTCCTGTGTTCTTAGAATGTATAAAACCAGACTGTTCTGATGACCTTAGGCACACATCCTCAGAACCTCCTGAAGCTCTATCACAGGGGTGTGTCCTCAAACTTGGCCAAATATACTTTCTAAATTCACTGAGACCTGTCTCAAGGTATTAGAGTTCACAATGGAGAGTGCATCATAGCTCCACCCTGGGACTTCTCATTAACAAGAACTGTCCTGAATGTCTCCAGATGCAGCGAAACAAGGTATATGTAAATTGTATGAAACCAAATAGCACTTCCTAGAAGTATATGAATGAGTGTTGAGGAAAAACCAGGAAACTCCCACCTTTCAAAGAGGCAATAACACTGAGTTCTGTGACAGTTTCAGAGTCAACTTGTTTCCTGAGTCATCTCCACCAAATCTGAAAGCATTCCAGGGTGAGCTATTGTCCCTCCAGCCTTTGGCCCTCCCGCTTTGGTCCCCTGCACCCTCCCCTCAACCTTTGCCGTGATCACATTTTCTGATTCTGCAAAAGCAGATGGGAACCCTGAACTCTGGTCACTGCAACCTCCGCCTCCCAGATTACAGCTATTCTCCTGCCTCAGCCCTGCAAGTAGCTGGGATTACAGGCATGCACCACAACATCCAGGAAATTGTATTTTTATTAGGGACGGGTTTCACTATTTTGGCCAATCTGGTCTCAGGTGAATGGCCCTTCTCGACCTCCCAAAGTGCTGGGATTACAGGCATGATCCACTGCACCCGGCCAGAGAACAATGGCTTTTTAATGATTTTTTTAAGTCATGAAGTCCTTTGAGAATATTATAAAAATTAGGAGCTCTCTCTCCAGTAAAATGCACACACACATACAGAATGTTCCCGGAGCCTCTGAAGCCCCGCCATGCATCCCTGGCTAAGAATATGTTGCCTATAGAATATATTCTACTTATAGTTCTATTCGTCACAAAACAAGTTGCCCCATCACAACCTGATGTTGAAATGCACATTTGGAATCTTGCAGTCACATAACCTTAAGTGTTCAGTCAAGAAAGACAGATTCCTCCCACAGCAATGTGGCAAAAACTTTGCATAGTACGCCAGGGCCTCCTTCTGAACTGTTTATGATTCCTCCATACACTTGAGCATGTACACAACAATCTGAGATGTGAAAGGCACAGAAGCTGGTCTTAATCTGAGCAAATCAGCAGCTTTCAGAAGCTGCAAGGAAATGAAGCATCAGAGAAAATGAAAATTGTCCCTAATGATAGCTCAGAAAATAGGGCTGATTAGGCAAACTGTAGCCCCGAGTTTCAGTGGATCCCAGATGTCATGGATCACCAATCACTGTTACCATCCTCGTAGGAGCATCCTCCTTACCTGTTTGCCAGCCAAACTCAGTAGAACAGATTTTAGAGTCAGGCAGGCCTGGATTTAAATGCTGGCTTTCTTTACTGTATAAATTTGTGGAGGCTGGTTAGCTTCTCTGAAACTTGGTTACCTCATCTGTAAAATGGGACTAACGAGAATCTACCTCATAGGAATATTGTGAACATTAAATGAAATAAGACATGTAAAGTGCTCAGCACCCAACTCAGCAAGTGGGAAGTACTCATTAATATGGCTGTTACTATGGACAGTAGCAGAGGGCAATAACAACGTAACTCCAGAGTTAGGAAAACTGGATTCCGGGCCAGACGCAGTGGCTCAAGCCTGTAATCCCAGCACTTTGGGAGGCCAAGGTGGGTGGCAGATCACTTGAACCCAGGAGTTCGAGACCAGACAGGACAACATAGTGAAACCCTGTCTCTATAAAAAATAAAAAAAAATTAGCCAAGTGTGTTGGTGCATGCTTCTTGTCCCAGCTACTCAGGAGGCTGAGGTAGGAGGATCGCTTGAGCCCAGGAGGTTGAAGCTAAAGGGAGCTGTGATTGCAACACTGCACTCCAGCCTGGGCAACATGGCAAGGTCCTGTCTCCAAAACAAAAAATCAACAAAAAACCATTGATTCTAGATTTTGACTCCAATTACTTACAGGTTTAACTTTGTGCAGGTTACTAAACTCCCATTTTTAGTTTCCTCAACTGAAGCAAAAGGTTAACCCCTACTTCAAAATGTAGTTCAGCCGGGCACAGTGGTTCAAGTCTGTAATCCCAGCACTTTGGGAGGTCGAGGTGAGCTGATCAGTTGAGGTCAGGAGTTAAAGACTAGCCTGTTCAACATGGTGAAACCCCGTCTCTACTAAAAGTACAAAAATTAGCCGGGTGTGGTGGCACACACCTGTAGTCCCAGCTACTTGGGAGGCTGAACCAGGAAAATTGCTTGAACCTGGGAGGCAGAGGTTGCAGTGAGCTGAGATCACACCACTGCATTCCTGTCTGAGTGACAGAGTGAGACTCCATCTCAAAAAACCACAACCCCCCTGCAAAAACAAACAAACAAAGTGAAGTTCAGTGAGCTAATAATGCATGTACTATATGTGCTTAAACATCTCTGGTACATATTAAACACCTAGTAAATAGTGGCAATAAAGATGATGATGGTACTAATAATAGTTAATACTTACAAAGCTCTTACTAAATGCCAGGAACTGTTTTAAGCACTTTTCCTGTATTATTTTTTATTTTGTTGCCATAACCAATAAGGGAAGTCTAATTATTATCTTTGGATGAGGCCTGCAAAACTCAAATGAGTTGTGCTAGATCATAGAGCTGGTAAAGACATATATATATATATATATATATATATATATATATTTTTTTTTTTTTTTTTTTTTTTTTTGAGGCAGGTTCTTGCTCTGTTACCCAGGCTGGAGTGCTGTGGCATGATCACAGCTCATCACAACCTCAACCTCCTGGTATCAGGTGATCCATCTGCCACAGCCTCCTCAGTAGCTGGGACTACAGGTATGTGCCACCATGCCCAACTAACTTTTAAGTTTTTTGTATAGATAGTGTCTTGCTATGTTGCTCAGACTGGTCTCAAACTTCTGAGCTCAACCAGTCCTCCTTCCTTGGCCTCCCAAAGTGCTGGGATTACAAATGTGAGCCAACATGCCAGACAAAATTTCAACCTAGATAGAGCTTGAGACCATGCCCTAAACCACTGTTTTCTTGAGAATAATGTGTCCACATCAGCCCTATATATCAGAGATTCAAGATCACTTCATATCAAGAAATCTGCCCCGATATTCACGTAGGTTCTTTTCTATTTTCCTTAACTGTCAGCCAGCCTGAGAAATAAAGGGACAGAGTACAAAAGAAATTTTAAAGCTGGGCATCTGGGGGAGACATCACATGTCGGTAGGTTCCGTGATGCCCCAGAAGCCGCAAAAACCAGCAAGTTTTTATTAAGGAGTTTCAAAAGGGGAGGGAGTGTGTGAATAGTTGTGGGTCACAGACATCAAGTACTTTACAAGGTAATAGAATATCACAAGGCAAGTGGAGGCAGGGCAAGATCACAGGACCACAGGGCCGGGGCAAAATTAAAATTGCTAATGAAGTTTCAGGCACCTTTGTCATTGATAACATCTTATCAGGAGACAGGGTTTTGAGATCAACAGGTCTGACCAAAACTTATTAGGTGGGAATTTCCTCTTCCTAATAAGCCTGGAAGCACTATGGGAGACTGGGGTCTATTTCACCCCTGCAGTCTCGACCATAAGAGATGTCCACGCCTGGGGGGCCAGTTCACAGACCCACCCCCAGGTTCGCATTCTCTTTCTCAGGGATATTCCTTGCTGAGAAAAAGAATTCAGTGATATTTCTCCCATTTGCCTTTGAAAGAAGAGAAATATGGCTCTGTTCTGCCCAGCTCCCTGAACATTGCTGTTATCCTGTTCTTTTTTTCAAGGTGCCCAAATTTCACATTGCTCAAACACACATGCTGTACAATTTGTGCAGTTAATGCAATTATTACAGGGTCCTGAGGTGATATACATCCTCCTCAGCTGACGGGATTGAGATTAAAGTAAAGGCAGGCATAAGAAATCACAAGGGTATTGATTGGGGAAGTGATAAGTGTCCATGAAATCTTTACAATTTATGTTTAGAGATTGCAGTAAAGACAGGCATAAGAAATTACAAAAGTATTAATTTGGGGAACTAATAAATGTCCATGAAATCTTCACAATCTATGTTCTTCTGCCATGGCTTCAGCCGGTCCCTCCATTTGAGGTTCCTGATTTCCTGCAACAACTTCACTAACGTTTGAGACACTTCCCATTTCTGGCCAGAGCTCCCCCGCCTGTCCCTTCAGTTTTCATGGCTTACAGGGGAATCACTGTGCCAAAAACATGTACACTGCTAGGGCCACATGCAGTTCTAAGAGAACAAAGACAGCCTTCTCCAAATCCTTCTAGATCAGCTGTTAGTCTCAGTCAGCAAATGGCCACTGACTGCTCTAGCATGAGAGAGACAGTCCTTCTCCCTGACTGCACCAACAGAAAGCATTCAGGGTTTGCTTGACGATTTCATGAGGGGAATATATTGGGGTGGAAGAATGTTCCCTACATGCTTGTTTTGCAACTTCCCAGCTCAGGCAGGCTTCAGTGACAATCATGTGATTAGGGAGCCCAGACTGATGGCAGACCCAGGGCCCACTACTCTCCCCCAAATTCACAAGGCTCCCATTGTCACAGCTCACAGGAATCCAAGAAGAGCACCAGGGACAGGTGGTGGACATCCTGACATTGTGAAAAGGATGGGTAATTGAACATAGCTAGGTTACATTAATCACCTGGGGTCAGAGAATTCAACCAGGAAAGGAGAGAGGGGAGAAATCAGTCCAGCCTTTCTGGTCAGGTGGCACAGGAGCAGTGGCACAAAATGGGTTTATGTGGGAGATTTAGCTCACATAATCTCTTATCAAGGCACCCCCTCCTTGCAAATTGCCCCAAATATACATACAACTTAAATTCAAAGCCAGCTCCAGCCTCCCCTCTGATGAGATTGCTGCCCTGAGCTCTTCCTTTACAGAAATGCTGGCAACGCCATAGCTACTCAGCCACCTATGCTTTAGGGGGACCATATAGGCTTGCATTTGCACTACTGGATTCAGAGGCAGGGAGCCCTGAAGACCAGGGATAGTCTCCTAGGTTTAACTATTTGCAGGGATTAACTGGTCATTATCTCCTCTGGGATGGGTGTTCTGCAGACCCTGCTTTCTATTTGTACTTTGCATCTGGCCCTGCCCAGCGGATTGATTTCAGCAACCATAAATTTGGGGGGAGCTGTCCATCTTGGAAAATATTCTGGAATGGAGACCTGAAAGCAAGGAGGAAACATGTTTCCCAGGAACCAAATACAAAGAATGTTCAAATACAAATCATGCCTGACCAATCCCTAGGCTTCTGTGAGTGGGTTACATGACTGCAGGCTCAGGGAACTTCATGAGGTGTGCACCATCAGGTCTCAGTGAGCAGAATATGTAGGGAGTTGCCACATGGCCTCTGACCTTGTGTATGATCTAGGTGAAGATACATATTTTTCTCACAATATGACAGACAGCATGAAGCTAGAAGCAGATACACTTGAGATGACAGGACCGGGAATCCAAAAGATAGTGTAAAATAAGGGTAAAGTGCTGACTAAAAGATGAAATTTATGAATATCAGGAACAGATACAGTCTGGCACTTTGGTCAACAACATAAACAAAACCAGCAAAAGGACCCTGCTGATGTTTAGATTCTTGTCTCTGTTACCCTCAGCACAAAACATAATCACGTGAAGTCCCACTTCCTCACTTGTAAAACTGGGATAATAGCCCCTACATTATGATGTTATTATAAGAATTAAATCAGTTAATGTAGGCAAAGTGCTTATCATGGTGATGATGATGATGGTGGTGGCGGCGGTGATAATGTTGATGTTATGGTGGGTGGTGATGATGGTGATGGTGATGGGTGATGGTGATGGTGCTTGTGATTATGGTGATGGCGATGGTAGTGGTGATGGTGGTGATAGTGATGATGGTGATGGTATGATGATGTGACAGTGATGGTGATAATGATGGTGGTGACAGTGATGGTGGTGATGGTGATGATGGTGATAGTGATGGTCATGATGGCAATGATGGTAGTGGAAGTGATGATGATTGGTGATGGTGATGATGTTGGTGAGGGTGGTGATAGTGATGGTGGTGATGGTGATTTTGGTATGATGGTGACAGCGATGATAATGATGGTGATGGTAATACTGGTAGTGATAGTGATGGTGATGGTGTTGATGGTGATGTGATCTTGATGGTGGTGGTGATGATGATGATGGTGATGATGGTGGTGATAGTGATGGTGATGATGGTGATGATGATGGTGGTGATAGTGATGGTGATGATATTGATGATAGCAATGGTAATGGTGGTGATGGTGAAAATGGTAGTGATAGTGATGGTGATGATGATGGTGGTCATAGTGATGGTGATGATGATATTGATGATAGCAACAGTAATGATGGTGATGGTGAAAATGGTAGTGATAGTGATGGTGATGGTTCTGATGGTGATGTGATGATGGTGATGGCAATGATGGTGATGGTGATGACGATGGTGGTGATAGTGATGGTGATGGAAGATGATGATGATGATGATGATGATAATGGTGATATATAACACGTGGTGCCAATCATAGTGCTTCCCACTAGGCAGTCTCATTCCAGAGCCTATGTTCTTAACCATCTTGCTATACTAATTCTCGTAAGTGTTAAGTATAATTATTATAGTTATTACTGACTAGGAAGAAATGTGGCTGATCCACAGCATGTGTAAAAATGACTTTAAGGATGACGGCTGACAGCAAGTACAACATGAGTCACGTAAAGACTATGTGTAATGAGGTGGTGACAGTCCCAAGCTACTTTTGCAGCATGGGAATCACAAGAGGAGAGGCCTAAATACACACAGAGCAGGATCAGAAGGAAATGACTATGGCCGGGTGTGGTGGCTCACACCTGTAATGCCAGCACTTTGGGAGGATGAGGCAGGTGGATCACCTGAAGTCAGAAGTTCAAGACCAGCCTGGTCAACATGGTGAATCCCCGTCTCTACCAAAATACAAAATGGTGGTGCTGGGCATCTGTAATCCCAGCTACTCGGGAGGCTGAGACAGGGGAATTGCTTGAATCTGGGAGGCAGAGGTTGCAGTGAGCCCAGATCACGCCATTGCACTCCAGCTGGGGCAACAAGAGTGAAACTCCATCTCAAAAAACAAACAAATTAATTAATTAATTAATTAATTAATTAATTAAAATGAGAAGGAAGAAATGACCAGAATGACCAAACCATAGCATAAGAAGATTAACCAAGATCAGGTATGGTGGCTTATGCCTGTAATCTCAGCAATTTGGGAGCATGAGGCAGGAGGATCACTTAAGCCCAGGAGTTTGAGACCAGCCTGGAAACACGGTGAGACCCTGTCTCTAAAAAAAATTAAAAAATAACAGCTAGAGGACCTGGCACGTTTTGCCTGAAGAAAATACTTGAGGGACATTCCAGCCACTTTCTAAGGCCTTAAGCCTTCTACATAAAATGAAAGGTCCAGAAGTAGGCCAGGTGAATGTGGGTCCTAGGTAGACAGATCTCAGCTCAATATAGGAAGTCCTTTCTGACATGTTGACCCAAGATGAACAGGAAGCATCGTGTCCCAAAAGCATCTGAGTGCTGGCAGAATCCAGAATTCTGGGACTCAAACACTGGATAGGGGAGCAGCTATTTTACAGACTCTAAATATCTCCTCCTAGTGTGGAACTAGGACCATCTGACGACCACATGCATCACCCGAGGGCTTGTTAGACACATTGATCCAGAGTCTCCACCCCAGCCACTGAGTCTGAATCTGTATTTTCACAAGTTGCACAGGTGATCTGTATGCACATGAATGCTTACAAGCACTGATGTGGAGATCATCTGAAAAAGACCCAGGTCCAGATGGGCTGCAGCTATGAAAAGCAATAGTGGGGAGAAACACTGGGGCACGGAAGAGCACGTGGTTCTAGGGTCTGGTCTCTATGGGGACAGCCCAGCTGTGCTTCCAGCCCAGCTGCTCCAATTTTGTCGTTTTTTTAATCTAGTGGGGCTCAGAAGAGTCCGTCAAATTTGCATAAGGAGGCCTGAGGTAAAGGGGCTCATGGGTACAGGTACTCATCTGACACCTCATTAAGCCATCTTGGTAAATCATCTCTAGAATGCCTGTTGTTATTTTAGGAAACAACATACAGGGAATGATGATTAAAAATAACACCCTGAGTGGGAATTTCTGCTCCTTCCAGTGGTTGGCAAGTAAAGCACTTTGGGAATTTTTTGGTAAGGTAACATTTCTATGCATTTTCACAGATCACACAACATCAAAGCTTGTCTATATTGAAGGTTTTTTCCCTTTCCTTTCCTGCTGCTTTGGGTTTGCAGCTTTATTCTATTGCTGTTTTTTGTTTGTTTGTTTTTGGGTTTTTTTTTGTTGTTGTTTTTTTGTCTTCTGTGTTTTTTTTTTCCTTTCAACTGAACATTTTCTGATTTTACTTTGACTTGCAATGGGAGAGGGTATTGCTTCTAGATGTTACATGACATCAGAAGCATAAAATGGTTAACGAAGCTGCAGGTCGTTTTCAGCTGAAAAGGCAATTTTATGATTCATAATTATGACCATGTAAGGCATTTTCATGGCAGAATATTTGTTATCTTAGATCTCCATCAGGATGACATCCAGGGATTTGCTGTCCAGTAGAAAGTTCACCTTTGAATTATCCACTCTTTGCAGCCTTCTAGTCTTGCTGCTCTCCTTCACAGGTGTAAGGGCTTTCCTGTTAGACCTTCTTCCCTCCTGGAACTGCCAGGGCCCTGATGTTGCCATATTGTCCCGGTTTTCAGGGCCCTTTGCAATGCATCTTCCCATCCCTCATGACCCTCACTGCCTACCTGCTAGGCCCACGGTCTAGTACCTGAGCCCCTTAGTAACACTCCTTGATCTGCCTTACACACTGTCCTCCTACTCCTCCTCTCTGATAAAACCTGAACTTCCAGTCATTCCACCATCTGCCTTCTCTGCTTCTGACTCCACCCTGCTGAGAGAGGAAAAAGCACACAGAAGCACCAGCTGAGGCCACAACAGTTTCATGGTCTGAAGCCTTCTTTAGATTCTTGTGCTCTCCGACAACCATTTTAGTTGTCCTAAATCAGCTCTTCAAAAAAAAAAAAACACACACACACACAAAACTGTCATTTGGCCTCGCTTCCCAGCCTCACAGAGGAGACTTCTCTTTGTCACAGCATATTGACAGCTCTTTCAATACCAGTACTTTTGTTAACTCACTGAGGCAGCTTCCATGGCCCTGTGATAAAGCAAATGAATTTGAATCTCTCAGGTGGGGCCCAGGGTTCTTTTTTAGTTACTTTTGTTATCTTTTTTTTTTAGAGACAGCATCTTTCTCTGTCACCTATGCTGGAGTGCAGTGGTGTGATCATAGCTCACTGCAGCCCCTAACTCTCTGGGCTCAAGACATCCTCCTGCTTCAACCTCCTGAGCAGCTGGTACTACAGGTGCAAGCCACCATGGCTGGTTATTTTATTTTATTTCATTTTTGAAACAGAGTCTTCCTCTGTTTCTGTATTAAACCTTGCACACTATCTAGGAGGACCTATCATACAATAAACAGCTCTGGGGTAAACACATTTCATAAGGTCCAATGTCGTGAGTTTAACCTTTTTACTGTTATCCAAGTACTTTCTTACCTGTAGCCTTTTTTTTTTTTTTTTTTGACAGAGTCTTGCTGTGTCACCAAGGCTGAGTCCAAAGGCACAATCATAGCTCAATGCAGCCTTGAACTCCTGGGGTCAAGAAATCCTCCACCTCAGCCTCATAAGTGGCTGGTACTACAAGTGAATGCCACTGGGCCCAGCTAATGTTGTTATTTTTTATTTTTTTTCATAGTAGAAATGGGGTCTCTATATTTCTCAGCTTCTTGAACTCCTGGACCTAATCAGTCCTCTTGCCTTGGCCTCTCAAAATTCTGGGATTCAAGGCATGAACCACTGTGCCCAGCCTCATTTTTTTTTTTTTAATTCACTGGGCAGTGTGGGGTGTGTCTGTGATCCTAGCTACTCAGGAGGCTGAAGTGGGATGACTGCTTGAGCCCAGGAGGCCAAGGCAGCAGTGAGCTATGGACTATCATTACCTTGGAAGAGAAAAAAAAGATAAGAAAACTCCCTCTGTGGGCCAAGGTGATGCAGCCAGCTGACATATGATTTTACATAGAATTAATTTTACTTATTTATTTATTTTTTTGGACAGAGTTTCTCTTTGTCTCCCAGGCTGGATTGCAGCGGCATGATCTCAGCTCACTGCAACCTCCTCCACCTCCAGGGTTCAAGCAATTCTTGTGTCTCAACCTCCTGAGTATCTGGGACTACAGGCACGTGCCACTACACCAGGCTGATTATTTTGTAGTTTAATAGATACGGGGTTTCACCATGTTTCCCAGGCTGGTCTTGAACTCCTGAGTTCAGGCAATCTGCCCATCTCGGCCTCCCAAAGTGCTGGGATTATAGGCGTGAGGCATGGACCCGGCCTTGGATTTTAGATAGAATTTAAAGAGCTCACGATCCCCTTAAAGTTCTTTCATCGTCTTCCCAGACATACAAGAAGCCTAGTTAAAAACATCTGGGTTAGAGGTTCTCTGCGGTCTTTGAATCAGGGTGTAAGAAATGGAGAGGACCTCAGAGTTCAATGAATATAATCCTCATTAAAGTCAGATATTACAATTCAGTCAGTGAGGCCCAGATAGTTTTCATGGCTTACTCATAGCACAGCTGGAGGAGACCTGTATCTTGGTTTTCTGAATCCCAGTTCTCACACAGTGTTGTGTTAGCATACTGTGTTTAAAAGAAATGTAAAGAAGGAGAGAGTCCTGTGGAGAGAATGGCTGGGGGCAAAAATAAAAAGCAATAGTTATTCCTAGGATGTATAGGTTGGCTATTACTTGGTTTGATTTGCCTTCAACATAGATTAGTTTTCTAGCTTCAACCCCTAAAAAACCAAGCCCGAAGCTCTCTTCTAGCACCTTACTTTGGATCTGTGACTAAATCCTGATGGATTGTCTGAGCAAGATCTGTGGAGAGGCAGATAGAGGGGCCTAGGCACATCATGAGTTCTAAATGGCTGATGTCATTAGAAAAACCATAAGCAAGAAAGAATCTACTGTTTCCAGGAAGTGGGGGAAAAGTTTCTAAGCAGAAAGTATGAGTATTGAAGAAGGAGGGTAAGGGTTATGTAGCAAAGAAGAGGTTATTGGATGGTCCCTGTAGGCTGGGGGTGGGAGAGGGGTGCACAGCAGGGTGGGGTGTGAGTGAGGTATGCTCAGAGATCATTTTTGTTTTTGTTTTTGGACCAATAAAGTGTTCAATTTTTTTTTTAGTTTTAAAATTTTAAAATTTAAAATTTTTTTGATCAGTGAAATGAGAGATGGTTTTGGGGATGTCTGGGAGCCATCTAAGAGGTTTATTAAGCTGGAGATTATCAAATTAAGGTTTGCATTTTAGATAGATGCTTTTACATGGAAGATAGAGCTAAGATTTTTTTTTTCAGTTAAGTGTTAGAATTCAGTTGCCGAGATTAGGAATCATTCATTCATTGATACAACTTTACGAAGCTCATAATTTAAGTCAGGCACTGATCTAGACAAGAAAAGATAGTCCAAAGCAGCACAGTGACAATGGAGATGGAGTTATATAACCAACAATACATACAGAGAAGACAGATTTGAGAAATTCTCAGGAGATAAAAATCAGTAGGACCTGATGACTAATGAGGTCAGTGGGAAGTGGAATGAAAATAGTAAGGATATTGACAGATGCTTGAAACAAATATGTCCAATATTTTGGAATTATATAATAAATTTAAAGGAATTTCCTGTCAGGAGCCCCAGAAAGATTAAAACCCAAATGCTAATACATAAAGATCAAAACAGCTTTCATTTGCAACATCTTTGAATGAGGAGACTCCTTCGGACTTTGTTATTTCTCCAAAGCAGAGATACAGGCCTGCCAAAGGGAGGTAATAATATCAACTACCAAATTGTAGGTTTAAAGGAGAGAGGTTGAAGTAAAAAGTACTAAAGTCTTGCTGGGCCTCTTTCAACAGCCTAATGGTAAGCCATTCCTACCAGAATTCTGATTTTGTCAAAATGCGTTTACTTTCATGTAATTTTGGAATAAGCTTTTAAAAACTGAAAGCAGCAAGAACAGTATGTGAACACAGATGGGCTGGGGGGCAGAGTGAATTGGGTAAAGTTTATATGAATAAAAAAGAAGAGGGGATTTTATGAATGCTACTTTCAAAGGCAAAAGACCTAGTCAAAGCACTTATTTTTGCTTTCTTAATTCCTCACCTGCTACTACAAATAAAAAGCAGCAAAACTAAAAGAAAAAAAAAAGCTATGTGCTGTAAATGCCTTTAAAGACACTTCCTTAGTAGTTCATTCTGTTGTATGCATCATAATGTCTTGCTGGGCAGGCTGCCCAGCTCAACTTCCAATCTCACAGTTCTGAGATGAAAAGTGAAATGTAATATTTACAATCCTGGGAATGAATTAATCCCTGGCAAAAGAGAAGGATTTGATTTTCTCACTTGCTCATATCTAGCTGGCTTTATACCTAAGCATGGTACCAGGGATCTGTTTCTACTTGTCACCACAGGGCAGGGAACTAGAATCAGTTCCTGAAGCTAAATGCCTGAAATGTCTAGAACAAGCAAAAACTGACAGAATTCATCACCACTAGACCAGCCTTACAAGAAATTCTCAAGGAAGTCCCACATCTGCAAGTGAAATGATAATTATTATCAAGAAAACAAAAAAAATTATGAAACTCACTGGTAGAACAAATACACAAAGGAGAAAGAGAAAAGAATCAAACTTTATCACTACAGAAAACCACCAAATTACAAGGATGAACAATTAAGAGGGGAAGAACAGAAAATAATTAACAAAATGAGAGAAGTCCTTACCTATCTATAATAATCTTGAATGTAAACTGATTAAATATCCCCCCTTAAAATATATCGACTGGCTGAATGGATTGAAAAACATGGCCCAACTATAGGTTGCCTACAAGAAACTCACTTCATCTTTAAGGACACACATAGACTGAAAGGGTGGAAAAAGATATTCCATGCTAACAGAAACCAAAAGCAAGCAGGGTGGCTGTACCTTTATCAAATGAAACCGACTTTAAGTCAAAAATGATTTAAAAAACACAAAGGTTATTATATAATGATAGATCAATTCAGCAAGAGGAGGTAACAATTCTAAATATATATGCACCCAACACTGGAGCACCCACATATATAACATAAACCAAATATTATTACATCTAAAGGGAGACATAGAGGCCAATACAATAGCTGGGGAATTCAACATCTCATTCTCACACTGAACTGATCATCTAGATAGAAAATCAACAACAAAACGCGACTTATACTTCACTCTAGGCTGGACACAGTGGCTCACAGCTGTAGCCCCAGCACCCTGGGAGGCAGAGGCAGGCAGATCCCTTGAGGCCAGGAGTTTGAGACCAGCCTGGCCAACATGGTAAAATGCTGTCTCTACTAAAAATACAAAAAATAGCTGGGTGTGGTGGTGGGCATCTGTAATCCCATCTACTTGGGAGGCTGAGGCATGAGAATTGCTTGAACGTGGGAGCTGGAGGTTGCAGTGAGTCAAGATCATGCCTGGGCAGCAGAGACTCTTTCTCAAAAAAACAAAAAAGCAACTGCATTTTAGACTAACAGAGATATTTACAAAACATTTCATCCAACAGATGCAGAAAACACATTCTTTCATTAACACGAGAAACATTCTACCTATTCTGGTCTATTCTGCCATATGTTAGGCCACAAAAGAAGTCTCAATAAATTTAAAATAATTGAAATTATATTGAGTATGTTTCCTGACCATAGTGGGAAAAAACTAGAAGTCAACAACAAGGTGAACTTTTGAAATTGTACAATTACATGGAAATTAAACAGTATGCTCCTGAATGATGAATGAAGAACACTTTAAGTTTTCTTTCATTTTCTTTTTTATTTTTCTTTTTTTTTTAATTAGCTAAGAACAATTGTTCTGAAGACGCAAAGCTAAACTAACTGCTAACATCCAAACACAGCCTGACAGTGTAGCTGCAAACTTTGCTCCTGATCCATGGGTAAAAGGAGCTCTCAGCTTTGCAGAAGCCTTCTGTTTGTGCCACCTGCCATAGGACAGAAAAGAAGCACCTGTGAGCAAGAGCCATACACTCAATATACCACTGCTGACTCCTAAGTGCCCAGAATTTCATCCAGAGAAGTAGCTTTAGAAGTTAGGTGATGAATTCTATTCATTTATTTAAAAAATCATATATATATATATATATATATATATATATATATATATATATATAAATAATATATTTGTATGTTATATTATATTTTTGTCTATTTTTAGGCAGAGTCTTGCTCTGTTGCCTAGGCTGGAGTGCAGTGGTGTGATCTTGGCTCACGGCAACCTCTGCCTCCCGGGTTCAAGTGATTCTTCTGCCTCAGCCTCTTGAGTAGCTGGGATTACAGGCATCTGCCACCATGCCTGGCTAACCTTTGTATTTTTAATAGAGATAGGATTTCACCATGTTGGCCAGGCTGGTCTCGAACTCCTGACCTTAAGTGATCCAACTGCTTCAGCCTCCCAAAGTGTTTGGATTACAGGCGTGAGTCACCGTAACCAGTCTTTTTTTTTTTTTTTTCCTCAAGCAGAAGAGCAAAGATGAGAGAGTCTCCACACTAACAGCACACCAAGGATATTATCTGCCTGCATTAGGAAGCTTCCAGGGCATACAGGATGGCAGGAACTTCCAATGGGGTGAATGAGAGTGACTTAGAGCTACTTGATGGGATCCCTTTGGATGCTTCTGATACCTCCACCCTTCCTGAGGCTTTGCCACTGGGCTTGGCAAAAGGAGAACCCTTTAATATTTAGGAGAGCAGAGATAGAGGGAGAATGGAGAAGCCACATACTACAGTCTTCTGTGTTTTACTGGCTAAAGGGCTGCAGATATTTTACATGCCCCACAAATTGTCAACAGACCAGGCACGATGACTCACACCTGTAATCCCAGGACTTTGAAAGATTGAGGTGGATGGATCACTTGAGATCACGAGGTCGAGGTTAGCCTGGGCAGCATGGCGAAACACCATCTCTACTAGAAATTAAAAAGTCACCTCTCCATGGTGGTGCGCATCTGTAGTCCCAGCTAATTGGGAGGCTGAAAAAAAAGGATCACTTGAACCCAGGAGGCAGAGGCTGCAGTGAGCCGAGATCTCACTACTGCACTCCAGCCTGGTGATGAAGTGAGAGTCTGTCAAAAAAAAAAAAAAAAAAAAAAATAGGCTGGGCACGGTGGCTCACGCCTGTAATCCCAACACTTTAGGAGGCCAAGTGGGGTGGATCAACGAGATCAGAAGATCGAGACCATCCTGGCTAACATGGTGAAACCCCGTCTCTACTAAAAATACAAACAAACAAATAAACAAACAAACAAATTAGCTGGGCATGGTGGCGAGCACTTGTAGTCCCAGCTAGTCAGGAGGCTGAGGCAGGAGAATGGCGTGAACCCGGGAGGCGGAGCTTGAAGTGAGCTGAGATTGGGCCACTGCACTCCAGCCTGGGCAAGAGAGTGAGACTCCATCTCAAAAATAAAATAAAATAAAATAAAAATAAAATAAATTGCTAACAGGAAGAAGGCAGAAGCAAAACACTTGCTCACAGCTGCCAGAGATTTGTGGGCCCTGCCTGGGTTAGAGGTATAAATGCCAGCTCTGCATTGAACACATGAGGGAATTTCTTTTTCTTGCTCTTGCTCCAGCTCCGTGTAACTGCATACCATGGTATCCCTTTCCTTTCTGGGTGATTATGCCCCATCCGTAAGCAGGTTACTAACAAAATAGAGGACAGGACTTCACTCCTCCCCAAACACCTATAGGGGGAAGGCCCCCTTTTACTGAGCACCATGGCTACAATTTTAACAGTTACTGCAAAATAAAAGTTGCTACATTCTCTTGATGATGGGTTTTCCTATCACCTGAAAAATTATTCACTGAGTGTCTGTAGCCAGGGTGAAAAACACTCTTAAAGTTTAGATATGCATCAGTATTTCCCTCAAAATAGCACAGGTTAAAGCTTTCATAAAAAGAAAACCAAAATAAGGAGTTGAAAACATGTAAGTATAAATTAACGGCCACAAAATGGGGACGTTAGAGACTATGAAATAGCTTTGTCTTGTGGAAAGATAGAATCTGAGAAGCAATTCTGCAGGACTTGGCTGAAAGTCAATGAGAGGCTGATCAAATGAAATGGTAGAAGCCATGTAATTGGTCACATCACACATCTGTGACAAACCCACATAGAATCCAAGGAATGTAGTTGATCTGACAAAAGGCCTCATGTTTAAAATTTGCCCTAAGTTTCCCTAAATCTGCCAAAAATTTCCCCACTTGAGCCACTTTTTCAGATACAGTTTAGCTATCTGTTCTTGTGATACTAGGTGCCTTTAGAGAGTTCTTGGGAGCTGCGTGTGGTGGCTCACACCCATAATCCCAGCACTTTGAGAGGCCACAGCAGGTGGATCACTTGAGGTCAGGAGTTTGAGACCAGCTTGGCCCACATGGTGAAACCCCGTCTTTACTAAAAACACAAAAATTAGCCGGGTGTGGTGGCATGTGCGTGTAATTCTAGTTACTCAGGAGGCTGAGGCAGGAGGACTGTTTGAACCTGGGAGGCAGAGGTTGCAGTGAGCTGAGAGTACACCACTGCACACCAACCTGGTTGACAGAGCAAGACTCTGCCTCAAAAAAATAAAATAAAATAAAATAAAATAAAAATTACTGGGGCTGGGTACAGTGGCTCATACCTGTAATCCTAGCACTTATGGAGGCTAAGATGGAAGGATGGTTTGAGGCAGGGAGTTTGAGACCACCCTGGGCAACATAGTGAGACAGCATCTCTGCCAAAAAAGAAAAAATATACATGTTGAGACATTTTTGTATAGACAGAAAAAAAAAATACCTTGGCGTGGTGGTGTGCACCTATAATCCTAGCTCTTGGGAGGCTGAGACTGGAGGATTGCTTGAGCTCCAGGAGTTTGATGCTGCAGCGAGCTAGGATTATGTCACCGTGTTCCAGCCTGGGAAATAGAAGGAGACAGTATTTGAAAAAAAGAAAAGAAAAAAAAAAAAAAAGCTAGGCACAGTGGCTCATGCATGTGATTCCAGCATTTTGAGAGACCAAGGCAGGTGGATCACCTGAGGTCAGGAGTTCGAGAATAGCCTGACCTTCATGGTGAAACCCTGTCTCTACTAAAAATACAAAATTAGCCAGGTGTGGTGGCACATGCCTGTAATCCCAGCTACTTGAGAGGCCAAGGCAGGAGAATAGCTAGAAACTGGGAGGCAGAGGTTTCAGTAAGCTGAGATGAGGCCATTGCACTGCATTCTGGGCAACAAGAGTTAAACTCTTACTCAAAAGAAAAAAAAAAAAGCTCTACTTTTTTTACTGTTGCAATGGTAATAATAGAGGCTTTCCTGTCGAGGAGCTCTATACACATACGCCGGGTGCGGTGGCTCACGCCTGTAATCCCAACAGTTTGGGAGGCTAACGCAGGCAGATCGCTTGAGGTCAGGAGTTCAAAACCAGCCTGGCCAACATGGTGAAACCCTGTTTCTACTAAAAATACAAAAATTAGCCCAGCATGGTGGCATGTGCGCCTGCCGGGTTCAAGCGGGAGGCATCCGCCTCCCCGGGTTCAAGCGATTCTCCCACTTCAGCCTCCTGGGTAGCTGGGATTACAGGCACCCGCCATCATGCCCGGCTAATTTTTGTATTTTTATAGAGACAGGGTTTCACTGTATTGGCCAAGCTGATCTTGAAATCCTGATCTCAGATGATCGGCCCTCCTCAACCTCCCAAATTGCTGGGATTACAGGCAGCAGCCACCACCCCTGGAGAGTTCTCTTTTCTTTGCGAAGGGCAAGACAAACTGGAATGGATTCACGTCAGAGCGGTGCGCATGCCCTGGAAAGCATTATGGTTAGACCCATGTGAGACAGGTTAGTTTTACTGTGTGTGTTCCCCATGTGTTGTTGCCCATGTGTCGTTCCCATGGTAATCCTGCTCATTAGTAGAGAAACCACAGGTTCAGACATTTGGTGTATGTCCTTGTCTGAGGAGCCAATGGGGTAAAGCTACTATAAGCGGGATTAGGACTGAAGGACTCTAAGAATCCCGCCCATGAGGAATGATAAGGCAGCGCCAAGGAACCTTTGTTGGCCTCGGGTAGGCGGTCTTCTGCAGTCCCCTCCGGTGTGCCGCTCCGCCCCGCGCTGGGCGCATGTCCTGCCGTGCTCCGGAAAGCGGGATCCGGTGCAGAGAAACCCCCATCCTGGGAAACGGGCTGCTGCCAGAAAGGCGGTCACCCCCTGACCCATCACATAACGCGTTTGTGGGGAACCTGATGCTAAACTATTCGCAGACGTCCTGCTTCTGGGTCAGGGTTTTCCATGGAGCAGAGCAGCTCCCTCGCTGCTATCTATTGAAAGTCAGACCTCCACACAAGGCTCTCTGCACCCGTGTGCGGAGGACCTGGTGATGTGGTGTGTGATGTGGCGTGTCCTGTGTAATTCAGCCCTTGACATATACCTTCCTTCCTTTCTCCTGTTCCCGAGAACCTCTTCCCTGGCCCGCTCATGCCCACCCACCCCTGAGCCCCGGATCACGCAGTGGGTGTCTCTCGCGAGAGCCCATCGGCGCCCGCTGTGCATTGGGAGGCTCACGTCCCCACCCTCGGGCTTTCCAAGGTGCCGCGCCAGGGGTTGCTGAGGTAGGGGTGGCGCCCCTGCTCCTCCTTCCACCTCTCCGATTCCACCTCCTCCTCGCACCCTGCTGGGAACTCCTCCAGGGGCTGAGATTGGATTCACCGAGCCTGGTGAAAATGACTGAGGAGTGGTTGTCCGAGGGTGTGCCCCTGCGGTTCACGCATGCCTCGTGGTGGTCGTTGGGGTCACGGCCCTTCTTCCCACCCCAGGCGCGCGGCGATGGGATGTGAACCAGTCACTGCCTTTGTGCTTTCCTCCTCTCTCCGCTGCCCAGGTCAGCCAGCGGACAGTGGGGAAACTGTGGGCACGTCGGCGGAGTTAGATGGCAGCAAAGGTGGGCCGGATTGGTGTGATAAAGTTCCAACTGGGTCCTTCCGCGAGCCCTGGGTCCATGAGATGTCGGCAGCGAGCGTTGGACTTGATCGTCAACCTGGGATTTCTAAGGTAGAAAGGGTAACTCAGATCAGCAGCACTACCACCTTCCTTCACGAGATGTCGCTGTTTTCACTACGTCGTTTCTTCCTCTCCAACTGTTTCCACAGTATTTTCAGCTGCTCTTCATTTTGTTTTTCTTTTTCCTTTTACTTTTCTTACTCCCCTTTCTACACACTGAAGTTGCTGTTGTTTTATGTTTACTTCTTCTCCTTCTAATTCTTCTTTTCTTTTTTTTGAAAAGTTGGAGTGTGAGATTGCATTCTCGGCTCATCACAGCCTCAACCTTCCTGGGCTCCCGCAGGTGTTCTTGCCATCTCAGCCTTCCAAGTGGCTGAGATTGCAGGAATAGCTTGATTCTGGGATGTCGAAGCTACAGTGAGCCATGATCACGCCATTGCCCTCCAGCCTAAGTGACAGAAAAAAGCTGTTTCGGAAAGTAAGAGAGACAGGTTAAAGAACTCCTTGAAATTACTACACTTGATTGTGATCTAAATTACCGTTTTCATTTTTATATTTTTCACTCTCGCTAGTTTGTTTATTATTATTGCTGTTGTTTGTTCTTATTTCTGTGCATTGTTTCTTATTATTGTTATTGTTTTTATTATTTAGTTATTTAGAGATGGAGTCTTGCTCTATAACCCAGACTGCAGTGCAGTGGCATGACCTTGGCTCACCGTAGCCTCAAATTCCCGGGTTCAAGTTCGAGACCAACCTGGGCAATATGGCATAACTACTATGTCTACTAAAATCTGTCACTGATACTCCAAGGGCTGTTGAATAAGACAGGTGCAATTTCGGAGGCTGAGGCAGGGAGTTGGCTAGAGTTCGGGAGTTCGAGACCCGCCTGGACAACAGACTGCAGTGCATTTGCCTGACTAAGGCCCAGCACAACCTCTACCTCCTGAGCCCAAGGGATGCTCCCATTTTAGGCTCCAAAGGAGCTGAAACTACAGGCGCCTGCTATCATGCCCGGCTAACATTTTAATTTTTTTTTTTTTTAAGTGGAAACATGGTCTCACTGTATTGCCAGGGCTGGTCTCAAACTCCTGGGCTCAAACAATTCTTCCACCTCAACCTCCCATAGTGTTGGGATTGTAAGTGTAAGCCATGATGCACTTCCCTCTTTTTTATTTCCTTTATTTTTGTTTATTCTTCCTCTTTCTTTCTTTCCTTTTCTTTCTTTCTTTTCTTTTTTTCTCTCTCTTTTTCTTCCTCCATTCTTTCTATCATTTCTTATTCTCTTTTTCTGTTTCTTTGTCTATTTTCTTTATCTTTCTTTCCTTTACATCTCTGTTGCTTTTTCTTTACATTTATTTTTCTTGATCTTTTTTGCTCTCTCTCTTTTCTCAATTCATTTCCTCCCATCCCTCTGTCTGTCTGTCTTTGTTTGGATTCTAGAAGTCTCCTCATTCTGCATTCCCCTGTGTATCACAATCCTCTGAGACTTTCACATGGTTGTTTTTCCTCCTTGTTCCATAAAATGAATTCACTCTTCTTTTATTTAGGTACGCTATGGATGGTCGAGGGCTGAAAGAAAGAAATGGACCATAAATTTGATTGGTTTCACAAGAGACATGGGAGACCAAAGAATGCACTATGAGTACTTTTCTAAATATCCTGTTTATCTCCCAACTGGGCTCATAAAAATATGGATGCATTCAGTGGGTTGACAGATCTCTGGGCAGTCGTGACCCTGCAATTATATTTGACCAAGGGTGGTGATGACAGATGAGTGGCACAGAAACCTACCCTTCTTTGGCACCAATTGAGCATGGTGACAACAGATTCAAAATGGCCTATGTCTGAACTTGATGGTCCTGTTTTTCTGCTCTGGTCTTTAGGAATGAGGGGAGCCTTCCCGAGTTCTGCCATTTCCTTGCATTTTTCTTTTTACATACATTCGTTCACTTATTTATTTATTAATTTATTTTAAATAGAGTCTTGTTCTGTAGCCCAGGCTGTGGGGTTTTTTTGGCTGGCTGCAATCTCCACCTCCCTGGTTCCAGCAATTCTCCTGCCACAGCCTCCTGAGTAGCTGGGATTACAGGTGTATGCCACCCTACTCACCTAACTTTTGTTTTTTTAGTAGAGACAGGGTTTCACCATGTTGCCCAGGCTGCTCTTGAACTCCTGACCTTCAGGGATCTGCCAGCTTCAGCATCCCAAAGTGCTGGGATAACAGGCATGAGTCACCACACCCAGCCTAAATTGCAATTTTTCAAAATAAATGTTTTGTTGTTGTTGTTGTTGTTTCAAATAAATAGGTCATCACCTAGTGGCCACTGTTATTGAAAGGACACTGTTATTGAAAGTGGCCACTGTTATTGAAAGGTCGCACTGAGGGAGGCCTGGCCAACTTCAAAGAGCTTGGAGCAACTGCTTTCTCTCCTTCCCTTCTGGAGGGCCCTCCCTCTCTCCCTCACTTCCTAGGGAACCTCCATCCTGGGGGGGACTCTGTTGTTCTTTTATCCCTCTAGGTAGATGTTGTCTGGTTCTGTTGCCAACACGGTGGCATGGTCTCGCCTGGCTGCAGTCTCCACCTCCTTGCTTCCAGCGATTCTCCTGCCTCAGCCTCCTGAGTAGCAGAAATTACAGGTACATTCCACCCTATCCAGCTAACTTTTGTGTTTTCAGTTGAGACAGGGTTTCACCATATTGGCCAGACTGATCTCATAATCCTGACTTCATGATCTGCCAGCCTTGGCCTCCCAAAGTGCTGGGATGACAGTCGTGAGCCACTGCGTTTGGCCACCATCATTGATTTTAACTGGAGATTCTAGATTCGAGGCATATCTCATTCTATGTCGCAGAATGACTTCTTTATCCTGCCGACTCAAGAAAGCCGGGTCCCTTGTGATTCATTTCAAACCGAGAGTCACCTCTGTTTGGAAAACAGATCTGCTCCCAAGTTCAGTGGAGGGATGTGTCATATAGGAGGGATTGTTCCTTCTGACTTAGTCTGCACGGTGGGGCCTAGGGCTGGAGCTCAGTGCGGATTGATGGCTCCCTCTACCTTGGGTTCCATTGTCCCCAGCCTGGAACTCTGGCCTTGGCAGATCCTGGCCCTTCCTGGCCCTTAAGATGCTGTCAGAAACCACATCCCAAGCTTGGATGCCAGGAATGACTGTGGCTCACACCTCTCTGGAAACTTTTGAAATCTATCCTCTAAGCATGGCCACCTAAAACTACAGGAGCTCAGGACACTTGGCCACCATCAACCTCACAGGTTTGTGGAGAGAATGCTGAAAGTCTCTTGCTGACTCTCTCTTGAATCGAGTTCTTCAAGGGCATGTGGTCAGGACATAGTAAGACCAGCTGTATTAAGTCAGGCCGGGTGCAGTGACTCATGCCTGCAACCCCAACACTTTGGGATTGCGAGGCAGCAGGATCGCTTGAGCCCAGGAGCTCGAGACCAGCCTTGGACAACACAGCAAAACCCCGAGGTACATGCCTGTGGTCTCAGCTACTCAGGAGTCTGAAGTGGGAGAATCACCTAACCCTGGGGTGGTTGAGGCTGCAGTGAACCATGATGGTGTCACTGCACTCCATCCTGGGTTACAGAGAGAACAAGACCCTGTCACAAATGGACAGACAGACAACACCTATATTGTGTCCTTCTCAGGGTAGGATGAAAAAATAACAGAATACTGCACTTACATTTTTTTACATTTTAAATTTTAAACTATTTATTTATTAATTTTGAGTCCACATTATGAAGCCAGCTAACTTTTGTATTTTGGTAGAGATGAGGTTTCACCATGTTGCCAAGGCTGGTCTCGATTGCCTGGAATCAAGGAATCCACCCACTCTCAGGCTCCCAAAGTGCAGGGATTAAAGGCGTGAGCTACTGCTCCTGACACCATTGTTTTTTTTTTGTTTTTTCTTTTCTTTCCTTAATCGCTTGTCTTTCCAGGAGTTTCATGGCAGGGTGTTTGGCTGGCTTGTTCAAATTCATTCTAAATAGGAACTGAGGATGTCAGCTTCTGGCCTCATGGACTCTGTGCTGAGGCGTCCCCTCATCTGTCTATCACGGGACTATACACATGAGAAGAAAAAAACTCGTAATATTTAAAATAAATATTTTTGTTGTACAGAAATACACATTGCACCCAAAACACAGAAATGATTCTTTTAAAAGTTGTGTTAGTCCTGGTGGGTGTGGCAGTGATTCTTTTAGGTTTGGAGCTTGACTGAGAGAATTTCCATTCGGTCTCTGAATGGAAGTTCCAGATGATCCAATGGGTGTGGACTTAGGCTGTGTCCCCCCAGGGACCCTGGTTGATTCGTTATGGGCACTGCCTGCGAGGGTGCCATGACGCACTGTACTGTGGGGGCCTCCATCCTTCCCATCCTTTCCGCCCTCCGGGTGATGCCAGTTCATTGCGGGCTGACACTCTCATTGGCAGAAGTTCGGCATCATCTAGCGGCCATTGTTACTCTGAAAACTGAGGCCTCAAGGAGGAAGAAAGCTCATGGCGCCTAGGCACAGCCCGGGGCAACTGTGTCTTCTCCACTGCCCCTGCCCCTATCTCCAAGTTTCTCCCTCCCTTGTTGCCTAGGGAATTGCCACCCTGATGAGTGGGTCTGATTGTTCTTTGATCAGTTAAAAAAATAAATAAACATGCTGGGCACAGTGGCTCACGCCTGTAATCCCAGCACTTTGGGAGGCAGAGGCAGGCAGATCACAAGGTCAGGAGTTTAAGTCCAGCCTGGCCAGTATGGTGAAAATGTATCTTTACTAAAAATACAAGAAATTAGCCAGGGATGGTGGTATGCATCTGTAATCCTAGCTACCTGGGAGGCTGAGGCAGAAGAATTGCTTGAACCTGGGAGCCGAAGGTTGCAGTGAGCCAAGATAGTACCACTGCACTCCAGCCTGGGCAACAGAGTGAGACTCCGTGTAAAAGAAAAAAAAGAGGCCAGGTGCAGTGGCTGATGCCTGTAATCCTAGCACTTATGGAGGCTGAAGCAGGCAAATTACCTGACTTTGGAAGTTCGAGACCAGCTTGACCAACATGGAGAAACCCTGTCTCTACTAAAAATACCAAGTTAGCTGGGCGTAGTGTCATTTGCCTGTAATCCCAGCTACTCTGGAGGCCAAGGAAAGAGAATCACTTGAACCCGGGAGACAGAGGTTGTGGTGAGCCAAGATTGCACCATTACTCTTCAGCCTGGGCAACAAGAGTGAAACTCCATATCCAAAATAATAATAATATAAAAAATAAGTGAGTTTTCAGGAAAAAAGAAAATAAATAAAACCAACAGTGACATAAACATACTCCTCTGTCCTTTCAAGGCAGCAATGATGCTACAAAGTGATCCACCTGTCTCAGCCTCCCAAAGTGCTGAGATTACAGGTGTGAGCCACTGCACCCAGCTATGTGTAATTTGTATGTGTACTTTCTTTTTCTAATTTAATTTAATTTAATTTAATTTAATTTAATTTAATTTAATTTAATTTTTGTTTTGAGACAAAATCTCACTGTGTTACCCAGGCTGGAGCACAGTGGCACGCTCATGGCTCACTGCAACCTCCCCCTCCCAGGTTCAAGTGGTTTTCCTGCCTTAGAATCCCGAGTAGCTGGGACTATTGGCTGGCGCCACTGCACCTGACTAATTTTTGTATTTTTAGTAGAGACATGGTTTCGCCATGGTTGCCAGGCTGATCTCAAACTCCTGACCTCAAGTGATCCACCCATCTCAGTCTCTCAAAGTGTGAGAAAGAATTTCTGGGGTGCCAGATGGGTTGGTCTCACCTAAGTATGATATGATTCTCTTTTTTTACCTGAGTGCTATCTACTGATGCCATTGGGTCATTTGTCTGAGCCCATGACCTAAGTGTTGTGATGCTTTTCTGTCCGGGTCTTTACAATGGACAGACTGTGACATATTGATGAGCCCAGCACTTAGGTAATGTAACTCTTGCTTTGTTGCCAAAAAATGCCCACAAACAGGACTTTTGCAGTATATCAGGGCCCAGCACTGGGATTATGTTGCTCTTCTGTCTAGGTCATATATAAAGAAGAAGTTACTACATACTGCTCTGTTCTGCACCCTAATGATATGACTCTGCTGTCTGTGCCAGAGCCAGAGAATGTGTTTTGGCAAATCTTTGATTGATTGTGTAGGTGTTTTGGCTCTCATCACATTGCTGGATTTTTTTCCATGTATGGTTTTATCATATTGTTGTCTCCAGCCCTCAGTTAATGTGACTCTCTTTCCTAGGCCCTATCTAGGGAGGGTATTTTGATATATTGCTTGAAACAGGACCTAAGGGATATTAACATTCTGCTTAGGTTTTTGCCAAAAAATGGGATTAATGACGTGTACTTTCCTTCAGTTTGAAAACATTATGGTTAAGCCTATACTGGGATTCGGCTGAAAGGAGCTATTTGACTCTCACCATTAGGTTTAGATTAATAGGTATGGTCCTCATTGCATCTTTGTGTAAAGCTCACAGAAGTTTACAACACTAACTCATATCATAAAAGCTTCTTATATGGTACAGAGAGTTTCATAACAGGGCCCTGCAAAAATTTAAGATTGTAACTCTCATATCAGGGAATCTGCCCCAATATTCATGTAGGTTCTTTTCTGTTTTTCCTAAGCATCAGCTGGCTTGAGAAATAAAGGGACAGAGTACAAAAAAAGAGAAATTTTAAAGCTGGGCATCCAGGGGAGACATCACATGTTGGTAGGTTCCGTGATGCCCTACGAGCCACAAAAACCAACACGTTTTTATTAGAGATTTTCAAAAGGGGAGGGAGTGTGTGAATAGGTGTGGGTGACAGACATCAAGTACTTAACAGGGTAATAGAATATCACAAGGCAAGTGGAGGCAGGGTGAGATCACAGGACCACAGGACCAAGGCAAAATTAAAATTGCTATTGAAGTTTTGGGCACCATTGTCATTGATAACATCTTATCAGGAGGCAAGGTTTTGAGATCAACCTGTCTGACCAAAATTTATTAGGTGGAAATTTCCTCTCCCTAATAAGCCTGGAAGTGCTATGGGAGACTGGAGTTTATTTCTTCTATGCAGCCTCAACCATAGGAGACAGGCTATACCAAGGGTTGCCAGTTCAGAGACCTACCTGCAGGTGCACATTCTCTTTCTCAGGGATGTTGCATGCTGAGAAAAAGCATTCAGTGACATTTCTACCATTTGCTTTTGAAAGAAGAGAAACATGGCTCTGCTCTGCCTGGCTCACCAGCGGTCAGAGTTTAAGGTTATCTCTCTTATTCCTTGAACAATTGCTGTTATCCTGTTCTTTTTTCAAGGTGCTCAGATTTCATATTGCTCAAACACACATGCTGTACAAGTTATGCAGTTAACACAATTATCACATGGTCCTGAAGTGACATGCATCCTCCTTGGCTGAGAGGATTAAGAGATTAAAGTAAATACAGGCATAGGAAATCACAAGGGTATTGATTGGGGAAGTGATAAGTGTCCATGAAATCTTTACAATTTATGTTTAGAGACTGCAGTAAAGACAGGCATAAGAAATTGCAAAAGTATTAATTTGGGCAACTAATAAATGTCCATAAAATCTTTACAATCCACATTCTTCTGCCATGGCTTCAGCCGGTACCTCCGTTTGGGGTCCCTGACTTTCCACAACATCTCTCCTTTTCTTTTTATACAAATGTGCCATGGTGATGAAGGCTTGTTTGTTCTCTTGATTTTGATGCAGGATTATTTGACTGGTCCCGCACACTAAAAACAAGCTGATTAAACAGAGAAACATAATTCCAAAATTTACTACAGTGGAGACTTTAACAGACTTAATCTAAGTTGGGGGTTTAATCCATAAAGATTTTCTGCCACCTGATCTAACATCTCAGCTCTAGGCATGATGGATAAGTGAGCTTGAGAGGCCTCAAAAATTTGTTTCTTTAATTTAGTTATGTCTAATGATAAATTGTCTTCTCTATTTAGAAGGTGTCCTTTGACTATTTCCTATGAATGATCAGTCTCATTATAGGAATATGGGGTGATACAGAAATCTGAAGCATTCCAATTGCACTGCTTTTGCATGTGATGCTCGAGACTCACTACCTGATCTCCAAGCCAAATAACAAACTGTCTTAAATCATTAATTTGATTTGCCAATTTTTGATCGATGCCTTGTTGAGAATTCCACAGTTGGGTGGAATTGGCTTGCCAATCATTAACAAAATGAGTAGTTTGAGTAGATTGGTGTAATGCCATTCCAACAGTGGTGGTCATTGCAGTGACTGTAATTAGGCCTATGATAACAACTATTAACGTGAAAACAAATCTCTTAGATCTCTTTAGAATTTGCTGTAGTACTTCATTAATTAAATATATTGAGGGTGAGGATTCTTAAGGTCTAGGTAAAGTTACCGGAATCCAGATTATTTCTTGAGCTCGAACCAACATTACAATTTTCTTGGAGTCAAAATGGGAGTTAATACAAGTGTATAGATGACAATTAATGCATTAGACAGTTTGATTATTCATCTAAATTTTGATATTTCTTACTAACAGCATGTAAGGAGGCTTAACACAACTCTGTATGGGAATAGTCAGGTTGGAGGTAAGTAAAGCATAATGTCTGGGTCTACATTGATACTGAGAGAGTGGGACAGTAGTGGGAACAACAGTCAAAATAGTTTTCCTTTCCTATACTCACAGTCCAGACATGTCAATAGCCAATTTCCAAAGTTCTGGTTGTTCTGGGCTCAGATTGGGGAGTATCATACTAGGCCTGGAGGGGGGTAATGATTTTATCTTCCCATTTTAAGGGAAAGAATGAGCTGATCCTCATATGCAAAGTAGAATGATGATTCTCATTCTCCTGATAAGAAATAAAATAACTAGCCTCTAGGCATTCCCTTCCACCAGAGGAGCAATTGTTTTTTAAATAGCCTTTTGGTGCCCAGTCTATTACTAAACCATATGTGTCATTTTTTAATATTACTGCATGTGAGTTAACACAATCTTCCTAAATTAAAGTTTTAGATGGGCCCTCAAAATTTTTAGGGCGTGGTTTTCCTGCAGGTTTATATTGAAAGTATGGGGTATCTCCTATTACTCCTCCTTTCATTTGTTTCAAAGGAGAAAGGGATAAGTCAGAGATTAAATGTCCTGTTTTATCTGTAGCTGATCTTTCTGGAAGATAAGCAGCCTAGAACTGAGTTTCTAGATGGATGCAACCAGGTGCATGACTGAGGCACAGAGGAGGGTATTTATAACTTATGGTAATATTAAATGCAGTGCCTTCTCCTCCTGGTTGCTCAGGGCAATGGTCATCTGTGGCTCCAGGCATCTACACACTATCATTAGTGTAGATTTCTGCAGGAGACTCTATCTAGGTGACAGGTCGAATAAGTGGAGGAAAAGGCACATAAGTCTAATAAGAATAATTATGTGTAGCAGGTAAATCAGTGTGAGAGGAAACTGGTGAGACAGAAAGTATAAGGAGATCATTAATCATTAATTAATCATTAAATAAAACCTAGTGTAAGTGAGATTTAGTGCTGAAGGAGGAAGAGAAGAACAGGGATGTTATTTTCAGGCTAATAGAAATGGTGAGATTTTTAGGTTTGTAAGTAGAAAAAGAAAATCAGGAGAAGTGGGATTAGTTAGATGGGTCTCTATTGCCATCAGGGAGGATTGATTTACACCTATTGTGATTTGGTGTGCCTGTTTCTGAGGAGTCGGCACAGATCTCACCACGTCTGAAGGCAGTCTCTGACATAGACATCTTTTCTCTGTGGTTTTGATTATCAGTATTCACCTGAAGCTTGAGTCTTCTTTTGGGTACATAGACAGGGGAATGATGATCTCCTGGTGAAAGACAAGCATATCCCCTTCCTCACATTATAATTGTGCCAGGTTCCTAGGTATTGGTTTGGGAGTTTTTCCATAATACTGGCTTGCCTTTGTTTAAAGAGAATTTTTTGCCTGTGTAATGGCATTTGGCTGCAGTTACAGCATTATCTTTAGGAACTTTTAAAAAATTTAAAGTAAGCAATGCTAAATGTAATTGAGAGTGGGGAGTTGTTAAATCATGTTTTGGTTGTTCAGACTGTTTGGACAATTGGGTTTTTAAAATGCCATTGGCCTGTTCTACCACAGCCTGTCCTTGAAGATTGTAAGGGATTCTAGTAACATGGGAAAATCCTTACTGTTGTATAAATGAATCAAAAGACTTACTAACTTATCTAGGGGCATCGTCTGTCTTTATTTGATATGGAAGCCTCATAACTACAAAGCAAGAATACAGATGTTTTTTAACATGGGCCGTGCCTTCCCCTGTTTGGCAGGTAGCCTAGATAAAACCTGAGAAGGTATCTACTGAGACATATACATATGACAGTCTGCCAAAGGAGCTAACATGAGTCACGTCAATTTGCCATAAAGCATTAGGAGTGAGGACTCTAGGATTAACACTAAGTCCTTGATTTGGAAGTATGAAGACCTGGCACTGAGGGCAGCTGTGAACAATAAACTTAGTCTGTTTCTAGGTAAGAGCAAATTTATCTTATAATCCAGCAGCATGAGTGAGATTATGGAACTCCTGAGCTTCTTGGGTCATAAAAGAGACCAAACAGTCAACTTTATGGTTACCAGCAGACATGGGTCCTGGTAGAGCAGTATGAGACCTAATATGTGTAATATAGAAAGGGTGTCTATGTTGGTGAACAGCCTGTTGTAACCTTGAAAATAAAGAAGCCAATTTAGAATTATCAAAATGTTTGATAGTAGCAGTTTCTATATTTTTAGTGGCATGTACAACATAAGAGGAATATGAGATAATATTTAAAGGTTTGGGGAAATCTTGTAAGGCAGTAATGACAGCAATTAACTGCCTTTTGAGCAGAAGTATAAGAGGTAGAAATAAGTTTGTCTGTAGGACCTATATGGCCAGCATTGCCATTACTGGAGCCATCAGTGAACACTGTAATGGCTTCAGGAATGGGCTGATTTTTGGTTAATCGAAGAACCACCTAAGATGTCATTTTTATAAAATCAAATAATTTGTTTTTTGGATAACAATTGTCAATAATGCCAATAAAATCAGCCAAGTGAATTTGCCACAGTACAGAATGTTGAAAGGCAGCTTGAAGTTCAAATCGATTTAAAGGAACTACAATTACATTTGGATCAAATCCAGAAATTTGAAGTATTCTGCACCAAGCCTGTATAATTAATATGGCTATTTGGTGTAGATAAATAGACAAAGTTTTTCACACAGAATGAGGAAGGAAACACCACTCCACTAAATCATTATGTTGAACTATTAGTCTAGTAGGGGAGTGTAATGAAGCAAAAACTAGAAGCTGAAGAGGCTGAAACGTCTGTACTTTAGATAACTGGGTGGTCTGCATTCTTTCTTCTATGAATTCTAGTTCTAGTAAAGCCTCAGGGGTCAAAGTTTTAGGGCTGCGGATATCAGAATCTCCCCACAGCATAGAGAACAAGTTAGATAGGGCATAAGTCAGAATGCCTAAAGTAGGTCTTAAATAGTTAATATTACCTAAAAGTTTTTGGAAGTCATTTAAAGTTTTTAAAGTATCTCTCCTAATTTGAACTTTTTGAGGTTGAATACATTGTTTATTGACTACTATTTCTAAATATTGAACAGGAGTGGTCTGTTGAATTTTATCCTAAGTGATGTGTAATCCAGCCTCTGTAACACAGCGGCTTAAAATTTTTTAACAGTCAATTAATTCTTTATCAGTGGGGGCAGCAATTAAAATGTCATCAATATAAAGAGGAATATAAGACTCGGGAAATTGGGCTTGAACTGGTGAAAGCACTTCTCCAGCATAAAGCTGGCCAATTGTAGGGCTATTTGGCATTCCTTGAGGAAGTACTTTCCATTGATAATGAGCTGCAGGCTCTTGATTATTGATAGATGGTACAGTAAAAGCAAATTTTTCACAATCTGATTTATGTAAAGCAATATGAAAAAAACAATCTTTAAGATCAATAACTATGAGAGGCTAATCATCAGATATTAAGGCAGGGGCAGGCATGCCAGCTTGGACAGCCCCCATAGGTTTAATTACAGCGTTAATGGCCTTTAAATTGGTTACCATCCGCCATTTGCCTGATTTCTTTTTTACTAGAAACACTGGGTAATTCTAAGGGGAATGAGAAGTTTCCACATTTGTAAGTTGTAACTGCTCAGAAACCAATTTATTTAAAGCCTCCAGTTTTTCTTTAGAAAGCAGTCACTGCTGAATCCTAGGGCCACGTGTCTTATCTTCTTTGTTTAAAGCGATATTAGGTAATAAAAGCAATTGAACTTGTTTAACAGTAGTAAAAGAAACAGGAGTTTGGCTTGGGGAGTGTAATTTATCTTAAGCTTTCATACACAGCTTTGTTACTTGTTTTGTGGTAAGAGCATCAAAGTTCAATTGGGCATAAATATCAGAGAAACTGTAGAAGCCTGTGAGCTGAGCCTGAGTAATTAGAATGCCATTACTGCTATTTAGCTGAGCCTGCAAATGGGCCTCCTCTGACTACTAGGCTAAGATGGAGTTAGAACAGCTTTTTGCTAAAAGGTCACAGTCTAAAGGAAGCAAAACAACTTTAGTGCAAAAAGTTTGCAATACTATTTGAACAGAAGGAAAAGTAGGACTATACTGATTGCAAGCATCCTTAAATTGTTTTAAAAAAGGTAAGATTGAGTGGCGCATATCGACGCAGACTTGTTGAGAAACTGAAACAACAGGAGGGTGAGGGGCTGAAGTGGATGGGGGAGGGCTTGGAGAATAATAGGCAAATTGTAGTTTGGTCCTGGAGCTATTAGCTGATGCTGGAGGTTTGAAGAAAGAAGAATTAGCATATCTATGGTACTAGACTGTGTGAGTCGCAGCCGCGGGAGTTTCAAGTACTTGCTCTTCATGAAAAGAATTAAGGTAAGTAGGTGGTAACTTTAAGCCAGAGTTACTAGAGTTAGACATTGAATTTTCAGCATCGTTAGGTGGGGGAAGAGTAGCTAACGGGAGAGTGTGATGAGATAATGAAGGCTGTGAGGGAGAGGAAAGTTGAGGAAAAGGCAGAAAACTGCAGAAACTGCAGGGATTTAAGAGATCTGCAAGCTACTAAGAGGGCAGGCACCAAGGCCTAACTACCTCAAACAGTGATGGGAATATAATACCTTGCCGAGACTAGTTTTTGGAATGCTTTATGAACATAATCACATAATTTTATATACATGGTTCCTTTTTCAGGAAACTAAGGACAGTATATTTTTACTGCCTTGAATAGAGTGATCATATTTTTCGTGGCTACTTGTTTTAACAGGAGTTTAATATACGAGAGATAAGAAAGATGCTTAGACTCTGTATGACCTATAGTTAACTTAGACTTTACAGAGACTACTTACCACTTGTCGGGGAGTTGAACACTCTTATCTTGGACTAAGCCAATTGACATTTCACCACACCTACTAAAGGGAATTGGGTTCCTTCATGCACTTAGGAAAAAAGAAAGACAACGTGGATGCCAGATATCAAGGATTCTGCCCCGATATTCACGTAGTTATTTTCTATTTTTCCTAAGCATTGGCCAGCTTGAGAAATAAAGGGATAGAGTACAAAAGAGAGAAATTTTAAACCTGGGCATCTGGGGGAGACATCACATGTCAGTAGGTTCCATGATGTCCTACAAGCCACAAAAGCCAGCAAGTTTTTATTAGAGATTTTCAAAAGCAGAAGGACTGTGTGAATGCTTGTAGGTGACAGACATCAAATACTTAACAAAGTAATAGAATATCACAAGGCAAGTGGAGGCAAGGCAAGATCACAGGACCACAGGACTGAGGCGAAATTAAAATTGCTAATGAAGTTTCAGGCACCATTGTCATTGATAACATCATATAAGGAGACAAGGTTTTGAGATCAACCTGTCTGACCAAAATTTATTAGGCGGGAATTTCCTCTTCCTAATAAGCCTAGGAGCGCTATAGGAGACTGGAGTTTATTTTATCTCTGCAGTCTCAACCATAAGAGACAGGCTATGCTCAGGGGGGCCAGTTCAGAGACCTACTTGCAGGTGCACATTCTCTTTCTCAGGGATGTTCCATGCTGAGAAAAAGAATTCAGTGATATTTCTCTCACTTGCTTTTGAAAGAAGAGAAATATGGCTCTGTTCTGCCCAGCCCACCAGCGGTCAGAGTTTAAGGTTGTCTATCTTATTCCCTGAAAAATTACTGTTATCCTGTTCTTTTTTCAAGGTGCTCAGATTTCATATTGCTCAAACACACATGCTGTACAATTTGTGCAGTTAACGCAATTATCACATAGTCCTGAAGCGACATACATCTTCCTAGGCTGACAGGATTAAGAGATTAAAGTAAAGAAGGGCATAGGAAATCACGAAGGTATTGATTGAGGAAGTGATAAGTGTCTATGAAATCTTTACAATTTATGTTTAAATATATCAGTAAAGACAGGCATAAGAAATTACAAAAGTATTAATTTGAGGAACTAATAAATGCCCATAAAATGTTCACAATCCACATTCTTCTGTCATGGCTTCAGCTGGTCCCTCCATTTAAGGTCCCTGATTTCCCACAACACTCTCAGCTACACACTCAGGTGAAAGTATAAGTTTTAACCATCCTACATTTACAAAGCCCATTGTTGAAGTCCTGAGTCTAAAAAGTGAATACAGAAGAAAGTTGGAAATCTTACTTCCATAACTGAATCTTATCACCAGCGGGATGGTGACTCATTTCTGGACCCAGCTTACAGGCATAGTAGTGCTCTCATCCTTGAAGTCAGCCTATAGGAGAGAAGTTGACAGTCGTACCTGGGTTTAGGGCAATATGAAAGATTGTGAGTCCATATAAACATCTAAACCTCAAGGCAGTTTGCAACTGTCATGCATTTTGTATAAAGTTCTCAGATGCTATAGAGAGTGTCATACAATGGCCAGGAAACAGGAGAGATTGTGACTCTCATACACAAAACTAGCCAACAGTTAATGGTGTCACCCTTAAAGATGAGGGAATTATGTCATATGCCGTGGCCTATTACCTCTGGGTTGAGACGTTTTGGTTTAATTCCTTTTTGTAAGGCATTATTACATATCACTAGGTCAGAATCATGAAAATATGACTCTTATGCCTGGGCTCTGCAAGTAAAGGATACTTTTATGTACATCCAGGCCTTTTGGCTAGGTGATATGTCTCCCCTGCAAGTGCCATGTTCATGGGGGACACTGTGACATATCGCTAGATATGGCATGTAGGTAATGTGACTCATCTCCTGCCTGGATCCTGCCAACTGAAAAAATTGTGACCTACCACTAAATGAAAACCTAGGTGATATGACTCTCCTCTTTGTCCTGGACTCTGCCAAGGGAGGGAATCATTATATATTTTTGAGTCCAGCACCCAGGTGGTGTGATTCTCTTTTTTTCTTCATACCTGTCTACATTGGTCATGGTGGTGCATTACTTGGTTATGCACCTTCTGCCTCATTTCTGCCCACATGTTAGATTGTGTCATATAACTTGGGAAGCATTTAGCTTCCTCTATAAAGGATAGGTCCTTGATAGATAGAGGGATGTTAATGTTTATTGATGGAATATTTGAAACACAATCAAGATACAGGCTAGTTTTTTCATGTGAAGAGAAGAATGCCCAGTATTAGAGAGGTTCTTTGGGTTACCTCTGGGACTCAGAAGTAAGGGGGCTATTCTTAGTTTTATTACTAGGACCGTTATTATTATTAAGGATAAAAATTGATTAATAGTGTTTATTATTGTTCACTGTCTGGAAGAAAGTTTATTGGAAAGGATATCTATCATGATAATTATAGATGTGGTTGTAAGTTTAAAGAAATATTTGGTGGTTGCTTCTGTAGAGTGGAGATTTATTTTTTTAATTAAGATTGAGTTAAAAGCTATTATATTTATTTCTTGTCCTGTTCAGATGAGAACTCAATGTGAGCCTGGCATTGCAAAAAGAGTTTCTGTGAAAATAGTAAAGGAGATAATAAGTTGTAGTAATGGATTAATTACTATGGGAAAGGTATAACCAACATTTTTAGAGTACGGGCCTGATAGCTTATTTAGCTGACCTTACTTTAGGATGTGGTGTAATATGTAGCACAGATAATTTTGGAATCTCAGGGATAGTCTCAATTCCTATAGTTTTAGAAATAACAGGATTTTAATGCCTATTGTTTATCAAAATAATTCTTTCATCAGACATATCTTATTTGTTTTGAGTGTAATGCTGGAAGTTAGGACAGGCATTGTGACATATCACATGCAGAATGCTAATGTAAGTGATAGAAATTTTTTCCATAGAAAATGTATAAGTTGTTCATAGTTAAATTAGGGGTATTCTGTTACAATCTATAAAAACAGGGTAGTTAAAAGCAGGGTCTTTGTAATGAAATTTGTAATATAAATTTTGTGGTGAATTTATAGTGTGTAATGCTCCTAGGAAAACAGTAGTAGTTAGGGCATTCATTATGATCATATTCATGTATTATGCTGTAAGAAATAGGACAAAGAAACCTGTGGCATATTTGACACTGAAGCTTAAGAATAACTCTGACTCTCCGTTTGTTAGGTCAAAAGGGGCTCAGTTAGTTTCTTCTAGTGTGGAGATAAATCATATCATGGCTAGGGGTCATCATGGTAGGAGCAGTCAGAGGAATTATTGTGTTGCGATGAGTGCATGTAAGCTAAATGAGCCACTTATTATTAGAACTAATAAAAGGATAATGGGTAGGTAACCTCATATGAAATTGCCTGGGCCACAGCTCATAAGGCACTGGTTAGTGCATAATTTGAATTAGCTGCTTATCCCAATCATAGAATAGAGTAGATGACTAGGCTTCATGTAACTAGTATAAATATGAGGCCTGCATCAAAATTAAATAGAGGATCTGGTATAGGGAGGGGAGTCCATAAGATGAGAGTAATAGAAAGAGCCAGGGTTGAGGCAATAATGTAAATGGTAATAGTAGATGTTGAGTGATGTAAGGGTTCTTTGGTGAAAAGTTTTATTACATCATCAAATGGTTGAAGCAATCCATAGGGACCTACAGTGTTAGGCCCTTTACATAGTTACATATATCCCAAGATTTTCTGTTCAATGAGTGTAAGGAATGCTATAGTAATTAGAGTGGGAATAGTAAGTAGGAGAAGGTTAATTGTAGCATATTGTTAAGAAGAGGAGTTGAACTTCTGATTATTAAGTTTTATGAAACTGTCAGGCTCTGCTATCTTAAGAAACTCTGTTCTTGGGTAGGGTGCATGGTGATATGTTAGATTAAGATAACATCATCTGTGGGGCAAGGGTGCTTTATGAAGTGGGCCTTATTTCTCTTGTCCTTCCATAATAGGAGTAATGTTAAATAGATAGAAACCAACCTGGGTTACTCTGGTCTGAACTCAGATCACACAGGACTTTAATACTTGAACAAAGAAATCCTTAATAGTGTCTACACTATTAGGATGTCCTTATCCAACATCAAGGTCATAAACCCCATTGTAGATATACACTCTAGAATCGGATTATGCTATTATCCCTCGGGTAATTTATTTCTTTGATCAAATTATTGGATCAAAAAGTATCCACTCACTTAGACTAGTGCAGTCTTAGTTTAGGTTGTGCAAAGATTCAATTATGCTCCGAGGTCATCCCAACCCAAATTTTTAATGCATGAATAGTACACTAGGGCCTGTAGTCTTTTTTGAGCTTTTATTTACATTAATGAATTAAAGGTCTATAGGGTCTTCTCATCTTATTTGTTTATATCCACCTTTTCGTGGACAGGTAGTCAATTTAACTGATTAAAAGTGAGAGACATCTGAACCCTCATATGTCCATTGATACAAGTCCCTATTTAGGGAACAAGTAATTATGCTGCCTATGTTGAGGATAGCATAGTTATTGAACATTTTTCACTGGGCAGGCAGTGCCTCTGATACTGGTAATGCTAGAGGTGATGTTTTTGGTAAACAGGCAGGGTACGATTTGCTGAGTTCCTTTTAGTTTTTGTAATCTTTCCTTAAAGCATAGCTGTGTTGGATTAACAGTATATATAACAGGGTGCTTATTATACCAATTATTAATATTGGGTTGTTAACTCTCAGTGAATCATTCTGGTCTGATGTAAGACTATGCAAAGAAGAATATTTTCATGTTACTTATATTAACATTATGGCTCCTATTAAGTAATAAATTAGTCCAATGTGATGTTAAGGTTTAGTGTGGTGATTAGAATTTAAGGTAATTGGATGTTTAGCTTGAATGCTTTCTTAATTGGTGGCTACGTGGGGCCAACTATGGTGGTAATATTTTTTACTCTCCATAAGAAGTTTGTTTCCTGAGGTCTAAACAGCTGTCCCTATTTAGAATAACAGTTAAACTTTCAGGGAGATTAAGTAATTCTGTGGGTAAGTTTAATATTCAACTAAGATTCTATCTTGGACAATCAGCTATCACCAGGCTCAGTATGCTTGTCACTGCTACTCATGAATCTTCCTACTCTTTTTCCACATAGTTAGGTGAACTCTTTTAGCTGTTCTTGAGTAGCTCATCTGATTTTGGGGGACTTGGCTGTGGTTCTCTGTGGAAAGTTATTTCTAGTTAATACATTATTCAGAATGTATACGGTTTGTCTTTGCTTTTTACTGCTTTATTCAGTTTTTTTCATTTTTTCCTTATGGTACTATGTCTATTGTACCAGGGTAAAAATTTATATAGCCTATAGTTTTTTCTAAGGTAAATGTTATGATTAAGATGTTGTGATAATAGTTGATGGAGGTTCGGGGCTAGAGTTGGCTCAAAGTGATCAGGCTGTGATGAAATCTTCTGGATGTAATACAGATGCTTTGGGTTAAGCTACACTTTGGTTTGTCCAAACACACTTTTCAGTATGCTTACCATTTTATGACATGTCTCCTCTGTATATGCATAGAGAGTTTTCAGTAATAGTAATTTCTAGAATAATATTTGAGGAGGATGATGGATGGTGTGTGCATGCTTCATGGCCTAATTCAACCCAGCACTCTGCTCTTGGTTTTCTGCTAAATCCTCCTTGAGCCCTTAGATTTCAGAAAAGTTGTTGCAAGATTTTCTGGGTATAGAAAAGCCAATTTCTTGCCACCTAATGAACTTCACCTTGACCTAACATTTGTATGTGTATACTTGTTCTTACTCTATAACCTTTCTAGGATTTTCTAAAGATTGGAGTATATAGGTTGTGGGCAAGAGGTGGTGAGGTATATCAGGGTGTATTGATTATAAAACAGGCTCTTTTGGAGGGATATAAAGTACTGCCAAGTCCTTTAAATTTTAAGCTGTTGCTTGTAGTATTCAGGTGAATGGTTTTGTTAATGTAACTATTAGAGTTTGGGGCTGAGCATAGTGTGCTATCTAATCCCAGTTTGAGTCTTGGCTATTGTGTCTTCCAGATATGAAAACCACCTTCATAGTATAGTTTATTTCAGATGGAGCATTTTTTTTTTTTTTTTACAACTTGGTGTTTAGCTTTACTGAGGGCAGACCTTAACACTCTTTACACAGTGTTCCACTAGCTTGGTTTAATCATATGGCCATGGTGGCTGGGGCAAAATTGACCAGCCCTAGATATCAGTATAGCTTAGTTAAATATTCATTTATTACTAAATATTTATCACTGCTGTTTCCCATGGGGCTGTGGTTGAGCAAAGTGTTTTGAGCTGCATTTGTGCATGCTTGATACTTACTCCTTTTGATCCAGGTGATCTATAAGGCATTTTCACTGGGGTGGGGATGCTTCCTTGTGTAGTCTAAGATCCAGTTGAAAGGCCAGAACTAAATTTATTTATTTATGGGATTGTGTAGGCCCATCCAGATACTTTCAGTGTCTTGCTTTGAAATAATTAAGCTATATTAACTGTATAAATACTTAAGTCTAAAATTAGAATATGAGAAGGAAAGAAGTAAATATAAATAGTCATTAATCATTCTGAATACTCAGGGTCTTTAAAGTTGAATTGGCAGAGATTCAGTTGAGAGAATTACTCACAATTTAGGGTGGGAGTTTAGTTATTGTATTCATTACATAAAATGGAGGCTTGATTTGGGGGTCTTAAGAATTTTAGGAAAATTACATCAATCAAAGGGTAGCTGTTGGGATATTCATGGTTAAAATATGATTTTTGAGTTCTAGCAGTGTTGCACTTTAGTCTCTTGTTTTGGAATTTGGCAAGGATAAAGTTACCTTAGTTGATGGTAATGTCAGTGATGAGGGGAGGAGGAGTTTGTGGATTTAATTGGAAATAGTTTTTGAAAGTGAGCATACCTGTGTGAGCATATGTGCCTATTGATTAATTGTTATGTCTTTGAAGCATGAATTAATTAGCAGCCATGGTTATTATGCCAGCCCAGAATATTTAATAGAAGATCAACTTCTACAATTGATTTGGAAGGAATTAAGTCTGAGTTTCTCTACAGCTGATTTGGAGGGGACCAGGCCTTCCTTGATGGTGAGTGATAGAATCTTCCAGAGTTAAAAATATCGAATACATGACAGTGCTCCCATTACTAGTTAACAGGATGGTAGCATTTCATCCATCGAGATGTATTATTTAAGGGGAACATGTGGGGGGATCTTAGTTTTATGCCCTGAAGTAAGAACCAGATGCCAGTTATACTTTCAAAATAGTCACCCACGTGAGTTATAGGCCCAGAACAAGGAAGGTAGTACTCCTGAGTAGGATGATAATTTCACAGAGGTTGGTAGATTAAGAGACCAGAATCTGGCAGGGGATATCCATGTTGATGGGAGATTTCTTGACAGAAATGTGCTATGTCTGATGAATGAATGTATGCACTATGTAATATTAAGGATATCTAGTATGGGTCAATATACATATGAACTAGATTTGTATTATACAGTCAATAATAGTAGATGTACCATAGTTGATTAAGGGAAGGTTAATACATGCTTATATGTATGTGGACTAGATTTGTAATGTAATCACATTAAGAAAGTATGAATAAACAATTATAGTACTATATATTATTCATGGGGGCTAGCAGTAATGCACAAAGTACATAAAAGCACTAATGTATTAGTGCTAGTTGATTAATACTGACATAGTAAAGTGTGTGCTGTGAAAAAATTCATGGGTAATTTAATTAGAATTTCAGCTTTGGATATTGATGGTGAAGTAGGAATGCTTTTTCCTTGAGTTGTCCTGGGGAGGGGATTCTCCATTTCTGGTTTAGAAGACCAGAGTATTGAATTATAATACAAGAGAACTTTCATTTAAGTAATATGTTCAATTAGGGTAGCGAGCAGTATAAGGGTGAGGATGGTAGAGAAGTACATGATAGATGCTGTCTGTCTGATGACAATAAAAGGGTATTTGATGGCTGCCTCTGATTCATGTGAGTGTAAACAGGTCAGCCACTAGGATTCAGAATATACATTGATTTAATGGCTGGCATCTTATGCCTTGTTGTTTAGACTTGTGAAGTACAGGAATAACTGCTAGATGAGAATCAAGAATACGAGAGCAGATATGCATCCTAGTTTGTTAGGGATTGATCGTAAGATGGGTGTGCAAACAAAAACTACAACTATTGCTTAATGTTGGGTGGGGTATTGAGGGGTTGACTAAACTAATTATCTGGGTTGCTCCGGAGGTCAGGTGAAAAAAATACTAGAGTTATTACAAGGAGAAGAACAATTAAACCTAGATATCTTTGGTTTTATAGTAGGGATGGAAAGTGATTTTGTATGGGTCTGATGAAACCCCTAAAGGGTTGTTATATCCTCTTTCATGCAAGAATAAAAGGTGAATCATTGCTAGAGCTGCAGTGATCAAAAGTAAGATGAAATGGAGTGCAAAAAAGTTGTATGAGGGTGGCTTGGTGAACTAAGAATCTGCCTCAGATTCATTGTACAAGGTCAGTTCCAATATATTGGATAGCTGATAGTAGATTTGTAATTACTGTAGCACCTTAGAATGATATTTGGCCTCATGTGATCATGTAGCCTATGAATGCTGATGCTATAGTTTTGAATAAGAGGATAATGCCAAATTTCAGGTTTCTGTGGATAAAAATGATTTGTAGTATAAGCCTTGGCCAACATGTAAGAAGAGGCAGATGAAAAATGTTGAAGGGCCGTTGGCCTGAAAATAGTGAACAATTCAGCTGTATTTTACACCTCAATTTATATGAGTGACTGAAGAAAATGCAGTTGAAGTGTCTGAAATATAGTGCATGACCAGAAATAATCCTGGGAGGATCTGGAGAATTAGGCAGCCACCAAGAAGTGAGCTGAAGTTTCATCAGGTAGAAATGTTAGATGATGTGGAAAGATAAATGAATAAGTAGTTAACAATTTTATTGGCAGATGTGTTTTGTGAGTATTGGTCATTAGTGTTCTTGTAATTGAAGTAAAATGATGGTTTGTCATGGTTATAGTCCATGTGGGAATAATGGAATATGCTTTATTTTTATTAAGTATTACCTTGGATATAGGGTTTGTAGGTTTTTCTTTGAAACTTTCTCCTATTTATGGAGGCCTAGGGATAATTATCGGTGGTGCTGTGGATTGTGGTATTGTGTTGAATTTTCATGGGGGTTTCATGGGTCAACAGTCTTTTTTATTTATTTAGGTGATATGATGGTTGTTTTTGGTTATACTGTGGCTATTGCTATTAAGGAATATCCTGAAACATGAGGGTCAACTATTGACATTTGAGGGGCTTTATTATTAGAATTATTAAGAGAGTTGATGTTGGTTCAATGAATATTTGAGTATGATGGGGTGGTGGTCACGATTAATTTTAATAGCATAGAGAGTTAGATAACTATTGAGGGTGAGAGGCTGGGATGGTTGTGTGAGGATTCTGTCAGAATGGCTGCCTCATCTAGGAAATGTAGGCCGCTACCAAGGTGTTGATAATTTTTGGCATAAATTCCTACATATGGATGCACTGTGACATATTGCTAGGTTAGAATCATAATAATGTGACTCTTCTGCCTGGATTTTGCCAACAGGGAATATTATCACATATCTCTTGGCCTGTAAGCAAGGTGATTTTTCTCTCCTGCCTCTTCCCCTAGAGGATATTGTGAAACATCGTTTGGTTTAAAATCTGGGTCATGTAACTCTCCTCTCCTGCCTGTATCCTGCTGACCAAAGAAATTGTGACATACTGCTGATTGCAAAACCTAAATAATGTGACTCTTCTTCATATTCTAGACTCTGCCAAGAGAGGGGATTATTACATATTGAAGAGCTCAGCACCTTGGTAGAGTGACTCTCCTCTTTTTCTTCTTCCCTATCTATCATGGGCTTGGTGACATACTCTTTGAGGCTGTACCCTGGTGATGTGACCCTTCTGACTAAGACCAGCCTGCAAATGAGATAATACTGTATCACTGGCTCAGCACCGAGGTGATGTGCCTGCTTTGTGCCTGCTCACAGGTGAAATTGGGACATATACCTGGAATAAACACACATGTACAACAATAACTATCATACCTGGAACCAGCCAGTAGAGATATTTTGACTCTTATAGCCAGTCTCACGGCCATTGGTAAAGTTCTGGGTTTTTCACTTGTATAAGATTCACGAAGGATTATAGCCCTGCCACATATCTATCACATAAATCCTTAATGGTACAAAGAGTGTTATAACAGAGACCAGCAACCAGGTGAGAATATGACTCTTGTATGCACATCTAGCTGATATGATTGTCATTCTTAAAATTGAACAGGGCCTAGGAATGAGGTACTATATCTCACATGTAACAAAACGTCAAAGATTGAAATAGTTGCTGTCTTACATGGATCAGATTCACAGGTGCTATGGTAATATTTAAACCATGATTCAGCACACTTGTTATGCTGTAACTCCCCTACTGAAACACAATCTTCAACTGGGATTGGAGCTCTTATACATAAATCTTGACTGTTGTTGAGATTGTGACTCCAATACTTTGACCCAATTCATAGAAAGTGTTGACTCATGTATACAAAACCAGGACTTGTGTGGGGTGTGAAACTTATTTCCAAATATTGATGAGACTGTAATTAAGACAGATGCCTTTGCCCAGCACATGAATAATTTCACTATCTTTTCTAGCCCCAGACCACATATGAAATACTGCTATATGTGAGACAAGCACCTAAGCAATATGTAACAACTTCCTTGGCTCTGCCTACAAAAGGCACTTTTATATATCTGGGGATCATCACCAAGGTGATGCAAGTAATGTGCCTGAAAGGTGACTACGAAAAGAATTATGTCTTATATCTAGTTCCATCACTTAAGTTATTGGCTCCCTTCTACTGCCTAGACGCTGCACTTACAGTGCATTGTGACACATAACTGGACAATTTACCGAGGTGATGTGATTCTACTTTATGGGCTCTGCCAACAGGAAGCATTGTAGCATATCATTGGGTCCCCAAAAAGGTGATGTTTTTTGCTTTTGCTTGGGTCCTCACCACAGAGAGATTGTGACATATTGCTGGGTTCAGCACCTGTGTGAAACCACTCTCCAGCCTTGCTACAGCACATAAGCTTCATTTTGACATATATCTAGGCCAATTGCCTAGGTGAAATTAACCTCCTCTCTTGCCAAAGTCTTGCTTACACAGGGAGTTTTGATGTAACTGAAACCAGCTTCCAGGTGATGTGACTCTTCTGCCAGGGTCCTGCACACTAGGAGGATTCTGTCATTTCTCTGGACCTGAAAGCACTATTGTGATGTGACTTTCTTTCCTTCTCTCTGGACACTGGTGTTATTGTGCCATGTTCTGGAGACCATAGCAAAAGCCAAATAATAATTCATATGTCATAAGCCAGGATATGTGTAGAATGGTGAGTCTTATTCTAAAATTTTTCTGTAAGCATAATTGTGACATGTACCTTTGCATAGCTGCTGAGTGATTTAATAATTCTCTCTAGGTATAGCCCACAAATGAGATTTTCACAAATGTCTAGGCCAAGCACCTTGGTGATTTGACTGTGCTATCTTAACAATGGCTTCAGGATGGATTGTAATGTATATCTGGACAAATTGTCTAGGTTACATGACACTTCTAACCTGTTTGCACCTTGCTTCTTTTGGTAATTGTAGCATTTGTAAGAACTGAATCCAAATGATATGACTTTCTTGCCTGGGCCTTATCAATAGGAGCATTGTGACATACATTTGGGTCCATCATTTAGGTGATATGACTCTCCTCCTCTGCCTGAACAGTGCCCAAAAGGGACATTGTGCCACAGAGCTGGAACTAGCACACAAGTTATGTGATATTTTTGATAGGACCCTGCCTACAAAGAGAATATAGAAATATTTCTGTCCCAGCATTTAAGTAATGTGGCTAAGAATTAAGTAATGTGGCTTCATAACAGAGGACATTGTGACATATACCTAGGCATGGCTGACAGGAATGATAGTGAGTCTCATATGGAAATTCAGCCAATAGAGGATATTTTGATTCTTATAACTAGGTTTATGAAAATGCAAGGTGTCATGGATCACCTCATTGTTCAAAGGTCACAAAAGATTACAACACTGACACATATTTTACAAAGTCTTTGGGTTATAAGGACAGAGTCACAACAGCATTAGCACACAGATGAAACTGTGAGTCTTCTATGCAAACCCAGCTGACAGTCAAGAATGTCATGATCTCACATGGATAAAGCCAACTGTCACATATGAAAACAGGGCATCTGTGGTATTGCAAATTTCCTGTGTGAAATTTTCTGACAGTGTGATTGTGATATAAATCTTTGTGAAGCACCTTTTTAATTTGACTCTTCAGACTTTTTCCAGCCCATATATGGGATTGTGATATATACCTAGACCAAACTCGAGGTGATGTGATTCTCCTGTCTGGGCCCTTCTCTCAGTAAGGATTGTGATATATCACTGGATCTAGCAACAAGGTGATCTTACATTCTTGCCTGCACCGTGCCAAACAAAATTGTTGTGACATATTTTTGTGTCCATCTCATAGGAGATGTAACTCTCTTCTCTGGAATGGACTGAGCACAAAGGAAGGTTTATTGACGTAATGTAAGGCCAGGCACATACATGAGGGTATTTTTTTTTTCCCAGAGCCATGACCAGTGGAGGGCATTGTGACATATCTCTGGACCTATGACCTAGGTTATGTGACTCTCCTGTTTTTGCCCTGCCAACCTAAAAAGTGACATGTTTCTAGGCCAGCAACACAGGTGAAGGTATTCTTGCCAGGGCTATGCTTCATGGTGGACATTGTGATAGACCTCTGGGCCTATTGCCTAGGTGAAGTGACTCCCTCCTTGGGCCCTACACATTGTAGGCATAAGCAGAGAACCTGCACTAGGGTAATGTAACTATATTTGCCTGGGTGCTGTTCTAAGAGAGTCTTGTGACATATCTCAGGACCCAGCACCCAAGTGACGGGACTCTTTTGCCAGATTTCTGCCCACATGTTACATTGTGACATATTCCAAGGGAAGCACCTATGTGATATGATTCATCTCATCTGCCTGAGCCCTACCTACTAAAGACATTGATATAAGCCCATGGCCTATGCCTCTAAAATTGTGGGATTTTGAAATATTGCTGAGCCCAGCTTAGGTCATGTGACTGTACTCTTTTTTCTGAATTATGCCCACAAAGGAAAATTTTGACCTACTGCACCCAGATGATGTTACTCTTCTGCCAGAGTCCTGAATAAAGAGGGAATTTTTGCATACTGGTGGGCCCAGCACCCTGATGATGTTACTGGCCTGCATGTGCCAGAGCCACAGAGAGTATTTTGACATATCTTCAGCCAATTCTGTAGCTGTTTAGCTCTCATTCCTAGGCTAAGTATTCCACATGTGAAATTGTGTCATATTAATCACTCCAGCACCCAGTTAATGTGACCCTCCTTCCTAGGTTTTGTCAAGAAAGAACATTGTGACATATTGTTTGCCACATCACCTAAGCTATTTGATTCTTTGTTCTAATTTTTTGCCCACAAATGGGATTATGACATGTATGTTGCTTCAGTTCAGATGCATGATACTCAAACTTATACTGAGATTCAACCAAGATAAAGTATTTTGCCTCTCATTACTAGGTTAATGAAATAGTTAAAGTCCTGGGTTGCATTTTTGTACAAGGCTCACAGAAATTTACAATGGTATTTCTTATTCTACAATCTCCTTGGGTGGTACAGAGAGTTTCAAAACAAGGCCACACAAAAAGTTATAATTGTCACTCTCAATTACACACCCAGTTAAAAGTAAAAGTTGCCACCATCCCACATTCTCAAGGCTCACTGTTGAAGTACTGAGTTTAACATGGGAAAACAGAACAAAGATGGAATTTTGAGTCTCATGTGTGGATCTGGTAACAGGTGTGATCATGACTCATTTTTGAAGATTATCATGCATCCTGAGGTCACAGTCATAGGGTGGCTTACTCCTGCAATCCCAGCACTTTGGGAGGCTGAGGTGGGCAGATCACGAGGTCAAAAGATTGAGACCATCATGTCTAATATGGTGAAACCACGTCTCTACTAAAAATACAAAAAATGAGTTGAGAATGCTGGCAGGCACCTGTAATTCCAGCTACTTGGGAGGTAGCATTAGGGGAGTCACTTGAACCTGGGAAATGGAGGTTGTAGTGAGCCAAGAGTGCAGCACTGTGCCACAGTACTCCAGCCTGAGTGACAGAGTGAGATTCTGCAAAAAAAAAAAAAAAAAAAAAAAAAAAATCTCATTCCGGAACTCAGCCTAAATGAGAGATATTGTCTATAATACTATAATACCTTGGTTTAAGGCAATATATAACATTATGAGTATATATGAGCATGTGAGTCACAGAGTAGTTTGCAACTCTAATGCATGATGTATAAAGCCCTCTGATGCTGCAGAGGACTGCATACAATGACCCAGCACATGGGACATTTTGACTTATATACATAATAAGCTCACAGTTAAAATAGTCACCCTGAAAGATGGAGATATTTTTTCATGTCACTGAGCTGACTACCAAGCTGTTAAAACTTTTGCTTAAATTGTTTTCCGTGTGTTCATTGTTACATACTGTTGGTCAGAATTATAATAATGTGACTCTTGTTCCTGGGTCCTGCCAACAAGAGATATTATAACATATCTCTGTGACTATCAGCTAGGTGATTTGTCTATTTTACCTGTGTTTTGTCCTCAAGGGACATTGTGACATCTCTGTAAGTAGCATCTAGAAAATGTGACTCTCCTCTCTGGCCAAGGTCCTGCCAACTAAAGGAATTATGACATACCACTGAGTGAAAAACCTAGGTAATGCAACTGTCTTCTTTATTCTTGAATTGGCCGAGAGAGTATTGTTTCATATTGCTGAGCCCAGCACCTAGGTGTTGTGACTCTCCTGTTTTTCTTCAACCCTGTCTACAGTGTACATAGTGCCATATTTCTTGAGGTTGTACCAAAATGATGTTATTCTTATGACTTGGCCCTGCCTCAATGTATCCTGAGGACAGAATCCAGGTGAGAAGACTCTCCTGCCTTGTTTCTGCCCTCAGGTGAAATTGAGTAGACTAGAGCACTGTAACCCTTAGTGCTTGACTCATGCAGTGTTCATAGGAATTTCAAGATCATATTTTGTAGCAGGGCAAAAAAGGGCTGGTATAAATGAGAAGATGCTGGTGAAATAATTGGAGCCAGGAAGAGAATGAGACATGCTTGGAAAAGTGCACATACTCCTTAGGTGCAGCAGAACTGCCTGGCCAGTTCTCTGGTTTTGGCTTTGTGCCATGGAATTAACAGTCATTACCTTTATACCGCATTTGTTCAGTATTAAGTTTCTGATGTTGAACATAATATGATAACTTGTTAAAGACTTTTCCACAGTTTTAACACTTGTAAAGCTTCTCTCTAATGTGAATTCTCTTTTATCTAATGAGGTGTGAGAACAAACTCAATGCTTTGCCACATTCTTTACATGTGTAGGCTTTCCCTCCAGTGTGAATTATCTAATGATTAGTAATGTCTGAGAAGCACTTATAGGTTTTGCCACATTCTTCACATTCAAAAGGTCTGTTTTCTGTATAAATTCTTGTGTAATTAATAAGGGTGGAGAAGTGGGTAAAGGCAGTCCCACATTCTTCACAGATGTACGATTTCTTTCCAGTGTGAATTCTCTTTTGTTTATTAAAGGCTGAGAACCACATAAAAGCTTTTTTGTATTGAATACATTTGTGGGGTTTCTCTCCACTATGAATTATCTTACGTTTAGTAAGGTCTGAGAACCACCTATAGTCTTAGTTACATTCTTCACCTGTGTAGAGTTTCTCTCCGGTATGAATTATCTGACATTTAGCAAGTTCTGAGAACCACCTATAGGCTTTGTTACATTCTTCATATTTATAAGGTTTCCCTCCAGTATGAATTATCTTATGATTAGTAACATCTGAGAAGCACTTAAAGGCTTTGCCACATTCTTTGCATGTGTAGGGTTTGTCTTCAGTATGATTTCTATTTGTTTAATAAGGGTTGGAGGCAGGTAAATATTTTCCCATGTTATTTGCATTTGTCAGGTATCTCTCCAATATGAGCTTTCTTATGTTCAGTAAAATTTGAGATCTTTTCAAAGACTTTATCACATTCTTCACATCTGTAGCATCTCTCTGCAGTATGATTTCACTTCTGTATAGTAACATCTGAGAACAACCTACAGTTTTTGGTACATTCTCCACATTTGTAGCATTTCTCTCTGCTAAAAAATTTTATGTTCAGTAAAGATTAAGCACAACTCAAAAGCTTTGCCACATTTATTTCATTGACAGGTTTTGCTATGAGTAGTTGACAAACATTGATAAAGGCCATTACAACTGCTTGTCTGCCGCTTGCAATTACCCACACTTTGGTAGTCTTTTTTTTTTTTTAATATAAACTATTAAGGTCACAGCTTCCACATTTTCTCAGATTCACTTTTTGAAATGAATCTTTTGTGTCACGCTCCAGCAATATCTCTGCAGAAAAATGAAAAGAGCCAGCTGAAAAAAAAAGAGCAACATGTATCTCCTCCCTCATTAGATGCAGGTGAATACACTTTACCAATACATAGTTATACAAAACACATTAACAAGGTGACAATAAAATACCACAGACTCTAATTCCTTTATGGACATATAAACCTAACAGAAATATACTGAACAAAAATGTCATTGTGAGAAGTCTAAGAATGAGTTAAGCATTTGCCATTCTTCATCCTATTATGACTATAAATATAGACTCCTAATTCCTGACTTACCCCTCCAAAAATAAGTAAAACTATGGCACGTATGTCAATGCTTCTGGCTTTTTGTGACCTTACCAAGGACTAATTTCTATATTCCATGACAGTATTGAAAAGAAAGGTGGTGCACTTTGACACTTTTGGACAGCTAAAACCAAATGTAAATGGCTGTCACAAGAGAAGAAAGACATCAGTATCATTGACAGACAATGGAAATAGCAACTGACTACAGGACCTTAATAAGAAACATGAAGAATGGCCAAGAGCAGTGGATCACACCTGTAATCCAAGCACTTTGGAAGGCTGCAGCCAGTGAATCACATGAGGTCAGACATTCAAGACCAGCCAGGCCAACATCCCTTCTGTATTAAAAATACAAAAATTGGCCAGGCATAATGGCAGTCACCTGTAATTCAAGCTACTCAGGAGGTTGAGGAAGAAGAATTGCTTGAAGCTGGGAAGTGGAGTTTGCAGTAAGCCAAGATTGCAGCATAGCACTCTAGGTGGGGCAAAAAGAGTAAAACAGCAACTCAAATAAATAAATAAATAAATAAATAAATAAATAAATAAATCTGGAAACTTTTTAAATAAAAAACTCACAAGCTCAGGGGAAACATTCATAGAACAGGCTCGAGAGACTCCAAGAATCTCTAGCCTAAAAAATTGGTAACTTATTTTTCAAGACAAAAGACACTTAATAAAGATTTTAACATGTGGCTTTTTAGTATACAAATTGTAACATAAGATTACAACATATACCAAACATCAAGATAATATGACTCAATCAAAAATAAAAATAAATATTCAGGAATCAATTATTAAAAAACGAAGATGGAAAAATTACCTGAGACAATTAGATTGAAATTCTATATCTATTTTTTAAAAGAAAAAAAAATTACCCTAAACAATCAAAATTACCATCTCAAAGATGCTCAGGGAGTAAAATGGAAATAAAACAAAATGAACAAAAAATGAAACCAACAAAGAAGCACAAAAAGAAATAAAAATTTGGGCATATAAGTACAAAAAACTAATATGCACTTCAACGTTAGCAAAAAATATAAGAAAATCAAGAATCTCAGAAATTTTTAACTAAGTTTAACAAAAAGAAATATCTAACAGGACAATACATAACCAATGTTTTGAAAGTCACAGACAAGAAGAGAAGCTGGAATTCAGGAAGCAAAGAGATGTTTTACTTATATGCATGCTTTTTAAGATTACCAGTAAATTTATGAACATAAATCTTTCAGTCAAGAAGAGAGGAGAATGACATAGTCAACACACAGGAAAAAAAAAAGTCTAAGCAACAATACTATATCCAGCAATCGTATGCTTCAAAAAAAGAAAAAAAATCTAACTACATCATGATCTATATCAAGATCTAACTATGTCATGGCTTCAAGAGACTCACTTCAGAGCTAATAAAAAAAAAACTGAAAATGACAGTATGAAAAATGAATTCCATCCAAATGTTAATCAAATGAGAGGAGAAGAGGCTACAATTTATTAAATGGACAACTGTCATATTTAATAAAATTTACTTTTAGTCAAATTTTACAAGAAACAAAGTAGGACATTCAATTATAGTAAAAAAGTTCATTCACAGAGAACCTATGAACATATGACAGTTTTCCCAAACACATGAAGCAAACATTGACAGAATTGATGTAAAAATAGACAGCAGTATAATAATGGATGCATACATCAACATCCCACTTTCAGTAAAAAATAAACAAGACAGAATATTAATAAGGAAACAAAATAATTGAAGTCAGTATACAATAATTACAGTTAATTACTGCATAAAGGTAACAGAATACACATTCTTTTCAATAGCTCATAAAACATTTTCCTACATGGACCATCTGTGACACCACAAAAGAAGCCTTAACAATATTTTAATTGAAATTTTATAATTATTTACAGCCCAAATGGAATGAAACTAGAAGTCAGTAAAAGAAGAAAAGGAACAATTAAAAAATTATAAACATTAACTAACACAGATATTTTCTTTTTTTAAAATTTCTTTTGGGAATGGAGTATCACTCTGTCATTAGGCTGCAATGCAGTGGCACAATCTCAGTTCACTGCAACCTCCAGTTTCTGGAGACAAAGGATTCTTCTGCTTCAGCCTCCCAAATAGCTGGAAATACAGACACACACCAACATGCCCAGATACCTTTTCTTTTTTTAATTTAGTAGAGATGGAGTTTTACCATTTTGCCCAGAATTGTCTCGATCTCCTGATTTCTCCATGCATCATCCCTGGACTCCCAAAGTGCTGGGATTACAGGCATGAGCCACCATGCTCAGCCAACAACACACTTTTGAGTAGGCTTTTTTCAAGTGTTGGAAGACATAACATTGTGAAGATATCCATGCACTTAACGTGACCCAATACTCAACACACAAATTTTAATTTTAATTATGTTTTTCAAAAATAGAAAAAAAAAGATATCAAGGGACTATGAAAAGCCTGACAATCTTGAAAAAGTGGAAAATTATTGGAAGTCTTACACTTAGCAATTTTCAAACACACACAAAAACCTACAGTAACCAAAGCACTTTGGTACTGGTACAAAAGTAGAACACCAAAGTAATGAAATAGAATGTAGCACAGAAATACACCCTTGAGTGCAGAAGGGAGACATACCATCTAGGTTTTTCAATCAACTATGTGTCATAATTCCTTTGGTAAGGAGTACCCCGGCAGGGGAGGAGAATTACATTACCTAAATGCTAGTTTCAGCGATATTTCAAAATGTCCTCAGGGGGCAGGGCACAGGCTGGAGAGACACATCACCTAGCTGATAGGCCAAGAGATATGTGATAATATCCCCTGTTGACAGGGCTCAGGAAAAAGAGTCACATTATTATTCTGACCCAGCAATATGTAACAATGAACCCATGGGAAAAAAAATTGAGCCACAATCTCACAACACCTGGATACTATGCCCAGTGACATGACACAATCTCATCATTTTTGAGGTTGACACATTTAACTTTTAGCTGAGGGTGCATATTAGACTCACAATCTCATGTATGAGCTGGGTCAGTGTATGATACTCTCTACATCATCTGAGGGATTTATAAAACCTGCATGAAGAGGCAGGGCATGGTGGCTCACACCTGTAATCCCAGAAATTTTAGAGGCTGAGATGGGCAGATCATGAGATCAGGAATTCAAGACCCACCTGGCCAAGATGGTGAAACCCCGTCTCTACTAAAAATACAAAAAAAAAAAAAAATTGCCAAGTGCAGTGGCAGTCTCCTGTAATCCCAGCTACTTGGGAGGCTGAGGCAGGAGAATCACTTGAACTCATAGGGCGGAGGTTGCAGTGAGCTGAGATTGTGCCACTGCACTCCAGACTGGGTGAGAGGGTGAGACTCTATCTCAAAACAAAACAAAACAAAACAAACAAAACAAAAACTCCATGAAGATTGTAAACCTCTCTGAGGCCTACATGCTCATATGGACCCACAGTCTTACATATTGACCTAAACCCAGGTTTGATAGTCAACATCTCTCCTGTAGGCAGGGTTAAGGGAGAACACTCAGTGTCAGTGGGCTGGGTCAGTGGGCTAGGTCACTGGGCTGGGTCCAGAAATGAGTCACCATTACACATGTGACCAGTTCAACACATAAAATTCACAATTCCAACTCTGCTGTATTTTCTTGTTACGCTCAGAACTTCAAAAGTTGGCACTGTAAATGTGGGATGGTAAAAACTTTTAATTTCACCTGGTTACATAACCGAGAGTCCCAATCTAAACTTTTTGTGGGGTCATGTTATGAAACTCTCTATCAACAAAGAGTTTGTACAGTATGTTAGTGTTGTAAGCTTCTGTCAGCTTGGAACAAATATGCAGACCAGGAGTTTATCTATTGCCCTAAACTTAGCAATGACAGGCAAAATATCTCCTATTGGCTGAATCCAAATATAAGTTTGATCATCATGCCTGTGAATTGAAGCAAGGTGTATGGCATAATCCTATTTATGGGCATAAAACTAGGCAGGAGGGTAACATCACTTAGATGCTGTGTCACAATGCCTTGTAATGCTGTGTCACATGTGTCACATGTGACGCTGTATCACAATGCCTTCTCTAGGCAGGGTATAGGAAATTGGATCACATTCATTGGGTGCTGGACCCAGCAATATGACACCATCTCACATGTGGAAAAAATCCAGCCAAGTTTTGAGAGCCAAAACACCTATATAATGGGCCCAAGATATATCAAAAAACCTTCGGTGGTTCCAGCACAGGCAGGAGAAACACTTCATAAGGGTACTGGGCCAAGCAATATGCAATATGCCATCAAATTCTCTTTATACAGAACCCAGGCAGAAGAGTAACATCACTGGGGTGCTGGGCCATGCAATAGGTCAAAATATGTTATTCTGTGGGCATGGATCGGGAAAAAGAGGTGAGTCACCAATCCTGAGTACTAGGCTCAGCAATGTGCCAAAATCCTCCTATTATGAATGCCCAGGCAGACAAAAAGCTTCACATCACTTAGTTCATGGGCTCAGAAATATGTCCCAATGTCTCCAGTAGGTGAAGCTCAGGCAGATGAGGAGAGTCATATCACCTATGTGCTTCCCCAGAAATATGTCACAATGTAACACATAGGCAGAAACCAGGTAGAGGAGCCAGGTCACTTGGGTGCTGAGTCCTGAGATATGTCACAAGGCTCTCTTAGGACAGCACCCAGCAAAGAGAGTTACATCATCTAGGTATAGGTTTTCTGCTTATTCCACAATGCTTTATTTGGGTAGGGCCCAAGGAGGGAGTCACTTCACTTAGGTGATAGACCCTGAGATATGTCACAAGGTCATCTATGAAGCATAGCTCTGGCAAAAAAGTACTATCAACTGTTTGCCTGGCCTAGAAATATGTTACTCGAGGTTGGCAAGACCCAAGCAAGAGAGCCATATAACCCAAGTGATAGGCCCAGATATAAATCACAGTTCCGTCCTTTGAACATGGCTTTGGCAAAATAATACCTTCAACTGTGTGTCTGGGCTTGTGATATGTCACTTTCTTTCCTTTGTGCATGGCCTATTCCAGAGAGCAGAGTTACATCACCTATGAGGGGGACACAGAAATATGACACAATAATTTTGGTGGGCATGGCACAGACAAGAATATAACATCACCTGGTTGCTGGATTCACTTGTATGTCACAATCCTTACTTAGAGAATGGCCCAGACAGGAGAGTAACATCACCTTGAGGTTGGCCTAGCAAGATATCACAATCCCATATTTGGGCTGGAATAAGTCTGGAGAGTCAAATTACACAGGTGCTTGGCAAAGATTTCTATTACAATCACAGTGTTAGATAATTGCAAAGGTGAGATTTGCAATACCACACATATCCTTTTTTCATGTGTGATATTTTGCTTTATCCATCTGAGGTGTTGACAGTCTTTACTGTCAGCTGGGTGTGCATACAAGACTCAAATTTCACCTGTGTTCTGAGCCCTGCTTTGGCTCTGTCTCTATAACCCAAAGACTTTGTAAAATATGTGTGAATGTTGTAATCTTTTGTGACATTTGTATAAGAACATTATTCAGGACATCATTCATGTACCTAAACTTGGTTATAAGAGTCAAAATAACCTCTATTAGCTGAATCCCCATGTGACAATCATTATCATTCCCGTGAACCATGCCTAGGTATATATTACAATTATCTGTATGGCTATGAAGCCATATTATCTAAATGCTGGGCCAGAATTATTCCAATATTGTCTTTGTAGGCAATGCTTTGTCAGAAATGTCACAAAACTTGTGTGTTAGGTCCAGCTCTGTGGCAGAGTGCACTTTGTGGGAAATGTCAGAGCAGAAGGTTAAAGTCATTTCACTTAACGGTGGGCCCAAAAATATGTCACAATGCCTCCTGTTAACAGGGCCCAGGCAATAGTCATATCATTTGGATGCAATGTTTAGAAATGCTACAATTACCAAAGGAAACAGAATACAGACAGTAGAGGAGAGTCATGTATCCTAAATGATGGGTCCAGAAATGTATCACAGTCCCCCTGAGGATAGTAATAACACAGTCAAATCATCAAGGTGCTTGGCCGAGGTATTTGTCAAAATCTCATTTGTGGGCTATACTTGGCAAATTATTAAATCATTCTGGAGCTGGGCAAAGGTATATGTCACAATTATACTTGTGGAGAGGTTTAGAAATAAGAGATTATCTTGCACATGTTCTGGCTCTAGGTATTTGAGTTGTTATTAGGCTTTTGTTATGGCCTCAGATATATGGCACTGTATCACCTGTGGACACAGAGAAGGCAAGAAAGTCACATCATCTACATGGGTATAAGTCTTGTGAGATGTCACCATCCCCCTTGTGGGAAGGCCCTTGTGGAAAAGTCACATCACCTGGATGCTGGTTTCACTAACATTAAAAACCTCTCTGTGGTCAGGAATTTGGAAAAAGAGGAGACTCACTTCACCTAGGCAACTGGCCTAGATATATGTCACAGTGTCTGTTCTGTGCAGTAATAAAGATGGAGAATGACTTCACATTGGTGCTGGACCCAACAATATGTCACAGTCTCCCTGTAATCAAGGCAAAGGCTAAAGCAAAAAAAAAAAAAATCATAACCTAGGTGTTGAGTCAAGTGATATGTGACAATACTTTCTGTTGGCAGAACCCAAGGTGGAGAATCACTTCATCTGGTTGCAGTGTCCAGCTATGTGTCACAATGCACTATAAATGAAGGGCCAAGGAAGTATAAGGTTGTCACATAACTTACATGATGGACCTAAATGTAAGACACAATCCTTCTCATAGTTAGGTTTCAGGCAGATAATTCACCTCACCTGGGTGACAGTCCCAGGGATATATAAAAGTGCTGTTTCATAAGCATAGCCAGGAAGGTGTTATACATGGCTTGTTCTACCTATGGCACAATTTCATCTGTGGCCTGGGCTTAGAAAAGACAGTCAAATTATTCATATGCTGGGCAAATTTACCAATCCCAGTCACACACTCAGAAACATTCAGAAATAAATATTTTATCCCACATGAATCCTGGTTTCATGTATTTGAGTTAACTCTTTCTATGAGTTGGGTTGAAGTAGAGAAGTCACAATCCCAACCATGGGCAAGAGCTTCAATCCTACTTGAACATTGTGTTCTAGTAGGAGAGTCACAGCATCACAAGTGTGCAGAATCATGTTTCAAATTTTACCATACCACCTGTGAATCAGATCCATGTATGACACTAATTATTTCAACCTTCAACTGTTTTTTATGTGTGAGATTTAGTACCACATTCCTAGGCCCTGTTTATTTGTGAGAATGATAATTATGTCAGTTACATGTGCATACAAGAGTCGCATTCTCACCTGGTTGCTGTTCTCTCTTATGACACTCTTTGTACCAGTAAGGCTTTATATGATATATCAGAGTGTTATAATCATTTGTGAACTCTATGCAAGTGAAAAACCCAGGACCTTACCCATGTCAGTGATACTGGCTTGGAGAGTCACAGTCTCTCTACTGGCTGGGTCCAGGAAAGAGAGTTATTATTGTGCATGTGTGCTTAACCCAGGTATATGTCACAACTTCACCTGTGAGTTGGGACAAGGTGGGAGAGTCACATAATCTGGGTGCTGAGCCAGAGACACAATATAAATAATTTCATTTATAGGCTGGGCCTAGTCAGAAAATTCAAATCACTGAGATGTTGGGCTCTGCAATATGTATTAATTCCCTCTCTTGGCACAGTCTACGATGTGAAGGAGAGTCACATCACCTAGGTTTTGTAATCAGTGGTATGCCACCACATCTGTGGTGAGTAGGACCTATGCAGGAGAGGAGAGTCACATGACCTAGATGTTTGGTCAACAATATTTCACTATGTACTATGGGGGTGGTTATGGGCAGGAGAGACAAATCACCTGTCTCATAGGTCCAGAGATATGTGATAATATTCCCTGTTTGCACGGTCTATGCAGAAGTAACATGATTATGATTCTAACCCTGCAATATGTCAAAATGCACCCATGGGAAAAAAATTAAACCAAAAAGTCTCAACACCTGGGCACTAGCCCCAGGAATAGGCCAAATCTTTAAGTGTTTGTGGGTGACACCATTAAATTGAGCTGCTTGTGTATATGAGAGTCACAATCTCACGTGTTTTGGGAGCCATTCTATACACTCTACAACATTTGAAGGCTTTATACAGCATCCATCAGGGTTGCAAACCACTCTGAAGCCTACATGCTCATAGGGATTCATGATCTTACATATTGCCCTAAACCCAGGTATATAGTAAACATATTTACCATAGGTTGGTTTTAGGTATGAGACCCATTATTATGCCTATAAACTGGACACATAAATGAGTCACCATCCCACCTGTGGCCAGATCCACATATGAAGGTCAAAATTCCAACTTCGTACTTTATTCACTTGATAGACTCAGGATGTTAACAGTGGGCTTTGCACACGCGGAATGGTGATAACATTTGCTTTCACCTGAGAATGTAATCAAGAGGCCCAATCTGAACTTTCTGCTGGTCCCTGTCATAAAATTCTGCACCAATCAGGGAAATTATACATTATGAGTTAGCTGTTGTAAAGCCCTGTGAGCTTTCAATAAATATGCAGCCAAGGATCTTACCTATTGCCCTATGCCTAGTGATGAAAGGCAAAATATCTCCTGTTGGCTGGATCCATGTATACGTTTGACCATTATGCCTGTGAACTGAAATAAGGTATATGTCATCATCCCATTTGTGGCCAAAATCTAGGCAGGAGGGTAACATTACTTAGGTGCTGTGCCAAGAAACATATCCCAATGCCATATCTAGGCAGTGTGTAGGAATTAGATCATATTAACTAGGGCTGGACTCAGCAATATGCCCCAGTCTCAAATGTGGAAGAAATCCAGGCTGGGAATTGTGCCTCATGCCTGTGATCTCAGCACTTTGGGAGGCCAAAGTGGGCAAATCAAGAGGACAAGAGTTCTAGAGCAGCCTGACCAACATAATAAACCCTGTCTCTACTAAAGATACAAAAACTAGCCAAGCATGGTGGCACATGCCTGTAATTGCAATTACTCAGTAGGCTGAGGCAGGAGAATAGCTTGAACCCAGGATGTGGGGGTTGCACTGAGCCAAGATCATGCCATTGCACTCCAGAGCTCCAGCCTGGGTGACAGAGCAAGATTCCATTCCCCCCACCTTGCCCCCCCAAAGAAAAAGCCAAGTTATGGAGATAAAACACCTACATAATGGGCCCAGGAGAGGTCAAAATACCTTCTACGGCTCTGGGACAAGCATGAGAGTCACATTATTGGGGTGCTGGGCTCAGCAATATGCCATAATTCTCTCTATATGCAGGACCCAGGCAAAAGAGTAACATCATCTGTGTGCTGGGGCCCTGCAGTAGGTCAAAATTTTTTGTTTGTTCATGGTTCAAGGAAAAAAAAAAAGTGGAATAACTTGAGTGCTGGGCTCAGCGATATGGCATGGTCCTCTGATGTAAAAGCCAGAGAGAAGAAGCAGTCACTTTACTTAGGTCATGGGCTCAGAGATATTTCCCAGTGCCCCCAGTAGACAGGGCCCAGGCAGAAAAGGAGAGTCATGTCACGTATATCATGTAAGTGCTTCCCTAGTTATATGTCACAATCTAACTTGTGGGCAGAAACTACACAGAAGGGACACATCACTTGAGTACAAACTCAAGTAATATGTCATCATCCCCAATGTAGACAGGTTTGAAGAAGAAAAAGATAATCACATCAGCTGGATGCTGGGCTCAGAAATATGGAATAATTCCTTCTCTTGGCAGAGTTTAGGAAAAAGAGGAAAGTCATGTCACCAAGGTTTTACACTCAGTAATATGTCACAAGGCAAGAGAGGAGAGTCATATTACATATATGCTGTATTTAGCGATATGTCAGAGTGTCCTCTCTGGTCAGAAAACTGGGAGGAGAAATACATCGCTTAGCTGATAAACCCAAAAATATGTGATAATATCCTCTGTTGGCTGGGTCCAAGCTGAAAAGTTGCATTACTATGTTTTTGTTGTTGTTGTTGTTGTTTGTTTGTTTGTTTTGAGACGGAGTCTCCTTCTGTCACCCAGGCTTCAGTGCAGTGTCATGATCTAGGCTCACTCTAAGCTCCGCTTCCCAGATTGATGCCATTCTCCTGCCTCAGCCTCCCAAGTAGGTGGGACCAGAGGTGCCTGCCACCATGCACAGCTAACTTTTTGTATTTTTAGTAAAGACGAGGTTTCACTGTGTTAGCCAGGATGGTCTCGATCTCCTGATCTCATGTTTCACCCACCTTTGCCTCCCAAAGTGCTGGGATTACAGGGATGAGCCACCGCACCTGGCCACATTATTATGTTTCTAACTCAGTGATATTTTACAATGCACTCATTGGAAACAATTTAAGCCAAATTCTTTCAACACTGGGGAACTAGGGCTAGTGATATGACACAATCTTCTCAGCATTTAATGTAACACCTTTAACAGTTAGCTTCGTGTATATATAAGTGTCACAATCTCATGTATGTTTTGGGACATCGTATAACACACTCTACAACCTCCAGAGGCTTTATGCAATATCCATGAGAGTTGCAAATCTCTCTGAGGCCTGCATGCTGGTATTGACTCACAATCTTACATATTGCCCTAAACCCAGTTATGATAGTCAATATCTCTCTTACAGGCTGTGTTCATACAGGAGACCCATTATTATGTCTGTAATCTGGGTCCAGAAATGATTCACCATCTCCCCTATAGCAAGATCCACATATGTAACTCACAACTCCATCTTTGTACTTTATTTAGTTGTTAGAATCAGGACTTTCACAGTGGGCTTTGTAAATGTGGTATGGTGACAACTTTTGATCTCATCTGCATATGTAATCAAGAGTCACAATCTCACCCTTTTGCTGGGCCCTGTTATAAAACTCTGTGTATCACCCAAAGAATTTATAGAACATGAGTTAGTGTTGAAAACTTATGTGAGCTTTGTACAAATACGCAACTCATTATCTTAACTATTGCTCAAAATGTAGTGATGGGAAGCAAAATATCACTATTAGTGGAATCTCAATTTAAGTTTCTTCATCTTGCCTATGAAATGAAGCAATGTAAATTTCATAATCTCATTTGTAGGTAAGAAAATTTGGCAGGAGGGTAGCACAACTAAGGTGCTGTGCCAAGTAATATGTCACAATGCCTTTTTTAGGAAGGGACTAGAAATGAGGTTTACATTAACTGGGTGTTGGACCCAGCAATATGACAAAATTCCAAATGCAAAAGAAGAAAAAAGAAAAGAAAAGAAAAGAAAATGAAAAATAGTGAGAGCAAAAATACCTATAGAATAACCTCAAGATAAGTAAAAATACTTTCTGTTGGTCTGGCACAGGCAGGAAGGTTACATCATCAGAGTAGGGGGCCAAGCAATATACCATAATTATTTCCTTATGCAGGGCCCAGACAAAAGAGAAACATCATCTGGGTTCTGGGGCCTGCAATCTGTCCCATAGTTCAGGATTAAAAAGTAGAATCAAATTACCTAAATATTGGGCTTAGCGATATGTCACATCATCACACTTTAAAGGCTCAAGCAGAAGAAAAGAGCCACATTACTTGGCCCCCGGGTTCAGATAATTGACCAAATGTCCCAAGTAGGCAGAGATCAGGTAGAAGATTAGAGTCATGTCACCTTGGTGCTTCCCTAGGTATATGACACAATCTAACATGTGAGGTAAAGCCAAGCAGAATGGCCACATCACCTTGATGGTGGGTCTTGAAATATGCCGCATTTTTCCCTTAGGAGAGGACCCAGGCAAGAGAGTTACAACAAGTAGGTTCGTGTTCTACCCTTATGTGTGTATATGAGAGTCACAATCTCATATATTTCCTGGGCTATTGTATGACACTCTACAACATTTGAAGGCTTTATACAGCACGCATGAGAGTTGCGAAGCACTCTGAGGCCTATATGCTCATATGGATTCATGATCATACATACTGTCTTAAACCAGGTATAATGGTCAACATCTCTTCTGTAGGCTGGGGTTAGGGATGAGAAACATTACTATGCCTGTGAACTGGATCCAGAAATAAGTCACCATCCCACCTATAGCCAGATCCACATATGAAAATCACAATTCCAACATTGTACTTTATTTGTTTGTTAGATATAGGACCCTAACACTGGGATTTGCATGTGTGGTATGGTAACAACATTCACTTTTACCTGGGTGTGGAATTGAGAGACCCAATCTGAACTTTTTGATGGTTCCTGTCATGGAACTCACTGTACCAAACAAGGAGATTATACATTATGAGTTAGTGTTGTAAGGCACTGTGCGTTTGGTACAAATATGCAACCTAGGACCTTACCTATTGCCCTAAACCTAGCAATGAAAGGCAAAATACTCCTATCAGCTGAAACCCTTCATAAGTTTTACCACCATGCCTGTAAACTGAAGTAAAGTATATGTCATAGTCCCATTTGTGGGCAAAAATCTAGGTTGGCAGGTAACATCTTTAGCTGCTGTGCTAAGTAGCGTATCACTAATTCCTAGGCAGGGTATAGGAATTAGAGTCACATTAACTGGCTGCTGGACTCAGCAATATGAAACCATCCCAGCCAAGAGATGAGAGTCAAAACACATACGCAATAAGCCCAGAATATGTTAAAAAATATTCTACCACTATGGGACAGGCATGATAGATGAAATAATGCCCTGCTCTGAGAGGACATTGTCAGGGTGCTGGCCTAAGCACTATACCATAATTTTCTCTATATGCTGGACCCAAACAAAGGAGTAACATTATCTCAAGGCTGGGCCCTGAAATAGGTCAAAAATTCTGTTTGTGGGCATGGCTCTAGAAAAAAAAATAGGGACAAATAACCTGAGTGATGAACTCAGCAATATGCCACAATCCCTGACTGTAATGACCAGGAGGAAAGAGAGTCACCTCACTTAGGTCATGGGCACAGAGGTATATCCCACTGTCCCCAGTAGGCAAATCCTAGACAGAAAAGGAGACATAGCACCTAGGGACTTTCCTGGTTATATATCACATTCTAATATGTGGGCAGACACCAAGCCGAAGAGACACATCACCTGGGTACAGCATCAAGCAATATGTCCATCCCCAGTAAGGACAGGTTTGAAGGAAAAAACAAAAAGAAAGAAGGAATTACAACTCCTTGGTGCTGGGCTCAGCAACATGTAATAATCCCCACTCTTGGCAGAATCCAGGACAAAGAGGAGACTCATGTCACCTGGGTTTCAGGCACGGTGATATGTCACACTTTCTTCAGTGGGCAGAATCCAATCAGCAGAGGAGAGTCACATTTCCTAGATGCTATATCTAGTGATATGTCACAATATCCCCTGTGGGCAGGGCACTGGCCGGAGAGCCATATCAGCTAGCCAAAAGGCCCAGAGATAAATGAAAATATACCCTGTTGCCTGGGCCCAAGCAGAAGAGTCACATTATCATGTTTCTGACCCAGTGATATGTAATAATGCCCTTATGGAAAATAATTTAAACCAAAAGTCTTAACACCAGGGTACTAGGCCAAGGGATATAACTAAATCTCGTCATCTTTAAGAGTGACACCATTAACTCTTAACTAGTTGTGTGTATGAGAATCACAATCTCATGTATGTGCTGATCATTGTATGACACTCTCTGCAACATCTGAGAACTGTATACAACATGCATGTGAGTTGCAAACCTCTCTGAGGCCTACATGTTCATATGGACATGCAATCTTACAGATTCTCCTAAACCCACATATGGCAGTCAACATCTTTCCTACAGGCTGGCTTAAAAAATTAGGCCACTATTATTTCTGTGAGCTGGGTCAAGAAATGAGTCATGATTCCACCTATGGCCAGATTGACTTATGAAAGTCACAATTCCAACTTTGTGCTCTGTTCACTTGTTAGACTCAGGACATCAACAATGGGCTCTGTAAATGTGGGATGGTAACAACTTTTACTTTCACTTGTGTAGTCAAGTCACAATCCTAACTTTTTGCTGGGCCCTGTTATAAAACTGTCTGTACCAACCAAGAAATTTGTATGATATGAGTTACTGTTGTAAACTTCTGTGATATTTGCACAAATAGTCAATAAAGGACTTTACTTATTGACCAAACCTTAGTGGTGAGTGGCAAAATATCTCCTATTGGCAGAATCGCAATATAAGCTTGGTCATCATGCCTTTCAACTGGTGGAAGGTATATGCCATAATCTTATTTGTGGGCTAATCACTAGGCAGAAAGTTAACATCACTTAGGTTCTGGACAAAACAATATATCACAATGCCCTCTCAAGTCAGGGCCTAGAGAAGATGGTCACATTAACTGGGAGCCGGAGCCAGCACTATAATACATTCACAGGTGGAAGAAACCCAGCAAAATGATGAGAGCCAACCACTTACAAAATTGGCCAAAGATACACCAAAATACTTCCTGTAACTCAGTCATAAGCAGGAGAGTAGTGTCATTAGGGTGCCGAACCAAGCAATATGCCACAATTCCCTGTTTATGCATGACTTATTCAGAAAAGAAGCATCATCCATGTGCTGGGTGATATTGTGAAACCTCTGTTCGTGGGCATTGTTTAGCAAGAAGATGAGAGTCACATTACCTAAGGGCTCATCAGTATGTCCAAATTTTCCTATTATTAAAGGCCCAGACAGAAGAAGAGAGTCACATTACTTATGTCATGGGCTCAGAGGTATGCCCTAATGTCATCAGTAGACAGGGCTTAGGCAGAAAGAGTCATATCACCTAGGTGCTTTTTTAGGTATACGTCACAATTTAATATGTGGGCAGAAACCATGGTGAAGAGCAATATATTCTGTTCCTGTGTCCTTTGCACAGGACATGCACAAGTCAGTCCCCCTTTGAAAATAACCTAGTCAAGTTAGTTACATCATCTAGGTTCTTGTTCCACCCTTATTTCACAATGCTCCATGTGGGCAGGGACATGCAGGACCAAGGACCAGGGCCAAGCACATCACCTAAGTGATAGGCCAAGAGATTTGTCACAGAGACTTCCTGAAAGCATGGCGCTGACAAAAGAACACCATCACCTTTGTGCCTGGCCTAGCAATATGTCACTATTGAAGTAGGCAGTTCCCAAGAAGAAGAGCCATATCACCTACAAGATAGAATCTGTGATATGCCAAAAAGCTCTCTTTTGGGCATGGCCCTGGCAAAAGAGTAGTATCACCTGTGTGCCTGTCCTAGTAATATGTCACTATTTTTCCCTGTGTGCAGGACTCATTCCAGAGAGGAGAGTTACATCTTCTAATTGATGTACAAAGGGATATGTCACAATGATGTCTTCAGGCATGGTGCAGGCAAAATGTAATGACACCTTGATGCTGGACCAGTGATGTCACAATTCTTACTGAGAGCAGGGGCCGGGCAGAAAAGTTTCATCACTTCAAGTTTGGCCTAGGTAGATATCCAAATCTCATATGTAGACTGGAATCAGTCTGAAGAGTGAAATCACACAGGTGTTTGCAAAGATTTATATCACGGTCACAATGAAATAAAATTCTAGGGATTAGATTTACAATACCACACTTGTCCTGTTTTCATGTAGGACAGTTACCTTCATTCATCTGTGATGGTGAAAGTCTTTACTGTCAGCTGGCTGTGCATACATGACTCAGAATTTCTTGTCTGTGCTGGTCCCTGTTATGACACTCTCTATACAACCCAAGGGTCTTATTAAACATATGTGAGTGTTGTAAGCTTCTGTGACATTTTTACCAGAATTAGACCCTGGACATCACTCAAGTCAAAATTTCTCCTATTGACTGGGTCCACATATGAGAGTCAGTATCATGCCTGTTAGCTGAGTATAGGTATATGTCACCATCCCCTCTGTGGTTATTAGACTGGGAGGACAACCACATCACCTAAATCCTCAGCCAGAAATATTCCAGTATTCTCTTTGTAGGCAGGGATATAAAAGAAATGTCACAAAACGTGGGTGCTGGTCTCATTGATATGTAAATTTTCCTATATTGCATTACCAAACAAGGTGTTATACATTATTCAGGCTCTTGGTGCATGTATGTCACAATTTCCACTGTACTCTGGGCCTAGAAATGAGAGTCAAACACTCACATGCTGGGAAAAGTCACAATTCTCAATCACACACTCAAAAATGTTCGGAAATATTTTTCAGAGTCCCACACAGGTTCTGCCTTTGGATATAAGAGTGAACATCTCCCATGAGTTGGGTCGAAGTATAGGAGTCACAATCTCATCAATGGGCAAGGTCCTTGTATAAAAGCCCCATTCCCACTTGAAGATTGTATTCTAGTAAGAGAGTCAAAGCACCACATGTCTGTGAGTCATTGTTCAAACATCACAAAACCAACTGTGGGTCAGTTTCATGTATGAGAGTAACAATTTCAAGCTTCAGCTGCCCATCTGTGTGAGATTTAGTGCCTCATTCATAGGCTCTGTTCATGTGAGAGAATGACAATTGTGTCAGCTGGGTGTGCATCCAAGAATCACAATAGCATCTGGTTGCTGGTGCCTGTTATGACACTCTATGTATCGCTCAGGCTTTACATGATATATAGTATCATACTTTTCTGTGAATTCTTACAGGTGGGAGATCTAGGATTTTATTGACATTCTTAAATCTGGTTATGAGAGTCAAAATATCTTCCCTGCCTGTGTCTAGATAAGGGAGTTATTATTTTGCATATGAGCTTAATCAAGGTATATATGACAATTTTACCTTTGAGTGGAGACAATCAGAAAAGTCATATCTTCTAGATCCTGAGACAGGGATACATTATAATCTCCTCTGTAGGCAAGACACAGACAAAAGAGTCATAAAAAAGGGTACAGTCTCAAATAATATGTCATAATGCCCACTGTCTACAAGGTGGAAAAAATAGTGGATTGTCACACCCACTAGGTGCTGTGCTCAGCAATAGGTTATAATTCTTTCTCTTCGCAGTGTCCTGGAAAAAGAGGAGAGTCACAACACCTGGGTTTTGCACTCAGTGGTACATCACCATTTCCTCAGTGGAAGGATACAGGCAGGAGAGGAGCATCATATTACCTACATACTATATCTAGCGATATGTCACATAGATATGTGATAATATCCCCTGTTGTCTGAGTCCAAGCAGAAGAGTCAGATTTTTATAGTTCTGATACAGCCATTTGTAACAAAGCACCTAAGGGAAAGAATTTGAGCCAAAAAGTCTCAAAACCTGAGTACGAGGCCAAGTGATATGATACAATCTTCTCATCTTGTATGATGATACCTTTAACTTTTAATTGAGTATGCATATTACAGTCAGAATCTCATATGTATGCTGGGCCAATATATGACACTCTCTACCTCAGAGAGCTTAATAAAACCTCCTTGATAGTTGCAAACCTCTCTGAGCTTTTTAAGCTTGTGTGGACTCACAATCATACATATTGCCCTAAACCCATGTTTGATAGACAATATTTCTCCTATAGACAGGGTTAAGGGAGAACACTTATTATTATGTCTGTGATCTGGTTTCAGAAATGAGCAACCATCTCACCTTGGCCTGATCCAGATGTAAAACTCACAATTCCTACTTTCTGCTGTATTCCCTTGTTAGAATCTGGACCTCAACAGGAGGCATTGTAAATATGGGATTGTAACTAATTTTAATTTCAAGTGGGTGTGCAACTGAGTCTCAACCTGAATTTTTTTCTGGCCCTTGTTATGAAACTCTCTACCACAAAGAGTTCATACATTATACGTTAGTGTGAGTGGTTCCAAGATGGCTGAATATGAAGAGTTCCAGTCTACAGCTCCCAGCGTGAGTGTAGCAGAAGATGGGTGATTTCCACATTTCCAACTGAGGTACGGGGTTCAAGCCCACTGGGGCTTGTCAGACAGTGGATCCAGGACAGTGGGTGCTGCCCACCAAGCATGAGCCAAAGCAGAGGGAGGCATCACCTCACCTGGGAAGCACAAGGGGTCATGAAATTCCCTTTCCTAGCCAAGGGAGACCGTGGCAGATGGCACCTGGAAAATTGGGTCACTCCCACCCTAATACTGCACTTTTGCAACAGTCTTAACAAATGCCACACCAGGAGATTATATCCTGTGTCTGCATAGGAGGGTCCCACACCCATGGAGCCTCACTCATTACTAGCTCAGCAGTCTGAGAACGAACTGCAAGACAGCAGCAAGGCTGGGGGAGCGGCGCCTACCATTGCTGAGGTATAAGTAGTAAAGAAAGCCACCGGTTGGAGCCCACCACAGATCAAGAAGGCCTGCCTGCCTCTGTAGACTCCACCTCTGCGGGTAGGGAATAGCTGAACAAAGGCAGCAGAAACCTAGCAGACTTAAATGTCCCTGTCTGACAGCTTTGAAGAGAGTAGTGATTCTCCCAGCATGGAGTCGAGATCTGAGAACGGACAAACTGCCTCCTCAAGAGGGTCAGTGACCCCCAAGTAGCCTAACTGGGAGGCACCCCCAAGTAGGGGCAAACTGAGACCTCACATGTCCTGGTACCCCACTGTGATGAAGCTTCCAGAGGAATGATCTGGCAGCAGCATTTGCTGTTCAGCAATATTAGCTGTTCTGCAACCTCCGCTGCTGATACCCAGGCAAACAGGGTCTGGAGTGGACCCCAAGCAAACTCCAACAGACCTGCAGCTGAGGGTCCTGATTTTTAGAAGGAAAACTAACAAACAGAAAGAACATCCATACAAAAACCCCACCTGTACATCACCATCATCAAAGAAGAAAGGTAGATAAAATTACAAAGATGAAGAAAAAACAGAGCAGAGAAGCTCAAAATTCTAAATATCACAGCACCTCTCCGCCTCCAAAGGAACACAGCTCCTCACCAGAAATGGAAGAAAGATGGAAAGAGAATGACTTTGACGAGTTGAGAGAAGAAGGCTTTAGATGATCAAACTTCTCTGAACTAACGGATGAAGTTTGAACCCATCACAAAGAAGCTAAAAACCTTGAAAAAAGATTAGATGAATGGCTAACTGGAATAACCAGTGTAGAGAAGTCCTTAAATGACCTGAAAACCATGGCACGAGAACTACATGTTGAGTGCACAAGCTTCAGTAGTTGATTCAATCGACTGGAAGAAATGATATCAGTGATTGAAGATCAAATGAATGAAATGAAGTGAGAAGAGAAGTTTAGAAAAAAAAAGAGTAAAAAGAAATGAACAAAGCCTCCAAGAAATATGGGACTACATGAAAAGACCAAATCGACAACTGACTGGTGTACCTGAAAGTGATGGGGAGAATGGAACCAAGTTTGAAAATACTCTGCAGGATATTATCCGGGAGAATGTCCCCAACCTAGCAAGTCAAGCCAACATTCAGATTCAGGAAATACAGAGAACCCCACGAAGATACTCCTCGAGAAGTGCAACTCCAAGACACATAACTGTCAGATTCACCAAAGTTGAAATGAAGGAAAAACTGTTAATGGCAGCCAGAGAGAAAGGTCAGGTTACCCACAAAGGGAAGCCATTCAGAGTAACACTGGATCACTCGGCAGAAACTCTAGAAGCCAGAATAGAGAGAGGCCAATATTCAACATTGTTAAAGAAAATAATTTTCAACCCAGAATTTCATATCTGCCAAACTAAGCTTTGTAAGTGAAGCAGAAATAAAATCCTGTAGAGACAAGCAAATGCTGACAGATTTTGTCACCACCAGGCCTGCCCTAAAAGAGCTCCTGAAGGAAGCCCTAAACCTCGAAAGGAAAAACCAGTACCAGCCACTGCAAAAACATGCCATGTTGTAAAGACCATTGATGCTAGGAAGAAACTGCATCAACTAACAAGCAAAATAACCAGCTAATCTCATAATGACAGGATCAAATTCACACCTAACAATATTAACCTTAAATGTAAATGGGCTAAATGCTCCAGTTAAAGGACACAGACTGGCAAATTGGATAAAGAGTCAAGAGCCATCAGTGTGCTGTATTCAGGACACCCATCTCATGTGCAGAGACACACATAGGCTCAAAATAAAAGGATGGAGGAAGATCTACCAAACAAATGGAAAACAAAAAAAGGCAGGGGTTGCAATCCTAGTCTCTGATGAAACAGACTTTAAACCAACACAGATCAAAAGAGACAAGGCCATTACATATTGGCAAAGTGATCAATTCACAAGAAGAGGTAACTATCATAAATATGCATGCACCCAATACAGGAGCACCCAGATTCATAAAGCAAGTCCTTAGAGACCTACAAAGAGACTTAGACTCCCACACAATAATAATGGGACACTTTAACATCCCACTGTCAACATTACACAGATCAATGAAACAAAAAGTTAAAAAGGATACCCAGGAATTGAACTCAGCTCTGTACCAAGCAGACCTAATAGACATACACAGAACTCTCCACCCCAAATCAACAGAATATACATTTTTCTCAGCACCACATCACACTTATTCCAAAATTGACCACATAGTTGGAAGTAAAGCACTTCTCCACAAATGTAAAAAAATAGAAATTATGACAAACTGTCTCTCAGAACACAGTACAATCAAAATAGAACTCAGCATTAAGACACACAATCAAGACTGCTCAACTAAATGGAAACTGAACAACCTGCTCCTGAATGACTACTGGGTACATAATGAAATAAAGGCAGAAATAAAGATGTTCTTTGAAACCAATGAGAACAAAAACACACATAGCAGAATCTCTGGGACACATTTAAAGCAGTGTTTAGAGGGAAATTTATAGCACTGAATGCCCATGAGAGAGCAGGAAAGATCTAAAATTGACACCATACCATCACAATTGAAAGAACTAGAGAAGCAAGAGCAAACAGATTCAAAAGCTAGCAGAAGGCAAGAAACAACTCAGATCAGAGCAGAACTGAAGGAAATAGAGATATAAAAAGCCCTTCAAAAAATCAATGAATCCAGGAGCTGGTTTTTTGAAAAGATCAACAAAATTGATAGACCACTGGCAAGATTAATAAAGTAGAAAAGGGAGAAGAATCAAACAGATGCAATAAAAAATGATAAAGGGGTTATCACCATGAATTCCACAGAAATACAAACTAGCATCAGAGAATACTATAAACACCTCTACACAAATAAACTACAAAATCTATGAGAAATTGATAAATTCCTGGCACATACACCATCCCAAGACTAAACCAGGAAGAAGTTGAATCCCTGAATACACCAATAACAGGTTCTGAAATTCAGGCAATAATTAATAGCCTACCAACCGAAAAGAGTCCCAGACCAGAGGAATTCACAGCCGAATTTTACCAGAGGTAAAAGGAGGAGCTGGTACCATTCCTTCCAAAACTATTCCAATCAATAGAAAAAGAGGAAATCCTCCCGAACTCATTTTATAAGGCCAGCATCATCCTGAAACCAAAGGCTGGCAGTGACACACACATACAAAAAGAATTTTAGACCACTATCCCCGAAGAATATTAATGCAAAAATCCTCAATAAAATACTGGCAAACAGAATCCATCAGCACAAGAAAAGGCTTATCCACCACGATGAACTGGGCTTCATCCCTGGGATGCAAGGTTGGATCAACATACACAAATCTATAAATGTAATCCAGTATATAAACAGAACCAAAAACAAAAAACACTTGATTATCTCAATAGATGCAGAAAAGGCCTTTGACAAAATTCAACAGCCCTTCATCCTAAAAACTCTCAATAAATTAGGTATTAATGGGACGTATCTCAAAATAATAAGAAGTATTTATGACAAACCCACAGCCAATAACATACTGAATGGGCAAAAACTGGAAGCATTCCCATTGAAAACTGGCACAAGACAGGGATGCCTTCTCTCACCACTCCTATTCAACACAGTGTTGGAAGGTCTGGCTAGGGCAATCAGGCAGGAGAAAGAAATAAAGGTTATTCAATTAGAAAAAGAGAAAGTGAAACTGTCCCTGTTTGCAGGTGACATGATTGTATGTCTGGAAAACCCCATTGTCTCTGCCCAAAATCTCCTTAACCTCATAGACAGCTTCAGCAAAGTCTCAGGATACCAAATCAATGTGCAAAAATCACAAGCATTTTTATACAACAATAACAGACAGAGAGCCAAATCATGAGTGAACTCCCATTCACAATTGCTTCAAAGAGAATAAAATACCTAGGAATCCAACTTACAAGGGATGTGAAGGACTTCTTCAAGGAGAACTACAAACCACTGCTCAACAAAATGAAAGAGGACACAAACAAATGGAAGAACATTTCATGCTCATGGAAAGGAAGAATCAATATCATGAAAATGGCCATACTGCCCAAGGTAATTTATAGATGTAATGCCATCCTAATCAAGCTACCAATGACTTTCTTCAGAGAACTGGAAAAAACTACTCTAAAGTTCATATGGAATCAAAAAAGAGCCCGCATAGCCAAGTCAATCATAAGCCGAAAGAACAAAGCTGGAGGCATCAAGCTACCTGACTCCAAACTATACTACAAGGCTACAGGAACCAAAACAGCATGGTACTGGTACCAAAACAGAGATATAGACCAATGGAACAGAACAGAGCCCTCAGAAATAATACCACACATCTACAACCATTTGATCTTTGACAAACCTGACAAAAGAAAGAAATTGGGAAAGGATTCCCTATTTAATAAATGGTGCTGGGAAAACTGGCTAGCCATATGTAGAAAGCTGAATCTGGATCACTTCTTTATACCTTATACAAAAATTAATTCAAGATGGATTAAAGACTTAAATGTTAGACCTAAAACCATAAAAACCCTAGAAGGAAACCTAGGCAATACCATTCAGGACATAGGCAAGGGCAACGACTTCATGTCTGAAACACCAAAAGCAATGGCAACAAAGGCCTAAATTGACAAATGGAATCTAATTACACTAAAGAGCTTCTGCACGCAAAAGAAACTACCATCAGAGTGAACAGGCAACCTACAGAATGGGAGAAAATTTTTACAATCTACTCATCTGACAAAGGGCTAATATCCAGAATCTACAAAGAACTCAAACAAATTTACAAGAAAAAAACAACCTCATCAAAATTGGGGGAAGGATATGAACAGACACTTCTCAAAAGAAGTCATTTATGCAGCCAACAGACACATGAAAAAATGCCCATCATCACTGGCCATCAGAAAAATGCAAATCAAAACCACAATGAGATACCATCTCACACCATTCAGAATGGTGATCATTAAAAAGTCAGGAAACAACAGGTGCTGGAGAATATGTGGAGAAATAGGAATGCTTTTACATTGTTGTTGAGACTGTAAAGTGCTTCAACCATTGTGAAAGACAGTACGGTGATTCCTCAAGGATCTAGAAGTGGAAATACTGTTTGACCCAGACATCACATTACTGGGATGTATACCCAAATGGTACACATTACTAGGCGTATACCCAAAGGATTATACATCATGCTGCTATAAAGACACATGCACACGTACATTTACTGCTGCATTATTCACAATAGCATAGACTTGGAACCAACCCAAATGTCCATCAATGATAGACTGGATTAAGAAAATGTGGCATATATACACCATGGAATACTATACACCATGAAAAAGGATGAGTTCAGGTCCTTTGTAGGGACATGCATGAAGTTGGAAACCATCATTCTTAGCAAACTATCACAAGGACCAAAAACCAAACACTGCATTTTCTCATTCATAGGTGGGAATTGGACAATGCGGACACTTGGGCACAGGGAGGGGAACATCCCACACTGGGGCCTGTTGTGGAGGAGGGGGAGGTGGGAGGGATAGCATTAGGAGATATACCTAATGTAAATGACCAGTTAATGGGTGCAGCCCACCAACATGGCCCATGTATACATATGTAACAAATCTGCATGTTGTGCACATGTACCCTAGAACTTAAAGTAAAATAATATAAAGAAAAAATATAAGTTTGTGTTGTAAGATTTTGTGAATTTGATATCACTGTGCAACACAGGACCTTACCTATTGTTTTAAGCTTAACGATGAGAGAAAAATGACTCCTATTGGCAGAATCCCAATGTAAGTAAAATCATCATGCCTGTAAACTGAAGCAAAATATATGTCATAACCCCACTGGGAGCAAAAAATTTGTCAGGAGCGTAACATCACTTAGGTGCTGTGCAAACCAGTGTGTCATTTTTCCTTCTCTAAGCAGGGTATAGGAAATCGGGTCACATTAACTGGGTACTGGATCCAGAAATACACCCTCTTAAATGTGGAAAAATCCCAGCCAGGTTATGTGAGCCAAAACACCTACATAGTGGGCCCAATATATGTCAAAATACCTTCAGTGGCTGCAGCACAGGCAGTAGAGACACTTCATAAGTGTTCTGGGCCGAGCAATGGGCAATATGCCAGAATTTCCTCTTTATGCAGAACTGAGGCAGAAGAGTGACATCATGTGGGTTATGGGCCCTGCAATAGGTCACAATACCTTTTTAGTGGGCATGGTTCAGGAAAAAGAGGAGAGTCACATATTCTGAATGTTGAGCTCAGCAATATGTCAAAATCCTCCTATAATGAAAACCCAGGCAGAAAATGAGAGTCACACCACTTAGGTCATTGGCTCAGTGATATTTCCCAATGTTTCTATATCCAAAGGTATGTTATGATCTCTTCTGATGGCACTGTTAAGACACAAGCATCAAATCACGAAGGTTCTTGGCCAAGGTATATATCAACATGTCATTAGTGGACTATAACTAGGCAGGATCATTAAATCACTCAGGTTCTGGGCAAAAGTGTATGTCGCAATCATACTTGTGGCACGGTTCACCTATGAGAGTCATGATCGTACACATGACCTGGCACCAGGTACAAGAGTCATTAATAGGCCTTTGATCTGGTCTCAGGTATATGGCAAAATATCACCTGTGGACATTTAGAAGAAAGAAAACTATCACCTGAGTGGGTACTGGTCCAGTGAAATGTCACAATCCTCCTTGTGGGAAGAACTCTGGAAAAAGGGTCACATCACCTGGAGGCTGGTTTCAGGGATATATCTAATCCTCCTCTCCCCCACTGCAACATGTGGTAGAGATTAGGCACAAGAGAAGATGAATATCATCCAGGCAATTGGGCTGGATATATGTCACAATGTCCTCTTGTGAAGGACAAAGGCAGGAGAGTGGACTCACCTTGGTGCTGAGTTCAGCAATATGTCACAATCCTTCTGGTGTTAAAGACCCAGCTAGAGAGAAGAAGAGTCACCTAGGTGCCGAGATAAGTGATAATTTACCAAGCTTCCTATTGGCAGAACTCCTTCAAAAATAGTCACATCTTCTTGGTGCAATACCCAGTTATGTGTCACAATGCACCTTAAGTGCAGGGCCAAGGCAGTAGCAGGAAGTCATATGACTTATGTGATAGACCTAGACAAAAGCCTCAATGCTCTTTATTGGCAGGGTTCAGTCCAAGGTTTTACATCAGCTGGTGCTGTTCTCAGTTATATATAAAGCTGCCCTTTGTCGCCTTGCCTAAAAGATGCTATACATTGCTTAGGTGCTTGGTGCAGGTATGTCAAAATTTCAACTGCGCTCTGGGCCTAGAAAGGAGAGTCAAAACACTAAGATGCTAGGCAAAATCATGCTTGTCAATCACATACTCAAAAATGTTCAGAAATAAGTTTCACAGTCCCACACATATTCTGGCTTGGGTATGAAAGTCAGCACCTCCTATTAGTTGGGTCGAAGTACTGCAGTCTGTGGATTTATGATTCAACCATCACCAGACACACTTTGGATCAGATTCAAGTATGTGAGTAACAATGCTTATGTGTGTGAGATATTGTACCTTATTCGTAGGCTCTGTTCATGTGTGAGAATGACAATCATTTCAGCTACGTATGCATCCAAGAGTCATAACAGCACCTTGTTGCTGGTGATTGTTATGACACATTTTGTACTACCCAAGCTTTATATGATATGACTGAGTAGCATACTTTTCTGTGAATTCTTACAGGTGGGAGACCTAGGACATTACCCATAACTGTAAGACTGTCAAGGAGAGTCAAAATATTATCCCTGACTAGGTCTACTTATGAGAGTTATTATTGTGTATATGAGCTGAATCCAGTATATATCACAATTTCACCTATAGACAGAGACAAGACAGAATAGTCACATCATCTGTGTGCTGAGCCAGGGATACTTATAATCTCTTTTGTAGGCAAGACCTGGATAGAAGTGTCATACCACCTTGGTACAGTCTCAAATAATATGTCCTAATGCCCACTGTATACAAGGTTGAAAAAATAGTGGATTGTCACTATTGCCCCCTAGGTTCTGGACACAGCAACATGTTGTAATTTCCTCTCTTGGTAAAGTCCAGGACAAAGAGAAGAGTCACATCACCTAGGTTTTGCACTCAGTGGTATGTCACAAACTCTTCAGTGGACAGTATCAAGACAGAGAGCAGAGTCACATTACATATATGCTATATCCAGTGATATATCAGTGTCCCCTGTGGGCCGGACCCTGGCAGGAGAGACACATCACCAAGCTGATAGTGCCAGAGATACATGATAATATCCCCTGTTGTCTAGCTCCAAGCAGAAGAGTCACCATATGATGATTCTAACTCAGTGATTATATATATATATATATATATATATATATATATAAAATATAGAAATATATATATAATATAGAAATATATATATACACATATATATAGTGTGCATATATATGTGTGTGTGTGTGTGTGTATATATATATCCATCTTATATAATCTGAAATCTCAATCTGAAATTTTTGCTGGCCTTTGTCATGAAACTCCATATATATATAATATCCATTGTGTGTGTGTGTATATATATATGTGTGTGTGTGTATATATACAGCAATATTTCACAATGCACCCATGGTAAATAATTTAAGCTAGACATGTCAACAGCAGGGTACTAGACCTTGTAATATGACACAATCTGCTCATATTTTAGGTGACACATGTAACTGTCAGCTTGGTGTATATATTGCAGTCACAACTTTACATGTGTTCTGCATCATTATATGACACACTCTACAATATCCAGAGGTTTTCTGAAACATACATGAGAGTTACAAACCACTCTGAGGCCTACATGCTCATATTCACTCACGATCTTACATATTGCCTTAAACCAAGTTATGATTGTCAACATCTCTCAAATAGACTGGGTTCAGACAGGAGACACATTATTATGCCTATGATCTGGGTCCACAAAATATTCACCATCTTACCTATAGCAAGATCCACATATGAAAGTCAAAATTTCAACTTTGTACTTTATTTACTTGTTATACTCAGGACTTCAAACATGGACTTTGTAAATATGGGATGCTGAAAACATTTGCACTCACCTGGACTTGTAATCAAGAGTCATGATCTTAACCTTTTGTTGGACCCTGTTATAAACTTTGTGTACCACCCAAGCAGTTTTTAGATTATGAGTTAGTGTTGTAAGCTGCTCTGAGCTTTGTACAAATATGCAACTCACAACTTTAAGTATTGCCCTAAGTGTAGAGATAATAGGAAAATATCTACTATTGGTGGAATCCCAATTGAAGTTTGATGATCATGCCTCTGAATTGAATCAATGTAAATGTCATAATCCCATTGGTAGGAAAAAAAAAACTTAGCAGGAAGGTAGCACAACTTTTGTGCTGTGCCAAGCCATATGCCACAGTGTCTTCTCTAGGTAGGGTCTAGAAATGAGGTTTACATTAACTGGGTGCTGGACCCAGCAATATGACACAATCCCCCCAGCAAAAGAAAAAAGAAAACAATGAGAGCAAAAACTCCTACTGGGTGTGCCCTAGATAGGTGAAAATACTTTCTGTTTCTCTGGCACAGGCAAGAGAGTTACAGCATCAGGGTGGGGTGCCTGACAATATGCATAATTCTATCTTTATGCAGGACCCAGGCAGAAGAGGAACATCATCTGGATGCTGGGCCCTGTAATTTGTCAAAATTCCTTTTCATAGGCATGTTTTGGAAAAATAAAAGAGGAGTCATATAACCTAATTGTTGAGTTTAGCAATATGTCACATTACCCCACTGTAAAGGCTCAGGCAGAAGAAAAGAATTATATCACTTAAGAAACTGGCTCAGATATGTGGCCCAATATCCTAAATAAGCAAAGCTAAGGCAGAAGAGAAGAGTAATATTACCTAGGTGCTTCCCTAGGTATATGACAAAATCTAACATGTGAGGTGAAGCCAGGCAGAAGAGTCACATCACCTTGATCCTGATACCTGAGATAGGTCACAAGGTTCCCTTAGGACAAGACTCAGACAAGAGAGTTACAACATATAGATGTAGGTTCTACCTTTATGTCACAATTCTCTTTGTGGGCCACACTGAAGCAGGGAGTTACATTACCTAAGTGATGGCCACAGGGATATGTTGCAAAGTTCTCCTTGAGGCATGACCCTGGCAAAAGACTACCCTCACTTGTATGCCTAGTGTTGCAAATGTCACTATTCAGGAAAGGAGGACCTAAGCAGGAGGGTAATATCACCTAAGTGATTGGCCCAGAGATATCACAATGCTTTCTTTGGGACATGGCTCTAATTAAAGGGTATTGTCACCTGTGTGCCTGACCCCCACTCTTTGAAGGGCCCATTCTAATGAGGAGAGTTACATCACATAAGTGCTTGATAGAGTGATATGTCACAATAATTTCTGTGGGCATGGCTAAGGCAAAAATGTAACATGACCTAGGTGCTGCATCTAGTAATATGTCATGATTCTTGCTGAAATCAGGGCCCAGGCAGGAGAATCACATCATGTAGAGGTAGGTCCAGGTGGATACCACAATATCATATGTAGTCTGGAACCATTATGGAGAATTAAATCACATAGATGCTAGGCAAAGGTTTGTATCACAACAATATCAGCAGAAAATTCCCAGGATGAGATTTACAATATCACGCATGTCCTGTTTTCATGACTGACAGTTAGCTTCATATAGGTAAGATGGTGATAGTCCTTACTGTCAGCTGGGAGTGAATTTGAGACTCACAATTTCACCTTTCTGCTGGGTTCTGTTATGACACTCTCCATACATGACAAACCTTTATAAAATATGTAAGGCTGTTATAATTTTGACTCTTTTTTTTTTTTTTACCAGATAGAGATTTAATCACTTGTGTCTCTGAAGCAAGTTTAGAGAGTCAAAATTACTTCTATTTGTGGGATCCACATAAGAAATTTATTATCATGCCTGTGAGCTGTGCTTGGGTTCATGACACAATTTAGTCTGTGGTAATAAAACAGGCACGACAGCCAAGTCACCTAAATACTGAGCCAGAAAATTTCCAATATTCTCCTTGCAGGCATGTTTTGGACAGAAAAGTTGCCTAACTTGGGGGTTACACCAAGATGTATAACACAATATCACTTGTGGGCAGTGTCCAGGCAGAACAGGACCCATATCACCTAAATGATAGGCCCAGAGATATGCTAAAAGATCTCCTCTTGAAAGAACCATGCAAGAGAATCATATAATTTGGATTTATTGCTTAGAAATGCTGCGATCCCTAGTAGAAGCAGGGTCCAAGTAAGAGAGGAGTGTCAGGTAACTAGATGATGGGTCCAGAAATATGTTACAATCCTTCTGGAAGATATTGTTAAAACAGGAGTGTCAAATCATCACGGTAATAAGTTGAAGTACACATCCAAATCTCATTTGTGGGCTACAACTAGTCAGGAGTATTAAATCACTAAGCAGCTGGGCAAAGATATACGTCAAATAACACTGGTGGAAAGTTCTAGGAATGGGAGTCTCCATCTTGCATATGACCTGGATCCAGGTTTAACAGTCATGATTAGTCCTCTTAAGTCTTCTTAGGTAAATGACAAAATATCACCTGTGGGCAGAGAGCAAGCAGAAAGGTCACATTATCTGGGTGGGTGCTGGTCCAGTGAGATGTCACAATCTTTCTTTCTTCCAGGACACTGGAAGAAGACACATCACCTAGATGTTGGTTTTAGTAATATATCAAAATTCCTAGTGTGAGAAAATCTTAGTAGGGTGAGGAGCCTCACTTTACCTAAGAATTGGCCTAGATATATGTCACTACGTGCAGAACCATGGTAAGAAAGTGACCTCACTTTGGCACTGGGTTTCACAATCTCCGCATTGGTCACTGCAAGGCAAGAGAGAAGAAACATTAGCTAGGTGCTGAGCCAAGTGATATGTTACAAAGTTTCCTGTTGGCAGAATCCAAAACAGAGGGTCACATCGCCTGGGTGCAGTACCCAGTTATGTGTCACAGTGCACTGTCACAGCAGGACCAAAGCAGTAGAAGGGAGTCACATCACTTCTATGATGGACCTAAATATAAGCCACATGACTTTTATAGGCAGGAAAGAGACAAATAATTCACATCACCTTGATGCTCGTCCCAGTGACATGTAAAATGCCCTGGGTAGGCAGGCCCAGGCACCTTAGCTTAGGTTTATGGTCCACTTATGTCACAATTTTATCTGTGGTCACAACCTAAAAAGGATAGTCAAATTATTCAGGAAGTGGGCTAACTTTTATCTTCTAATCAGACACTGGGAAATATTTAGAAATAAGTTTCACAGCTCTACACAAGTCCTGGCTTTGTGCATGTGAGTCAACACCTCATGTGAGTTGGGTCAAAGCAGAGGAGTCACAGTCTCAACAATGGGCAGCATCCATGCATAAATTGCCCAATTCCACTTGAAGATTGTGTTCCAGTAGGAAAGTCACAACCTCACAATTGGGCTGAATATTGCATCACCAAACCACCCATGGAGTTAAACTGTATATGAAAGGAACAATTTCAGCCTTCAAATACTCTTTTGTGTGAAATTTAGTACCTTATTTGCATGCCATGTTCTTCTGTGAGAATGACAATCAAGTTAGCTGGGTGTGTAGCCATGATTCACAATCACACCTGGTTGCTATTCCCTGTTATGACACTGTTTATACCACTGAGGCTTTATATGGTACACCTGACTGTCTTCATCCTCTGTGAACTTTATACAAATAGGAGACCCATTATTTTTCTTATGGCAATAAGACTGGCTATGAGAGTCAAAATATCTTTCCTTTCTGGGTCCAGGTATGATGGTTACAATTGTGCATGTGAGAGGATCCCAGGTATACGTCACAATTTCACCTGTGGGCAGAAACAAGGAAGGTGACTCTCATCACCTTGACGCTGAGCTCATGATACATTATCAACTCCTTTGCTGGCAGGGCCGAGTCAGAAGAGTCACATCACCTGGGTACAGCCTCAAGTAATATGGCACCACGTCCACTGTAGACATGGTTGCAGAAAAAGAAACAGGAGAGTCACATCACCTAGGTGCTGGGCTCAGCAATATGTCATAATCCCCTCTTTTGACAAATTCCAGAATAAAGAGGAAAGTTGCATTACCTAGGTTTTGCATTCAGCTGTATGTCAAAATTCCTTTAGTAGGAAGGACCTAGGCAGGAGAGAAGAGACACATTTCCTAGATAATATGTTCAACGATGTCACAATGTTTCTTGGGGTCAAAGCACAAGATAAAAAGACAAACCACCTAGCAGTTAGGCTCAGAGATATGTGATGATATGTCTTGTTGGCAGGGCCAGGGTAAAAGAGTCACATTATTATGACTCTGACACAATATGTCACAGTACACACGTCAGAAACAATTTAAGCAAAAGTTTTAACACCTGCGTACTAGCCACAGTGATATGACACAATCTGCTCATCTTTGAGAGTGGTACCTTTAACTATTAGCTTGGTGTGTATATGAGTCACAATGTCACATGTGTGCTGGGCCATTATATGACACGTTATACAACATCCAAGGGATGTATATGGCATGTATGGGAGCCCACATTCTCATATGGACTCCCAACGTTATATATTGACGTAAACCCAGGTATGATAGTCAACATCTCTCATTTAGGCTGAGTTCAGGAATGAGACCCATTTTTTTTCCCGTGAGCTGGGATGATAAATGAGTCACGATTGCACCATTGGCTAGATCCACATATGAGTTTTGCAATTTCCTCTTTGTACTGATTTCCTTTGTTAGACGCAGTACTTTAACAGTAGGCTTTGTAAATGTGGGGTGGTGACAACATTTACTTTCACCTGGCTGTGTAATTGAGAATCACAATCTTAACTTTTTGCTGTTTCTTGTTATAAAACTCTCTGTACCAATGAATGAGTTTATATAATATGAACTCTACAAATATAAAACCCATTTTACCTATTTCCCTAACCCTAGCGTTGAGACAAAATATCTTTTATTGATTCAATCCCAATATAAGTGTGACATCATGCCTGTGAACTGGGCAAGGTTTATGTCATAATCCCATTTGTGTGTGAAAAATTAGGAAAAAGAGTAACATCACTTAGATGATATGGTGAGCAACATCACAATGCCCTCCTTAGGCTGAATCTAGGAAGAAGGGTCACATTAACTTGACCCAGCAATGTGACACAATTCCCCAGGTGGAAAAATTTAGCCATGGGATGAGAACCAAAACACACACACAGTGAGCCAAAGATATGTCAAAATACTCTCTGAGGCTCTGCACAGGCTGGACAGTAGCATCTTCAGCATGCTGGGCCCACGTGTATGCAATAATTTCCTCTTTATTCAGAACTCTGACAAAACTGTAACATCATCTTGGTGCAATAGGTCAAAATTTCCCTCCGTGTTCATGGTTCAGAAGAAAAGAGTAGAGTCACATAAGTTAAACTCTAGGCTCAGCAATATGCCATAATCCCAACATTTTAAAGGCCCAGGTAAGAGAATCATATTACTTAGGTTATGGGCTCAGAGACATGTCTCAACGTCCCCAGTAGGCAGGACTCAGGCAGAAGAGGAGAGTCATATCACCTAGGTGCTTTTTTAGGTATACGTCACAATCTGACACATGGGAAGAAACTAGGCAGAAGAGCCACATCACCTGGGTCCTGAGGTATGTTACAAGGCTTCCTTAGGAGAACACCAAGGCAAAAGAGTTACATCATCTTGCTTCAGGTTTAACTCTGATGTCACAATGCTCTGTGTGGGTGAGGCACAAGGCTCAAGTCACATAATCTACTTGATAGTCACAGAGATATGTTACAATGCCCTGCTTGACACATAGCCCTGGCAAAAAAGAACCATCACCTGTTTTCTTGGCCTAGAAATATGCCACCACCACCTCCTATGTTCAGGACTCATTCTAGAGAGGAGAGTTACATCACCTAATTGGTGGAGACAGTGATATATCACGGCGATATCTGTGGCCAAGACTCAGGAAAGAATGTAACATCACCTGGGTTTTTGATCCAGTGATATGTCACAATCCTTACTGAGAGAAGGGCCAAGGCAGGAGAGTCACATCATTTATATGTTGGTCCAGATAGAGATCACAATCCCATATATGAGCTGGAACCTGTCTGGAGAGTCAAATCACATAGATGCTTAGCAAATATTTATATCACAACTGCACTGGCAGAATATTCCAGAGATGAGAATTACAATAACATATATGTCCTGTTTTCTATGAGTGACAGTTGGCTTCGTGTATGTGAGATGTGATAGTCCTTATTGTCAGCCGGGTGTGCATATGAGACTCACAATTTCACCTTTCTGCTGGGTTCTGTTATGACTTTTATAAAGCCATGGGCTTTATAAAGTATCTGAGCCTGTTATAATCTTCTGTGACCTCTTTACCAGAAAGATGTCTAAGATGTCACTTGTGTTTCTAAAGCAAGTTACAAGAGTGAAAATTACTCTTATATATGGGGTCCACATATGAGAGTCAATAACATGCCTGTGAGTTGTGCCTAGGTATATGTCAAACTTTACTCTGTGGTAATTAAACTGGCATGGCAGCCATGTCACCTAAATTCTATGGCAGAAATTTTCCAATATTCTCCTTGTAGACAAGTTTCTGGCAGAAAAGTCACATAACTGCAGGCCTACACAAAACTCTATGGCACAATGCCCCTTGTGGTCAGTGTTCAGGCAGAAGAGGAAGTCATATCACTGAAAAGATAGACCCTGAGACATGTCACAATGTCTCCTGTTGAAAAGGCCAGAAACATATCATTTTCAATTATACTCCTTTTAACTTGAGTGGTTTGGTATATTATTTTGGATTTGATTTGCAGTTTTCTAATAATTAATAATGTTTAGCATCTTTTCATATAATTGGCCATTTGTATGTCTTCTCTGAGGAAATGTCACTTAAGGTAACTTGCCTATTACTAAATAGTGTGTTATTACTGCTCTTAAAATTGTTATATATTCCGTATGTTTATCACTTGTTATAAACATATTTTGCAAATATACTCTCCTAAAGTGTAAGCTGTCTCTTCACTCTGTTAATTTATTTTTACTATTTTTTTTCAAGATTCTGGTAATTTCAATTGTCTGCTTTTGCTTTTGTTGCCTGTGCTTCTTGGATCTTATTTAAAAATTTTTTCTGTCCTATTTAATAAAGAATTTATCTAAGTTTTATTGAAATAGTTTTATAAGTGTGAGTTTTATATTTTAATCTTCTATGTATTTTTAATTAGGTTTTTTTGGTATGGTAACAGGTAGGTATCTAGTTATAATGCTTTGTGTTTAAAAATTAATTTTACTGGCACCATTTTATTGAAGAGGCTGACTTTTCTTAAATGTGTGTCCTAAACAACTTAAAAATTATTTGGCTCTAGGTTTATGAATTTATTTCTGGGATCAATGGATACTTTGGTCTATGTGTCTGTTTTCTATGCTATTATCATGCTGTTTGCTTGTTATCACCTTACAGTATATTTTGAAGTCAGGTAATTTGATCCTTTCAGCTTTTTTTCCTTTTTTGCAAGATAACTTTGGCTATTTGGGGAGTTTTTGTTGTTGTTGTTGTTCCCTATAAATTTTAGACCTGTTTTTTCCATTTCTGTGAAAAAATATCATTGGCATTTTTATAGAGTTTGCATGGAATCTGTTGATTACCTTGAGTAGCAGAGCCATTTTAGCAAATTTTTTATAAAATATGTTTTTTAGTTTCTTAAATAATGTTTTATCATTTATAGTGTAGATAGTGTTTACCTTTTTAATTAAGTTTACTGCTAAACACCTTTGTTTTTTATTTGAGATGCAGCAAAATTATTTTGAAAAAATTAACATGCCATTGTGATTAAAACAACTGGACAAGTTACGCATAGATGGTATGCACCACAGCACGGTTAAGGCAAAATATGACAAATCAATAGCTATCGTATCATACTGAACATAGAAGAAGACAGTGATGTCCACTTTTACCACTTTTATTCAACAGACTGCTGGAAGTCTTAGCCAGATTATTTATGCAAGAGAAAGAAATGAAAGACATCCAAATAAAAAAGGAGAAAGTCAAATTTTATCATTTACCAATCACATAACTCTTTATATAGCAAAGCTAAAATTACCACACTAAAAATCTTGAGAACTGATAAAGAAATTCATTAAAGTGGCAGAATACCAAATTAACATAAAAAATACCGAAATAACATAGGAGCATATTTACATCCCAAGAATAAGTCATCTGAAAAAGCAATTCAAGAAAAAATATTTACAACAACTTTAAAAACTAAGTCTTACTTCATCTCCACCTGAAGGCTGAAAATTGGACTGCTGGTTTCAAATAAAGCCAGGCCTTTTCTGATGGTTTTCTCTGAATAGTGCCCACCTGTGCACTGGGAAAAGGAGGTGGTGCCATTGAAATTCATACAGTTTGGCAGCAGAGGAGCCTGGACTCTTAAATTGCTATGTGGTGACCTGGTGTTCTTCAATCTGTGAGGTCCAAGCCTGATAACAGGTGTGCCTCTCACTTTGCTGACATTTTTTTTTTTTCCTTTTGGCCCAATAAACTTTACTCCTTACCCTTCAGTATATTCATTAGCCTCCTCTTTCATAATTATGTGACAAGATCCTTGTTTTAACTTAAGTAAGGAGAAAGTTCTATAAAATTTGGTTGTCTAGCTGTGGGGCTTGAGGTAAGGTAAGATGTAAACCAAAAAATATTTTCCTATGTTGTTTGTAAGGTTTTTCATTCCTGAACTTCTCTAGAGGGTAGAGGAAACTCTGCACCACCCTACCCAAACAGCCCCAGGCATATGTGGGAAGGGCAGTTGAATGGCGGCTCTTCATTCCCATCTCCTCTGGGATGAAAAATGCGAGGGATTCATGGTGTCTTCATCTTCACCAGCCAAGGGATCCAGCCTCACCCAAAAGCAATTAAGTTTTTCTGCTTGTTGAAGGAACCCATTTGCATAAGACTGAAAATTTTCTTTCTTGCCCTTCACTTGAGCCTTTTTTTGGTCTTTTCTTCACCCTGTCAGCAATTTACTTTTAAGCAGAAGGCTTTTTTTTTTCTTCTTCTTAGAAAATGTTTTGCTGGGCTATACCCCAATAATCACTGCTTATATTCTTTATAGAGAATTAATTGTGATTAGGTATTTCTCAGGTTGGTCTAGAGCTGTGACCCATCTGGTGAGCTTTGTATGTCTCTCTCTATGGCTGTTAGGAAATTTTGCTGCAGGCATCCATCCTGTTTTGTGTTTTTAGGAACATGACCTGTAACAGTGTGGCAATGTTTTATTTTGGCTTGTCTGATTTTACAATGATGGCTCAGGTTTAATCCTGGCTTAAGGAAAGAGTCCCTTCTGGTTTTATATCAACATGTAACTTTTGCCATTTGCCTATTCTCTTCCCCTTCACAGACGGCCTTAGTTTTTATTTTTTTTTCCTCTGAGCACCTGTAAGTTACTTTTGTTTAAATTTGAAAGCCAGAAATACTGGCTTCTTAGTGCTGCTAGAGTCAGATAATAAAATTAATTAAAAGGACTTTCTTAAAGAGTCCTCAACTTAATTAAAAGTGGATATCAAATTATAAGCATATTTAAAAGACCTTTATGTTTTTCTCTTCTTGGATCTTGTTTTGCTGGTAAAAGATTTTTCTCAGCCAGCTGAATCTTTTCCTCCATTTTGTCTTGCTGCTCTAATGCATGCATGAGAGGCCAGTAATTCAAACTGAAAATTGGCAAATAAAAAAACTTATGAATACTGGGTTTTCTTTTGCCTGTCTGTGTAGTTATATATGTGTTGTGTGTGTGATGTCTACATGAAGAGCTCTAATAAATTTAATTAAAGAATGATAAGAATTTAGATCAAATATTTATTGAAGGGAAGAAAAACTATGTCTACCTTTTAGTTCACATGAATTTTAATCTTTGAGAAATAAAAACAGCCTTAAAGATTATCAGTAAAACACAAATATCATCAATGTATAAGTGGGTGGACAAATTATGCAGGTCAGATACTAGTTTTGCTAAATGTTTTGAGGTTATAAACAGCATTTTTTGGTTTTTGAGAGCAGTTCAACTTTGCTTCACTATAGGTAAGGCCTGAAGACACATAGAATTAACCATATCATTAATTATGCTGAAAAGAATCAAACCCTTGACTGCATCTAGCACATAATTAAAAGAGTTTACCTAGTTTTAAAGTTCAAATTGCTAGAAGTTACTATTCAAACATGTAATTAAAAGCACTGGAAGTAGATTTACATATGAGTAAATGATTTGCATACAGTAAAATGTGTCTTTAATAAAAAAATTATAAGAAGCCATGAATATATAAATTCTTGCCTAGGGTAAAACATTTGTTCTGAATTAGGTAAGGTGTAGCTAAAAGTTCAAACAAGCTGAGGAAGGATTGTAAAAATAAATCTTGCCAAAGGAATTCTCTTTGTGAACATTAATTAAATTTAGAAGTGTACTGTATGTGTTTTTTTGTAAGCTGGGCCTTGAAATAAAAGTACAAGGTATTCTTAAGGCACAGATCCGTTCTTTAGCAAAATTTGTTAAGAATTATAAAAGGTTTTTGCTTTTTACATTTCTAAGTCATCATTTTGGTTAATGATTGATTTAATCAAATTAATTAATTAACATGCTTAGTGATATTGTCTCATTCTAGACAATCTCAAATCATGCTCAGGTGCTTGCTGAAGTCAAAGGGAATACAGAATGGGTAGTAGAATAAGGTAGTCATCAATATCAGCCACAACCACTTGACCAGCTTCAAAAATGAGGACTGTAACTGTCATGTATTTCCTCCTACTTTTGTTAAAAACACTTCTGTGTGTTCATACCCTCATACTAAGAAAATATCTTTATTTCCTTTTTCCTTTATTATGTGTTATAAGATTTATGAACATTGCATTAGCATTTAAGTATTATTAACTTTATGTAATTGTATTTGGGATGGGGATTTGTGCACTTTCACTTGCATGAAGAATAGCTGTATTATATTAGGCATAATTGTGACCTTCTTATTTTCTTTATTCAAAGATTACGTATAATTTCAGGAGATGTGTATGGGCTCAAGTTGAGAAGGGGTGGACTTCTGATAGTTAATACTGAGTGTCAATGTGATTGGACTGAAGAATGAAAAGTATCAATTCTCCATGTGTCTATGAGGGTGTTGCCAAAGGAGATTAATGTTTGAGTAAGTGAGCTGCCAAAGGAGATTAATGTTTGAGTAAGACAGACCCTCCCTTAATCTGAGAGGGCACCATCTAATCAGCTGCCAGCATGACTAGCTGCCAGCTAGAAAAATATGAAAACATGATACTGGCCTAGTCTCTCAGCCTACATCTTTCTCCCATGCTGGATGCTTTCTGCCCTCAAGGCTCCAAGTTCTTTAGTTTGGGGAACTGGATTGGCTCTCCTTGCTCCTAGCTTGCAGATGGCTTATAGTGAAATGTTTGATGAATACAGCCATTGAAACTCTCCCCACAGAGAGAGAGAAATACATTCATCTTAACCTTGGATTTCAGTTTTGAAGAGCATAGATGTGATGCTTACTCTTTAATTTTATAGCCAAAATCTGTCATTTTGTAGGTTTGACAGCAGAATGTATACCATCTCTGTCATTTTCCAAAAACTCAGTGTAAGAATTGGGTGTAAAAAGTATTTTGTATAGCACCTGAATGCTGCATAACAAATATCCATTTAAAAAAAAACTTAAACTCAGGCCTTAAAGAATTTCCCTAAAGTTTAGATGATTCACATAAATAAGAAAAATATTAAAAAGTCATGAAAGAAGCCATCATAAAAAATATAAGCAGAAACAAGAACCACTTGAGAAATACTGCAGATCCTTTTATAAGAAGTATTGAATATAACATTAGTAGCTTAATGAACTTTAAAAAATAAAACTGTAATATTTAAAAGTGTGGTCAAGTATTAAAAGATCATCTTAAAGGGTAAGATAGGTCTGAAAATCTAGATAGAAAATAGAAATTTTAGATTCAATAAATAAAAGTTTTACAAGTAAAATCTCAACACAACATTTAGAGAACAAAAGTCAGAAACAGTTTAATTCCTTGAAAGACTTAAATGAGTAAACTAAAATGAAGAAAAGAATTTTATTCCCAGAAAAGAAAGAAAAATTCATAAAAAAATAAAATGACTTAAAGACTTTCTCTATAAGAAATTTTTAGGAAAAAAAGAGAAGGTCATTCTTGAAGAAACCTAGAAAAACCACGGCATGTTATTATCAACAAGAATGGATAATAATAATACATTTCATACAATTTAATACATTTCATACAATAATACATTTCATACAATTGTATTTCACACAATTTAATGAGATAAGAATTTAAAATATTATACTAAAGCATACAAAATAAATCAAAATAAAAGCATGATAAGATCTTGAATTTTTCCTAATGCTGGTAAAGATATTGATTAGTTTAAACATAAGATACATTTTTTCAAGTCATCATGACAACATATAAAAATGAAGAAAAAAATAGAACAGGTTAATACAAATAATTTTAAACAGATGAAGTTGAAGCCCAAAAAGTGGAGCAAATATAAAGTAAAACAAAATTATATACATATATCTAAATATTTGAATAAGAAAAAGTTTAAAAGAACATGTCTACTAAAAATATATATATCTCTTTAAAAACCAGAGCTCTGTACTGCTTATGAAACACACATCAAACAAAATGTATTAATCATACATTAAGGCAAGAAGCAGTTAATAAATTATGTAAATGGATATACCGCATAAATTCTATACACCTAGTTAACACTGCATATTTTCAGATTTAAAGCAACAATTTATACTATAGGAAAAATTATGGTCACCTACATAACAACAAAACTTTCAGTAGACTAGAAGGATAATACAGTTTTAATCTACACTTCTAAAATATAAACAGCAAAAATTGATGAAATTATAATAAATTAATTACATTATAATGAAACATTTTAATACAACACTCCAAGATTATTGGTTCAGCAGAGGTTAAACCATGTAAGAAGCTATTCAAAAACTTTATCTGATAGGTGGTTATAGGATATATTACCTAGCAATGCACATTGTTCTAAAAATTCAGAAACATTTAAAGACATACTATGCCATAAGGCGAGTCTCAATACATTTCAAAGGTTCATGTATTATCGAGAACATATTCTTTGATTACAATACAAACAAGTATAAAAATATACATATTTTTAAATCCTGTAAATTGTAATTATATAAGACAGACTTCTTAATAATGCAAATAACCAAAATATGAAATTCAGAAATAAATAATAGTTTAAAATATTAAGCATTAGTACTTTTGGAATCCTGCTAAAAGAAAAGTTAGTGCTAAATTAAAAGGTTAATTTTTTTATTTTATGAATGAATAAGTAAAGCTGGCACTAATATGTGAATCATTTGTTATAGTTGGGAAAAGAAGAAACAAGCACACCAAAATAAAAAAACATAAATAAGAAAGTAATGAACCAAGAGCAGAAGTTAATCAAATAGAAATAGAATTAGTTCTTTGAGAAGATTATGAAGCTTACAAATCTCTGACAAGATTGCTTGGGGAAAGAAAGAACACATAATATTAAGACATAAAGGAGGGCATGTTCAGCTAGGCAGCAGAAATTTAGAAATACAGCAGTATTAGGAACATCTTTATGCAAACAAATTTTAATTCTTCAGTGAAACAGAAAAGTCTCTACAAAAAAGTCAGTTACCCAAACTGACTCAAGAAGAACTAGGAAACTTCACTTGCTATATCATTTTGAAAAAATGCATCCACATTTAAATTATCCATATAAAAGTATTAGAATCAATTGCTTTTATAGTTGGATTCTACTACATAGTCAAGGAAAGAAATGTTTCAGAGAAGTGAAAAAGAGAAGACAAACACAAAATCCTAATTAATTTTCAAATGAATAAGTCTTGCCACTACATTCAAACAAAAAGCATAAGAATTAAAAACAAAGCATATTAATTTTACTTCAGAACAATGTGAAAACATGAACAAAATATAAATATTATTTTGTTTTCACATAGCTGTAAAGAAATACCTGATACTGGGTAATTTATAAAGAGGGGAGGCTTAACTGGCTCACAGTTTCTCAGACTGTGCAGGAGGCATGGCTAGGAGACCTCAGAAAACTCACAATTATGTGGGAGGGTTAAGGGAAATCAAGTGTGTCTTCACATGGTGGCAGGAAAGAGAGTCTAAAGGGTGACATGCTACACATTTTCAAGAAACTCGATCTTATGAGAACTTACTTACTATCATGAGAACATAAAGAGAAAGACTGATCCTATGATCCAATCACCTCCAAACAGGCCCTACTCCAAAATATGAGGGTTAAAATCAGCATGAGATTGGGGTGCAAACAGAGCCAAACCATATCAATGAGCAAACACATGTAAGGTTATACATCATAACCACATACACTAAATTTATTTCAAAGAGAAAAGAGCGGCTCAACTTAAGAAAATCTATTAATTTAATGCATCATACTAATATATTAAAGTAGGAAAAAATAGAATTACATCAATGAATACAGAGTAAGCATCAAGTAAAACATAATAGCTATTTATGATAAGACATAAAAGTACAAATAAAGGAAGTGTTCCTTACTTGAGAATACTCCCTTCAAAATCAGAAGAAAGACTAGGAGGCTCACTATTACCATTTGTCTTCAGCATTGTCCTCGAGATTTTTAACTTATAATATATGATAAATACTACTACTACTAATACTTTAATATGTAAGAATGGGAAAGAAAGAAGTAAAATATTCCCCATCTGTAGGTGGCATGATTGTCTACATGGATAACTTCAAAGAATATACAAATCATATATATTAATAAGAAAACTTAGAAAATTTTCTAGATATAGTATTAAGATGTCAAAGTTGAAATTACCTACCTACCTGTAAGAGAAAGCCACAGGATGGCCAATTACTTGAATGATAATTGAGGCTTTACTTCCATTGTGAGCTGTGTGATATTGAAGCATACATAATCCTCCCACAGTATCAGTGGGGGATTTGTTCAGGACTTCCATGGATAACAATTCTGTAGATTCTCAATTTCCTAGCATTAAATGGTATAGTATTTGCATATAACTAACTATCCAGCTCTTAAAGAAGGTAGCAGTTATTCACTGCAGTAGGCACCAAAAATAAGGCTATTCTGTTATCAAAGGAAATTCTCTGGGAGAGAAAACAGCTAAGGCCACATCTAAAGACGTACCATCAGGCCACTGGCTAATGTCAGATACTACACCCATGTCTGGAACACAACACTGTACCCATGAAGAAATTTAATGGGCAGAACAAAAAGTGTTACAAAATGATCCCTCAGGATGGTTACTAGAAAGCAACAAAACTCTTTTTCCCTGAGGCAATGCAATGAAAGATAGTTAAGCCTGTAAATAACTCCTCACATTTGAGACAGGTCTCAATATAGAAGTTATGTTCTTGAATCATTTAAGAAAAGAAATATTCTAGACAATAAAAAGTATTCCCAGGACCTGTGAACTTTGTGTCTGTAACAATCCAGGAAGCTACTCCATAACCTTACCTGTACTCAAACCTTACAGCATTGAGGGACATACCCTGTGAAGACTGGCAAATAGAATTTTTTCTTTGTTTGTTTTTGACACGGAGTCTTGCTCTGTCACTAGGCTGGAGTGCAGTGGCAAGATCTTGGCTCACTGCAACCTCTGCCTCCCAGTTCAAGTGATTCTCCTGCCTCAGCTTCCCAAGTAGCTGGTATAACAAGCATGTGCCATCAAGCCCAGCTAATATTTGTATTTTTAATTGAGATCGGGTTTTACCATGTTGGCCAGGATGGTCTCAATCTCCTGACCTCTGGATCGACCTCCCTTGGACTCCCAAAGTATTCAAATTAGAGGCATGAGCCACCATGGCTGGCAGGCAAATAGATTTTTATCAGATATAACCATACAGTGTAAGGAAATATTTACCAGTATTTATAGACAGCTACACCAAGTGAATTGAGGCTTTTCCCATATTATGAGTGTCCAGATTTTTAATTAATAAGGTCAATTGGAACGTTTTGATTACCTGAAAGTCTGCAGAGTGATAATGGACCTACCTTTACAGCTAAAGTGACCCAGCAGCTTGCATTCAGCCTTAGGCATTACCTATCACCTTCACTGCCCCTGGGGTACTCAATCCTCAGGTAAAATAGAAAAAGCTAATCATGTTTTGAAAAGACATTAGCTAAGCCAAGTTAGGACACCTCAGAGACCCAGGTTCCACTTGTAGCCATAGTCTTTATACACGTAGGAATGACCCTTAAAAAACCTCCAAAACAATCCGTTTGAGAGGAGTTATGTGAGTTCATTTTTAGCTTAGGGTCTTCTGCTTAATAAAGAGATACATAGTTGACTCATAAGTTGACACATATTGTCAACTTAGGCCAGGTTAGAAAACCCCTCCAAGCCTATGGACAAAAAGTGTTGCCCCCTCTTACAAGGCAATTAACTGACCTCTTATTCAATCATGAAACTTAGTCCTAGTAAACATTTTGAAAGAAGGATCACCTGAGAATCAATTATAACCAAAATAGAAGGGCCCCTATCAGGTGTTGTTCACTATCCCAGTCCTTTTAAACTTTAGGGCATACCTAGTTGGATACAATTGTCCAGGATAAAACCTTTTTCTTATAAGTTGCAGGCACAAACGGAGGACATTGTAACCTAAATCTAAAGTTTTGGAAGATCTCCACTACCTATTTCAAAGAATCAATAGTCACTCATCCAGAAGTGGCAACATGATGCTGCTGGTGGCAATACAGGGTATTCCTACTAGGGAAGACTGAGAAAAACACAGTTGAGCTCCTTAATTTTCTAGAAAAGGAAGGGTATCATTGTCAGTTTCCCAATTTTCTGGAAAGCAGGGTATTTCTCGGTTTTCCCACCTTTCTAAAATCTATCTTAGGACCCTTGACAGCTGTCTTCTTGTTACTAATTTACTTACTTGTTTGTTTAGCCTCATAGTAAGGTTTGTATCTTGTAGATTACAATATTTCCAGGTGAAAACAATGCTGGCATAAGGCTTTTGAGTTATCTTATATACTGACATGTAGAGGTATAGTGTTTTGTCTTTCACCACTTTAGCTCATGTATCCAGAGAAATTTACTTTTCTAGTGCTAGGCAAGGCCAATGCTCATGACTCAACAGGAAGCAGTTACAGTGCATGGACGTCCTCCCTCCTGCAACCCCCTTAAGATTATGGGAAGGTACATAACATCTGAGTGGAGAATGAAGTTGAAGATGGGATGCCACTCGAGAGGTAGGGCTCACACACTATCCAGATTGAAGACTACCTAAAACAGGGCCTAGGTAGAAGAAGTTTTCAATCAGACATGTCCCCCAGTGTGCCATGTCAATTTACCATTGCTAACACAACACCCAGGAGTTACCATCCTTCTATTGCAATGATCCAATGATTACCACCCCCTTCCCTATAAATTTCTGCCTTCATCAATCTATGCAATTAATAGTGAATATAAACTGGCTGCAAAATATCTCTGAGCTGCTCCTCTCTTGCTGTGGCATAGCCCTGTTCTGAAAGAGGAGTCACAGAGCTGTAACACTGCCAGAACGGTAAGTCTGTCTCATCAGCTAAGCTATTTTTTTCTACCTCTGGCTTGGCATTGAATTATTTTCTGGACAAAGCCAAAAACTCAGTGGGCTTAGCTCTGCTTGGGGCTTGCCTCTCCTGCATTGTGTCTACTATTCCATTCCAAGATTTTAGTAAACTACAAATTGAACGGATGAAGTGAATGCAATTACTTTAAATTCAAAAGTTAAAGGTCACCAAAACAATTCAATAATCAACATACAGTGTATTTTAATGCAATGTTTTCATAATCCAAAATAATGCAATAATCATAATAAAGTATTATATTTTTAAAAATTGAATATTATTCATTCTTTATTTATTTTTGTTCCTGCTTCAATATTCCTTAACATAGCATTAATATTGATACTGATCTTATCTTTCCATAAAATATTTTCTTCAACATTAATTTTTTATTTGTAATTATTTATCAATATAGCACTGAAATATTGATCTTAATTACTGAGCTTTTTAAATCAATAAATCTTAGTAGTTTTAGCCTTACAACAAAATTGAGTAGAAAGTACACTCTTTGCCTACAAGTACAAACTTCCCCTCTGTCCCCTACATCAACACAGTATCATTTAATATCTGCAATTTACATTATGGCTTACATTTACTGTTGCACATTCTTTGGCTTTTGACAAACATTTAATAAAATGTATCCAAATTTTTTGTATTATTTAGAATAGTTTCACTATTGTATACTTTAATAATCACCTGAGTTGTGCCTCTTTATTCCACTTTCCATTGTAAACCATTGCAACCACTAATCTTATTACTTCTTCCACAATTTTTTTCTAGGTCCACATGTATTTGAAATAACATCTGTAGCATTTTCCGATTGGTTTATTTCACTTGTAAATATATATTTAACTTCCTTCCATGTAATTTCATGACTTGAAAACTCATTTTTTTAGTGCTGCACAGTATTCCATAAATATTCCATAAACCACAGTTGATCCACTTAACTGCTATAGAACAACATGCATATGCAGATTTTGATGTAAACATGTTTTTAAGTCAGTTGAATAATTTCTAAGAAGCAAGACTGCTAGATGAGATTGAAAAAGTAGGTTTAGTTTCGTTAAAACAAAATAAGACAAAGCCTACCAAACATTCATCTAAATTTGCTCTTATCAGTGTTTTAAATTTTTGCAATTTTATGTTTAATTTATTATCACATTCACAACTCACCAATAATATATGACATTTATCATCCTTTCATATGCTCATTGCCTTAGTCTTAACTATTGGGGAAGCAAAGGAAGAAGATACATGGGACTTGGAATTGGAGGCTGCAGTGAGCTATGATGGCACCACTGCACTACAGCATGGGGACAGAGATACTGTCTCAAATAAATAAATAAAAGAATAAACAAAAGAAAAAAGAAGGAAGGAAGGGAGGAAAGAAAAGAAAGGGAAGAGAAGGGAAGAGTAGGGAAAAAGAAGAAGAAAGAAAGAGAAAGGGAGAAGGAAGAATTTGTCAGCAAAATAGTGACTCCTAAGGAGATTTTTCAGGTGTATTCCCTAGGATTCATTACATACGTATTTTTGTGTGTGTGTTTACTTGTTTTGTTTTGTTTTTGAGACAGGATTATTCTGTATCACCCAGTCCAGAGTGCAGTGGTGTGATCTTGGCTTAGAGCAAACTCCACCTCCCTGGTTTAGGGGTTTCTCCCAGTTCACCACATGTAGCTGGGACCACTGGCCCACACCACTACTCCTAGCTAATTGTTTGTAATTTTGGTAGAGACAGGGTTTCACTATTTTGCACAGGCTGGTCTGGAACTCCTGGCCTCAAGTTATCTGCCCCCACTTGGCCTCCCAAAGTGCTGAAATTACAGGTATGAGCCACCAAGCTGGGCCTACATAGAGAGTTTTTATTTCTTTCTAAACAATACTTGATAACTCATGTTTTTTTGCAATTATCTCTCATCTTATTTTCCATATCACTATGAAAATAGTGCAAAGATTTCTTAAAATTATTTTATGTTTCTTCTCCTGTTAAATTATTCTCTTGTTATTTATTCTTCCAGTGTGTGTGTGTATATATCAGTGTGTGTGTGTGTGTCTACTAGTGCATATGTTTCTTCATTTCTTTGCCTTCCTTGTTTAGGCATATGTAAGTGTAAGTATACAATAATATAATTAAACTGTTGGATATTTTACTTGATGCAAAACATCCAAAGCAGCACAATTTTTGAAAGTATATTTTGTATAGTTTTGACTAGCCACTAAAGAAAGCAGGATTGCAAGTAAACCTCTAGGTCTCACTAAGTATAAATATAATTATAACAATTCTATACCTTTTTGAGTCTTAAACTATGTTGCATGTACTGTGCTCAGTACATTATTAATCTTATGATAATAATATCTAGTAGATACCATTGTTATATTCTCTTTGTTGATTTGGTAAATTTCAAAGTTTAAGCAATCTAACTTCACACAGTTATTAAGTGGTGAAGGTTAGATTTTTTCTTTCTTTGCCTAACTTTATATTGTACAAATCACCACAATTATTATAGTATCTTGTAGACATTAAGCTTTTGGTCAAATTATTTTTAACTGCTGCCCTAAAAAAAAAAAGTAGCCTATTTGCACAGCAAGCAAAATGTTTCATGATATTGTCCTCCCTGCCTGTGTCCACTACTTACATTCCCTGATCTTTGTGTAGGACTAAATAGTCCTAGTTCACTGATCACAAGAAAATGCAGATTATTCCACCAAGTTGATTTTTACTTGTAACACTGCATGTTTCTGCACATTCTCCCAGCAAATATTATTCTGTGTTTGTGTTTTTGCTTTTCTTTCCACTACACCAGTTTGGTTTTAATAAATCCATTCATCTGCACATGTATTATCTTTGCCTAGAAAATGTTTCTTAGTAGCATATGTAATAGATTAAAAATCATTTTCAACATTGTTTTTTACAATGCCTTTATAAAAGTTAGTTTTCTCTGAGAACAAACTATTTATGAAGGGAAGATGTTTTGGTTTAAATCCTGATGTTTTCAGTAATAGACTTCTAAAACTTTGTACCTTTTAAATGCTTATAAATTAAGTTTCCCACTTTGCAAATTAGGCCTAAAAATTATACAAATGTTATAGGACTTCTAAAAGTACATGGTACAAAATACATGTAGATATTTTATCAAAGAGATTGATCCTTATTATTATTTAGAAAATGACATTATGTGTATCCTCTTTTAAAAAGACAGTGAAGCATTCTCTCATACATCTTGTGACATCAAACATAATGTATTATTTACATTTCTATTTTTCCTTTGTTGTAATATCCCTAGATTTTTACTAATTATTTTTATTAGTTATCAATTAAGTATAATATACTACTCAATTACATATATTAATAAATACATTCCCTTAAGTAAATATCAATTGATACATAGGGAAAAATTATCTGTTCAAAATTGAAAAAGAGTAAAGCATAATGTAGACAGAGCCCTGGTCAAATTCATGTTTTTCTGCTAAGAATGTGACAAAAATAATGTGAGAATAAAATGCTACATTGGGTTTTGGTAACAAAGAAGCTAATAATGCCAATAGATTTGTAACTATAATTTAAGAAACATTTTTCTAAAATATACATAAACATATACAAATGTCTTTACATTCAGAGCATGCTTTTACTGTTAGGTTATTCATCAGAAAAGAAAACGTTGGAAATATAAATTAGGATATTTATGCAGACACATTCAGCTCTAGATTGTTATGGTATAGTTTATGAACTAAATAATTCATAAGTGTGAGTATAGAATGTATAGCTTTAATTTGTTACAATTAATATAAAACACTTAAAAAGGGGTTTTGAGAAAGCATCTTGTAAAGAATTGTTCTTTCGCATTCTGATATGCACAGTTAATAGACAAACCCAGGAAACAAGTTTGGATTGCATTATGTAAATATTTCAATGTATTTTCTTATGTTACATTTTATTTTGCAATAAAATTCATATAATGGAATAATTTTACCATGGACAATATAATTGTTCAGCTAATAAAATATTTTTTTCAGGAATATAAATGTCGTTTATTTTACTAGAGCTCTGTTAACTAAGGATGTTATTTATTATACATAAATTGAGGATAGGGAAATTGCCTAAGTGTGTATATTGTTTTTGTTAATTTTGGAAGTTTGGGTCAAATTTAGAGGCAAAACTGGCTGGGCTTCTGAGTTGGATGGGGGTTTGGGGAAATTTTCTGTCTAGCTAAAGGATCATAAATCCACCAATCAGCACTCAGTGTCTAGCTAAAGGTTTGTAAAAGCACCAATCAGCACTCTGTAAAAATGGAACATCAGCTCTCTGTGAAATGGACTAAGAAGCTCTCTCTAAAAATGGACCAATCAGCTCTCTGAGAAATGGACCAATCAGCAGGATGTGGGTGGGGCCAAATAAGGGAATAAAAGCTAGCCACCGGGGCCAGTAGCAGCAACCCACTTAGGTCACCTTCCACACTGTGGAAGCTTTGTTCTTTTGCTCTTTGCAATAAATCTCACTGCTGCTCACTCTTTGGGTCTGCACTACTTTTATGAACTGTAACACTCACTGTGAAGGTCTTCAGCTTCACTCCTGAAGCCAGTGACATCACAAACCGATCGGCAGGAGCAAACAACTCTGGACACACCACTTTAAGAACTGTAACACTCACTGTGAAGATCTGTGGCTTCACTCCTGAATACAGTGAGACAACAAACCTACCAGAAGGAAGAAACTCCAGCCACATCTGAACATCTGAAGGAACAAACTCTGGACACACCAACTTTAAGAACTGTAACACTCACTGCAAGGGTCTGTGGCTTCATTTTTGAAGTCAATGAGACCAAGACCCACCAGAACGAACCAATTCCAGACACATTTTGGTGACCACAAAGGGTTAACCACCAAGAGGTGAGTATTATCAGACCCCTTTCTCTTGCTATTCTGTCCTATTTTTCCTTAGAATTTGGGGTTAAATACCGGACACCTGTTGGCCAGTTAAAAGTGACTAGCATGGCTGCTAGACTAAAGACTTGAGTGTCAGGCTTTCTGGGAAAGAGATCTCTAACAACCCCTGACTCTTTGGAGTTGGGAGCGTTGGTTTGCCTGAAACCAGCTTCCTCATTTCCTGTACTTCTGGGCTGAGCAGAGAGTCAACAGAGAGGAAAGCCATTCAACTCCAGAGTCCCAACAACAAGTTCGGTGACCCTGCAGCCATGAACAGAGCTCTCAAAGTCATGTCACCCAAGTGAGACTCACCCATCTATCCTATCTATCCTGACTCTTGCCTCCTGGGTCCTAATGTTGGTCAGACAAACCCTGCCGCCTCTCCTCTCTGAGGCTAGTCCCATTTCTAAAAACCACTCCCTGTCTCTGGTGCTTTTCTAGTTTCTCCTGTAAGAGTTATTTCTAGTATAAACTTCAGGACTCTGCTACCTTCTTTAGGCACTTGTGCTCACCAATCAGACAGACATAATTTTTGCCCAAAGCCCCATCATATGGGGGACTATCTGGAATTTTAGGATCCCTCCTCAGAAAAAAAGGGCCTAACAAAAGCTATTCCTGAAGCTAGGATATGGAGACCCTCAGAAATTGTATCCTTCCTACTCATATAAATGAGGACAAAAAGGCATCACTCTGCCAACTCTGGAGATCCCTCCATCCCTGAGGGTGTGGCCCTCCACTTCATTTTTGGGGCATAACATCTTTATAGGACATGGGTGAGGTCCCAGTAATAACAGGAGAATGCTTAGAACTCTAACAGTTTTTGAGAATGTGTCAGTAAAGGCCACTAAATCCGACCTCCCTTTGTCCTACTTGTGGTCTAGGATGAAAACTAGTGTTTCTGCTGCTGCATCGGTGAGTGCAACTGTTCTGATTATCAGGGTCCAGGGACTGTTGTGGGTTCTTGGGCAGGGGGAGAAACAAACCAACCAAAACCTCAGGTGGTTTTGTCTTTCAGATTGGAAACACTCAGGAATCAACAGGCTCACCCTTGAAATGCATCCAAGCTATTGGGACCAATTTGACCTGAAAGCACTGAAAAAGAGTGGCTCATTTTTTTTTTTTTTTTTCACTACAGTCTGGCTCCAATATTCTCTCTCTGATGGGGAAAAATGGCCACCTGAGGGAAGTATAAATTACAATACTATCCTGCAGCTTGACCTTTTCTATAAGAGGGAAGGCGAATGGAGTGAAATACCTTATGTCCAAGCTTTCTTTTCATTGAAGGAGAATACACAACAATGCAAAACTTGCAATTTACATCCCGCAGGAGGTCCTTTTGGCTTACCCCCATATCCTTCCCTCCCTATAGCTCCCCTTCATATTAATGATAAGCCTCCTTTAATCTACCCACCCAGAAGGAAAAAAAAATCAAGGAAATTGCCAAAGGACTACAACCCCCCTGCCGGGCTGTCAGTTATGTCCCATTTAAGCTTCGGGGGAGGAGAATTTGGCCCAACCCAGGTGCATATCCCTTTCTTCTTCTCTGATTTAAAGCAGATCAAGGCAGACCTGGGGAAGTTTTCAGATGATACTGATAGGGACATAGATGCCCTACAGGGTCTAGGGTAAACATTTGATCTCAGTTGGAGAGATGTCATGTTATTGTTAGATCAAACCCTGGTCTTTAATGAAAAGAATGTGGCTTTAGCGGCAGCCCCAGAGTTTGGAGATACCTGGTATCTTAGTCAAGTAAATGATAGAATGACAGCCAAATAAAGGGACAAATTCCCTTCTGGTCACCAAGCCATCCCCTGTATGGATCCCCACTGGTTCCTCAACTCAGATCATGGGGACTGGAGTCATAAACATCTGTGGACCTGTGTTCTAGAAGGACTAAGGAGAAATAGGAAAAAGCCCAAGAATTATTCAATGATGTCCATCATAACTCAGGGAAAGGAAAAAAAATTATTCTGCCTTCCTTGAGCAGCTATAAGAGGCTTTAAGAAAATATATTCCCCTGTCACCTGACTCACTCGAGGGTCAATTGATCCTAAAAGATAAGTTTATTACCCTATCGGCCACAGATATCAGGAGAAAGCTCCAAAAGTGAGCCTTCGGCCCTGAACAAAATCTAGAGGCATTATTAAACTTGGCAACCTCGGTGTTCTATTACAGGAAACAAGAGGAGCAGGCCCAAACGGAAAAGCAAGATCAGAGAGAGGTTGCAGCCAGAGTTATGGCCCTCAGACAAACAAACCTTGGTGTTTGAGAGAGGGACAGAAAATGGAGCAGGCCAATCACCTAGTAGGGCTTGTTATCAGTGTGGTTTACAAGGACACTTTAAAAAAAGATTGTCCAATGAGAAACAAGCTGCCTCCTCACCCAGGTCCGTAATGCCAAGGCAATGACTGGAAAGCACACTGCCCCAGAGTGCAATGGTTCTCTAGGCTAGAAGCCCCCAACCAGACGATCCGACAACAGGACTGAAGATACCTGGGGCAAGGGCCAGCTCATGTCATCACCCTCACTGAGGCGGGGATACTTTTAAAAATTGAGGGCCAGGAAATTGACTTCCTCCTGGACACTGGAGCAGCCTTCTCAGTGTTAATCTCCTGTCCTGGATGACTGTCCTCAAAGTCTGTTACCATCCGAGGAATCCTGGGACAGCCTGTAACCAGTATTTTCTCCCACCTCCTCAGTCTCAGTAATTGGGAGACTTTGCTCTTTTCACATGCCTTTCTTGTTATGCCTGAAAATCCCCACCCTTATTAGGGAAGGATATATTATCTAAAGCTGGAGCTATTATCTACATGAGTATGGGGAACAAGTTACCCATTTGTTTCCTCCTGCTTGGGGAGGGAATAAACCCTGAAGTCTGGGCATTGGAAGGACAATTTGGAAGGGCAAAAAATGCCCACCCAGTCCAAATCAGGCTAAAAGATCCCACCACTTTTCCTTATCAAAGGCAATATCCCTTAAGGCCTGAAGCTCATAAAGGATTGCAGGATATTGTTAAACATTTAAAAGCTCAAGGGTTAGTAAGGAAATGCAGCAGTCCCTGCAATATCCCAATTCTAGGAATACAAAAACTGAATGGCCAGTGGAGACTAGTACAAGATCTTAGACTCATCAATGAGGCAGTAATTCCTCTATATCCAGTTGTACCCAACCCCTGTACCCTGCTCCCTCAAACACCAGATGAAGTTCACTGTTATGGGCCTTCTTTATTCTCCTGCACTCTGACTTCCAGTTTCTCTTTGCCTTTGATGATCCCACAGATCACACATCTCAATTTACATGGATGGACTTGCCCCAAGGGTTTAGAGATAGCCCTGTTTGGTCTATCTGTTTGGTCAGGCACTGACCAAAGTTCTAGGCCACTTCTCAAGTCCAGGCATTCTGGTCCTTCAGTATGTGAATGGTTTACTTTTGGCTACCAGTTTGCAATCTTCATGCCACCAGGCTACTCTAGATCTCTTGAACTTTCTAGCTAATCAAGAGTACAAAGTGTCTAGGTTGATGGCCCAGCTTTGCCCACAGCTAGTCAAATATCTAGACCTTATCCTAGATAGAAGGACCAGAGTCCTCAGCAAGGAATGAATACAGCTTATATTGGCTTACCCTCACCATAAGACACTACAACTGTTGTAGGGGTTCCTTGGAATCACTGCCTTTTGCCAACTATGGATCCCCAGTTACAGCAAGATAGCCAGGTCCCTCTGTATTCTAATGAATGAGAACCAGAGGGCAAATACTCATTTAGTAGAATGGGAACCAGAGACAGAAACAGCCTTCAAAATCTTAAAGCAGGCCCTAGTACAAGCTCCAGCTTTAAGCCTTCCTACAGGACAAAGCTTCTCTTTATACATCACAGAGAGAGCAGGGATAGCCCTTGGAGTCCTTATTCGGACTCTTGGGACAACCCCACAACCAGTGGCATATCCAAGTAAAGAAATTGATGTAGTATCAAAAGGCTGGCCTTACTGTTTATGGGTAGTTGCGGTAGTGGCCGTCTTAGTGTCAGAGACTATCAAAATAATACAAGGAAAGGATCTTGCTGTCTGGACTACTCATGATGTAAATGGCTTACTAGGTGCCAAAGGAAGTTTATGGCTATCAGAAAACCTCCTGCTTAGATACCAGGTGCTACTTCTTGAGGGACTGATGCTTCAAATACACATGTGTATGGTCCGCAACCCTGCCATTTTTCTCCCAGAGGATGGGGCACCAATTGAGCAAGACTGCCAACAAATTATAGTGCAGAATTATGCTGTCCGAGATGATCTCTTAGAAGTCCCCTTAGCTAATTGTGACCTTAACCCATATACTGCTGGAAGTTCATTTGTGGAGATTGGAATACAAAGGGCAGGTTATGCCCTAGTTAGTGATGTGACCATACTTGAAAGTAAGTCTCTTCCACCAGGGACCAGCGCCCAGTTAGCAGCAGTAGTGGCACTTACCCAAGCCTTAGAACTGAGAAAGGGAAAAAGAATAAATGTGTATACAGATATGCTCCCCTTTCGCTGCTTCCTCACTAAGGGTGGTACATCTGGGTTTCTAAGCTTTTTAGCTGGGTACACTGCTAGCCTCAACTGTTCCTTCAGCTTGTGGTGACACAGGGTCACGAACAGGTGGTTTCTTAGAAAATCAGGGAAATGAAGAAAAAAGATCTTAATTTTAATCAGAGAAGACATGTTTGTATTTCAGGAGAAAGAATAGAGGAAATGTGGTATTTCAGACCATTTATCTGAGGCTTTTTTTCACAAATGTTAAGAAATGTTATAATTGTTAGTATGAGTGAACTTATGTATATGACTATAACAGCATGTCTGAAAGTGTTGGATATCCATTTGTCCTACTGAAAAACATCCTTATTTTCTGTTTCTTTGCACAGATTAGTTTGTTCACAGGAATACAAAGACCTCAGAATTTTTGGATATTGTCTATAAAAGAGGACGGGTTTTCAATGTGTGGGTATTGAATTATGGGAGGAAACAGTAGGGAGAGAACTCCTTAGTGCTATTAAGAAACTCACTTTTGTTAAACTCATTCTTCCAGTTTCTGTCGGACATGTTCCATGTGTGGGCAGGTTGTGGGAGATGGAGCTGGGGTACCATTTTTTCATGGGCATTTTTTTTGATAAAGCAGTTTTTCTCTGTGAATGTGGTCATAATTCAACTATATAGGCAATATACTTAACCACTGTGATTAAAAACTTGTACTTTTACTCATCACATGTCAAATTTGTGATTTGCTTGACAGGAATTATGAAATTTTGACATAAATTGCATTACTTTAGTGTATGAGAAAGTCTGGGGCCATAAATAATCTCCATTTAAATTTATCTCTGTAAAGCATTTAATTATCTCCTTCCCTGTATGACAGTATTTGAAACATGTTTCATCTATCTCTGACACCTTAAATAATTTAAACAGAATAAGCGGGTGTAATTGAGATAAATGGTGATAGATAGCTTAAAAGGGAGACAAAATAAATGCTTTTAAGTTATTCTATTAACTTGGCACACTGACTTAGTCTTATAATCCCACCAATTTGGAAGAGGAGGTGTGAGAATGACTTGAAGTCAGAAGTTGGAGGCCATACTGTCTAATATAATTAGCTCCATTAATCTATTGTCCTTTTTCACCAGGGGTCAGTTTAGTGGAAGGCATTTTTCCACAGACAAGAGGTGGGTTGGGGGAGAAGGTGGCGAGGTGGACAGTTCCAGGAGGAGTAGCGGGTAGGGAGGGGCTTTGGGTCAGAGCAGTGCGACAGGGGGCAGTGGTGGGGCAGCGGGGCTGCCAGGGCGATAGGGCAAGCCAGTGGGGAATAGGGAGGATAGATTCTGGATGAAACTGTCCCTCCTCAGGTCACACTCAGGCATTACATTCTTCTAAGAAAAGCACCACCTAGAACCTCAAATGCGCAGTTCACAGTAGGGTTCCTACTCCTGTGAGAATCCAAAGCCTTGGCTGATGTGATGGGAGGTGGGGCTCAGGCAGTGCAAGTGGTTCACCACCTGTTCTGCAGCTGGTTTCCTAACAGGCCATAGACAGGTGCAGGCTGGATACTAGGGTATGGGGATCCCTGATCTATTGTATATTTCAAATCACTGAAATATTGTCAAAAGTTAAAAGTGTTCTTCCCCAAGAAAGCATGTATTTTAATTAGCTTGATTTAAACATTTATTAAAATATCAAGCTGGCCGTAGTGGTTCACACTTGAAATCTCATCATTTTGGTAGCACCAGGCCAGAAGACGGCTTGAGCCCAAATGTTCGAGAGCAGCTTGGGTACCATGGGGAAACCTGTGTCTATTAAAGAAACACAAAAAATTGGCTACTAGCTCTGGTAGCGAGCGCCTTAAATATTTGGGAAGCTGAGATGTGAGAGGATCACTTGTGGATCAGTAAGGAGGCTGCAGTGAGCAGTGCACTTTGGCAACAGGAAATTTCCATCTCAAGAAGAAAGATACACAAAACATCACATTGTATAGTATAAATATATAGTTTTCAAATAAAATTATTTAAATGGGGCATCCTGTGTATTGGAGCTTAAGAACATCACAATAGCTTTTCTCATCTCATTTTTACAAACAAGTTTTTGTCAGGTATGTACTAAAATGCAGCATTTGTTCATGAAGCTACTGCCCCTTTCACTCTGCATGTTACAAATTTTACGTATTTAAAGTAAGAAATACTAAAAAGATGTCAGCCTCTGTAAGGGAATTTCACTTGAGTTTTCAACACACTATGTAATAAAATTTTATCTTTTTGTCTTATTTGTTGTTATCTAAATATAGATTCATTTTTTATTTTATTTATTTATTTATTTATTTATTTATTTATTTATTTATGTTTACTGTTTACAGCAAAATGGTGGAAGCAGATCAGCCTGCCAAGCTTTTCATTGGTGGCCTCCATTTAGAAACCAATGAAAAGATGCTTAAAGCGGTATTTGGGAAATATGATCCCATATTGGAAGGCAACTGTTTACATATATATGTGTGTGTGTGTGTATTTATGTGTGTGTGTATACATATATCTTGGTTATATACAGATTTTCCAAAGTAAATATATACTCAACATATTTACTGAATACATAAATTAAAATATGTATTTGTTTTTAAACTGTTATTTTCAAGTTTTTCTTTGTTATTGGGAAAATTCTCATGGCAGCAGGTGAAGGGTCTGTGGTAAAGGTCACCTACTACTGAGAAAGGAAAATGAGCAAAAGTAAATGTGTTGTGGAGGTTGGGAACAATTTGGAATGAAATAGGCTTAATATAGAGGCAACTTAGTATTAAGAATCACAGTAATGATGTGAAATGCATTTTTTTTGGTTCGTTAGTACTATGGTTAGTCCGTGATATAAATGTAAAATATTTTCATATATTTTAGCTCTTCCGATAAATGATTGGGCAACCAGCAAGTTCAGAGGCTTTATATTTATTTTGAGAACCTCCTAATGCTAAGAATGCTGTTGAAGATGTGAATGGGAATTTAAGAGTCCCTTATTAATAATATCCTTACTGTTCTTCACTTAACAGCATTTCAAGGTCTTTTTAGAATTACTGAACTTTTGAAGGCAGCATGTCATATGCTCTGAAATGTTTTAGCCATCCTCTTCTCTTTGCCTTATAAATGCAAGTGTAGTTGGAAGGATACTGGAAAAAATGTTACATAAATTAATACTTGGCAATCCTATTTGTTTGTTAGTATTTCGATCCAAGGGCAAATAGATTTTAAAGCTTTCAAGCAGCTTTAAAACTTAGAAGAAACCCTCACAAAAATGACAGAAATAAGACAGCATTTATTAAATACTATTAATGGAATTACTTCCAATTCATGGAAATACTTCTATAGCATAGACAATCTATGGATAGACAGCTAGACAGACTTATAAGATGGAAATCTTCTGTAAAGAGACATTTAGACAGACTCACAAACAGGAAAGATTCTTTCCCATTTTCTGAAAATATATTCTTGAGAAAGTATATTTAAATAAAGCCTTTACATTTAAGGAAGTGTTAAGTACTTGAATGTAGAAAATAATATGAGAACATTGAAGTTGGGCAACAGAACTACTAATTGGCATTTTTGCCTCACCCTTGCTCTTTTTCTCATAAAAAGGTTTTTACCCTGTCACCAGAGTGATTTATGTAACATGAATACCTAATTACTAATTTTCCCAGTGTGTTTGTGGACTTATTTTGATAGAACCTATGGTCTCTTTGTTTTATTGCATCTTAAATTCTAGGGATTGTGTGTTTATTACCATTTTAAACTTTTGCATAATTCTATTACCTACTGAATTTATTTATATTACTATCAAAATCATTGCATTCTTTACACTTTGGAGTTTTTGGTTTTATAACATCATCCCAATCTGTTTTTAGTCCCTGTTACTCTTTATGCTATCAGCACTTCTAGTCCCTTCTTCTCTAGCTTGTTTTAGTAATGTATCTCTGAAATCTCTCCCAGAAAGCGGCTAGAACAAATACTACCAAAAGCCTAAATGAGAAGAATGGCAATCACTGTGCCTTCTTTCACTTCCTTTAGTGATTTCTGTAATTATTCTCTCAAAGTAGGCTGGAGACAGATCTCTATGAGCCAATCATAGAGAGATAGCACTCCCCAAGACATTTTCCCTGACTTCCTCCAGCAAAATTTCCTGCAGTCTCTGTTTAGAAGGAAGCAGAGAGTCAGAATACATACAAGCCTAAATGAGAAGAAAAGCACTTCCCACACTCACTTCCCTGGCATGCTCTAATAGCAAATTTCTGCCAACCCTTGCTGGTCTCTGAAATCCTGAATGGAAGAGATAGCACTCCCCTTCTGTCACCAAACATAGCATGCTTGCTTCACAGGCTTGTTCCAGTAACAAATCCCACCAGCTATTCTCCCTGGACAGATTTTTGGTAAAGTATAAATGTAACAGTGTACACCTCTCAGGCCTTCTTGCCTTCTTCTCTGCCTTGCCACAGAAAGAAATCTGACTTGCAGTTTCTTTCTGAAAGAAACTTGTGTGACTTTGGCAACGCAGAATGAGAAAACAGGCACTCTGCACTACCTTTTCCCTGGCTTACTCTGGTGAAAAATCAAGGTCTGTAGTCCCTGCCTGGAAGTAGTTTCTGCATACATCATCTGTCACAGATTTTACACATGTACCTAAGAGACTTGTCTTAAATTATCTACTTCTGGAAGTGAATGGGACTCTGTATTCTGAATCTCCTATATTACAGAGAACAAGATTGTCAACGTTGTAAATGCTCAGTGGCTAACTGTCCAGATTCAGAGTGAGCATAGTGAATGACTGTAGAGGTGTCAGTCCTGGACACTATTCTTGGCATAAGGCAAAACTAGTTGGAGATAAACTCTGAATCTAAGCTTCTTCATAAGTAATGTACATCGAATCCCAAAACCTTTTAGCTGCATATCATGGGGCTGGTTACTATTTTGCCTATGTCAAAGAAATAGTTTTATTTCCCACACCATATAATCCAGGGGGTCATAAGAAGGAAGACAGTGAGCTGGACAATCATAGAATTGAGAATCACCTGGAATCTCTGGTTTCAGTGATATGGAAATGAAATTTCCTACATAGGTTGAGTTAAGGAAAACAGAGAAAGATGGTTGTCTTCATCAACTTGCAGAAACCAACTCATAGTCAAGACAAATGGGACTGGTGGTAGTGAGTACTGGAGAGCAGGGTGGTGAGGGAATGCAGTGCAGAAAAAAATATGTTCTGAGGTAATGAACAAAAGAAATCCACAGAATTGGACTCTGACAAAATGAAAGTACATAATGTCCTTGACAGGGAAATCAAAACAAAAAGCACTTAACATAAGTCAGTAGGGCAATGCATTTAAAAACTGAGAAGTTTAACAAAGAAGTAGAAAATATTTCAAGGTATCAAACAGAAATCAAAGAAGTGAAAAATATAGGAACCTGAGTCAAAAATTAGATACAGGGGCCGAACAGTAAACTGGATCAAGTAGAACAAAGGATAAGCACAATTAAGCCAAGTCTTTGAAAATAATCAAACTGGAGGATAAAAATGAAAGAGAAAAATAAGGAATCATGAAGATAGCCTAAGGCACTATGGAACATTAGGAAGCAGAATAACATATGGAGTGCTATAAGGAGAAGACAAACATGAAAGAAGAGAAAAATAATTGACATATATTTTTAAACAAATAAATAAAAGGGTGGGTGCAATGGGTCGCACCTGTAATCCCAGTACTTTGGGAGGCTGAGGTGGGAGCATCACCTGAGGTCAGGAATTTGAGACCAGCCTGGCCAATAGGCAAAACCCCATCTCTAGTAAAAATACAAAAAAATTACCCAGGCTTGGTGGTGGTGGCCTGCAATCCCAGCTACTTGGGAGACTGAGAGTGGAGAATCACTTGAACCCCTAAGGCAGAGGTGGCAGTGGGCTGAAATTGCTCCACTGCACTCCAGCATGGGTGACAGATCAAGACTCAATCTCAAGAAATAAATAAATAGATAATAAAATAAAAACAACAACAAAAGGATAAAGATGGCTGCTTGAGTCACTTAAGACTCATCTCCTCCACAAAGAAGGTCCAAAATAGCAAACAGATAACTATGCATTGAATTGAACATCCTTGGAAGAATGCTGGAATTCAGTAGGAAAGTGACTGTGACTCTCTGAGACATGAAAACTGGGGTTGGCAGCAGTATAGAGATGGATCAAAGCAGTCAGCTGAAATTGGCTCAAAACCAAAAGGAATTCTCTACTGTGGGAGAAAGAAAGACCACATTTACAATCTTAGATGCAGAGAATCCCCTTTGCCCTATGAGGACAGATCCTAAGCCTAATTCAGAGACCTGCCTGACATCCACACAACTATATTGTCCCAGAAAGGGAACTCACGCAAGACTCCATGTGTGCAGAGGCTCACAATGCTGGTGCATGGCCCAATATTGAGGGTGACATTGGGAAAAGGCTGACAGGCTTTTGTCCAGGGGTCCAATATCTCCTGCATCTCCATATCCTGGGTCCTTGCTGACATGCCCTCTTGTACACCCAGAGTCCTCAGTGTCACAACTTCAGCTGGATGAAGCAATATGGCTGGGTCCATGGTGCAGCATCCTATATCTCAGGGAATAGGCATTCCAGCATATTTGAAAGGCTGCCTCAAAACAGAGGGGACAAAAATGTGTGACCCATAAAGCATGGGAAACACCTGCCTGAAGATGCTGCCACTGAGGCACCAACTCCTCCCAGCCCTTCAGCAACAAGACAACAACACACCAATGAGTGTCATATCAGGACCCACAACCCAGAAGCTAAGCTGCTACTGCCACTATAGCCACACACTTGTACAACATGGAGGACCAAAGACTGGCCCACCTAGCCCACAGCCACCACAGTGGGGCCCTTCCATGCTCCCTGGGACCCCTAGGACTGACCTTCCCAATGCAGTGCCATAGCTGGTGTCTCCTGATGCTACCCAGGAGCCTGAGTACAAGCCTTCCCAGCACAGTCTCACCAGAGGCTCTTAAAACAATTACAACCTAAGCCATTAAGGCACCCTCATACAATTCTGATATTGTGTGTAGCTAAATAAATAATATGAAGACCATACTATGCTACTTACCCAGAACCAAAGTCAAAGTACTCTGCCCAATCGACATTATAGATGCATGAAAAGGGAATAGTTTTGTACCAGTGCTTTCTTTTAAATTTCATATAATTTTCTCACATGGATATGCAGATTAACAGCCAGCAGAAGACCTGCATGAACTACCCTTTTTTGCCTGTCTGGGGTTATCTTTTTGTGTGGGTCCTCTACCTTTTCTGGCATTTTGCTCTACAAATTTTAGCTTTCTTGTATAGTTGAACTCTGATTTTAGTCTTCTCAATCAAGTCATACCCACTAACTTGTAGCCTGGTGATAATCAGGGTTCATCCGTACACTGTCTTGGTTCATCTTTTCTGAGAAATTATTGTTTTGTGCTGCCTGTAAGTGAACGTAGAAAAATCTTTGTTTCATATTTCTGTCTAGTTTTATACTTATTTAACCGAGGAGGGTAAATATGGTCCCCATTACCCCATTACAGTTAGTGGCATAACAGGGGTCTTGGAAGGCTTTCAGAAGTTATTTTTGAAGACACAATGCAAATTCTATTTGCATAATGAACTTAGATAAAATACAGCCAAGAAAATAATGTTAGCAAAAATCAGAAACTACAGAAATATTTTTAGTGAGTTATTATGCTCAGACTTAAAAGAATCAAAAAAAAAAAAAAAAACAGACCAAAGGGTAAAATACACATATTCTAACTTTAATCTGGGATACTAAAGTTATTCAGACAGTTATGCAAATAAAATTCAAATGCAGTTGAAACATTTGTATAAGCTCATCTATATACTACTTTCTGTGTCAAAAGAATAAATACAGATGAAAATTTCAGAAATAACATAAAAACTGGCTTATTATATTTAAAAAAAATCCCACATTTATTTTATTGTATTTTACCTTTTTGAAATAGAGTCTGGTTCTCTGGCCCACGCTGGAGTGCAATGGTGCAATCTTGGCTTTCTGCAACCTCTTCATCCTGGAGGCAGTTTTTCTGCCCGCTGCGTAGTTGGGACTACAGGCATATGTCACCAGACCTGGCAAAGTTTTTTATATTTTTAGTAAAGATGAGCTTTCACCATGTTGGCCAGGCTGGTCTCATTTGAGATACACCTGCCTCAGCCTCCCAAAGTGCTGGTATTACAGGCATACCTGGTGAAAAAAAAAATTCCACATTTTAAAATAAAATAGAATACAGATTATTGTGGACATTACCATTTTTATATCGGTCACTTGAAAAATGGAAATTTATTGTGAATTTATTTTCCATTTGAAAAAAAGTAGTTTAACAAACTAGGACATGAATTCCATTCTCTCAGCCCCTGTGGTAACAAAGCTTTTTTTTTTTTCCAGCTGCATTTGCTAAATATATTATGAATGGCATGAGAGTACTAGCTAGGAAAGTAGATTATAAAGATAAATGCAAGAAGCATTACATTATTTCCCCAACCAGGTGCAAATGTGGCATTATGTTTATTATATCCATAAACACCAGGACACCAGCTGCTCTCTACTCTCAGAGGGCATGATATTTCTTCTTCTTCTGGCACCAGCCACCACCTCCAAAGGAAAGAAACTCTCACAAGCCTGAATTAAACAGGGGGAGCTTTCACCAGTGCTGCAGATAAAACAGTAGGACCTGATAGCTTTCTGCTGACAGTGTGGTTCCAAAAAAAAAAAAACTAAAGTATAAAAGACATGACATGAAACTCAGACATTAAAAAGAATTCTTTGGATATTAAAAATTATAGTTTTCTGATATTTTATAACAGTTATATCTATTTCCTCTGGCAGTGTTTCACTCAGTGGGAGTGAAAACAAAGAGACTGAAGTCCCTAGACAGACTGAATAATATATGGCTTACTCTCTTCCATTAGCATTTTTGTACAATGAAATAATACAAAAGGAAATTGTGTTATTGCATTGTACAACATGCAATGTACAAAATGTGTTCTACAAAATTGTGTTGTTGCATTGTACAAAATGTACAATGTGTTAGCTTATGTTAAAATCAGAAACACCATTCGAATGCCATAAAAATATGAGATGTATATTATTCTTTAGTTTATGGGTTTTATTATATTCTATCAATTGTGAGATTAGACTTTTTTCCTCTTAATAAAAATATAATACTACACCTTCAAAAAAACCCTGAGAAGTGCTATCCTGAGCATCTTGATTTCAACATTCTTGGATACTGGCCACAAATTACTAAGTTACTGTTTGATACTGGAAAAAAAAAAAACATCCGAACACATATCCCACTAAGATATGGAAGTACATCATTCCGAGATTTACAAATTTTAATATGATGATTGCCTAAAGGGGATTCAAAATCTTGTGGCAATTTTTTCTTCCTTCACACAAACTCACTTTAACACTTTGTTGAATTCCCGTCGTGAACTCACACATGCACACACACCCCACCCCACCATGTTCTCCAGAGGAAACACTGTTGGCTCTGTCCTGGTGAAGGGTAGAAAACTCAAAATCAATTGAGTCCCCATCAATAAGCTCATAGGTTGGTACCTCTAGACTCCTCTGAAACAAGTAGAAGAAGCTTCAGAAAAGTTTCCAGAAAAAAAGTCTAGATTCATAATTTAGCCCTGATACTTAGGAAAGTTGATGCTGGTATTTATTTATTGTTTAACCTTCATTTCATCATTTGTAAGATGACTAAAATATTCTGTGCCATTTCTTACCCAGTGATTTTTATCATAATCAGGTTAGACAAGATATGTAGAAATCTGGAAATTGTTTATAAAATTTAATATTTCTATTTTTGGAAGGTTTATATTTGGTATATGTAGCAAATGTGCATGCCTTTCTATGTGCCAGTCAATGTTCTAGGTAGCCTAAGTTTTTTACTCATTTAATCATCCCAACCTCTGTATGAAGTATAAATGATTATCAGCCCCATTTGATGTATCAGTAAACTAAGACACTGAGAGACAAAGTAATTCCTTTATAGTATTAATACCTACACTATACCAATATTTTATGGATGTCACTGACTGAATTCATGCCATGCATATGCTATTCCGTGCTTAGGCTGTAAGACCAATAGACTGGTATATAAATTGGTTTAACTATGCAATGTAAAAGAGAGATTCCACATAGAAACCCTCAAAATACAGTGCGAGCCAATCAAAGAAAATGTTAGAAGAGAGAAATCAAAATATCTAAATTGTCTAAATGGAAACAATTGACTTTGGCCATGGAGGAACAAAGCATAATGATAGTGACCTGCTCTTGAACAGCCATTAACTGCTTAAGGTTGGGTGCTTCGATTGTCTTTGGTTGTTATAATTATAGTGCTTGTAAGCAATAGCAGAAACTAAAAATGTGGCAAAGAAGTATTTGATATATGGCACACCATATTGTTGGAGTAAGATGATGAAATGAAACGGTTACTAAATTAAATTGAGCAGGGAGAGATGGGAATACAAAGAAGTAGGTATCACAAAATTGCTCAGATAATGTAGAAAGAGCTACAAGAATGCATCAGAGTAATTCTACCCATAATGTACAATTTAACTAAAACACCACATCCTTAAGAGCTAACCTTAAGTAGGCGTGGCACCAATGATACCTTTGCGGGGAAAGTAGAAATTTAGATGCATTTACAGAGTGTGTTATGGCATATTTGCGACTTCCCTTCAGCTACTCGATCTCTCTGTTTTTTTATGACTACTTTTTTAGAGATTTTAATATTGCTTCCCAGTTACCAATTACCTAATCACATAACATTAGTTTCTAGCATGCACTTTAGCTGCCAGAAGGAGAGATGACTTTGGTAAGGGGACATAGCTAGTTTATTTGTGATCTATCACTGAGTAACAAATTATAGCGAAACTTTGTGACTTAAAAAAACATCATTAGTTATTTCACACTTTCTGTGGGTCTGGAAACTGGGCATAGTTTTCAGGGTATGTCTGGCTCAAGGCTTCTCATGAGATTGCAATCAAGGTGTTAGCCAGGATATCAGTCATTTTAAAACACGTGTTGGGAAAGATGTGCTTCCAAGCTAGTTCACATGGCTGTTGGCAGGATTTAGTTCTTCGTGGGCTGTTGGGCTAAGGACTTGAGTTCCTAACTGGCTATTAGCTAAAGGTGGTCTCTACTGTATAGACATATGAGAGTGTTCATAATGCAGCTCAAACATGACAGCCAGCTGTCTAGGAAACAACTTGGACAGGGGATGGGTGAGGTGTTCCACAGCTGGGCTTTCACAGGTGAGATGTATAGGCAAGGTACTTTAAAATAGTAGTAAAATGAATCTTTAAGGGGACCATGCATGGTGGCTTATTCCTATAATTCCAGCACTTTGAGAGGTCAAGGCAGGAAGATTTCTTGAGGCCAGGAGTCTGAGGAGTCTGGGCAACATATCAAGACCCATTTCTGCAATAAATACATAAATAAAAATTTCACTTGGCATGGTAGTGTGCCTCTGTTGTTCCAGCCACTTGGGAGGCTGAGGAGGGAGGACTATTTGAGCCCAGGATTTCAGGACTGCAGGGAGCTATAATCATCCCACTGCACTCCAGCCTGGGCAACAGAGTGAGACCCTAAATCAGGAAACAAAATAGTTAAGAGAAAACAGTGAAAGATGATGGCTAAACCAAAGTGTAAGAGAAGGTCTTTGGAAACCAGGAATTTCAGGAACTGGTATTATTTTGTGGGCCTTTGTGTGAATGTTAAAGCCACTGTAATCCTTGGCAGGCATTGGAATGGATAGGAAGATTGTGAGACTAAAGGGAGTAAAGGGAGTGGGTCATAAATTTAGGAAAGTGTACTTGAATATGATATTAGAAAGGGAGGAAGAAGAATCTGTGACCTGACTCAGGCTTTCCAATATATGAATTGTGAGAGAGTAAGTGGCCTCTGCTTGGGTGGGCTGCAAGAGAAGTAGTGACTTCTATGGAGAATCTGTGTTATTTAAGGCACAAAGGTTGAAGGTTATTCATTGAGGTTGTTGTACATAGAGAGGAGTTTCTTCATCATAAAATATTAACTCTAGAATTGCTCAACTCCCTTTCAAGCTGGCCTACTTGATAAGATGTTAGAGCAAATGCCCTCCCTTCCGTGTATTCCTTCTCCTGCATCTCATATACCCCGCTAAAGTACTCCACATATACTCTTTTATTTCAGGCTTGTTTTCTGTGAAACTCAAACTCAGATAAAGGGAAAGGGAAACCTAATATTGTTTATTCAAAGGAGTTTATGTGTGCACATGTATCATATACATGATGTATACCAGTGAATGTTAGCAAATTATAATCAAACAAAAAATTAAGATATGAATTATCATGTTTGTACTAATCACCATCATTATCATCACCAACGTCATTGTCACCCTCTTAAATTTACTGTAGGGTAACAAGCCATATAATTTAATCTGGGATGCTTACAGGGGGAGGCCCAGGCCAGATTGCAGGAGAGAAGGAGGATGTTTTTCTTCTCCCAATCAACACTGATTTCATTAAGAAGTCTAAATGTGTTTTTCCCTTTAAATTTACATATTCTGTTTAGAAAACCCTAAGATTACTAGAAGTTTCAAAAGATATAGCAACACCTTTTATACAAAAAGTTGGAAATTATGTTTTTGCTAGCAATGAGAAAATGTTGAAAAAGATAGCAATGAGTAGATAATTAATAATCAGGGAAAATCATAGTTCTGAGAATGCATTATATTACTAGAGCTACCATAAAAAATTACCACATTTTGAATGGCTTTTAAAAACATATTTTTTTCTTCATTCTGGAAGCCAAAAGTCTGAAGTCAGTACGTTGCCAGACCTCTGAGATTTCTAGAGAAGAATTCTTCCATGCCCTTCCCAGCTTCTTGTTTTGGCCAGTAATCCTTGGCATTCATCAGCTTGTAGCTGTATCGCTTCAGCATCTACCTCTGTAGTCACATGGCTGTCTTCCCTCTGTGTGTGTCTCAGTGTCTCTAAATGTCTCTTTCTTTATAATGATACTAGACATTAAATTTAGGGCATACCCTAATCTAGTGTGACTTTACCTTAATTTGATTATACTTGAAAAATTTACATTTCCAAATACAGAAACAGTCACAGGTCCTCAGCGTTATTATTTCAACATAGTTTTTGTTTGTTTTTTAGAAAATTCAACCAACTGCAGGGTTATTATCAAATAAGTATTGGAATTTTGACACAAATTCCTACAAACCAAAGCTTCTACTAAAATAAATAAATAACAATGAGATAATAAGTTAACGAATGTATTACTCAGGTAAACCACCATATCTCATGAGATTAGCGGTTTACCTAAGTAATGCAGTCATGAGATTAGCGGTTTACCTAAGTAAATAACTCCAAAGAAATTATCTTCCTAACCACAACTAGGATAGTTTTTAGATTAGGCATATCCTCTGTCCTGCTGATGTTTTAGCTTTTCTTTGCTGTTCAGTCTTCTGGAGTTGAAAATACTTTAGGGGCCTCATCTGTTAAGGAAAACAAAAATAAAATGGTCAGTGAATCAGAGTCATTTTCCTACTTCAAATGACTGGATTCTGAGCTTCTCCATTATCTCAAGGTTTGCTGAGGTGGAGGGCTTAGCATCCAAACAACATGCAAATGCATACTGTGAAACACTAAGCTTCTTTCTTCTTGGAAACACCACTGGGAAGGAAAAAAGGGAGTTTCTCTATAATGGCAAATAACTTTGCTACAAAGGATATGTGAAATCAAAGAGATTTCACTCCACTCTCATAGCCTTCAGCACTGGAAATATGTGCTGACATGCAGACCAGCTCTCAGTTCTGAAACACTGGACCCTCTAGGAGACTGGCTAACTATAGAAAGTACTAAAGTTGAAAGTCCTTTTACATGGCCTCTTTAAACACACATTAGTTTTGTTGTTGTTGTTTGTTTCTTAAGGCCACCATGTTTTATTAATTTTACTCCACTCTGTGCAATAATTTTCAAGGAAATATCAATATGGAGTTCACTTGGTGTAATATTTATTTACAGCCACAAAAAATTCCAAATTGTGGATGTTTTACAACTTAAGGCTCTTTGTTACCTTTGATAATGGTTTTGCCACTTTATATATAATATTTTATTACTGTTAAAAAATTCAGCCTGATTAATTTTAGGGTCAAGAATCTATTATTAGAATTTGAATCATTTATATGATTATGTGACACAATCCTGTTGTATTTTTCTTTAACCCATTTTATGGACTCACTTTATTCTCCTCATTTGCATTACTGTAGCCTTCCTCTAAAAGCAAATAAGTTTACAAATGGATCCCAAATTGTTTTTGGTTTTTATTTCCTCACAGGTGTTTTTAGCTCCATTCTTTCATTATTAGTTCATTTTGTCAACAAGCATTATCACAAACTATATAATTGTCATATTGAACTTTATGCCATTTTTCAACTGACTCCCTATCTTCTAATACACCAACATGAAATTCATATTTGCTTCAAAACCTTCTACTGGTCCCCCAAGTACTCACCATTATTGAATTAGTTATTAATACTTTTGATTTATGCATGTTTACCTTCCATTACACTAACTTCTTTTCAAAGGTCCTGTTCAGAAAATTTTTCTCAAATAATATCTGAACATAAAAATGAAAGTTCCTTCAAAATAATTCCTGTTTACAACTTCGCCCTTCTATATGGCTTTTAGTTTCTTCATCTGTAAAATGAGTGATCAGATCATTACTATTTGAGTCTATTACATCTTTTGCAGCCTTTTAAACTTGACACGAGCCCTATTTGCTAAGTTACTATTAATTAATATCACAAAAACTCAGTTAGAAATTACATTTGATATAAGGCCAGGTGTGGTGACTCTCACCTGTAATGCCAGCACTTTGGGAGGCTGAGGCAGGCAGATCACAAGGATAGGAGTTGGAGACCAGCCTGGCTAACATGGTGAAACCCCATCTCTACAAAAAACACAAAAAATTAGCCAGGTGTGGTGGCGGACACCTGTAGTCTCAGCTGCTCAGGGTGCTGAGGCAGGAGAATGGCGTGGAGCCGGGAGGCAGAGCTTGCAGTGAGCCAAGATTGCACCACTGAACTCCAGCCTGGGTGAGAGATTAAGACTCCATCTCAAAAAAAAAAAAAAAGTACATTTGATATAGTAATATACTTATTTAATCATATTTGATAATGTTACACAAATATTTAAAGTAAAAATGTATAGATAAATTTAATAAGTAAGAATACATAATTTTCCAAAAAAAAAAAAAAAAAAAAAAAAAAACCACATACATTTGAAGACCTTAGCTTACACCCTTTGACCTCATATTGTGTCCAGGATTGGTGGGTTCTTGGTCTCACTGACTTCAAGAATGAAGCCGTGGACCCTCGCGGTGAGTGTTACAGTTCTTAAGGAGGTGTGTCTGGAGTTGTTTGTTCCTCCCAGTGGGTTCATGGTCTTGCTGGCTTCAGGAGTGAAGCTGCAGACCTTCACGGTGAGTGTTACAGCTCATAAGGGCAGTGCGGACTCAAAGAATGAGCAGTAGCAAGATTTATTGCAAACAGCGCAAGAATAAAGCTTCCACACTGTGGAAGGGGACATGAGTGGGTTGCCATTGCTGCCTCCAGCTGTCTGTTTTTATTCTTTTATCTGGCCCCACCCACATCCTGCTGATTGGTCCATTTTACAGAGAGCAGAGTGGTCTGTTTTGACAGGGTGCTGACTGGTGTGTGTACAATCCCTGAACTAGACACAAAGGTTCTCCATGTCCCCACTAGATTAGCTAGATACAGAGTGTCAACACAAAGGTTCTCCAAGTCCCCACCACAGTAGCTAGATACAGAGTATCAATTGGTGCATTCACAAACCTTGAGCTAGACACAGGCTGCTGATTGGTGTTTTTATAAAACTTGAGCTAGATACAGAGTTCCGACTGGTGTATTTAAAATCCCTTAGCTAGACACAAAGGTTTTCCAAGTCCCCACCAGAGTCAGGAGCCCAGCTGGCTTCACCCAGTGGATCCCGCACTGGGGCTGCAAGTGGAGCTGCCTGCCAGTCCCATGCTATGCATCTGCACCCCTCAGCCCTTGGGTGGTCAATGGGACTGATCACTGTGGAGCAGGGTGCAGCACTCGTTGGGGAGGCTTGGGCTGTATAGGAGCCCATGAAGTGGTGGGAGGGAGGCTCAGGCATGGTGGGATGCAGGTCTTGAGCCCTGCCCCCCAGGGCGGCAGCGAAGGCCCAGTGAGAAATCGAGTGCAGCACTGGTGGGCCAGCACTGCTGGTGGACCCAGTACACTCTCCGCAGATGCTGGCCTGGGTGCTAAGCTCCTCATTGCCTGGGGCCAGCAGGGCCAGCAGGCCACTCCAAGTGAAGGATCCACCAAGCCCATGCCCACCCGGAACTCCAGCTGGCCTGCAAGCACCGCGTGCAGCCCTGGTTGCCACTCATGCCTCTCCCTCCATGCCTCCCTGCAAGCTGAGGGAGCCAGCTCTGGCCTTGGCCAGCCCAGATAGGGGCTTCCACAGTGCAGCATCAGGTTGAAGGGCTCCTCAAGTGCTGCCAAAGTGGGAGCCCAGGAAAAGGAGGTGCCAAGAGTGAGCAAGGGCTGCCAGCATGCTGTCACCTCTCAATCCCCCCTTTAAACAGGACACCCCAACTGCTGTTGGGAATTTGGCTGATGACTGCTCTAGCTACTTCCTGCTGGATAGGGGCAAAGAAGGGGCCATGCAGTTGTAGTGTCCTCCAGAGGGGAGCTCTCCAGGCCAGGGGAAGTGCCAGCAGGTTGGTCCAGGTGTCCTCAGTAGAAGTTGCTAGTTGAACTCATTTGGGGTTCCATTTGTAAGACCATCTGTAGCTTGATGGCCTCTATCCGGAAGAAACAAATTTGACAAGCAGGTTAAAAATACCAGGTCCAAAGGCAAGTAACAGCAAGATGGCTGCCATGGTACCTAGAAAGGGGAGAAACCATGTTGCCCAAATCCAGAGGTTGGTATAAAAATTTGAAAGATGTTGTCTGATTTCAGAAGACTTTTCCTGTAAATGCCAGGTGGCATCTTGTACTATCCCTTACTGGTTAGTGTAAAAACAACACTCTTACCCTGAGAAGGTGCAGAGTCCTTCTTTTTCAGCAGTGAGGAGGTCTAGGCCTCAGCAGTTTTGAAGAGTCACTGCTCCCAAAGAGTCTATTTGGGATTGTAAAGTAAGAATAGATTTAGTTATTTCTTGCAAACTATCTGAGAAATCTTTTGAGAGTATGTGGTAATAGGATAATGAAGTTGATAAATCAGCTATTCCATTTCCTGTAGCAGTAGCCATTCCTAACCCTATAAGTAGGAGTATTAGTTCTATGGCTCTGTGCTGACAGACTTGAGCTTTGAGGGTACTGATAAGGTCTGATTTCCTGGGGCATTGTTAATGTTGGGACTTAGAAAGGCTAAGGTGCTGGTGCCAGTCCAGTTAGTGGGGAGGCAGATATAGGTCGATGTTCCACCTAATAAGAATATGCCTTGGCTGAGTAGACAGAACTTTACCCTGGCTTTTAAAGGAATGGGATATACTGCTTTTTTCTTTACTGCTTCCATCTCTCTCTTTCTCACTTCAACTTCTTCTTTGTCTCTTCCTCTCTTTTTAATTCTCTCTTTGACTTTCTCTCTCTCTGTCTCTTTGTCTTTTTGTCTCCTTCTCTTTGTCTCTCTGTTTCTTCCTCCCTCTCTCTCTTTCTCTGACTTTCTCTTTCCTTCTTGCTGGTCTTTCTCTACCTCTGCCAGCCACTTATGCTGCTATTCTCCCCTCTTCTTCCCATTTTGATGGCTTTGGCAGTGTAAGAGTGCCACCTCCTTGTGTTTTTGCATTGCATGCAATAACTCTATAATTTCCTCGTGGTATTTAATGGCGGTTCCCCCAGAGGTTAGGAACTTCCTCTCTTTCCAAATTGCAGCATGGGAATGTAGGATTAGATAAACATACTTGCTATCTGTATAAACATTTATTATTTTTCTCTTTCCCAGTTCTAAGGCTTAGGTAAGTGCCACTAGTTCCGCTAACAGGGCACTGGTACCTGGGGGAAGAGGCTTACTTTCAAGTATGGTTACATAACTAACTGTGGCATAACCTGCCCTTTGTATCCCATTCTCCACAAATGAACTTCCATTGGTATATATGTTAAGGTCAGGATTAGTTAAGGTGACTTCTAAAAGATCATCTCGGGTGGCATAATTCTGGACTATAATTTGTTGGCAGTCATGCTCAATTGGTTCCCCATCCTCTGGGAGTAAAGTGTCAGGGTCTAGGGCCATGGATGTGTGTATTTGAAGCACTGATCCCTCAAGGAGTAGTGCCTGGTATCTAACTAGGCATTTGTCTGATAGCCATAAACTTCCTTTGGCACCTAGTATATCACTTACTTCATGAGTAGTCCAGGCAGTGAGATCCTTTCCTTGTATTATTTTGATAGCCTCCGACACTAAGACGGCCACTGCTGCAACTACCGTTAAACAGGGAGGGCAGCCTTTTGCTACTATATCAATTTCCTTACTTAGGTATGCCACTGGTTGTCAGGTTGTCCCATCAGTCTGAGTAAGGACTCCAAGAGATATCTCATCTCTGTCTGTGACATATAAAGAGAAGTTTTGTCCTATGGGGAGGCTTAAAATTGGAGTTTGTATTAGGGCCTGCTTTAAGGTTTTGAAGGCTGTTTCTGCATCTGGTTACCATTCTACTAGATGAGTATTTGCCTTCTGGGTTTCCTTGATTAGAGTATAGAGGAGGCTGGCTATCTTGCTGTATCTGGGGATCCATAGCTGGCAAAAGTTGGTGATTCCAAGGAATGCCCTCGACTGTTTTAATGTCTTAGGGCAAGGATAAGCCAGTATAGGCTGTATTCATTCCTTACTGAGGGCCCTGGTCCTTCTGGCTATGATTAGGCCTAGATATTTCACCTGCTGTAGGCAAAGCTGGGCCTTAGACCTAGACACCTTGTAGTCTTGATTAGCTAGAAAGTTCAAGAGATCTAGAGTAGCCTGCTGGCCCAAGGTTTCCGAATTGGTAGCCAAAAGTAAATCATCCATATATTGAAGGACCAGAGTGCTTGGACTTGAGAAGTGGCCTAGACCTTGGGCTAGGCCCTGATCTTGGGCTAGGCCCTAGGCTAGGGCCTGACCAAACATATAAGGGCTATCCCTAAACCCTTGGGGCAAGACTATCCACGTAAGTTGGGATGTGTGGTCTGTGGAATCCTCAAAGGCAAAGAGGAACTGGGAGTCAGAGTGCAGGGGAATACAGAAGAAGGCATCCTTGAGGTCCAGAACTGTGAACCATTCTGCTTCCTCTGGTATTTGAGAGAGCAGGGTATAGGGGTTGGGTACAACTGGTTATAGAGGAATTACTGCGCCAATGATGAGTCTAAGATCTTGCACTAGTCTCCACTGACCATTCTGCTTTTGTAATCCTAGAATTGGTGTATTGCAGGGACTGTTGAATTTCCTTACTAAGACTTGAGCTTTCAACTATTTAAAAATATTCTGTAATCCTTTATGAGCTTCAGGCCTTAAAGGATATTGCCTTTGATAAGGAAAAGTGGTGGCATCTTTTAACCGATTTGTATCGTGCAGGGATTTTTTGCCCTTCCAAATTGTCCTTCCAATGCCCAGACTTCAGGGTTGATTCCCTCCTCAAGTCAGGGACAACAAATGTGTAACTTGTTCCCCATATTCATGTAGGTAATAGCTCCAGTGTTGGCTAATATATCTCTCCCTAATAAGGGTGTAGGACTTTCAGGCATAACAAGAAAGGCATGAGAAAAGAGCAAAGTCTCCCAATTACAACTGAGGAGGTGGGAGAAATACCTGGTTACAGGCTGTCCCAGGATTCCTCGGATGGTAACAGACTTTGAGGACAGTCGTCCAGGACAGGAGATTAACACTGAGAAGGCTGTGCCAGTATCCAGGAGGAAGTTAATTTCCTGGCCCTCAATAGTTGAACATACCCGGGGCTCAGTGAGATTGATGACATGAGCTGGTGCTTGCCCAAGTTACCCTCAGTCCTATTGTTGGATCATCTGGTTTGGGGCTTCTGACCCAGGGAACCTTCATCCTCTGGGGCAGTGTACCTTCCAGTGATTGCCTTGGTATAGTGGACATGGATGAGGGGTCAGCTTGTTTCTCATCAGACAATGTTTTTTAAAGTGTCCTAGTAAACCCCACTGATAACAAACCCTACCAGTTGATTGGCCTGCTCCATTTTGTGTCCTCTCTGAACCACCAAGGTTTGTTTGTCTGAGGGCCATGACTAAGGCTGCAGGCTTTCTCTGATCTTGCTTTTCCTTTTGGGCCTGTTCCTCTTGGTCCTTCTTATAGAACAGTGAGGTTGCCTGGTTTAATAATGCCTCTAGATTTTGTTCAGTGTCTAGGGCTTGCTTTTGGAATTTTCTCCTGGTATCTGTGACTGATTGAGTAATAAACATCTTTTAGAATCAATTGACCCTCGAGTGATTCAGGTGACAGGGGAGTATAATTTCTGAGGGCTTCCTGTAGCCACTCGAGGAAGGCAGAAGGATTTTCTTCCTTTCCCTGAGTTATGGTGGACATCATTGAATAATTCATGGGCGTTTTTCTAATTCTCCTTTGTCCTTCTAGAACAGAAGTCAACAGATGTTTCTGACTCCGGTCCCCATGATCTCAGCCAAGGTCCCGTGGGGATCCATACTAGAGATGGCTTGCTGACAAGTAGGGAATTTTTTCCTTTCTTCAGCTGTCATTCAATCATTTACTTGGCTAAGATACCAGGTATCTCCAAACTCTTGGGCTGCAGCTAAAGCCACATTCTTTTCATTAAAGGCCAGGGTTGAATTTAACAGTAGCATGACATCTCTCCAAGTGAGGTCAAAGGTTTGCCCTAGACCCTGTAGGACATCTATGTACCTATCAGGATCGTCTGAAAACTTCCCCAGGTCTGCCTTGACCTGTTTTAAATCAGAGAGGGAGAAGGGGACAAGTACCCAGGTTGGGCCAAATTCTCCTCCTCCTACAGCTTGAAGGGGACATAACCAATAGCCTGGGGGTTTTTGTGGTCCTTTGGAGATTTCTTTGCTTGTTTCCTTCTGGGCAGGGGAGATTAGAGGAGGCTTATCATTAATAGGAAGGGGAGTTATAGGGAGACTAGGATATGGAGGTAAGCTGAGAGGTCCTCCTGTGGGATGTAAATTGTAAGCTCTGCATAGTTGTGTATTCTCCCTCAGTGAAAAGAAAGCTCGGACATAAGGTATTTCCCTCCATTTGCCTTCCCTCTTACACAAAAGGTCAGGATGCAGGATAGTATTGTAATTTCTACTTCCCTCAGGTGGCCATTTTTCCCCATCAGAGAGAGAATATTGGGGCCAAGCCATACTGCAGAAAAAAATGAGCCACCTCTTTTTCAGGGTTTGTGGGTCAAATTGATCCCAATGGCTTAGGATTCATTTCGAGGGTGAGCCTGTTGAATCCTGAGTGTTTCCCATCTGAAAGACAAAAATGACTGTGGTTTTGGTTTGTTTTGTTTCTTCCCCTGCCCAAGAACCTGCAATGGTCCCTGGAACCTGCTGATTGGAATAGTTGCACTCACTGATGCAGCAGCAGAAACAACCCCTGCCCAAGAACCCACAATGGTCTCTGGACCCAGCTGATTGGAATAGTTGCACTCACAGATGCAGCAGCAGAAACACTAATTTTCCTCCCAGACCACATGGAGGATTGAGGAAGGTCAGATTTAGTGGCACTTACCAATGCATTCTTGGAAACCTGCACCTTTGCCTCTCCTCATAGACCACAAGGAGTACTGACTGAGAAAAATCGGATTTAGTGTCCCTTACTGACACATTCTTGAAAACCTGTTAGAGTCCTAAGCATTCACCTATTAGTATTGGGACTTTACTCCTGTCCTATAAAGATGTTATGCTCCAAAAATGAAGTTGAGGGCCATACCCTGAGGGAGGGAAGGGATCTCCAAGGTTGGAAGAGTGACACCTTTTGTCCTCACTTATATGAATAGGAAGGATACAATTTCTGAGGCTCCCCATATCCTAGCTTCAGGAATAGCTTTTGTTAGGCCTGTTAGTCTGAGGAGGGATCCTAAAATTCCAGGTAGTCCCCACTATGATGCGGCTTCGGGCAAAAATTATGTCTTTCTGATTGGTGTGCCCAGGTGCCTAAAGAAGGTAACAGAGTCTTGGAGTTTATACTATAAATCATTCTTACAGGAGAAACTAGAAAAGCACCAGAGACAGGTAGCAATTTTTAGAAGTGAAACTAACCTTGGAGAAGAGAGGTAAGAGGAAGTTTGTCTGGCAGGCATTAGGACCCAGGGGTCAAGCGTCAGGATAGATAGGATAGATGGGCGAGTCTTGCTTGGGTGACATGCCTTTGAGAGTTCTGCTCATGGCTGCAGGGTCAACAAACTTGTTGTCGGGAACCCAGAGCTGCATGGCTTTCCTCTCTGTTGACTCTGGCTCAACCTAGAAGTACAGGAAAAGTGGAAGCTGGTTCTAGACAAACCAATTGTTCCAACTCCGAACAGTTGTGGGTGTTAGAAAGCCCTTTCCCAGAAAGCCTGACACCCGTGTCTTTAGTCCAGCAGCCACGCTAGTCTCTTTTAACTGGCCAACAGGTGCCCGGTATTTAGCCCCTGAATTCTAAGGGAAGATAGGACAGAATAGCAAGTGAAAGGGGCCCGATGGTACTCACCGCTTGGCAATAGGTGATTGTCTTGCCACTTAGCTATAGGCAATGGTCTCACCACTTGGTGATAGGTGATTGTTGTCCATTCCTCCTGGTGGTTTCATTGTCTTGCTGGCTTCAGGAGTGAAGCTGCAGACTTTCATGGTGAGTGTTACAGCTCATAAAGTCAGTGTGGACACAAACAGTGAGCAGTAGCAAGATTTATTGCAAGGAGCAAAAGAACAAAGCTTCCACAGTGTGGAAGGGGACCTGAGCGGGTTGCCACTGCTGGCTCAGGCATCCTGATTTCATTCTCTTATCTGGCCCCACCCACGTCCTGCTGATTGGTCCATTTTACAGAGAGCCGAGTGATCTGTTTTGACAGGGTGCTGACTGGTGCGTTTACAATCCTTGAGCTAGACACAAAGGTTCTCAGTGCCCCCACTAGATTAGCTAGATAAAGAGTGTTGACACAAACATTCTCCAAGTCCCTACCAGAGTAGCAAGACACAGAGTGTCGATTGGTGCATTCACAAACCCTGAGCTAGACACAAGGTGATGATTGGTGTGTTTACGAATCTTGAGCTAGATACAGAGTTCCGATTGGTGTATTTACAATCCCTTAGCTAGATATAGAGGTTGTCCAAGTCCCCACCAGAGTAGCCAGATACAGTGTCAATTGGTGCATTCACAAACCTTGAGGTAGACACAGTGTGCTGATTGTTGTGTTTACAAACCTTGAGCTAGATACAGAGTGCCAATTGGTATATTTGCAATCCCTTAGCTAGACATAAAAGTTCTCCAAGTCCCCACCACAGTCAGGAGCCCAGCTGGCTTCACCCAGTGGATCCCACACCAGGGTCACATGTGGAGTTGCCTGACAGTCCTGCACCATGCACCTGCCCTCCTCAGCCCTTTGGTGGTCGATGGGACTGGTCGCCTTGGAGCAGGGAGTGGTGCTCATTGGGGAGGCTCGGGCTGCACAGGAGCCCATGGAAGGTTGCAGGGAGGCTCAGGCATGACAGGCTACAGGTCCTAAGCCCTGTCCTGCAGGGAGGCAGCTAAGGCCCTGTGAGAAATCGAGTGCAGCACATGTGGGCCAACAGTGCTGGGGGACCCAGTACACCCTCCGCAGCCACTGGGCCAGGTGCTAAGCTCCTCATTGCCTGGGGCCAGCAGGGCCAGCTGGCCACTCTGAGTGTGGGACCTGCCAAGCCCACACCCACCCGGAAGTCCAGCTGGCCCACAAGAACCGCTTGCAGCCCCGGTTGCCGCTCATGCCTCTCCCTCCACACCTCCCTGCAAACTGAGGGAGCCAGCTCTGGCCTTGGCCAGCCCAGAAAGGGGCTCCGGTAGCGCAGTGGTGGGCTGAAGGGCTTCTCAAGTGCTGCCAAAGTGGGAGCCTAGGCAGAGGAGGCACTGAGAGTGAGCTAGGGCTGTAAGGGCTGCCCGCACACTGTCACCTCTCAATATGTTGCTAGCCTGCAGCTAAGGGTACATTATTCAGTTTGAGTTTCATGTTAAAACAAGTGAATAATTTTTGTTAGTTGTAATTGATGAGTGATGGGCAATTTTATTTTTAGAGCCAAATGGAAAAAAGGGATAGCATCTGAGTAGAAAGAATCCAGGCCAAAAACGAAAAAAAATGCCTGTAATGTGTAAAACAAGAAAATCTACAAAATTTGTTTTATTTTTTCCTTCTATTTCCTTCTATTGTTGTGTGAACAAAGGGAATCAGGGTATCTTGGAGGAGAGGAACAAATGGGAAAGGCTCAGATATGTAGGTTGATGAGAATATGAGTAATGCTGAAAATACAATGAATAAATAAACATTGAAAATATCCATTATTAGCATAATGGTTGCAATAAATACTTAAAATAAGTATTTATAATGCAGAAAATTTTTCAGCATCTGAACTAAATAAAATATGTTGTACTTTATGGTAATCTGAAACCAGACCGTCAGTCCAAAAGCGACACTAGTGACAGTATAGGAATTAATAGTAATCAATATCCAATCCATGTTTAAGTATATGAATTAGGTCTTATTAAAGCTAATGGAGGAGAAAAAGTGAGGGAAATATTCAGTTCTACTTATTTCCTAGAGAGATCTTGCTAAATAAGATGTATCTGCTTAACTTGTAATATTGCTTATGTTCAATTGTTTAATTAAAATACTAATTTTTAAATAAGACAGATGAGTCTCATTAATATCTTGTATCTCACACACATATCTAACCCTTACATTTTCTAATCATGTAATGTGATGGGGACCACTGGTGATAGTAAACAAATTTATTAATTCATTAAATCAATCATATCAAATCAACAAAAATGTATTATTTATCTAGATGTTGTCAGAGTTGAACCTTGAAGCATAAATAAACAATACTTATTTATTAACATGCATGGTATTCTGCTGGTTACTATAACTGTATTTGCCTATGTGACAGCTTACAATTTTCCAGACTTGTGGTATTATGCATTGAATTCCCCAACCCCCCACACATTCATATTAAAGTCTTAATAATGTTACATCAGAATGTCACTGTATTTGGCAATAAGGCCTTTAAAAAGGTAATTATGTTAAACTAAGCAGTTGGATATGGCCTTATTCCAATCTCACTGGTGACCTTATAAGAGGAGGACATTTTGATACACAAAGGTACACCAGGAATGCAAGAGCACAGAGATAAGACCATATAAACCCACAAAAGGTGGGCCACTATCTGCAACGCAAGGACAGCGGCCTCAGAAAAAAATCAAAGCTGATGATATCTTGACTTGGACTTCCAGCCTCTAGAACTGAGACAATAAATTTATGCTTTTTTTTTTTTGGATAATGTTACCAAGTGTCATTAAGTGTGTGATGTTTTGCTACAGCACTAACACACTTAGGTCCAGGGCTGAAACAATCTAAAGGATTTTCTTCAAAAATCTTTCCATTTACATTACTGTAATGTAATGTAAATTTATATTACTGGGGCCCATTTATATTACTGGGGCTTTTAGCTCCAGAGAATGACTGAACAAGATATTGTTTCAGATCTTTGATGACCCCCATTATACTATAATAATATGCTACCAAGGTAGGCATTTCCATTGGCTTTTCTATACTCTGACTTCTGGTCTTCAGTTTTCTTTTCATCAGGTTGATTTTCCAGGCACTACATAGGGTCTCTCTGGGCAGCCAAAGCCATGGGCATCACAGCTGAGAACTAAGATTACTTACCTTAATTCAGACCATGTCAGTGAGCTAGCCATCCACCTGCTGCTATGGGCTGTCTAGGGCCAAGAATGAGCTGAGCTGACCAGGCACTGGTAAGGTCCTGACAGTGAGACCTCCTGAGGTTTTGATGGCAGGTACCTTACTCTCTTCACTTGAGTTCCAGCCTTGTTGATGCCAAACCTCTCCCAAGCATTTCTTGAAATTCCTTAAGAGCATTTATCGTTTTGTTGGAAATACACAGGTGATAGTTACAGGAGATTAGAATAATGTGTTATCTTTGAAAATAATTGCTAAATGAATGGTCTAAGTGAGTTCTTCATGAGTTAGGACATAGATTGCTTTGCCTCAATGCTATAAAAATAGCTTCAGAGAGAATGGGGAGATTGGATGATGTATAAGATTTTCACAATGACTGGAAACTATTATCTTCAAATCAAACAATGTAAAAAGATGGAAAATAAGTATTATTTTGTATAATTTAGAAACTTCAGTGAAAACATGAGTTAGAAGTCTGGGTATGCCAGTTATAAACTGTGTAGCATGGAGCAAATTGCAAACTCTCTGAATTTCTACTTTCTCATGGGGTTGTTTAGATTATTAGAAATAACCTATATAAAATGACTGACTTTGTGCCAGGTAAATGGCCTGGACTCACTAAATGGTTGTACAGTTATTGACATGGTTTCATGATTAATGCCAATCTAACCACAATCATCTCAGCATTCCTTATTTCAGCACTCTGATGAATGAAAGACATCAGAAATCAAAATAGACCTCAACAATGATTTAGTCCAATCTCCTCATTTTCTGGAGAAAATGAAAGCCCAGAGAAATTAAAAGACTTGGCCTAGATCACAGAGACAGTTGGCAGCAGAGACAGCAGCAACCACAAAACTTATAATTCTTTACTCTGGATCAGAATACATCTCATTTTAGATTCCCTTATTGAAAGCAGTACACATGTCTTAAGTATGTATTTTTAAAACCATACCCATTACATATGAACAGTGAATGAACTGAAATAGATGGAAGGACATAAATCTAAGTGTTGTGGTAGTGCTACAAATTTACAAATAGAACAACTGTGATGTAGCAGTACTTGAAAGTTTTTGGTTACGTTTTATCAACCTAATCTTCCTCACAAGCCCTGACCCTACTAAATTTATGGTGGATGTTTTAATTGGCTAGTGAACAGCACCTAACACTATTGTTTTTTTTTTTTTTCAGGAAAGAGATTTGTTTTACAGAGTGCCACTTATGAATCCCAAAGTAGCAAATGAAAATGTGGGGTGGAACAGTGGAACACTTGCCCTTGCAAAAGTGGAAAAGAGATGGTGACTCCTGGAATGACCTTTGGGACCCTGGTTTCACCTAGCTCTTCACTGTAGGATTTCTGGTTGATTTCTGAAATTATCATGCTATGTTCTGAGTGACAGCATAAATTTGTGACTTGTTGTATTGGATCATTCAGGAGTTAGTTGTGCTTTTCTTTTCTTTTCAAAAATTTGAGAATAAATAAATAAACCCTCTATTAAACGCCCAATTAGGCTGTTTATGCTGTGGCTTCAGCACCATAACTACCTTATCTCTTGTCAAGGTAGCCGTGGGAATGCCTCCCAGCACTGCGCTGAGTTCTCTGCCATCTCTTCCAGGAGACGCGGGGGCACATCAGAGTCCTATCCTTGCCCTGCTACATAAGGGCATCTCTGAATCTCCTTTCAGCATTCTCTCTCTGCTTAACAATGCCATACCTTCATTTTACTTTTTATGTGCCGTAGGTGACCTATGTTGCCTCAAACACCTTATGATGAAGTTCTTTTTCAGCGATCAAATCATGAGTGGACAAAACTTCCCTTTAACTCCATACCTCTGACTCTGGGATTTCAGAAGACTGGGAAAAACCTATGCTTCTAAAGTTTTACTATTTTTTTCCTTTCTTTTTGTGTGTTTTGCTCTTGTTGCCCAGGCTGGAGTACTATGGGGCAATCTCACCTCACCGTTACTTTTGCTTCCTGGGTTCAAATGGTTCTCCTACCTCAGTCTCTAGAGTTGTCTGGATTACAGCCATGCACCACAACACCCAGCTAATTTTATATTTTTAGTAGAGATAGAGTTTCTCCATTTTGGACAGGCTGGTCTCAAGTTCCTGACCTCAGTGGCTCCACGTGCCTCAGCCTTGCAATGCGCTGGGATTACAGGTATGAGCCACTGAACCTGGCTTACTTTTTGCTTTCTTCTACACCATGGTTTCCTTCTTCCAAGATCTCACTTGACCATAAAAATTTTCATTACATTTCTTCCGTGTATGCTCAAAATTCTTCTTCAGTTATTATTTTTTGTGCCTTCTATGCACTTTGGCTAATGTTAAATATCTGCAATTTGTGTCAGCTAGGCTAGGAATTTCATGGTACAATCTCAAGCTTCTAGAAATTAGTATGCAATTAGAGCAAATAATATATTGGTTTACTTGTCCACAGATATTTTTTTCTCATTAAAATACTTTTATGTAGACCTAAAGGTAGCTATGTCAAAAGTTTCTTGAAACTATTCAAAAATATTCCCTCTTCACTTAGAATAAAACACAAACTTCCTGCTCAAACTTGAAGGGTCTGGCTTCCCTGACTCCTCTGTCTTCCAATGTCACGTCAACCCCTCTCCTCCAAGTTCATTTTACCCTAAAACACATGTTAAATCAGTGCTCCTCCGTTTAGGGTCTTTTTTGTCATTCGGTTCTTCTGAATCTTTGCACACTCAGTTTCTTCTCATTCTTTAGGTCTAGGCTGTAGAGTCACACCCAAACAGGAATTTCCTAAGATTCTTGTTGAAAGAATTTGGAAATGAACTTCCACTCTCTCAAGCAAATTATTTCTCACACAGCACCTCGGTTATTTTTCTCACAGTGCTTAAGATAATCTGAAATTATTATTTTTTCATTAATGTGCTTGTTCATTGTTTTTCTGATAGCATAGAAAATACAGGGATCAAAACTTATTCTTACTTTGTTCACCATTTTATGCTTAGAGTTATTAAGATATAGTGCCTGAGTTACTAGTGCTCAATAAATAACTAATGAATAGTCTGATGAATGAAAATATGTGGATCTACTAGGAGTTTTCATGATATGCACATTTCTTTATGACCCTAAATTATTTATACTTTTGAGAATACTATGAAAACCATAATTGTAAGAATTAAAGAAAGAGGAAAGAAACAAAAAGAGTGGCTTGAGAGTCAACAAGGAGAGATTTATTTTAGAAAACAAACCTTACAGGGGTTTCTGGCCTGCATGAGCCTGAGACACACTGTCTTACAAATTAAGACATTTTAAGGATTCAGGGCAGGAGAGTTTATCAGAGGCTTGGACTACTTCTACGTCCCTTTGTTGTGCTTCTCTGGGAGTGCAGCAGGATAATTTAGGAATCAGAGAGAATGAGCGGTTGAGGAGGATACTTATTATTTATTATTTAGTTGCACCAGCCCGGTCAGATTAACATCCAAAAAGACTGAGTCCCAAACAAAGTGTTCAGTTACCTTTTAAGCATTTTGTACATCAGGGGGAGATCTGTGAAGTTGGAAGCATATTACAGAAGTGAGAAACAAGACAGTTATTCAATTGAGACATGCATTACATCATTTTTTACATGTCAAGGAAAAACTTGTTTCATAGCTTGAGTTTATCTGCCTAGTGACCTTGCAGTGGCACAGCTAGAGAAACAGGGTCTTCACAATGCCTGGGAAAGGGAGAGATAAGGCTCACTAGCCACACACACACAAAAACAGGCAGTTAATTTTTAAAGGACTTCAGCTCTTTCTCTTCCTCAGGGGGAATTGGGTTTTATTACATACAACTGAGTTTTTGCTTACACATTCTTTAATTTCTTTTAATTCCTGTTTTAGGAGGAAGGGTTGTGTGTCTGTTTCCATATATCTGCAAGAAGCTGCAGGCATACCCCCCAAGAATGCTTTTACTTTCCCTATCTTAGTGCACCTGAAGGGAAAGCAATGTGCTTATTAAGGCTCACTGTTTCACTGATACCCACTGTATGAGGGTGAAGTTTGGAAGTTACCCAAGGGACTTTCCCCCCACCTTCCTGTGTGCCCCAGCTGTCTTATCTGTGTTTTACTGTCTGCTCTTTCTGGCTGCTTGTTGTTAGAAGACAAGTGATTCCTTTGAAATGCATGAGGTTAGAAAGGAAGCTGGATTTTCAGTTGGCGGTGTTTGTCCAAGATGATGGCGCCCTTGTTCTGTCATTCCAGACCCTTTAGTTACAAAACGATGAAGGGTGACATGTTCTTTCTGGCTACTTCTTGCTGATGGAGAGGGCAGGGGGTGGAGCAGAGATTTTTTTTTTTAATCTTGAATCGACTGCAGAAGCAATACTGTCTGTAAATATTTTTGTATAGTTGTCTGCAAAATGGTCATTATTCTGTGGGTTAAAACTATTTGGAAAAGATTGTTGAGGCAGGGTGAGAACAATAGTCCTAGGCTTTTCAGCAGCGTTTCATATTAGGCTTAATTGGTTGAGACAGAAGCAACATTTCTTCCCAATGACAGAGAGAGACACATATTTGGAAAGACCCATGTGTTACTGTTTTATTAGTAACTGTTATATCTGATATCATGAAAATAAGTAAACAAAATGCTACAGTAATTAAGATGCTTTGTTCGATATTTCACCCTTAGGTGCTACAGTATATATTCCTACTGCAAATAGTAGAGTAAGTTAAGCAATTCCCTTATGCTTGGCATAGTAAACAACTTCCATTAAAAAAACACCAATAACAACAAATAAAGGTGTTAATGTCTAACTTAAAAGACAGGTAGGAATGAAAAAAAAGTATTTGGTAAAGTAGGGTTGAGACTGAGTAAGATGAGTAATTTTCACCTAATTACTTATATTTTATGATTTTCAGCTTCAGATTTCTTATTTTTTTACACTGATATTTAAGACATTTTTCTGGGCTGCTAGGGTTTGTTTTCTCAGCTCTTCAGGCTTTAACTTGAGTGTGTAGGAGTTGATTTCTGTAATGGATATAATTTAACCTGTAGAAAATAATAAAAATTGAAAAACATTAGGCAGACTCAAATTTAACAACAGGTGTGCTATAGTTTTTGAAACACAATTTTCTCTCTTCAATTTCCCATTTTTATTAAAAAAATCATGGTAAGTTTTTTTTTTTACAAAAGAAAATAGATTCTTATTGCACTGATGTAGGCAATTATATTGTTGTAGTTTAAGAATACTTACAACTAGTTTTTAAATTCTAGAGAAACTAGGGAGAGAGAAGCAAACACACTTTAATTTCCATTTACAGAAGTATACCTTACTTGGTTGTTTAAACACTGTAGCTCACTTAAGACAAGTTTTCTTGACTCAGAAACATAAGATAAAGATTAGCAGTGTTCTATGCAAAAGGTTAAAAACTTGTTTTTTGTTTTTTTTTGTTTGTTAATTTAGTCCATTTTGTTTTGGTTGATATTTATAATAATTTTATCTTTTCAGGTATTCTGTAATTTTGTTGTTGTTGTTTTTGTCGTGAGAAACCCTCCTTTGAGTGCAATTGTTAAAGTTTTACAGCTTGGTAATAAACCATTTTTTGAAGAGTCTTTAAACAAAGTAATAATTGTCTGTAAATACCAAAATGTCCAGTTTGGATGCAGCTAGAAACATAATTGACAAAGAAATTTGGTCATCGTGGTTCACAATAACCCAGCATAACAACACTGATTGTGACTAATACCATATATTTAGACACTAGAACCTTAGACATGGCATACAGCTTTGAAACATGTGTTAAGACTATTCCCTAAAATATAACATACCAGATATTATTTTGGCAATTTTATGTACCTAAACATGTTAAGTAATCATGTTTACCTTTTTTCCCTATGTTCTACACTTTTAAGTTTAGTTAATATGCTCACACACAGAGTTTTCTTTGCAGGATTAACATTTACAATATTTTTTCAATTTTCTTGAATAGTCCACTTTATTTTATTTAATTTTTTTTAAAATTGTATTCTTAAGCAAAATATATAGTTATCCTTATAATTTTTTGCTAAAGCCATTTTTTACCATCTTATACACCTTTTATGCAAATCCATGTTTAGCAGTTTTATTCACATGTTATAAAGGTAATTTGTAGCAATTTTAACTTTAATGTAAAGCCTATTGAGTTTATTTTTATTTTTATTTTTATTTTTTTATTTTTGAGAGGGAGTCTCGCTCTCTCATCAGGCTGGAGTGAAGTGGCTGCATCTCTGTTCTGCTCACAGCAACCTCTGACCCTTGGATACACCAATTCTGCTGCCCCAGCCTCCTGAGTAGCTTGGATGACAAACACCTGCTGCCATACCCACCTAATTTTTGTATTTTTAGTAGCAACAAGGTTTCACCATGTTGGCCAAGATTGTCTTGATCTCTTGACCTCGTGATCTGCTCCCCTCAGCCTCCCAAAGTGCTGGGATTACAGGCATGAGCACCACACCTGGCCACATTTTTATTTGTTTTTGAATTATGTGCTAGATGCAGATGAAGCTTGACTTCTTCCAACATATTTATGGGCATGGTTACTTCCATATGTTCTACACTCACTATAATAAACCACATGAAAATATGTATACTGTTTGAAAAGGGGGAGCTTCATCCAGGCAAGCACGTGATGTCGAGTGGCCTGAGTTATTGGGGTCGAGGAATGTCAAGTAATTAACATGGTGTTGTGGGATTCATGAGGGCGAAAGAGACCTCAGCTTGCAACGGGAAAATCTTTATTGAGTGCACTCAGGCCCAGCTGACTCAAAGTCCAAAGGACTGGGCCTGGAATAAAGACAGCATCTGACTTTTAAACACACTTCATAAAAAGGGGTGGGCTAGCTTGAAGTAAGCTTACAGTGGAATGAAAGCAAGGATACAGAGGTAGGACAATGAAAGGATTGCACAAGACCGTTACCAAGCAATCCAGATGTCCACTATGTAGGTTTGCCTGGGCATGGGCTTATCTTAACCTTCACTATGGTGCCAGGCAGCTGTAGTTCTTGCCTACACAGGCTTCACATGACCTTTGTTGTATTTCTTAGATAAGATGGAATACTTGAAGTCACTAGTTATAAAGAAAAATAATTTATAAACTCATTCCATAAAACAAAGGAAAATTTGTTTTTCTTCTGCCTATGTTGAGGGAGTGCTGGGAGTGTCTCCAGAGTGCATTAGATAATATTATTAAGACTTTTCCTTGGTCTTGGCTCTGCCTGTTGCTGCCTCTGGGACAAGTCAGCCTAATACAGGAAAACTCATTTCTCTTTCTTTTTAATTTTATTTTTCTTTAATTTCCCACTTCAATGGTATTTGTTATATTTTAGAAATACAGTTTTTTAGGCATGCTCAAAGAAACTATTGCCTATATTAATAGGGATAAGTATATAATTAAAGCATATAATATTCATAACCCCCCTCAAAAGAACCTTTATTACCAGGTAGCAAGTAGTGTAAATTAATTTTCATCTCCTTTCTATCATTCCTTTGCTAGAATTATTTATGCACAACTAAAACAACCAAACAAGTCCCTGAAGGGAACAAATCCATTTTTTTTCTGTCAGTTGAAACTAAAAACACTTACTCATTTTGTAATTCAGGTGAAGCAGGTCTCAAATATAATTCTTTTTTTTTTCTTTTTTCTTTTTCTTTTCTTTCCTTTTTTTTTTTTTTTTTTTTTTTTGAGTAAAAGGTGAGTGCTTAGGTAGAAATAAGTAACTACTGAACCAGTGGGAGCAAAGTTCAGCTGCACAATGCTCTTTATGATTATGATACTGAGAAGTTCAGTCTTATCAGAACCAAAAGTGCTGGCTTTATATTTGTAGTCAGAGTCGTCTAAAGTCAAGGCTTACCCAACTCCTTTGTCCCACAGGTACATTATTTATTTAGTATGCCAGAATATTCTTAAAGTGCACTAGCCACTCAGGATACTTTTACTGGTGAGAACTGAGGTATTCCAGATGCATAAATTAACTGTGAATTCTGGGTATCTCAGGGACATATTCATTGAAAGAGTATTCTTACTCAGCTTAAATCCTAATTTTTTTCCCTTATTATCTCATTAAAATGATGAATATATTTAATGAAGATAACATTCTTTTGCCTCTTGTAGCTAGAGCTTCAGCATAAGAATTATACTTTGACACAAATAGTCAGGTCGATAAGTGGAATATAATAAAGCATACTGGAAATAATGAGACTTTACCTTACAACCACGATATGTAGCACTAAGGCCTGGTTCCTCCTTCTCTCATTACATTGTCATTATTTTTCATAATTTTGGAAATCAAAATTACTTTACTCAAATGCTAAATTCATAAATGAAACAGATACTTGAATTCCATTATAAAGTCAAAGTAATAATATTCTAACTATCTTATAGGGTTATATAGTATAATAACTCAAATCCATGGTTGGATTTGACTGAACCTACATAGATACTAATCTGAATGACTTATATATAGAAAATGTGCAATATTCTAAACATAAAAATTTAATCTGGACTAGTTTGCTTTGTTTTATAGTATATATGAAAATAATCTAAATCCAAACTGTTTAATTATTAGCACATAAATCATAAATGGAAGATGTATTCCATGGCTTAGGACTGAGGGACATTTTAACTTAAACTCCTCAGTGGCAAAAGTAGTGTATAAACTAGTGCTAGTGTATACACTACTGAAGTGCCAGTTACATAACATTTCCTGACCTAGTTTTAAAAATCAAAGATTGTTCTTGTTTTCACTGTGAAGCACATCAACACTAAATTTTCCCCATTGGTACAAGTGAATGATTTACATAGTACATCAATATACTTAACTACACCCATTTCTGGAAAGATGGATTTGATTTAAACTTATTTTGATAAACATGGCTTATGAAACTTGATAATAAAATTATTAATAAAGATGTTGTTTTTATAAACATCAAATGCAAATACCTGTTGTCACAGTTAAAAATGTCAAGGGACAACCTTTGATAATTAATATAGTGATAATAGACATGTCCTGTGTTTGCTATTCATTTTAAGGCCAAAAACAATGCCTAGATTGATCCCTTAAGTAATTAAATTTTGAGCTGTGCAATACAGTTTAGTGTGTTTTTGGAAAACAATGTTAGATCTGGAGAAAATACATAAGAATCAAAACTTACACCGTAAACACTGCTGGTATATCTCAACACAGCCAACTGGGACATCTAGCAAATACATGCAAGCATAATGAGACCCTACAATTTTCCTTCAAAAGAAGAATAAAGTAAAATGGGAATATACACAGTATTACTTTGCTTAATACCTTCCTTAAAAATATTTGATTTAAGCACTTTCTTTTCTTAGGATAATTATTTCATTAGAGCTCTTTTTAATAGACACAAGATACATAACACATATATAGCCACACCGACAGCAAGAAGATCCAGTAGTTGTACAGTTTCCATTTGTTAATTTTCAGATTGTATTATTGGTCTCTGGGTCAGGCCCTTTAGCAGAAGGGCTATGTAAACAAATTTTAGGGCCTAATAAGCAAGCATAGCCAGAAGACAAAGAAAGATTTTTGAGAGGTACTTATTCAACTTTAATTCCAGGGGTTCCATAAGGAAAATAGTTATTTTTTCAAGATGGGATTTGTAACAAGTTTTCTTCCTTGGGAGTCCTAGGCCACCAAAAGTTATTCTGGGGTCATTTATGCATGCATCAAGAGTGGCAAGACAGAGTGAAGAACAGTAATTTTGACTGAGTAAAAATATTTTTAAGGAAAACAAAATTTATGAAAAAAACATAAACGACCTTTGAATATACTTATAGCTTATATATCTATTTTAATTAAGCTGAGCACTCTTTTTTATTAAGGGTAAGGGTGGTGATTAGAATTATGTAAATGTTATGCCAGGTTAAAGGATTGGGTTTTGTGCAGAAATTTCCTGTGATAATGGGAAGGATTTTTAGAGAAAAATCCCAGAAGCTGTTCAATTTGCCACAAATTAGACCTGGAGAAGGGGACAGGAATGGGAGGATTGCTTTTAACCCTAGCCACTTTCTGGAGAGGGAGAATGGCTGAGAAAATTTAACTGGCTGGAGTAGTTTTTGAACAGGTAGAGAAGGAGGAGGGGTGGGGTTGATGGTAGAAGAAAGCCTGAATATCGGGAAGTCTCTTGTCATTTGCCATTTCTGGTAATAAAGTTGTTAAGGCCATGTTGACATAGAAAATTAAATGCTTTGGCTTTAAGGTCCACCATAAGCCAAGTTTGGCTAAATTGCAAATATGTCAGTCTGGTGGGGAAGATGTAGGGATGTGAGATTTTTGGCATCCATGTAGACTGGTAAGGGGAAGCTGGTGGTGTCTGTTTTGTCCTAGGCATTCCCAGGCAAATACAGAGACCCAGAAGCCTCTTTCCAAAAGGACACTATTAAGCTGAGAAGGAACTGGGTGCCAAGGCTTCCTCTAGCTGAGCCCCATTAGTCCCATTGGACCTCCCAGGACCTGGACAGCAGACCAGACTTTCTCTGGTACTGAGAAAAAGCCAGGAGAAGGCAGATCTCACCAGTCATCTGAATTAGTATCTGATGTCGGATGCTCAAGCTGTAATTGGCAAAGGGCCTCCAAGACTAGCCATTTGAGAAAGAGGGAGAGAGACAGACAGAAAGACAGAGTGACAGAAAGAGAGAAGATGGAGAAAGAGTGGGCAAGGGAAGTTTAGGGAGCAAAATACACATTGTGGGTGGTCAGAGGTGGATTCCTGAGACTTGAGTGTTTTCAGAGTCCATGGGGAGTAGCCTTGGCCTGAGCCTCACAGCCCCTTCAAGTTAGCTGTCCAGCTCACACAAAGCACTTGAAAAGTTAAGCAAGAGAAAAGGTGGGACATGTGGCCAGGGAACTTTAGGACACAGGAGTTCACTCAGGTTGAACTGTCATTGTCCACTGTTTCCTGGGTTGCAAGACAGCCTCTGTTCCCAATACCAGTCACAGGATTTGGCACCAAAAGAAAGAATTAAAAAAAGAGGAAAGAAACATGAAAGATGGCTTGACACTCAAGGACAGGTTTATTTTAAAGAAAACAAACCTGAGAGGTTTTCTGTCTGAGTTCATTCAAAGGACAATCTCTTACACACTAAGTTTCTAAGGATTCATGGTGAAGAGCATAGCAGAAGCTTGGACTGCTTCCGTGTCTCTTTCTTGTGCTTATCTGGTAGGGAGAGTTGTGTTTCTGTGCAAATATATCTTCTTGTAGCTGCAGGCATACCCCCTGAGACTGTACCCTATATCATCTCTCTCACATTCAAAGTTTCACAAATCTGCATGACAGGGGAAAAATGCTGCCAGTTTCTTTGCTAAACATAACAAGAGTCACTTTTGCTACAGTTCTGAGACCACCACAGCCTGGACCTATTGTTCCTATAACTATCAGCATTTTTGTCAAAGCCATTCAACAAGTCTCTAAGAAGTTCCAAACTTTCCCACATTTTCTCTCATTTTCTGAAACCTCCAAAGTGTTCCAATATCTATCTGCCTGTTACCCAGTTTCAAAGTCACTTCCACACTTTCAGGTATCTTTTCAGCAGTACTCCACTCCTTGAAATAATTTACTGTAATAGACTGTTTTCATGTTGCTGATAAACATCAATGCTCATTGAAAAGTTTAATTAATACATGAGTATATAATTAAAAAAACCAAAGTTTTTCACTTACCATCTTTAATTGTTCTCCCAGAGGGCATAACTGAAAAGTCATTTTGTATACTTCCATGATTTTTTTGAATTTATATTGACACATTCATACAAATATGCATGAATATATAAATGTATATTTCTAAGCAAAGACTGTATCATAGAATACATATTTTTGTTAAACCAAAGTGTTGAAGTTAATTTTATAAATATGTATATTTTTAAATTATTTTACAATTAAATTATTAGAATAAGTAATATAAATATTATATTATATAATGAGTATTGAAATATTCCTTTTTTCCACTGCTGAATGGAGAATCAAAGCAAAAACCAAAACCTAGGCATGGTTAAGATTAAATTGTGTTAAATTTTAATTTGTGATTTATTTTAAATTCTAGCATTTATCCGTTTGTCTCCTAAGTTGACAAATATGAGATGGGGATGGCAAGATACTGATACAGCTTCTTTCTGATAACTTGTCATGATAACTTTATTTGATTCTGTAGTAAAACTTCCCCATACAATAGTGGTAGGTATAGTAGCAACAGTGGAACCAATGAGTTGTGCTTCATTAAAATATAATTGTAATTTAAATGAGACAGAATTTAATTTTTCTCTTATATACAATTCTAAGCTGATGTGGTGACTCTAACCCTCCATGTTTTCAGAGAGGTATGTTCCCTCTATTTTGTTGTTCTGCTATTCCCAACAGGCAACATCTTATGGTGCAAGAAAGCTGTTCCATCTCCTGCAATAATGACCAAATTCTGGCTAGCAAGATGATTTATAAGGACAATGGAATAACAGCTCCCTTCTTTGAAAGGCACAGCCCAGAAGTTGCACAAACATTTTCTGATATATTGCACCAGACAGAAATTTATCACATGGTTATATCTGACTTCAGGCAAAGCTAGAATATGATTTATTGCTTTGTGCAGCTATACAATAAGCCAAAAATTCTGTTGTAAAAGAAAATGTGGATATGGGGGACAAGGGATATCATGAGAAGCCAAAAATTTTGAATAATTCTTAACTCTTATGAAGTGTATGATTTCATAGATATTCACAAAGTGGTTTTTAAAAGATTCAGGGATTAAAAAATGAGGTGGGGAACCTGAGGCTCAATAGTAATTAAATGATTTACCCCCCCATGCCAGTTCCACCATGCTCAGATTTTGTTATTTCAGGTTTTTTTGGAGTTTTCCAGCCTCTACACTTTTAAGGAAAAGACTAGCATATCTACCTGAATTATTTCACTGCAGTGAGAAACTATAAAATTATATCAGATGTTCATGGAAACTAAATCAGTATATTTTTCTAAGATGGATGGTGTCAAAATCAAATATGTTGGTTCCTTCTACTGGAGGTTATCCTTGTCACACTATTTTCACCTCATTTTATGACTGACAAGTGATATTGCTTAACATCCACTGCACTCATCTTTAACTTGAATTATTATTTCTCTCAGTCCACCAGTTTCCTAAGTCAGCAGTAAAACCCAATGATAGATTGGCATGCCCTTGATGTGGTTGAGTGATTGTTGGGGACTGTAAAGACATGGAAGTGGAGCTGTCATTTCTCAGAATTATTAACTTCTCAGGTGGGCAATGTGCCCTGACAGGAAAACCCAGATGTATTTTTATCATGGCTGATAATGGTGTGCCTAGCTGGTGGGTAATTGCAGGCTTTAAACCTCCAGTTCATCTTCATGAGATTAATATTAATTCAGAACCATAAATGCAAGGTCTATGACAACTTTAAGGTTATGCTTAAATCTGAGTCTGTTACCACTGATGAAAGACTAGTTTTTTCATGACTTGGTAAACATACTTGGTTTTTCACAAGCAATAGATTTTTGAAGGAGAGTTATTCACAATTGGTGCTAGGAAGATACACACATTAATTCTGTAGAGTCTAGTTAAAACTTGTGTTCAGCCCAAGGGATGACATTAACAGAGTCTTGTGATCCTGCTTTGCATCTCAAGTGCTGAGCAGTTGGTAGAGGTGGATGGTGTTTTCCATACATCAGCAACTGCTGTATGCTCAGGCTTTGTTCCTGACAAGGGAATTAGGGCTCTCTAGCCTTTTCAGAGATTCTGAGATTATATACTTTATTTATTTATTTTTTGTCTAATCTAATCAGACTAGATTCTTCTATTTGCAACTAAGAACCCAGAATATATCCAAGATCCTTGATTAAAAAGTTTAAAGGGAAAGGAAAATTCATTCATTCATTGAATTATTTACTATTCCTTATTTATTCATGGTCTCTGTCTTGAATAAATAATCCACTTAAAGTGTTTATTGAGCCCCAACTTCATGTAAACTATTGTATTAGTTTTGTGGAAGGAAAACAAATAAATTAGATAAAAATCCCACCCTCAAGGAATGTTTGTAAAGGTGATTAACCTTGCTAGAAAATAGAAAGGGAATGGTGCTTTGAGAGAGATGCAGAGGTATAGTGGTACTATGAAGGTTGACTAGAGAGAGAGATTGAGTACAACAGAAGACAATTAATTTATTCAGAGAAGAGATGACATAGGAGATGAGGAAGGCAGATTTAAGAAGATTTACACAGAAAGATGGAGAGATATCTATCTCTTGAGTAGAGAAGGCAAGAAGAAGAGGAACTGTATGGACAGTATGAGCAAAAGTCAAAACAGATTTTTTTTGTTTGTTTTGGCATTGTGGTGAATGCCTGTTATCCCATTACTTTGGGAAGCCAAAGTGGGTGAATCACCTGAGGTCAGGAGTTACAGACAAGCCTAGCCAAAAAGGGGAAAACTCATCTCTACTAAAAATAGAAAAATTAGCTAGGTGTGGTGGCACATGCACATAATCCTAGTTACCCAGGAGGCTGAGGCAGGAGAATCACTTGAACCATGGAGGTGGAGTTTGCAGTGAGCCAATATTGCACCACTGCTCTCCAGCCTGTGCCACGGGATCAAGACTCCATCTCAAAAAAAAAAAAAAAAAAATCTATACACAACGAAATGGGCCATGCATTGACTCTCTTTGTGCAAAATATCATAGATGAGATAGAGAACATGTTTAGGCATATATTCACATTTTCTGGAAGGCAGCTAGTTTCCCTTTTCAAATCCCTGGAAGACAGGAGCAAACAGCATGAAATAAAGAAAATCTCTACACTTTTAGAAATAGGTATCCAACAAATACACATAAAAATTGTCTTTATAGAGTAAAATGCATATTGAATCAATCTAATCAAATACAACATCAGCCAAATTCTTTCCAAAGACAAACACACAACTGCTAAGCAAAAAGGATAGGATGTCTTATCTCCAGGAAACTACAGAAGTTAATTAGCTTCAAGAATACTTTATATTTGCAATTAAGAATAATTTTAAATTCATAGTAGCACCTCATTAGAACATAGAATATGGTGATGCCTTGGACTATTTAATTAAAAATGGCTATATTTGGTCCTTATCTCAAACTCTGTGTTCAGATATATAGCTGACTAATAATGTAAAGTAGTTTATTAAGGGCTGGGCACTGTGGCTCAAGCCTGTAATCCCCGCACTTTGGGAGGCATCAAGACCATCCTGGCTAACATGGTGAATCCCCGTCTCTACTAAAAATATTAAAAAAAAAGAAAAAGAAAAAAATTAGCCAAGAGTGGTGGCAGGCACCTTTAGTCCCAGCTACTAGGGAGGCTGAGGCAGGAGAATGGTGTGAACCTGGGAGGAGGAGCTTGCAGTGAGCTGAGATCATGCCACTGCACTCCAGCCTGGGTGACAAAGTGAGACTCTGTCTCAAAACAAAACAAACAAAACAAAACAAAAAAACCAAATAGTTTATTAGGAAACATAGTTGCATATTACTGTGAAATCGTAGTGTATAAATGGACTAAATAAAGCCATAATGCCCAGGAAAATATTGCATACTGCAAAGATAATACAAAGTTCAGTTCTTTTATCTATAGATTTATTGTTAAGTTGTATGTAGATAAATGATAGCTATCAACACAGAGATGAATTTTCACAAATTACTGAGATTACAAATCTAAAAAACATAATTTTTATCTCAAAATAATAAAGATTAAAATGTTAACAATGTTCATCAATTGATCAAAATTTTGCATCCTTGTCTTGGATTCTTGCTTATAGTCATCAATTTTAATCTAGATCAAAAACTTAAATTAAAAAAAGCATATTAAATAAAATTGTTTATGCACTGCACTTCTTTTGTAATGGTATCTCATGAGATAGTGGAATGCATGATGCCATATAATTTATGACACTCTTCTAGGGTTTTAATGCTGAAATTAAAGTTAATAAAATTTTCTAACAGAAATACCAGAAATGAAGAATGGTGATGAATTGAGCACTGCACTGATATTAAAAAGACTAAAAATGGTTCAACTTTTTATAAGCAAATTAGATATATGTTTTCAGAACTTTATATGAAGGCTTACATGTATCTGCATTATACTCAGAGGTATAAATGAATCATAATTTCTTTATTTCTTAATTTCATAATTTCTTCAAGTTACCTGACATTACTCCTGAGCATCTCAAACCTCAGGATAGTGAAAAATTTTACTCAGTAAATCAAGTAAATGCATACAATGACTGTGAATTTACAAAAAATTCAAAATTAAGAAAAGAAATCAAGTAGTCTTAGCTCAATGCAATAATAAAAATAGTCACATAAGCACAAAGCTCAAATGCTCAGTTTTCCCATTTATCTTCTTTCTTGCTTTTCTTATCAAAGATGGTATCTCATATATGAGATGGACTTTACTAATGATACAGTCAAATAAGGAAACATTGATTGAGAGTGTACTGAATCTGTAAATAAATTTAGGAAATTTTTAAATTTTAAAAATATTGCTTTTAGTCTGTGAACATGTTGTATTTCTCTTATCATTAAATATTTTCTAATTGATCTCAATAACATGTAGTTTTGGTAAAACATCTTGTAATTACACTTAAATCTATATATTACATAATTTGTATAACAACATAAATTCCATATTTTTAGAATTTTATTTTTGGAATTTCCTTTACTGTTATAGATAAATGAAATGGGAAATGACCTCCACTTTTGTCATTTTACTGTAAGTCTTTTGGGTAAAGGATTGACTCCTCAATCTTGATTGTATACACAACACTAAATGGATATGCATGACAAATGAAATTTTGTTGCACAAAAGAAAGAAAATTTTTAGGATCACATACATGGATCCAGAAAACTCGCTTCTGCATTTTGTGTTTGCTCTTCTTGTGACTTTAAACAGTATCGTCTCATCCTAAAATGGATGTGATATGGCCCACATGCATAATGCTAAATTATTTGATCGCAAATTGGTAGTCTCCACTCTCAGTGCTAAAGACAAACATTATCTCCAATACTAACCACATGCAAAAAGTGTAATGAGATTATATTTAGAGATTGTTCAAAAGTCAAAACCGCAAATAAGGCAACAATTCTAAAGTTTAATTTTCTCAACAAGGTTCTTATTTTTCATTATTATTATACTTTAAGTTCTGGGGTACATGTGCAAAACATGCAGGTTTGTTACATAGGTATATACATGCCATGATGGCTTGCTGGACCCATCATTCCATTATCTACTTTAGGTATTTTTCCTAATTATCTCCCTCCCCTATCTCCCATCACTGACAAGCCTTGGTGTGTAATGTTCCCCTCCCTGTGTTCACGTGTTATAATTGTTCAACTCCCAGATATGAGTAAGAATATGTGTTGTTTTGTTTTCTGTTCTTGTGTTAGTTTGCTGAGAATGATGATTTTCAACTTCATCTATGTTCCTGCAAAGGACATAAACTCATCATTTTTATGATTGCATAGTATTCCATGGTGAATATATATGTCATATTTTCTTTATCCAGTCTAACATTCATGAGCATTTAAGTGGATTGCAAGTCTTCACTATTGTGAACAGTGCCATAATAAACATATGTGTGCATATGTCTTTATAGCAGAATGGCTTATAATCCTTTGGGTATATACCCAGTAATGGGATTGCTGGGTCAAATGCCATTTCTAGTTCTATATCCTTGAGGAATCGCCACACTGTCTTTCATAATTGTTGAATTAATTTAAACTCCTACCAACATTGTAAAAACATCCCTTTTTCTCCACATCCTCTCCTGCATCTGTTTCCTGATTTTTTTTTTTTTTTTTTTTGAGATGAAGTCTTGCTCTGTTGCCCAGGCTGGAGTACAGTGGCATGATCTCAGCTCACTGCAAGCTCTGTCTCATGGGCTCAAGCCATTCTCCTTCTTCAGCCTCCTCAGTAGCTGGAACTACATGTGGCCACCATCATGCCTGGCTAATTTTTTTTTTTTGTATTTTTAGTAGAGATGGGGTTTCACCGTGTTAGCCAGGAGACGGCTGGAACTCCGGACCTCAGGTGATCCACCCACCTTGGTCTCCAAAAGTTCTGGATTACAAGTGTGAGCCACCGTGCCAGGCTGGTACTCTTTTTTCCACTGAAAGATAGAAACAGTTACACATTGCTTTTGTGAGAAAGTCAAACAGAAGAAAGAATCTAGTAACATTCAAATTTCAAATTCATTTTAATAAACATTTTCACATAATCTAAGAAATAGAAAGTACAAACAAATTTGTCATGGGGATTAAAGTGAGCCAGTTTCTATGTGCTCATTCAATTCAAAGATTTGGCATCACTGGCCTCACTCCTTGGAACGAAGTATATGCCAACCGCCAAATGTCAGGCTACATGAGGTTGAAGGAGAGAAGTGGAAGAGCTGATTGGGAAAGAGAGATTCCTTCTGCCTACATTGTCATATTTCACAGCATGAATGCACTGTTTTCATTAACCATCAGTGTCTTTGGTCTAATATTCAGCCCAGTCCTGTCATCTGGACAGTGCAGTACACTTCTGCCAGTTGAAAACTCAGTGTTTTAAATTATAAGTAGGTTTTTGTATTTAAAGACTGCTTCCTATATTTTTGTTTGATGAAAAAGTCATTGTTACTCTTATCTCTACTATTCTGGATTTCTACATCAAATTAGTATGCAATAGGCAACTTGCTTTCAAAGATATATTTTGACATTTCATTAGATAAAATATTTCTCTGAGAGAAGAGTGTATGTTTGTTTCTTAATGATATATTACTTGACTTAAGATTTGGGATAATATCACCATTTATGATTTTGTGTGTTTTATGTTCTTTGAAAAATTCTAAGCTGAAAAAATTTTAATCTACCAAGACTTCATTTGCTAACAATATGACAGATTTATGGCAGGCATTTCTGAAGTCAAACACATTGATTAATTCTTTCCAAGATTTAGATATTTAATAGAATAATATCCAAATAACATAAATTAAACTTTAGGTATACAACTAACATGAGTGTCTGGCAAAGCCCATATTCATTACCAAAATTGCAGTCTAAAAATTGTAAGTAGGTGCCTCTAATTACATTTCATAATATGATATTGTATAAGCCAAATGATTACTTATATTTTAATAAGAGAATTGCCAGTGGAGAAAGATACTGAAATACTGCTTTGAAGCTCAACATCAGTATTTTCTTAGTGTTACATGTAGGCCACAAACATAGAGGAGCCACTGTCTCTGCTGACTGCTTCAGAGGCTTGCAGAGATTTCTCAGTGACTTTGCCATGAAGAAGAGTCACCCTTTCCAGGGCCTCCTCTCTGCTAAGAGCTGAACACTTGACTGGACAACCCACCTACAGAAAAGAGCAAACTATTCCCCTGAGATGTACTAACACTAAATAAATTTTTTCTTCTTGTTCACCATTCACTTGTCTGCACACTTCATTCTACTTCATTCTTCCTGACACAGGACAAGATCTCAGGCAAAGGCATCACAGCCACAGACATTTTTGGCTAGAAAAAAATTGACACCCTAGAGATCAGTAAAAATAAAACAGAATTTCTACGCCTCAAGTAAAAAAAAAAAGACGTTAATATAATAGATAATACATTCATTAGTTTACAAAAATATAAACTAATAGTAGCATCCATTTTTGATGAAATTGTAGGTAATAAAAAAATGTGCTCTAGGTTTTCAGAAAGTAATTTGGTATTTAAATAGTTATAATTTTATTTATTATTACATAAATTTAGTATTTAAATAATTTAAATACATAGTACTTACAGCACTTGTCCAAGTTTTCACATTTTGTGCCACCATTAAATACAAACAAAATTCCCAGGATTAAAAGATAAATATTTCATCATGTTTATTGTAACATTATTATTAATACTAAAGATTTGGAATGATAGAATTTTCTCAAAATTTGAAATATTAAATGGTACATCCATTGAATCCTTGGCATAAGTATAATATTGAATATTATGTAGCTATTACTGCAGATAAGATTGATATATATGTTGCTTTGGAAGAAAATCTAAAATATATGTTTTAGCAAAAGAGAATTGTAAAATGTGCATGTATTGTGTGTGTACATGGATGTGTGTATAGCGATTTCACTTTCATAAATGTGAACATAATCTTTGCAAATGTTTTATATGCAAAATTAACTGCAGTAAAATTATTACCAAACTGCTGTTAGTGCTTATATTTGAAATTGGAAGAAGAAAGGAAAAGTATTAATTTATTTTCCACACATCTACTTATTTTCAAATGTTACAACGATTAATTTTTTGTAAGAGCCCTGAAAAACCAACAAGTACTTCTAGTTTTTAATTTTACATTCAAATGAAATTAGGTTAGTATACTTACACAACAGTATTGTGAGTGATAATATATGCTTTTACTTATAAAAATTCAGTTTCATAAAGGTTAAATGACATACATAATGACACACATCAGGAAGTGCCCATGCCAAGACTCCAAAACAATTCTATGTTTGGGTCCAGTTCATGTACTTTCCAATTTATCTCGTTATTTCTTGGCTGTGTTTATGTAAATGTGCATATGTAAATGTGTGTGTAAATGTTGACTATTTCAGATGAACAAATTTGGGTAACAAATTGAATACACATTAATTCAGTTCATGTCTTTTTGGTGTGCAGACCGAGGAATTGTGTAAAAGTCTTATGTATCTCAGAGAATCACAAAGGTGAGAGAAAGCATATTGGTTTCACAACTTTTTTCTTTTTTCTTTTTTTGTAAAGAAAACCTAGTACCAAGTAGTGATGATTTTTCAGCTTACTGTAGTGAAAAACAAGAGCTTTGCATTCAGGCAGTCCCAGCATCAGTTTCCAAGTGAGTCTTTTACTAACAGCAGCATTCACTGCTAAATATCCGTAAGCCACTATCAACCACTCAAGACAAAACACCAGAGGTGTCTCCTCAATTTCTTCCTTCCTTATAACTTTACAAAAAATCCATAATTAAGTCCTGATGAAGTTAATTTCAGAATATCCCCAGTGAGACTATGCTCTGCTCTCAATATTTACTGGAAATCCAAACCACCATTATATTTTGCATCATCTACTGCAACAGCTTCCCTAAAGTTTAACACCTTCTCACTCTTGCCTCCTCAATTTATTATCTGTAATACTCCTTTTTTTAAAAAAAAAATATACAATATATGAAGTCTCTCTTTTTAAGTGAGGTTTGTGTAGGATATGTCTCAGAAAGTAACTATTTGCTTTACCAGCATCCACAACGCCCTCAAGTTGTGGCTCATGTCCATTGCTCTAGCCTCATATCTCAAGCCCACCCCTTATTCCAGAGTCAATACCATTTTATTCAACTTGCCCATGTTTCTAATTTCTGTCTTGGTTCAGAGCTTTTCCCCTTTGCTTTTTCTTGTACCCTTTCCTGTTAGTCTTTTCAGAGCTCACATTTTCTTCTTTTCAGGTCTTAAGTTATACTCTATTTTCCCACAGTTCTGGACATCAGAAGTGTGAAGTAGGTTCAGTAAACTATAATCAAACTGTAGGAAAGACTGTATTTCTTCTATAATCTCTACCAGAGAGTCCATTCTCTTTATTTTTTCAAGCATCTACAAGCCATACTGCCTATCACATTCTTAAACACTAACCTCATTTTCTTCTGCAAGTCGTGGTTAAAACATCCACTTTTGAAATTTTTCAGATATTGAATTATCTCTTTTTATCTTTTCTTTTAAGTCCTTGAACACATTTTTAAGAACTGTTTTAAGATCCTTGTGTGTTAATTCCATTATCTGGGTCATGGAGGAGTCTGACTTCTTATTTATCTCTCCTATGTCAATATGCTCCTGTTTCTTTATACATATAATAACATTTTTCTGTGAACTGAAGTTGCATGTTTAGATAATGGATTTGTTTTCTTTCTCTGAAGAACGTTGGCATTTGTTGTAGCAGAAATTGTTGACTAGTCATACTGATGTTTTAGAAACTTTGTCTTATACTTCACTGGGATGAGACTGTTTGGATTTTATTTTTATTCTCATTGTGAATTCTTTATTCCTTGCATACAGATTTTCTTCCTAAAGTGTATCCTTTCTGCAATTTCAATAGGAAGCCAAAAATGTTTGTCTACTCTCTCTAATTTAGTGGGACACAAACTCAGTTACCCTGAGTTGAACTAAGTAGTTTGAGTTTCCTAACTGAGGTATTGCTCCTCACAAGAGGGCATTCACTGCAGGGGTCTGCCCACAGACCCTGACCCAAATGACATGTGAATAAAATACACACAGACACACAGATACTCTGTTTTGCCAGTCCTGCTGTGTCTGACTGCCTGCACACTAAAAGAGTTTTGTCACTGCAGTGGACCCCGAGTAGCTGGCACTCCAGGCATTTATTTAGTATAAAACTACGAACAGAAGCTTTGAGTAAATACACTTGAGGATAATGGACATGGTTAAGACAGTAGTTCTATGACTAATTAAAGCTCAGGTACTGAGGTCTAAAATAAATACCATTTGGGGAAATATCCTTGGTCAACCTCCCCCTGAGAGGGTCATTTGGCTCAAAGGTTAGTTAATGGAGGTAGGATAAACAGACAACGGGGGAAGCCTCCATTGTCGCTTGTATTTACCCGATGACTTACAAGGTAAGAACTGGCTTCTCTCAGCCTGTTCAATTATTACAAGCTATGTAAACTTTCAGACTCCAAATAGTTTATGACTATTCCCTAGAACTTTCCCTAATATTTTCCTTTAATATTTCTGCCACCCTTTTGAGTGAATCCCAATGTTTCCCTCTTTTTTGTTTTCTGTATTAGGGTTTTTTGATTGCAGAGCACAAATGTGTGCAGCCACAGGTTTTTCAGATGAGGCAGTCACAGCTCTTCTTATGGCTTTACATCCTAGGATTAGCAAATAGCATAAGACAAACATGAGCATAATTAGCAACATTCCTTTTCAGTCAAAGAGTGAGGATCTAACCAGGAGAGATGATCTTGTATACCCTTCCACATGGCTGTTTGTTGGGTGTGCAGACCTATGGCATAAACAGATTCTAAAAATTTAGTTTTAAGTTGCTTCACATCTGCTGTTATTATTACAAAAGCTCCCCAGAGGTGTTGTTTCACCTCATCCCAGCTATGCATTGATTGATTCCATGGTAGAGAAATGACATAGATATGTTTATGTTCTCAGTCACAGTTTAACTGTTGACAGTATGCTAGTGCATCTTGTCACTCTCCCTCATATTCTTCCCTTACTGTAAGAGAAGTTCATTACATACATTTTTGGCCAGATTATCTACAAAAGCATCTGTTTGTACAGATTCAGTAATAGATGCAACAGCAATGCTAGCAGTTGCCAGAATAACTATGGCTGAGACTATAAAGGCCATAAGAGTAAATGTGAATCTTTTGTGCCAGACCTGGGACAGGGCACATTCTAAGGTGGCAAAGGCAGAGGAACCTTGCCAATCACATGTCAAATTGATAGGTAGAAATGCCTCAGATTGTCTCCTTAATACCATGACACTAGAAGTTTTGAAATTAGATATATTGTGACTAGTGACATGTGAGGCAAACCAAGCCTGTTCCTGCACCTGGGTCACAAATGCAGAGTTTCCAAGTGTAATGGAAATATTATTTCCCATAAGGAAAACATATGGATGCGTAGTGCAAACCAGGCACTGATCAGTGTGACCATGAATAAAAGCTATAGTGTAGTTGTGACTGGAATTATGATATCTCCCATGGCAGGTTTTAATGGAGGTGTTAAGATATCCCACGTGCCATAAGTTCCTTGGGTTGGCATGAACTTTACTTGGTGTCTGGGGATATCCCATCCCTCCATTGGCCCAAATTATAGGAGAATGAAACATGGCTATGGAAATGTGATTAATGCTATGATGGATGAAGACATTTGTAAGCCTGCCCTGCTGTTGGCCATGGGGACTCCAGTCTAAGATGTTTTAATTGCCCATTCCAGTCTAAGATGTTTTAATTGCCCATTCTAGTCTAAGATGTTTTAATTGCCCAACTGTAGGCTATGAGTTTGTTTCCCATGACAGACTTCCCAGATAAAGTGAAATTCATTACTTTCTTGGTTCTGTTCTTTAGCACAGGAGGGAATATTTGGGAAAGCAGCATGGACTGCATTGCCCAGTTTGGGCTATCTGCAGCCAAAAATGTTAAGGCATTTTCTTTGCCATGATGTAGCCATACTTGTCTTTGGGCAGTTACACAGTAAGGGTTAGAGCCTTTATAACTTACATGCAGTGGGAAAGTAGTAGAGTGATATGTAGTGTTACCTGGCACCTTGGTCCAATGTGTGTCATTTTTGAGCAACCTCAGTGGGGGTAAATCTATCCCTCCTAGACAAGCAGTCATGTTATTACAGACTGGGAAGGGAGCGACTGCCCAGGTGACAGGGTGAAATAAAAGTGAGCCTAAGATATGAGCCCAAAAGAGTGCAGCTGGTACAGGTTGCAGAGAAAGCGAGAATGTAAAAAGCATCAATACCTTCTGTGAGTTGCAATGTACAATAGAAAGCATAGCAAGAAAATATTATCTGGAGGAAATGGTCCCTGTGTCCAGAGCAGGATTTGTTCAGCCTACTGAGTTGTCCTCTTCAGCATCTCCCAGCTAACACCCAGGGCTTGTGTCATCCACAGAAGCCACATCCTCTGGAAGTGTGGGCTTTGCCGGTTTAAGTCTTTCAATCCTGGTACTGAGTTGGATCCTAGCCATGCCATGTATGGTTTGATACCTCATGCTGGAATCCAAAGAGGACCTGAAGGGGTGTAATCACAAACATACCCTCTCCCCCATGTTAATAATTCATTAGGAACACGCCATTCATTAATGATTACATAGTTCCATAAAACTGCAGGTTGTATGCCTTTAGAGGTTTTAACAAAGTGCTTTCCTGCAGTTGATTGAAATTTGTCATCAAAATTTAAAACATAAAGGATAAATAAGATTTGTGTCAGTAGTGTTGCAGTGTCCTTACTTATATTTCCTTTTCTGTTCTTTGTGCATATTTTTAAGGGTGAAGTGTGCAGGTTCTACTATTGCCTGTCCTTGGGGGTTATATGGGATGCCTGTGGAATGATGGATATATCACTTGACAAAATTGTTGAAACTGTGAGCTGGTATAAGCAGGACCATTATCAGTGTTAATTTTTGTGGCTCACCCCATAAATGCAAAAGTTAAAAGAAGATATTTAATGACATATTGAGTAGGCTCTCCAGGCAAAGCATGTGCACTGATTAAATGACTGTTGGTATCAATGGATATATGCACATATCTTAGTTTCCCAAATTCGAGGATGTCTGTAACATCTGCTTGCCACAACTGATTAGGTTCCTATCCTCTGGGGTTCACACCTGTAGAAGGAGTGGGCGTGCCTGTGTGCTGTCAGTCTGGGCATTGTAATAGTTTGTTTATCCAGCCTCTGGGTAAGTTGAAATTGTTTAGACAAATTTCTCTAATTTTGATGGAAAAATTGATGTGGTTGGGTGGCTTGGTCTAGCAGTGATGTCATAACCTGAAGGTGTGCTTGTTCATTGCCATAAGCCAATGGGCCAGGGAGTGGGCTGTGGGCTCGAATGTGTGTAGTAAAAATAGGATGTGAAAGCTGATCTAGAATTGTTTAAGTTGGAGAAAATGAGTAAACCCAGCTAGCTCCAGAATGGACTTAATCAGTGCTGTTTCAAAGTTTTGTAATAAATAGAGTATGCAGAATTGCCAACTATATTTATGCGCTGAGTGGGGAAAGTTTCTGAGGCCAAAATCAGAGCCCCACTTGCAGCTCTCTGCATGCTAGTAAACTCAGTTCAAGTGATTAAATTGTGTAGTCTCCTCCAGACTGCCACTTTTCCATGTTTAGCAGACCCATCCATAAATAGTGTTAAAGCATTAGGCATGGGGGTGTAAACTATTTTTATAGACAATCTTATCAGAGTGTGAGATAAGAAATGAAGGAGTTTATCAGTAGGAAGGATGTGCTCTATTTCCCCTGTGGAATCAGAGAAAGTTATTTGCCAGGTCATAACCTAGTAACCGCAACATTTGTGACCTGAATAGATGACTTTAGTAATTAACTGAATATAGGGAGACTGTGTTTTAGTTCCAGTATGTGAACAAAAAAGCCCATTCTAGGAAATGTAGCCCAGGGGTTATTTGTCCTAGTAACCCTGTAGGAGAGTGTTTCTTGGGAAAGATAAACAACTGAATCGAATATCATAAATCAATGCGCTCTAGCTACCTCTGAGAGATGGCTTGCTCGATTTCCTCAATTTCTCTTTTGCTGCAGGGATTAAATATCTGGAAGAATCAAGAGCTGGATTTCCCTTTAAGATAGAAAAAAAGTTTTGTAGTTTATTAGTAAGAATTCCCAAAATGGGATGGAGCCAGGTAATATCATCCGTAATTTCTGATAATCATTTAATGTGTATAAGTTGTTAGTACTTAAATTTAACATTTTGAGGTCTTACTGACTGGGAGATTAACAGATATCCAAGGTATTTCCAAGGAGAGGACATTAGACACTTGTAATTTTCCAGGTGCAATGACTAAACTTCTCAGCTGTGTATTCTCTATAACAGAGGTAAACAAATCAAAAAGTATTGGCTCCATTGGGGCTGCTAGTAGAATATCACCCATAGGATGAATAATTTCACTGTCAGGAAATTATTTTCTACAAGGGAGAAAAGCTTGATTTACATGATACTGACACATGGTAAGACTATTTAGCATTCTTTGAGGAAGCGATTTCCATTAAAAATGACACACCGGCTTTACATTATTGACAGCTGGTATTGTAAATGCAATTTTTTCTCTCTTCTTCTGCTGGAGAAATGGCATAGAAGAAAACTTTTAAGTGAATATCAAATTATAGTCCTATGTTGAGGAATCACCGTGGGGCAGGGGAAGCCTTTTCAAGGGGTCCTGTGGACTATAAATTAGCGTTAGTTGCACAGAAGTCATGTAAAAGCCTCTGTTTCCTAGACTTTTTGGGAATGTGAAAATAGGTGAATTCCAGGGGCTGGTAGAATGTTCAAGATGTCCAACCTTTAACTGCTCTTCAACTAACTCATGAGTCCTCTATAATTTATCTTCAGAGACCACTGTTCTACTCAGACCAGATCTTGAGAGAGCCAAGTCAGAGGTAATGGAGAAATAACAACAGTGGCCATTGTTAGAAAGGGGTCTGCAGAATGCCCACCCCCCTATAATTGGGCTAATATATCCTGTCTCCAGAGATTAACAGGGGTGGGCATGATCGGAGGTTGTATAACTGCTTTTCTTCCTTCTGTATCCCAGCATGTTTGGGGGCATGTGCTCTGTTTGGTTGTGTGTGCTTCCCCAGTGCCAATAATTTTCTGTTTCTGAGTGACCAAAGGCCAAGTTTCTGGCCAGCTCTCATCACTAATGTTTGAAATGTCTGCCCCTGTGTCCAGTAAGCCAATAAAATTATTATTACCAACTTTTAAGGTAATCTTGGGTCTCTGATGAGTGATTAATTGATTCCAATACACTCCTGTAGCTCCTGTGCTTCCAAAACTTCCCTTTCCCCTTTCCTTCCCATGGGCCTTAGGGACCCAGTATGGTACAATCTTTAACTAAGCTATTTTTGATCCAAGGTGAAGAATATGCAGACTTTTACATTCCATCATAACCAATATCTCACCTTGGTAAGCACTATCAATTACCCCACGGAGCACATTCATTCCTTTACTGGATAGGCTAGATTGCCCCAGGACTAATCCTACTCTTCCTGGAGGCAGCAGACCACAGACCCCAGTCACAACCCTTTTAAGATCTTCTTCCTCTTTTAACACTATTTCATCAGGTCAGAGTAAGTCCAGTCCCGCACTCGCAGTAGTGGCTGCTCTGAGAGAGAGGACTGTGGGCTTTCCAGCTGACCAAGGAAAGCTGTTGGCATTGCCCCAGTCTGGGGCTGGCCCCTCATGAAGTTTCCCAACCTATTTCCTATGAGGTTGCCATTTTTATCACATTTAGACCTGTAATGATTTGCCCAATGTTTCTCTTTCCTACATCTGGGACATATAGAAGAGGTTTCTTTCTCTGAGTTAGCTTGGTTTTCACTGTGGGGACATTGCCTCTTCACATAGCCTTTCATTCCGCATAGAAAACAATTTTGATTTGTCTCATTTTTCACATTAGGAGGTCTTAATGCCATAGCAAATTTTCTGGCCTTGTTTGTCTCAGTTCCTACCAGATGACACACTTGTATCAGCTCCCTGATGGTGGTTGCCTTTCCTTTGATTGTCTGCATTGCCTGCTGTCAATCTACATTATCATTTTCTTTTTTTCTTACTTTTATTATTTTTATTTTTTATTACATATATATGTATTTATTATACTTTAAGTTCTAGGGTATATGTGTACAACGTGCTGGTTTGTTACATATGTATGCCTGTGCAATATTGATTTGCTGCACCCATTAACTCATCATTTACATTAGGTGTATTTCCCAATGCTTTCTCTCCCCACTACCTCCACCCCATGACAGGTCACAGTGTGTGATGTTCCCCTTTCTGTGTACAAGTGTTCTGATTGTTCAATTCCCACATATCAGTGAGAACATGTGGTGCTTGGTTTTTTGTCCTTAGGATAGTTTGCTGACAATGATGGTTTCCTGCTTCATCCATGTCCCTACAAAGAACAAGAACTCATCTTTTTTTTATGGCTGCATAGTAAGTATTCCATGGTGCATATTTGCCATATTTCCTTAATCCAGTCTATCATTGATGGACATTTGAGTTCGTTCCAAGTCTTGCTATTGTGAATAGTGCCACAATAGACACATTTGTGCATGTGTCTTTAAAGCAGCATGATTTATAATTCTTTGTGTATATACCCAGTAATGGGATGTCCCGGTGAAATCACATTTCTAGTTCTAGATCCTTGAGGAATCGCCACACTGTCTTTCCCAATGGTTGAAGTCCCAACACCAGTGTAAAAGTATTCCTATTTCTCCACATCCTCTCCAGCACCTGTTGTTTCCTGACTTTCTAATGATTGCCATTCTAACTGGTATGAGATGATATCTCATTGTGGTTTTGATTTTCATTTCTCTGATGGCCAGTTATGATGAGCATTTTTTCATGTGTCTGTTGGCTGCATAAATGTCTTATTTTGAGAAGTCTCTGTTGATATCCTTCCCCCAATTTTGATGGGGGCGTTTGCTTATTTCTTGTACATTTGTTTGAGTTCTTTGTAGATGCTGGATATTAGTCTTTTGTCAGATGAGTAGATTGCAAAAAATTTCTCTCATTCTATAGGTTGCCTGTTAACTCTGATGGTAGTTTCTTTTGGTGTGCAGAAGATCTTTAGTTTAATTAGATCCCATTTGTCAATTTTGGCTTTTGTTGCCATTGCTTTTGGTGTTTTAGACATGAAGTCCTTCCCCATGCCTGTGTCCTGAATGGTATTGCCTGGGTATTCTTCTAGGGTTTTTATGGTTTTAGGTCCATCATTTAAATATTTAATCCATCTTGAATTAATTTTTGTATAAGGTGTTACGAAGGGATCTAATTTCAGCTT